>NC_133331.1:63354301-64554301 GCF_042186555.1 Aquarana catesbeiana | reverse complement strand
CCAGTCTCAAGTCTTTTGCAGACTCTAACAGGTTTTCTTCTAAAGCCGCGTACACACGACCGGACTCTCCATCAGAATAGACTCTGTCAGTCTTTCCGACGAAGTTCCGATGGAGTTACGCTGAAACGGACTTGCCTTCACACGATCACACCAAAGTCCATTCCTTTAGAATGCGATGACGTAAGACAGGACTAGAAAAAGGAAGTTCAATAGCCAGTAGCCAATAGCTGCCCTTGCGTTGTTCTTGGTCCGTCGGACTAGCATACAGACGAGCAGTTTTCCCTATAGGAACTGACTCCATTGAAAAAATTTGAAACATGTTCTATTTCTAGGTCCATCAGAATTTTCGGAAGAAAAGGTCCGATGAACCCCACACTTGATCGGAATGTCCAACGGAATGGTTCCGCCAGACCTTTTCTGCAGGAAAGTCCGGTCGTGTGTACGCGGCATAAGACTGCCCTGTATTTGGGTCCATCCATCTTCCCATCAATTCTGGCCAGCTTCCCTGTCCCTGCTGAAGAAAAGCATCCCCACAACATGATGCTGCCACCACCATGTTTCACAGTGGGGATGGTGTGTTCAGGGTGATGTGCACTGTTAGTTTTCTGCCACACATAGCGTTTTCCTTTTAGGCCAAAATGTAACACTTTGGTCTCATCTGACCAGAACACCTTTTTCCATATGTTTGATGTGTCCCCCACATGGCTTCTCACAAACTGCAAATGGGACTTCTTATGGCTTTCTTTCAACAATGGCTTTCTTCTTGCCACTCTTCCATAAAGGTCAGATTTGTGGAGAGCACGACTAATAGTTGTCCTGTGGACAGATTCTCCCATCTGAGCTGTGGATCTCTACAGCTCCTCCAGAGTTACCATGGGACTCTTGGCTGCTTCTCTGATTAATGCTCTCTTTGCCCGGCCTGTCAGTTTAGGTGGACGGCCATGTCTTGGTAGGTTTGCAGTTGTGCCATACTCTTTCCATTTTCGGATGATGGATTGAACAGTGCTCCGTGAGATGTTCAAATCTTGGGATATTTTTTTTTATAACCTAACCCTGCCTTAAACTTCTCCAAAACTTTATCCCTGACCTGTCTGGTGTGTTCCTTGTCCTTCATGATGCTGTTTGTTCACTAAGGTTCTCTAACAGACCTCTGAGGGCTTCACAGAACAGTTGTATTTATACGGAAATTAATTTACACATGGATGGACTCTATTTACTAATTAGGTGACTTCTGAAGGCAATTGGTTCCACTAGATTTTAATTAGCGATATCAGTAAAGGGGGCTGAATACAAATACAGGCCACACTTTCAGATATTTATTTGTAAAAAAAATTTAAAACATTTTAGCATTTTCCTTCCACTTGACAATTATGTGCCACTTTGCGTTGGTCTATCACATAAAATCCCAATAGAATGTGGAAAAATCCCAATAAAATGTGGAAAATGTCAAGGGGTATAAAGACTTTTTCAAGGCACTGTAATTATTGGGCACATAAATGCAATTTATTACCTGATTTTCTGGTAAAATATAAAAGATGAGATTGTGCCAAGTAAATAGACACCCAACATGTCCAACCTTAAAACTGTGTTCACCTGTTAAATGGTGAAAAACCTCAATACTCTATGTTTTCATAGTCAACATTTTAAAAGCCCCTACAGATAATCAGATGGTGTTACACAGGAGTTCTGGTGCTAAAATTATTGCCCTCACTCTGACGTACATGGTGATATATTATATAGGGCAATCGTTTTCCTACATAGGAGACCTAACACATGTGTTGTTGTTTAATAATTGTTTATGTGTCTATTTAAATGGTTACAACTTTTTAAAAATGTGTTAAATAATTTTTTTACATGACTTTATTGTTATCACATAGGGGACCAATAGTCCATGTGTGATAGCATACAGGTGACAGGTTCTCTTTATGAGACATCCGGGGTCTATTAGACCCTGGATGTCTCCTCTCTACTCTACGATTGGTGTTCTATCACCGGCTTTCCCAGGCACTGATCTCGGTGACTGACAGCTCAGGACCAGGAAGTGACATCATACACATCACTTCCTGGTCACTTCCTGGTCTGTGCACCGGAGGGAATCTCAACGGACAGATCACCCTTGAGCTCCCACCACCCTTCTTGTGACACCCTCCATGACCACACTGTGCCCGCAGCTGGAACAGCAGAGCCCAGTAAACATGGGGGTCACACAGGGGAGGGCGGCACATTGCGGCGATTGTGGAATTGCTCTTCGGCTTTACAGCTGCTTGTATCAATTCCACATTAAAAGCCGACAGTCAGATTTACAAAAGTATGCACACTCCCAGCCGCTATAGCAGCCAGGAGTGTGTTAAAGCACATGTCTGCAGCACAATAACAATTAGGATCCCCAAGATCTCGCACCATGCAGGGCACAGGAGATTTTTATCTCCATCTCCCTATTATATGCCTGTGAGGCAATTCTGCTATTACAGAAGAAGCCAGAGGCCCCTACCCTTTCTTTCTTTAAAGGTCTACTTAACAAAACGTTACCCCTGTATAAGGCCACTTATTTGAGTAGGGGGTTGCCCAAAAAAAGTTTGAAAAGGTGTGGCAGAGTTGGCTGTTGGCCACAATCACTCTAGATCAAGACCTCCCTGCTGACACCCGATTAGGAGCCCTTTTCTTGTTGCCTCTGAGAGTCCGGGACTTTTGTTTTCAGCCAAGGGTGCCTTATTGTTCCGAGTATTTAAATAATTCATAGTGGAATTTGAAACTATTATATTATAAACTGGTCTGATGTCCTTATTGCTTATTTTTGTAGGAATGTTACACATATGGGGAGATTCATGGGTGATTAGATAGTAGTTTTTTTTTAGGTAGGTTTACTGGTCTCCGTGAGTTTTGTTACTCTTTTATACAATGTTGTTGGTTGTACTGTTTTTTTTTTCCTTCTCTGTTCTCTGCATAAAATTATTTTTCCAAAAATCTGAATCCCCAACAAGTGGCTGGGAATTCAGATTTTAACTCCATAGGCGTGCGCACAGGGTGTGCCAGGTGTGCCTGGTCACACCCTAATCACCGCATGCACATTAGTATTATTGTTCTGTGTGTCGACAGGAAGATGGGAAAGATCTCCTTCTTACTGGCCCTGTCACAAGTGTCTACACACTTCTCTTTCACTGGGCTGGCAGGGGGGGTCAATGTCCTGGGGCCATATATATGTAGACACACAAACGTGTTTGAGCTTTAGGGTGCACACCCTAATTCAATAGGCTGTGCACACCTATGGGGTCCCCATGATGTAAATGTAAGCAGGCTGTCTTATGCACAGTTAGACATAATAAAGCAAAACACCAAGGTTTACTCTCCATTGAAACTGAGGCATCCCTTCACTCCATGTTGATCCTGCTAGGCTCCTCCCACCTCTCGCAACTCCGGTTCAGCAGCGATTGTTGTTTCTGTGCTGAACTGGTGGTGCTTCTGCTACCGCCCATGTGGGTGGGAATTGTTGTTCATTAAGGGGGCGTGGAGAGAGAGAAGCGGGTGTTCTGCCCTTCATCTGGGACTTGGAGAGAGGAGGAGCAGTAGCGGACTGGAGAGCAGGTGGAAGCTAGTTTCAGTTGGAGGCAGCGGTTGATGCTCACAGAAAAGTGCTGCTTGTCCTGGTGCGCGATGTGTGACCTGTGCTGAGCTGGGTAAAGGTGAGAGCAGGGCCGATGCCAGCATAAGCTTCTCCTGGGAGACCACCAGCTTTAGCGCCCCCCCCCCTCCTGGCGCCCTAGGCCGCCATCTCAGCTTCCTTATGTTGGTGCCGCCTATGGGTGTGTCCCCTCCCTCCAATGAGCTCTCAGAGCTCTCCTAACTGAACTCTGCAGATTGTATCTTCACCTCTCCGCCCCCTGTTTCCTGACAGCTCAGACACGCTTTATAAATTAAGAACTTTGAACAGATGTAAATAAGAGAAGACTGCAGATAAACAGGTACAACTTATGTAGGAGGATTTGTTTGATCTCTGTGAATCACCGGAGGCCAGTCACCTCACTGGGTATATATAAGGTTTTACAACCACTTTAACCACTTGACAACCAGCCGCCGTCATTATACGGAGCAGGTGGGCATGCTCCCGCAAATTGCTGTAGCTGTTCGGTGGCTCCTTTTAAGAGCCATAGCAGGCGATGTCCACCAGCCACCCACGATCGCGGGCACGAGAGCCAGAACGGGGATTTGTGTGTTTAAACAAGCAAAGGGTTCTGCACCAATTTGGTGCAAATGCTGTGCGATTTTGAGCCATACAAATCAATGGCTCAAATCGCACTCCAGAGACAATGCATGTAATTCGCACAGGAATGTGCTGCGATTCCTGTGCGAATTACATGCGGTGTCTCACACCGCAGCAGTGTGAACCCAGGCTTAAACTTATTTTTGCACACTTCTAGGCATAAGTATCTGAATTCTTCTTCATAGTGGCCCTATTTCTTCTCCTCAAACAGCAGCTCTCAGACTGGGAAAGGGGAAAAAAAAAAAACCATTGGGGCCAATCAGGCTTTGCTGCATGCACATGTGACAGATGTGACAGGACAGCTGACAGAAGGAGAGAGCTGGGTGCTAATGTGTAGCTGCTCCGCCATTGTCCACCTAGAGGCTGGAGCTGGGGTGGTGACACCATAGTATTCCTCCATTCCAACTCTAAGGGGTGTATTAAAAAAAAAAATACTGTTTATCTTTTGAAACTGTATGCACACACGTCTTGTGCAAATGAATGTTCTTCATTCATGCAGAATAGAGCGAGTCAGGAAAGTACTGCATTATGGCCACTAGATGGAGCTGGTGATCATTGGAATTCAAGTGATTGTAAAGTCAAGTGATTGTAAAAGAAAAAGAAATTAATAAAAAAAAAAAATAACAACATGTTATACAGTGGTTTTGCACAGAGCAGCCCCGATCTCCCATTTCTTAGGTCCCCCACCGGCGCTCTGGGCCCCTCATCCTTGCCGAGTGCCCCCATAGCAAGCCGCTTGCTGTGGGGGCACTTGTGCATGCTCCTGAGCCGGCTCTCTGCTCAGCCCCTCACTGGCTACCTATCGGGATAGGGCTCAGGTAAGTATTGGGGGGGGGTGCACACTGAAGGTTTTTGCTTCATATTGCCTCATTGCCAACACCCCCCCCCCCCCCCGCATCCTCAGAGGACCCCTAGAAACATGTCTGGTTTTGATTTTTTTCTTCAGGCTGGTCACATAACGTGCTGGGTCCTTATTACTCCTTGGGCTTTTTCCAGTGTTGGATTAACATTGATGTAGCAGAAGCTGGTGCTCTGCATTGTTCTTTCTCACCTATATATACACTCACTGACCACTTTATTAGGTACACCTATTCAATTGCCTGGTAACACAAATTGCTAATCAGCCAATCACATGGCAGCAACACAATGCACTTAGGCATCTAGACATGGGGAAGATGACTTGCTGAAGTTCAAGCCGAGCATCAGAATGGGGAAGAAAGAGATTTTTTTAACCACTTGCTTACTGGGCACTTAAACCCCCCTCCTATCCAGACCAATTTTCAGCTTTCAGCGCTGACGCACTTTGAATGACAATTGCGCGGTCATACACCACTGTACCCAAATGAAATGTTTATCATTTTTTCCCCACAAATAGAGCTTTCTTTTGGTCTGATGAGTTTTGATTTCAGCTGTGACATTCAGATGGTGGGGTCAGAATTTAGCATAAACAACATGAAAACATGGATCCATCCTGCCTTGTATCAACGGTTCAGGCTGGTGGTGGTGTAATGGTGTGGGGGATATTTTCTTGGCACACTTTGGGCCCCTTAGTACCAATTGAGCATCGTTTAAACACCACGGCCTACCTGAGTATTGTTGCTGACCATGTCCATCCCTTTATGACTACAGTGTACTCATCTTCTGATGGCTCCTTCCAGCAGGATAATGCCCCATGTCACAAAGCTCATGTCATCTCGCCACTGGTTTCTTGAACATGACAATGAGGTCACTGGACTCCAATGGCCTCCACAGTCACCAGATCTCAATCCAGTAGAGCACCTTTGGGGATGTGGTGGAACGGGAGATCCTCATCATGGATGTGCAGCCGACAAATCTGCAGCAACTGCGTGATGTTATCATGTCAATATGGAGAAAAATCTCTGAGGAATGTTGGTGAATCTATGCCATGAAGAATGAAGGCAGTTCTGAAGGCAAAAAGGGGTCCAACCCGGTACTAGCAAGGTGTACCTAATAAAGTGGCCGGTGAGTGTACTTTTTTTGTTGTCGTATTGAACTGCATCAGATTGTTATTGTTTTGAGAAATATGTGGTAACTGACATAGTGGCAGTTTAGGGTCATACTTAAGTCTACTAAAGTGATTTGGGATATTCCTCTGCTATTCCATTTTTTAATGTGCTTTTTGGCTGGAGCTCTGATTTAAATTATGTATTCATTGAAAAAAAAAAAAAAAGTAAATTTAATTTGAGGACATCTTTTGGCTGGAAGGAAGTACTGCGGGGGAAGCTCTGGATTGAAACAATATTGCAGAAATAGACTTTTTTTTTTCTATCTTTTATTACGATACTCATTTTTACCTTGTTATTTTTGGCTGGAGTTCTGCAGAGATCAGCCTTTTTCTGGCACTTTTTCTTTACAACTTTAAGCAGAGACTTTCTAGCAGAGACCCTAGGAAATAAAATGGCGATCGTTGCAATTTTTGATGTCAGACGGTATTTGCGCAGCGTTTTTGTAAACGCAATGCTTTTGGAAAAAATACACTTTAATGAATTGAAAAAAAAAAACCCACAATATTTAACCCAATTTTTTCGTAAAATTACGTGGAGTAAATAGTTACCTAATATGTCACGTTTTAAAATTGCGCACGCTTGTGGAATGGTGACAAACTACGGTACTTAAAAATCACCATAGGTGCGGTAATTCCTCACATGTGTGGTGTGACTACCGTTTACATGTGAGCGCACGAAAAAAAAAAATTGTCCCCCCAGTGTAGATCCAACGTCAATCACAATGAGCGCCAGCTGCCAACCCCCCCAAAAAAAAGGTCTGCACCCACTGCTGGCTCCCACCAAATGACAGCTCTTTTTATCCCCCGACTTAGGGGGATGGCGAAGAGGACCTTGTCCCCATCTTGGCCTGGTATGGTTCAGGAGCAGGGGGGCCCACTCATCCTCCCCTATCCTGGCCTGCCAGGCTACATGCTCAGATAAGGGTATGGTACAGATTGTAGTGGGGGGCACACGCTGTTTTATTTTTTTTTATCTTGGCATGGGGTTCCCCTTAAAATCCGTACCAAACCCGAAGGGCTTGGTATGGATTGGGGGGGACCCTCACGCAGTTTTTCTAAAAAAAAATTTTAATGCCAGCATATTTTAGCACTCACTAATTTTGGAAGCATAAATATTAATGTGGAATGTACAGTATTTTTCTTGCTAAAAAACCATTATTTTCTAGACATGTGCACTGCCAAAAAATTCGTTTGTTTTCGTTTCATTTGTTTTTTCGTTTTTCGGGTCATTTGTTTTGATCGAAAATTCGTAAATTCAAAAATTCGTAAATTCATCAATTTGTTTATTCGTAATTCAAAAATTTGTAAATTCATCAATTCGGTAATTTGGAAATTTGTAAATTCGAAAATTCGCAAATTCATCAATTTGTTAATTCGTAAATTCGTAAATTCATCAATTCATCAATTCTTTAATTTGTAAATTCGAAAATCCAGAAATTTGAAAATTCGGAAATTCATCAATTTATCAATTCGTTAATTCATAAATTAGAAAATTCATCAATTTGTTAATTTGTAAATTAGTAAATTCATAAATTCATCAATTCGTTCATTCGTAAATTCATCAATTCATCAATTCGGAATTTCATCAATTCATCAATTCATAAATTCATAAATTAGAAAATTAGTAAATTCATCATCTCATCAATTAGGAAATTTGAAAATTCATCAATTTGTTAATTCGTAAATTTGAAGACCCGAAAATCCAGAAATTCGAAAATTCGGAAGTTCGGAAAATCGAAAATAAGAAAGAAAATTCAAAAGATCCAAAAATTCGAAATAATAACTAACTATTAAATTATAGGTATTGGAATTTCCTTTCAAATTTGGCTGTTGAATTTTCAAGTATTCGAATTTACAATTATTCAGAAAAATTTGTTATACAGGTTTTCGTTAATTCGGATATTTCCAAATTAACAAATTTATCAAAATTCTTTAACCACTTCAATACCAGGCACGTAGACACCTTCACGCCCAGGCCAATTTTCAGCTTTCAGCGCTGTCGCAATTTGAATGATAATTGCGCGGTCATGCAACACTGTACCCAAACAAATTTTTTATCATTTTGTTCCCACAAATAGAGCTTTCTTTTGGTGCTATTTGATCACCTCTGCGGTTTTTATTTTTTGCGCAACAAATGAAAAAAGACCAAAAATTTGGAAAAAAAACAAGTTTTTCTTTGTTTCTGTTAAAATGTTTTGTAAATAAGTACGTTTTCTTCTTCAATGACGGGCACTGATATGGCTGCACTGACGGGCACTTATACAACGGCACTGATGGGCACTGATGAGGTGGCACAAATGAGGTGGCACTGATGGGCACTGATGAGCGGCACTGATGGGCACTGATAGGTGGCACTGGTATGCAGCACTGATGGGCACTCATAGGTGGCACCGATGGGCACTCATAGGCGGCACTGATGGGCACTCGTAGGTGGCATTGATAGGTACTTATGGGTGGCACTGATGGGTACTTATGGGTGGCACTGATAGGTGGCACAGATGGGTACTGATGGGCACTGATAGGTGGGCACAGATGGACACTGATGGGTGGCACTGTTGACACTGGTGGCACTGATCACATTGATGGGTGGCATTGCTGGGCATCCCTGATTTAAAATGGTGCCAGTCAGTGCCCATTTGTGGGCATTGATTGGCACAGATTGGGCATATTGGGCACATGTGGATGGCCATGGGGTACATACCTGGCCATCCACATGTTGCCCGGCTCCCTGGTGGTCCTGGCAGCTTCCTTGTAGTCCAGTGTGGGCATCCGAGGGGGCCTGCGCTGATAAACAATCAGCGCAGACCCCCCTTGCCAGGAGAGCCACCAATCGGCTCTCCTCTACTCGCGTCTGTCAGACGCGAGTGAGGAAAAGCAGATCAACGGCTCTTCCTATTGACATCGTGATCAGCCGTGATTGGACACGGCTGATCATGTGGTAAAGAGCCTCCGCCGGAGGCTCTTTACCAAGATCGGTGTAGCGGTGTGTCAGACTGACACACCATTCCACCGATCTCCGCGATGTGCGCGGCGGCATGTTATCCTGCTGGACGTCATATGATGCCCAATCAGGATAACTGAACCACCGCCCGGCCGTCATCTGCTATGGGCCGGGTGGGAAGTGGTTAAAAAAACAAATGCGGAAGGAAACGAATGGCACATGTCTATTATTTTCTATCAAGTTGTTATGAGTAAAGTCCTGCTTTAAATGCTGCATGTATACATTTTAATGCAACTTAGTGCACATATATGCATGTAAATGCACATCAATGCAATTCAAATATATTGAAGGAAATAAAGTTTTTTATATTGTGTGCCTTGCAAGGACCCATAACAATTTAACATGTATAAAAATGTGTGTCAAAGCATGTTAGAACATCCAGCAACACACATCAAACTGCATGCCAATGGAAGGCAATGCACATCCATTCTTTTAAATATTTGAATGCATTTTATTGCACATTTATGTGTTAACAGGCCCTAAATTCAAAATGTTGAGTTGCCCCCAGATAACGAATGGGGAGGGGGATCTTCCAATGGGGACGCTTCCCATTACAACTGCTTAGGTTGGGATTTTCCTCGTATTGAAGGAATACAGGAAAGGAAGTAGAGGGAAAGCTCTCTATAAGAAACAGGTAGCAAAGAAAAGAAAAAAAGAAAAACAGCTGTTTAACCCCTTGACGCCGACCTAACAAAAATATGCAGCCTCACTGGACTTGGTTTCTTCCGTGGGCTTCATATTTGCATATATCCTTTTGTGCTGAGAGCACGCCACACGGTGTGCTCCCAGCACAGAGACCAAGGTTTCACTGAGAGCCCTAAGTCCTGTCCTAACAATCAGAACCCAGAACTCACGATTCCGGGTCACTTGATCGCAGTAATAGCCTCTAATTGGCTACCACATTGATCAGTCACCGTGAAGCCTGCCCCCGTGTTTTCTCTCTCTGTGAATGGAGGAGAGAAGAAGAGAAAAAAAGTGTTAACAAAAATAAAATAATAATACTAAAAAATAGATAAAAACAATACCTATATCAAGGTTTGATCTAGGTTTGGGTCAAGGTCAGGGTCAGTATTTTTTTTGGACAGGTTTTTATTAGTATCAGCATCAGTTATGCCTTGTTTCCACTGAGCGGATCGGTTCGGTTCGGTACGGTACGCTATTTTGAGTGTTTTCATTATGAAAGCGGCCCATACAACCGAACCGAACAGCACCATTCTGGGTCCTGCTTCAGATGTGGGGCCATAGAAAATGGTACGGTTCTGACTTGCAGTGGAAACGCTCACCTGAATAGGCCAGACCATTCTAGGCCTTCCAAACTGTACCGACCCGAACCGATCCGCTCAGTGGAAACAAGGCATTAGTGTCAGTGTGTTTTAGATAGGATAAAAAAAAAAAAAGCAAAATGCACACCGTTTCTGAGCTGTACTACAGGTGTGTAGTAGGGATGAGCTTCGAGATCGAGTCGAACTCATGTTTGACTCTAACATCGGCTGTTCGCAAGTTCGCCGAACAGCGAACAATTTGGGGTGTTCGCGGCAAATTCGAATGCCGCGGAACACCCTTTAAAAGTCTATGGGAGAAATCAAAAGTGCTAATTTTAAAGGCTTATATGCAAGTTATTGTCATAAAAAGTGTTTGGGGACCTGGGTCCTGCCCCAGGGGACATGGATCAATGCAAAAAAAAGTTTCAAAATGGCCGTTTTTTCAGGAGCAGTGATTTTAATAATGCTTAAAGTGAAACAATAAAAGTGTAATATCCCTTTAAATTTCGTACCTGGGGGGTGTCTATAGTATGCCTGCAAAGGAGCGCATGTTTCCCGTGTTTAGAACAGTCTGACAGCAAAATGACATTTCAAAGGAAAAAAAGTCATTTAAAACTACTCGCGGCTATTAATGCATTGCCGGTCCGACAATACACATAGGAGTTCATTGATAAAAACGGCATGGGAATTCCCCACAGGGGAACCCCGAACCAAAATTAAAAAAACAAAAATGATGTGGGGGGTCCTCCTAAATTCCATACCAGGCCCTTCAGGTCTGGTATGGATATTAAGGGGAACCCCAGCCAAAATTTAAAAAAAAAATGACGTGGGGGTCCCCCTAAATTCCATACCAGGCCCTTCAGGTCTGGTATGGATATTAAGGGGAACCCCGCACCAAAATTAAAAAAAAAACGGTGTGGGGTACGCCCAAAAATCCATACCAGACCCTTATCCGAGCATGCAACCTGGCAGGCCGCAGGAAAAGAGGGAGGGACGAGAGAGCGCCCCCCCTCCTGAACCGTACCAGGCCACATGCCCTCAACATTGGGAGGGTGCTTTGGGGTGGCCCCCCAAAACACCTTGTCCCCACAAGGGCCTCATCCCCACAACCCTGGCCGGTGGTTGTGGGGGTCTGCGGGCGGGGGGCTTATCGGAATCTGGAAGCCCCCTTTAACAAGGGGACCCCCAGATCCCAGCCCTCCCCCCTGTGTAAAATGGTTTTGTACCCCTACCATTTCACTAAAAAAGTGTCAAAAATGTTAAAAATGACAAGAGACAGTTTTTGACAATTCCTTTATTTAAATGCTTCTTCTTTCTTCTATCTTCCTTCATCTTCTTCTTCTTCTTCTGGTTCTTCTGGCTCTTCTGGTTCTTCCTCCGGTGTTCTCGTCCAGCATCTCCTCTGCAGCGTCTTCTATCTTCTTCTACTCGGGCCGCTCCGCACCCATGGCATGGGGGGAGGCTCCCGCTCTTCTCTTCATCTTCTTCTCTTCTTCATCTTCTTCTCTTCTTCATCTTCTTCTCCAGGCCGCTCCGCACCCATGCTGGCATGGAGGGAGGCTCCCGCTGTGTGACGCTTCTCCTCGTCTGACGTTTCTTAAATAACGGGGGGCGGGGCCACCCGGTGACCCCGCCCCCTCTGACGCATGGTGACTTGACGGGACTTCCCTGTGGCGTCAAGAACTGTCAGAAGAGGAGAAGCATCACACAGTGGGAGCCTCCCTCCATGCCAGCATGGGTGCGGAGCGGCCCGGAGAAGAAGATGAAGAAGAGAAGAAGATGAAGAAGAGAAGAAGATGAAGAGAAGAGCGGGAGCCTCCCCCCATGCCATGGGTGCTGAGCGGCCTGAGGAGAAGAAGGGAAGAAGATGCCGCGGAGGAGATGCTGGACGAGAACACCGGAGGAAGAACCAGAAGAACCAGAAGAAGAAGAAGAAGAAGATGAAGGAAGATAGAAGAAAGAAGAAAGAAGAAGCATTTAAATAAAGGAATTGTCAAAAACTGTCTCTTGTCATTTTTAACATTTTTGACACTTTTTTAGTGAAATGGTAGGGGTACAAGTACCCCCTTACCATGTCACACAGGGGGGAGGGCCAGGATCTGGGGGTCCCCTTGTTAAAGGGGGCTTCCAGATTCTGATAAGCCCCCCTCCCGCAGACCCCCACAACCACCGGCCAGGGTTGTGGGGATGAGGCCCTTGACCTCATCAACATGGGGACAAGGTGTTTTGGGGGGCTACCCCAAAGTACCCTCCCAATGTTGAGGGCATGTGGCCTGGTATGGTTCAGGAGAGGGGGGGCGCTCTCTCGTCCCCCCCTATTTTCCTGCGGCCTGCCAGGTTGCGTGCTCGGATAAGAGTCTGGTATGGATTCTTGGGGGGGACCCCACGCTGTTTATTTTTTAATTTTGGCAGGGGGTTCCCCTTAATATCCATACCAGACCTGAAGGGCCTGGTATGGAATTTAGGGGGACCCCCCACGTCGTCTTTTTTTTAAATTTTGGTTCGGGGTTCCCCTGTGGGGAATTCCCAAGCCGTTTTTATCAATGAACTTCTATGTGTATTGTTGGACCGGCAATGCATTAATAGCCGCGAGTAGTTTTAAATTACTTTTTTTCCTTTGAAATGTCATTTTGCTGTCAGACTGTTCTAAACACAGGAAACATGCGCCCCTTTACAGGCATACTATAGACACCCCCCAGGTACGAAATTTAAAGGGATATTACACTTTTATTGTTTCACTTTAAGCATTATTAAAATCACTGCTCCCGAAAAAACGGCTGTTTTTAAAACTTTTTTTTGCATTGATCCATGTCCCCTGGGGCAGGACCCAGGTCCCCAAACACTTTTTATGACAATAACTTGCATATAAGCCTTTAAAATTAGCACTTTTGATTATTCATGTTCGTATCCCATAGACTTTAACGGTGTTCGCGTGTTCGAACAAACTTTTTTCCTGTTCACATGTTCTGGTGCGAACCGAACAGGGGGGTGTTCGGCTCATCCCTAGTGTGTAGTATGACTGCTATCGTCAGGAGTAGGAGATATTCTTTTGAGTTGTTCTTTGGTGGAAGGCTATGGTAGTAGCAAGAAATATACAGCTACATTTAAAAAAAATGATTTGGGGACAGTTTTCCTTTGATAATAAAAAAATTCAGAATATATCTATTACCATTTACCACCAAATGAAAGCCCAAATTGTCCTGAAAAAAAACAAGGTATAATCCACCTGGATGCACAAAGTAGTTGTGATTATATGTATGGTTTTACTAATACATGTCAAAGTTGCAAAATTGTGCTTAGGCATTAAGATTTGTTTTATCCTTAGGTGCGAAAGAGGTTACTCCATACCCAAAAAAAAGAGAAATGTGTCAATACGCTGTCAGGCAATCCATTGCCATTTTGACCTCTGCTCTGAAAAAAAGGAACAATAGTTACATAGTTAGTCAGGTTGGAAAAAGACATAGGTCCATCTAGTTCAACCAATTAAAAAAAAATCATACAATCCCATATACACTATAATATACCCACAGTTGATCCAGAGGAAGGCGAAAAACCCCAGCAAAGCATGATCCAATTTGCTACAGCAGGAGAACAAAATCCTTCCTGATCCCCCGAGAGGTAATCGGACATTCCCTGGATCAACTTTACCTATAAAGATTATTGCCCAGGTATGTTATGTACATTTTAGGAAAGAATCCAGGCCTTTTTTTAAAGCAATCTACTGATCTGGACAGAACCACCTCTGGAGGGAGTCTATTCCACATTTTCACAGCTCCTACTGTGAAGAAACCTTTCTGTATTTGGAGATGAAATCTCTTTTCCTCTAGATGTAAACAGTGCCCCCTTGTCCTTTATGAAGACCTTAAAGTGAATAACTCAACAAGTTCACTATATGGACCCCTTATGTATTTGTACATGTCGATCATATCCCCCTTAAGCGCCTCTTCTCAAGAGAGAATAAATTTATTTCCTCTAATCTTTCCTCATAGCTGAGCTCCTCCATGCCTCTTATTAATTTGTTTGCCTATCTCTTCACTTTCTCCAGTTCCCCGATATCCTTTTTGAAAACTGGTGCCCATAACTGAACTGCATATTCCAGATGAGGTCTTACTATTTATTTGTACAGGGGCAAAATGATATCTCTCTCTATGGAGTCCATGTCTCTCCTAATACAAGAAAGGATTTTGCTCGCTTTGGAAACCACAGCTTGGCATTGCATGCTATTATTCAGCTTCTCCACTATGGATACCCCCAGTTGTACTCCCCCTAGCATGTATGATGCATGCATATTCTTAGCCCCCAAGTGTATAACTTTACATTTATCAACATTAAACCTCATTTGCCACATAATCGCCCAATTAGACAGTGCATTGAGGTTGGCTTGTAAGTTGGAAACATTCTGTAAGGACGTTATTCCACTGAATAGCTTGGTGTCATCTACAAAGACTGAAATGTGACAACCAGTTGAAACTTTCATTCCTTTCTGGTAGCTGCAGAGACAACCTGATAGTCACTCATCCTGCCGACAGCTCAACTTTGTACAGCCGATGTTAAATGTCTGTTGGCAAGGTCTACCCAATATTAGCTCCATTGGTTTAGTGTAACTGTAAAAGTGTAGTCTGAATACAGCAGTCTGATTATACATGTTCATTTCATTACGCTAGACAAGTTCCAATGCACAAATGACAGTTGGCAATTGTTTTGAGACGGATGGTGCCATTTGTTTTGTTCTAAGGTAAATTAGGCATGCAGCCCTGAAACTGATAACGCATTTAACGCTTAGCGTGGGAAACGGTGTGTGTAGATTAAAGGTGAGAAGCAAATGAGAACATTTATTTACCTTCATATGTCAAACTGAAAGTTCTCTTTCTGTTTTGTGGCAAAAAGCCATACCCTACCGACTCTCGCGTGTCTTAGGTTCAAAATGTACAGCCAAAGGAAGCAAACGAATTAGGTGATTTGCTGCCTTGAATTGCTGGGAGTTTCTGAGTCTTCCTATGATCTAAAGGAATTGGCCAGTTAATTTTCTCCATTCCAAAGTCAGAGGGATGTTATACACCATTGGGCTAACATCCCTCATAGCCATGCAATCTCCAATGGCAAAACCTAAAGCGGAACTCCACCCAAAAGGGGAACCACTGCTTGTTTGCACCCCCCTTCCACTGCACATTTGAAACTTTTTTGGGGCGAGGGGGAAGGGGGGAGCGGGTACTTGGTTTTGACAAGTACCCACTCCCAATTCCGGCTCAAATTGCCACAGTGAACTGAGACTGAAGTGCAGCCTCCCTCCTTCCCCTCCAGTCTTCTGGGACACATCAGAGGTCCAAGAAGACTACAGGTCAGCGTGACTCGTGCATGCACAGTTAGAAACAGACTGTGAAGCCCCAAGGCTTCACTTCCTGTTTCCCTTATTAGAGATGCTGGCGCCTACACCCAAAGCCAATTAATCGGCTCAGGTGAGGACATCGCAGGATCCTTGGACAGGCCAGTGTCATTATATTAAAAGTCAGTGGCTACAGTATTTGTGAGCCCATGAGGAAACCTGTGTTAATTGCCCTTACAGGTGTTCCCTACCCTTTCGGGGTTTGGTTTGGCTCCATGGTTGAGTCTCCAAAGGGATGATATTTGATACACCAAAAGGCTTTTTTATCCTTATTTGGTGACTGGCTAAGTAAGATCCAAGATCATATGAAAGAGACAGCTCTAAGTTTGCGGCTCTTGTAAAAGTCTTACATCATTTATGATATTCTTATTTGAACCTCTGTGGATTTTCTACTTGCTCTCTGCACTGAGCTTTAATCTACCTACAATATTCCATCACGATTAGCACTACCATTTTGTCTCGGCCACCCCAAAGGGTGGATAATTTGCCAGTCCAGGTGTCCCACATTTGATCAAAACATCATTAATTGTTGTACATTACTGTTTGGAAGGATTGTTTTATGTGGTGTCATCCAATATGTTCAAGGCCAATCAGCAACTACCCTTCTTTGTCCTGAGGAAGCAATTTGATGCGAAACGCGTTTACAGACAAGCATGGAGGAGCTCATAGACCCAACCATTTGACACTATATGGTTTTTCATTATACACTTATGGACTCTCTATCAATTTAATAGGATCCATGCCTCCATGTCTCGTTATTTGGGTATCTGTTGACCTTGTCCAATAGAGGGTGTTGTTGTTTGTCATATTATATGTAAATTTTTTACATTTTGTAATTAAATTATATTTTATGCTAATTACCCTTGCTTCATGTTGTGCCCACATTCCTTTCATTCTGTGAGAGAATTTTACTCTTTCAATCCTTTTTCTTGTATTTGTAGCTGCTGACTTTTAGTTTTTTTCTGAAGGAATTTGAAGCTCCTCTTTAAACTGGGTACACCCTGTCCAAAAATTCTTAAACAAAATGTTAAACGGAAAAAAAAATGGCAGTGTGTACTGGGCTTTAGTGTACAAAGATGTCCTTGTGGCAATAGTTTAGGCCATTTTCTGTTCCAAAGTCCTGGCAGGGGTTCTGACATCAGAAGTTCTGGAAGTCCTGGCAGAAATTCTTGGACTATCTTTGGAAGTCTTGTCAGTGATTCTGGAATCCTAGAGGTTTCTCTACTCCAAAACAACGAGTTACATTTTACTGTGACATTTCACCTATTTAGGATCCAGCGCCTTTGACCTAGACCTGTCACAAACAGGGGAGGACTGCAAACGTTTGGCCTGTGGAAATGAACATTTAACTGGACCTTCTATGGTAGAGACTTTAGACAGATAATGTAGGGTGGGAATCAGAACTCAGCAAGATTGGAATTTAGGGTTAATGAGAGGACTTCACGCACAAAGCCAGCTCCATAAAGACATGGTTTAACTGGAGGACTGGCTGGAGTTTGACTAGTTTGGGTTGGAGGAGCAAGTCTGCTCCTCCAACATCACTACCTGACCTTAAAAAAATATTTTGGCTAAATGGGCACAAATTTCCATAGGCACACTTTAAAATCTTGTGGAAATTTTTCTATAAGGCTGGATTCACACCTATGCATTTTTAGTGCTATTTGCGTTTTGCAGATTTGCACTACAGAACGTGTTCCATAGTGCAAATGCACTAAAAATGCATAGGTGTGAATCCAGCCTAAGGCTGTGGAGGATGTAAAAACCTCAAGGTAAAGAGTTCTGGGCAAGTCCATATCAAAGCCCATGGTTTGGAATAGGGTGCTCAACAAGCTCATGTATGTGTGATGGTTTAGTGTTCACAATTCTTTTTTCTTGCCCAGAGATGGGCTGCAAGGTAACTTCTACTGACCACTAAAGCAAATTAGCTTTTGTTATGGGTCATTTCTTCGAATGAACACCAATACTTGTTTTTTTTTTTATCTATGATAGGACATGAAAAGCTAACAATGACCACCATTTTAAAGTGAATTTGTGCATTGCCCATGCATCCAAAAATCAACCTTTTGCTGTGAGCATGCATGGCCTATTAATCCTCCTTCCCTCTGGGCATCTGTAAACAAGTATACTCCATGGTTACACTTGCAAATGTATGCTCACATAGAGGGAAAGGCTACTTCCCATGGATGCACAGTAACTGGGGGGCTGTATGGGTGCCTTTAGCTCAGCTTCTCTGTACAAATTAAACAGACAAGTCTTCCCATGCCCTGTCCCTTTTCCTGGGGAGCAGCTTTTCATTGACTTCCCTCACTAACAAAGTCCTTCCTGCCAGAATACAGGCATAATCCAGTTGGGTGTAATGTGTTTTCATATAATTTTATTGCCTAGCTGCAAATGATTGTAGCGCCTCTATGCCTAAGTCCCTGATGGGATAAAATGCATCAGAGGAAAGGAACGGGAGATATTATCCTCATGAGCAATAAAAAAAATTCAATTTGACTTTGTATGCCTAATTATTTTTGGGAAGTGCACAGGTCCTGCTCTGCCTGATCGCTCATGGCCAGCAACAGGAAGCCCTAGGTCTGCCTGGAGCAATACCACTTTGGGAATATATTGTGCAATTGGTTGTAGGCACACATTTTTTACTCAGGTCCCCCCTCACTTATAAGTACACCCTAAACTATCTCAATAAATTGAGAACTGCTGCAGAAGGTAAACTTTCCATCAACTGTCCATTACTTAGCATGGAAACAGAGCGATGAGGGGTCTGTACAGGTTGTCATCTTGGCAGCATGCATCCTTAATTTTGCAACTGGTTTTCCCAAAGTGCCCAAGGACTATCACTAATGTGCTGCCCCAGACTCCTAAGAGCTTGAACCAAAAGATAGAGCATCAGACCAAATCCACAAAAGAGTCCACCACACCTTTAATGATTCACATTCTTGTGAATCATTCAAACAATGTTAGACTTCATGAACTTGGTCAGGTGCTCCTTCCTTTGGTTTAAGCTCTTAGTGATGTTCCTGGGTACCCATTGAAGGGTAGCTCTAGTTGTATGTGAGCCACCTAACCATAGAGAGTTTTTCAAATGATTGTCATCCTTCCCTTTACTACTATATCAATAAGCATTAAAGCCCTAGAACCTCGCAGACACCTTTGAAGACCAGAAGAACCTTTTGCTAGAAAAGGAGCCTCCATGCCACTGACAATAAGCCTTGACACTAGAAAAAAGGACAACTACTCACCTTGACCTTTTCAAACGCACTAAACCTGTGAGGTCTGTCCCATGTTGATGAGGACAAGAGCCTCTTTCCCATTCCCCACAACCCTGACCTGGTGGTTGTGGGCATGCAGGGGGGGTGACTTATCAGAGTCTGGAAACCCCCTTTAACATGGGGGCCCTCAGATCTCGGCCCGATACTCATTCACCCAAAAAAAATGTCAAAACAAAAACCCAGTGGCAGTTTTTGACAAGTCTTTTAGAAGAAAAAAATAATGTCCCCCAGTAGATCCAACGTCAATCACAATGAACGCTGACCTGCAGGAAAAAAAACAAAACAGCCTGCCGATCGTGACATGTCCCGTGGAGAGACACTCACCAAATGACAGGTAAACATGGGGGCGGGTCTTCTGGTGACATTACTTGGTGACCCTACCCCAATGTTTACCTGTCATTTTTTTAAACTGACACTTCTTTAGTTTACATGTTTACATTTGCTGTTAGCTGGAAATCCTGCTGACTGCAGATGAGTTATGGTTGTTAAGGACAAAGCTAGCCGCCAACTCTTTAACAACCACAGCTATTCACAATGAATTTGAACGTTATCAAACTAATTTGAAAATGTGACATCAGAATGAACGAATGCATTTGTTTTTTAGGTAAAACTTTGTTTCAGATTTGTTGCCATTCGTTTCAATGTTCATTTGGATTCTGGATACATGCAAATCTTCCTAAATTAAAATCAAAATTAAACGAATTGCATTTGTCTAGTTCGAGCCTCTGTTAGGTTTCAAAGCTCCAAGTTTGCCTATTGAGGGGATTTCCCTTACTTCATGTAAGAACAGTTTTTGTGAGAAGGATAGAACTTCTGTTATTTTTTTTTTTTTAATTGTTGTCCATGTCTTCCTGTCCCAGTGATGCCTGCTTCTCCTGTTACTTGTATGGGTGTCACAAAGGCAGAAAATGAGAGAAAATGTCCAGAATAGTGTCACAGTCCGATTTAAAACACTGCCACTAATTTTAAATCTTCCTCACTCTAATAGAAAAAAATAGAAATGTGACTTTAATAGCTTCATAGTATTGAACGTCTCAATGGCATAGAGAGGCACTGCATTGCTTTGAAATATTCACTGCTGTCAAAAAGTTTTTAGAAATGCAGCCCCAGCAATGGAAATTATCCACAACAAGCATATTATAGTCCCTGTGCATTAATTAAAATTAACCAGCTTGTCTTTCAAATATATTGCTTTGATTCACAATGAAAAAAGTCAAGGGGCACTGGGACTGCTGCTATTACAAGTGACAAATATTGTAATTTTTTTTTCTGTTTAATATTAATTTACCTGCTTATAATTAAGCCCAATGTGCTTAATTTCAATGCCCATATTGAGAAGCAATCAATCTCACTCTTCAATCTTTTCAAGAGAGGAAAAGGAGACATCAAGCCAGCAGATCCCTTTGTGAAAATGGGCTAATTGTACACAATGTTCTTCAGGATAAAACAAAGCAAATCCTCTATGAAGTAATAAAAGATGTGCAATTTAGAGCACATAGAAAGGTAAGAAAGAGCGGCATCAAGAAATTGACCTGAAACGCCCAGGTAACAGATTGTGCTTTAAAAAGTGCTTTAAAAGGATGAGTGTGCCACAATAACTTGAATAAGTCCAGTTTATTTTTCATGACAAGAAGTCAAACAACCAAAATGTTTTGCTGGCTCAAAACTCCCCCGTCATCGGGCTTGAATGCCAGCAGTAATTAAACAGAACTACTTGAAAATTAATTCATTTGTAAACAGCTCCCCGGGCTACCAGTCTACCAAATCATACCTGAAGGAAAACAAGGGCCTTTGAAGATGTGGCATCAAAACCATCTGCTTCCATTGTCTGATGAAGTCAGGGTGCCTCAAGTACCCCCTTCACCTCCTCCAAAGGCAACTCCAGAACTCGTTCACAGCAATGAGCTTCTACTCCCCCTGCATTACCAGAGGAAGATGACGCGGAAGAAGAATATGCACAGCGACAAGTTCCTACTCCCACTATGTTACCAGAGGAAGAAGAAGATGATGAGGAAATATTGCCTTTCTGGATGTGGCTTACAGAAACCGAACCAATGCAGGAACTGTGAATGTGAGAGGAGGAGAGCCAACTAAAGAGCTGACTAAAGTACCGACTAAAGTGTTGAATAAAGTGACTAAAACAATACGAAGATCACTCAGTCCAGAACTGGAAATCCTACCATTGTTCAGGGAGGCTGATAGGATTAAGGTTCAGAGTACTAGCCCAACCTCTAAGAAAGAAGCAAGAGACTTGTTCCATTTTGCGGATGAACCTTCGCCTGAATCAGATTGCCCTGCAGAGGCTGAAGTTCCCCGTATGGGTGAGGAAAACGGAGAATGTCAAATGCCTATTTCTAAACTCCTTGAAGAGGTTGATCTTTCCTCCCCACTGCCAAGTTCTGAGTCTGCAGCTATGGACCTCTCTGCAGTCATGCAGTCCTGATCATGTCAGGAACCCAACAGAGAATCCTGTTCAACCCGCTGAGAAGTATTCCCCGGTTCGGTTAAGACTAAATATACATCCTCCAAAGACACTCACTTATGAGACACTTTAGGAGAGAACTCTGATAAACTGATCCTTTGAATAGTATGAACTGACTATTCAAAGGCAAGTTCCCACGCCTATTCCCTCTACCGTCAATTGGGTAGGGGGCGACTCTGCTCTGGCCTCTGACACCAGTGGGTGGGACACGGCTATTACCCTGGCCTGTTCAAAAACTGAGTTTGAATTAACTGAAAGTGTATATAAATGGTTTCAGCAAAACCCAGAGGTGTGTCAATATCTGTTGAACTTAGATTGTGGTTGATGTCATTATAAACTTGTTAGTAACCTTTTCTTCCCATAAAGCTTTTTACGTTTATTGTCTCTGTGTCTTTGGGGGCCATAGAATTCAAGTGGGGGAAGAATGTAGCCAGGAGCTAGCTATTATGCTTGCAATTCGGAGACATTTTTGCTGTGTTTTTAATGTGGAGTTGGCTCCCTCTAGTGTTTGCTGGACTCTATGTGTCATTTACTTTTCTTGTGACAAATTTCAGAGCAAATTATCGTGGGATGTGTAGTTCAGAATGATGACGTTTCAATGCCAGCAGGATTGATCTGAACTACAAATAACAGAATGCTGAGTGGACAAAACAGACTGCTGGGGAAGGATATAAAATTGCTGGCGCAGCCTAGATCTTTCTCTTGGGGACACCGTTTGACTCTGCCAGCTGGAGGTCTGCGTGGCAGTGAGCTGCTGTTGATTTGCGGCCTACACAATGGGGAGACGTTCAGCTATACACAGAGGGACCTCTGTGCTTTGTGCTATTTTGACATTTCATGGCCTCCGAAACTGTGATAGATAGTGAGGAAGAGAAATGACCATTTTACGCCCTTAGAAAGCCTGAAGGCGGTGATTGGTTTTCGGGTCCTGTGAACGGCTAGGCTCCCAAAAAGTCTCACACATGTGGTATCCCGTACTCAGGAGAAGCAGCAGAATGTATTTTGGGGTGTAATTCCACATATTCCCATGGAATGTTTGAGTAATATATATCATTTAGTGATAACTTTGTGCAAAAAAAAAAAGTTTGCCATTTTCCCGAAACTTGTGGCAAAATATAAAATATTCCATGGACTCAACATACCTATCAGCAAATAGCTTGGGTGTCTACTTTCCAAAAAGGGGTCATTTGGGGCGAGTCTGAACTGTCCTGGCATTTCACAACAACAAGCTTATGTCACACATCACCCATTCTTCTAACCACTTAAAGACAAAGCCCTTTCTGACACTTTTTGTTTACATGAAAAATTTTTTTGCTAGAAAATTACTTTGAACCCCCAAACATTATATATTTTTTTAACGCAAAGGCCCTACAGATTAAAATGGTGGGTGTTGCAATTTTGTTTTTTCAAACAGTATTTGCGCAGCAATTTTTCAAACGCAATTTTTTGGGAAAAAAAAACACTTTTTTTATTTTATCGCACTAAAACACACTATATTGCCCAAATGTTTGATGAAATAAAAAAGATGATCTTATGCCGAGTACATGGATACCAAACACGACATGCTTTAAAATTGCGCACAAACGTGCAGCGGCGACAAACTACATACATTTTTAGAAGACTTTAAAATCCTTTACAGGTTACCACTTTAGATTTATAGAGGAGGTCTACTGGTAAAATTACTGCCCTTGATCTGACCTTTGCGGTGATACCTCACATGCATAGTGCAACTGCTGTTTGCATAAGACACTAGACCAACGCTTGTGTTCGCCTTTGTGCGTGATCACGGGGTGTTTTTTTTTTTTTGGGGTGCTTTTTTTTTATTATTATTTATTTTGCTTTTTTTATTTTTAAATTATTCCTTTCATTTTTTTTTTAATATAATTTTTGTTGTTATCTGAGGGAATGTAAATATCCCCTATGATAGAAATAGGTAGTGACAGGTACTCTTTTTTTGAAAAAAATGGGGTCTATAAGATCCTAGATCTCTCCTCTGCCCTCAAAGCATCTGACCACACCAAGATTGGTTTGATAAAATGCTTTCCCAATTTCCCAATGGCGCTGTTTATATCCTGCAAAAGTCATGAAATGCTCATAGCTTCCGGTTTCTTAGGCCATAGAGATGATTGGAGCCGTTCTGGTCTCCGATCAGCTCTATGGTCAGCTGGCGGAACCACATTCTCGGATTCCCTGTTGGGACAGGAGAGCCAGAGAAAACCATGGAAGACGGTGGGAGGACATGCCCTCCCACTGCTTGTAAAAGCAGTCTAGAGGCTAATTAGCCACTAAGATTCCTTTTACATGAAAGCCGACTGCTGACCGGAAAGGATGATATCAAGATGATACCTAAACCTGCAGGCATCATTCTGGTATAACCACTAAAAGTCCAGTAACATACCAGTATGTTGCTGGTCCTTGTTGGGCATATATTGTAATGTTATTTTTTCATGCAGCCTGTGGGCTGCATGAAAAAAAGGGATTAATCAGTGGGAAACAGAAGGGCTGTAAAGTTTTCCTTGAATTTAAGGAAGGATCCAGTTCATCCTAAAGTTTTGTATAGCACATAAGCATTCAGCCAATTGGAATAAATATACAGACACTTTTTTGTACCAGTGTCTGGCCTTACGGGCAATTAGGTACGACACCAACAACTGGTCGTTGAGGTGCCCCCCTCCCATGTTAAGGTTATTTTCGGGCACACAGAGGGGTTTCTCCACAACACCAGTCGCCGTAGGAATTTGGACAGTCATATCTGCGTGAAGGGAGGACAGAACAAAAACATTCTGATCATCCCTCCACTTCACTGCTAACAAATTGTTACATTTCAAGCAGGCTCTCTCCCTCGTCTAAGTCAGGGCTCTACAAGCCGTTGGGGAAAGTCCCGGTGATTAGATCGCACGGTGCCACATGCACCAATTCCACAATCAAAAAGGTGACTAAAAAGTGGCACACTTGTGAAATAATTGTCCACATACAAGTGGTACCCCTTTCCGAATAAGGGTGACACCAAGTCCCACACAATCTTACCAGCGCTCCCTATGTAGTCCGGGCAGTTCTCGGGCTCCACGTGCCTATCTTTTCCTTCGTAAACCATAAAACTACAGTATATGTATAGCCCGTTGCCCTGTCACAGAGCTTATACATCTTGACCCCATATCTGGCACGCTTGTTGGGCAGATATTGTTTGATAGACAAGCAAAGTAATCAGGAACTCATCAACGCAGACAACTTGATCGGGAGGCTGCAAACTGTTGGTTGAAGTGGTTTACGAGGGGCCGAATTTTGTAGAGCCGATCGTATCCAGGGTCACCCTGAGGACGACAGAGTTCACTGTCATCTAAATGCATGAGCCGCAAGATCTGCCCATATCGTGTCCTGGTCATGGAGGCAGAGAACACGGGCGTATGGTATATTGGGTCAGTGGACCAATATGACCGCAACTCACTTTTTTTTTAACTATATAACTAGTTATGAGGAGGGATAGGCCCAGGAAGGTCTTAAATTCAGAATCTGTAATAGGTCTCCAATCTCTGGCAAGGGCCAACTGGGGATTAGCAGCGATGAATTGACCAGCATACAAATTGATTTGGTCCACAACAGATCTATAGAGATCTTCCGTGAAAAACAGCGAATAAAAATCAAGTGACGTAAAATCAACTGTTTCCACCAGAATTCCGGTTGGCCAGTGAATGGGGGAAGTACGGGTGCTGCAGAAGTGGTGGACTCCCACAGGAAGGGCACTATGGGCTCGACGGGCCTGTGTTCGTCTTCTTGGTGGCTGCAGGACTGTACTTGTGCTAGCCACCACACCAGCTTGAACTGCACTTATGGGACTCGCCACGTCACCAAGTGTTACTGCAGTACTGGATGTACGACCAGGATGTACTAGGCCGCTGGTGCTTGCCAATTCACCAGAAGGATATGAGCGGCACTAGTACTGGCTCTCTGCTCCATATGAGAGCCCTACGGTTCTTGCACCTTAACAACAGCAGAAGAACGGGGTCGGGTACACCTGACCTTAGCAGGGACCACTACTCTGTCGTCAGTGATATCTGTCAGGGTGCCGCTGCTGTCTACAGGTTCGTATTCTGAGCCTGAATCTGAGAGATGGGCGACTTCATCTTCACTCTCATCTGTCAGGCTCAGAAATGTGTAGGCCTCTTCATTAGTGTACCTTCAATTGGACATTTTGGCCTCTAAATTTACTGGTATAACTAGTGAAACTCACAGGAAAAAAGAGCACCTGACTCTCAGCGACTGCTTCAAATGCTACCAAAAAAACTGTTAGTGTCCGCAGGGATCAGGCCTGACGCTAAAACCTAACTGATATCACCCACCGGGTGATCAGGGGGTTAAACCTTTATTAGGTAATATACGGCGGGTGCCCTGACGCTATAAAAAAAAAAAACCTAACTAACCAGCGTCACCTGTGACACTAATACGGTGATCACTGGTGACAGGGAGTGATCAAGGGGTTAAACCTTTATTAGGGGGGTTGGGGGGGGGTCCCTAGACCTATCTGGGGCTACTACTAAGTACCCTAACACTAATTATTGTCACAAGTACAGTGATCAAAGAAAAATATGAACACTGCACTGGGTGACACTGTGACAGGGAGTGAAGAGGTTAACTGGGGGAGGCATTCGGGGGGTGATCGGCGGGTGACAAGAGTACCTATGTGTACTGGTGTTAGTGTAGTGTTGGTGCAACTTACTGTGAGATGTCTTCTCTCCTCTCTCTGGAACGGAAAAGAGTTCCACGAGGGGAGATGACATCACTTCCTCTGCCTGTCTTTACACTTACAGGCAGGGGAAGGATTTCAATCGCCAGAACCGATCACCAGGTCCAGGCCAGAAATCATTGGCCTGGAGACTGAATGGTTCTGAAGCAAATCCGGTTGTCGCGGCCGCCGTACAGCTACGTTGCTTCGCCCAGCCGAGCCAACCTGCTGCTGTATAACTGCAGTTGCTGCTCCAGAACTGGTTAAAGAAGAATTTTAAAATATTTTAAAATCAAATTTAATTTAAAGTAATTGAAATTAAATTAAATCCAATTGGTTAGAAAACAAATGGGGTTTCATAATACAAACAGCAGTGTGCGAAATACTGTAGCCCATAGCAACTAATCAATAATCGCCTTTTATTCTTCTGGTATAAATTATGCATTACATATTGTGCTCCTTTAAATGCCCATATATGTACTGGTAACAGTAAGGTATTGTGGTCAGGGCCAGATTAAGAGCAACATGGGCCTGGTGCTAAGGATTTTGGTGGGCCTTTTTATGAAAATAAATAAAATGAAAACGCAAACAATTTTTTGTTGAATTAAATTAAAGAGAGAGAGGGGTGTGAGAGAGTGGTAGAGAGAGAGAGGGGGGGGGGGGGGGGTGATAGCGAGATAGGGGGCTGAAAGAGAGGGGATGAGAGGGAGGGGAAAAGAGAGAGAAAGGCATTGAATGAGAGAGATGGGGATGAGAGAAAGGGGGTGAGAAAAAGGGGAATAGAGAGAGGGTGAAAGAGAGAGAGGGTGGTAGGAAAGAGGGGGTTGAAGGGGGCAAGAGAGAGAGAATGGGGGATGAAGGGGTGAGAGAGAGAACAGGGTGAAAGAGAGGGGATGGAGAGAGAGGGGGGTGAAAGAGGGAGAGGGGGGGTGAGAGTGAGGGGGTGAGTCTCTGGGGGGCACAGCATAGTACATTACACGGGGGGGGGGATAGCACAGTACATTACATGGTTGGAACTACACATTACATGGTGGATACATGGATACAGCACATTTAATGGTGGGCGAAGCACATTACATGGCGGGCACAGCACATTACACTGTTGGCACTGCCCAATACAGCACATTAAAAGGTAGGCACAGTACATTATATGGTGGGCACAGCACATGACATGGTTGGTACTGCACAACACAGCACATTGCATGGTGGACACAGCACATGCACACGGTGGGCACAGGACCTTATATGGTGGGCACAGCACATGACATGGCGGGCATAGCTGAGCACATTACATGGTGGGCACTGCACATTACAAGTGGGCACTTCACAGCACATTATATGGTGGGCACAGCATATTATATGGTGGGTACTGCACATGGCATGGTGGGCACTGCACAGCACATGGCAAGGTGGGCACTGCATGACACCACATGATATGGTGGGCACTGCATGACACAGCACAGCACATTAATTGGTGTACACCGCACATGACATGGTGAGCCCTGCATAGTGCATTCCATTGTGGGTACTGCACGGCACATGCCATGGTGGACAATGTACAGCACCTTACATGCTGGGTACAGCACATTACATGGTAAGCACTGCATGGCGCAGCATATGACATGGTGGGCACAACACAGCACGACAGGTTGGGCACTGCACAGTAATTTACATGGTGGGCACTGCACATGACACGGTTGGCACTGCATGGCACAGCACATTACATGGTGGGTAGAGCGCATTACATGGTGGGCACTGCATGGCACAGCACATTTCATGGTGGGCAATGCAACTGCACATTACATGTTAGGAACTGCACATGACATGGTGGGCACTGCTGAACAGCCCAGCACATTGCACAGTGGGCACAACACACGGCAGGGTGGGCACAGCACATGACATGGTGGGAACTACACATGACATGGTGGGCACTGCATGGCACATCACATTACATGGTGGGCACTGTACATTACTTGGTGGGATCACTGCATGGCACAGCACATTACATGGTGGGCACTGCAATGTACAGCACATGACACGGTGAGCACTGCACATTACATAGTGAGCACTGCAATGCACAGCAAATTACATACTGGGCACAGCACATTACATGGGGGGCACTGCAATGCACAGCACATGACATAGTTGGCACAGCACATTACAAGGGGGGCACTGCAATGCACAGCACATGACATAGTGGGCACAGCACATTACATGGGGGCACTGCAATGCACAGCACATGACATAGTGGGCACAGCACATTACATGGGGGGCACTGTAATGCACATGACATGGTGGGCACAGGCACAGCACATACATGGGGGGCACTGCAATGCACATGGCATGACATGACATGGTGGGCTCAGCACATTACATGGGGGGCACTGCAATGCACATGACATGACATGGTGGGCACAGCACATTACATGGGGGCACTGCAATACACATGACAGTGGGCACAGCACATTACATGGGGGCACTGCAATGCACATGACATGACATGGTGGGCACAGCACATTACATGGGGGGCACTGCAATGCACATGACATGACATAGTGGGCACAGCACATTACATGGGGGCACTGCAATGCACATGACATGACATGGTGGGAACAGCACAATACATGGGGGCACTGCAATGCACATGACATGACATAGTTGGCACAGCACATTACATGGGGGGCACTGCAATGCACAGCACATGACATAGTTGGCACAGCACATTACATGGGAGGCACTGCAATGCACAGCACATGACATAGTTGGCACAGCACATTACATGGGAGCACTGCAATGCACAGCACATGACAGTGGGCACAGCACATTACATGGGGGGGGCACTGCAAAGCACAGCACATGACATAGTGTGCACAGCACATTACATGGGGCCACTGCAATGCACATGACATGACATAGTGGGCACAGTACATTACATGGGGGGCACTGCAATGCACATGACATGGTGGGCACAGCACATTACATGGGGGCACTGCAATGCACATGACATGACATGGTGGGCACAGCACATTACATGGGGGGCACTGCAATGCACATGACATGGTGGGCACCGCACATTACATGGGGGCACTGCAATGCACATGACATGGTGGGCACAGCACATTACATGGGGGGCACTGCAATGCACATGACATGGTGGGCACAGCACATTACATGGGGGGCACTGCAATGCACATGACATGACATGGTGGGCACAGCACATTACATGGGGGCACTGCAATGCACATGACAGCGGGCACAGCACATTACATGGGGGCACTGCAATGCACATGACATGACATGGTGGGCACAGCACATTACATGGGGGCACTGCAATGCACATGACATGACATGGTGGGCACAGCACATTACATGGGGGCACTGCAATGCACATGACAGTGGGCACAGCACATTACATGGGGGCACTGCAATGCACATGACATGACATGGTGGGCACAGCACATTACATGAGGGGCACTGCAATGTACATGACATGACATGGTGGGCACAGCACATTACATGGGGGCACTGCAATGCACATGACATGACATGGTGGGCACAGCACATTACATGAGGGGCACTGCAATGCACATGACATAGTGGGCACAGCACATTACATGGGGGCACTGCAATGCACATGACATGGTGGGAACAGCACATTACATGGGGGGCACTGCAATGCACATGACATGACATGGTGGGCACAGCACATTACATGGGGGCACTGCAATGCACATGACACGGTGGGCACAGCACATTACATGGGGGGCACTGCAATGCACATGACATGACATGGTGGGCACAGCACATTACATGGGGGCACTGCAATGCACATGACATGGTGGGCACAGCACATTACATGAGGGGCACTGCAATGCACATGACATAGTGGGCACAGCACATTACATGGGGGCACTGCAATGCACATGACATGGTGGGAACAGCACATTACATGGGGGGCACTGCAATGCACATGACATGACAGTGGGCACAGCACATTACATGGGGGCACTGCAATGCACATGACATGACATGGTGGGCACAGCACATTACATGGGGGGCACTGCAATGCACATGACATGACATGGTGGGCACAGCACATTACATGGGGGCACTGCAATGCACATGACATGGTGGGCACAGCACATTACATGGGGGTACTGCAATGCACATGACATGACAGTGGGCACAGCACATTACATGGGGGCACTGCAATGCACATGACATGACATGGTGGGCACAGCACATTACATGGGGGGCACTGCAATGCACATGACATGACATGGTGGGCACAGCACATTACATGGGGGCACTGCAATGCACATGACATGACATGGTGGGCACAGCACATTACATGGGGGGAAGCAGCAGTCTTTCCCCTAGCACAATAAAACCCCTCCCTAACAAATGTACTAACCTTATCTCAACAACAGCATGTAAGATGTCCTTCCTCCCGGGCTCCTGCTGGTTAGAACATCAGCGCCCCTCCCCCAGACAGCTCCCAGGCACTGAGGAGGATCTGTGTGAGTGGAACAGATCCTGACAGGAGTCAGACAGAGACAGGACTCGGCTGCACTAACACTTGGCTCCTCTTCCTTCAGGAAGGCACACAGATATTCATAAACCACTGGCATGGGCCTATATTGAGGGAGGGGCCTGGAGCTGCAGCTCCACCAGCCCCTATGTTAATCCGGCCCTGATTGTGGTGGGTGGTACATGTAGGAGAGGGGTGCGGAGTGTATGGTGGTGGGTGGTACATGTAGGAGAGGGGTGCGGAGTATATGGTGGTGGGTGGTACATGTAGGAGAGGGGTGCGGAGTGTATGGTGGTGGGTGGTACATGTAGGAGAGGGGTGCGGAGTATATGGTGGTGGGTGGTACATGTAGGAGAGGGGTGCGGAGTATATGGTAGTGGGTGGTACATGTAGGAGAGGGGTGCGGAGTGTATGGTGGTGGGTGGTACATGTAGGAGAGGGGTGCGGAGTATATGGTGGTGGGTGGTACATGTAGGAGAGGTGGGGCGCAAAAATCCTCTGAAAACCACTGCCTGCAGCAGGACTCCACTGGCACGCCGGCCGTGGTCAATAGTAATGGTGGGGAAATTGACCACAGTGTTGCTCCAGGACCGCAAGCAGTAGTATGACATGAGGTAGGCCCATAAGTTATAAGATTTGTGTCCCGTGTAACAGTATGTCTAGTGGTAGTAAAGAGAGGAGTGCACTGATATTGCACAAAAACGGAACATAAGCTAAAATAGATGGTCCGAATATGAGTGCACGTCCCTCTGCATAGTTGAAAACCAGGGCTAGAATCAAAGTGGGATAATGGGCAAGAACGTTCGGTGTGGGGGAGATGGCATGAGCCCATACAGTACTCACGGCTCAGGTGGGATTTAACTGATCCAGCCAGTCGCTGGCGTACCCTGGCTCCTCAAAAAAATGGACACGGTCCTCCCTAACAACACGAGGGCGAGCAGGGAACAGCATTGCATATTTCAGGTGATGGACTCGCAGACCTCTTGATGTCTGTGAACTGGCTGCATTGCCTTTGGTACTCTGCAGAGAAGTCTGGGAAAGCCATGATCTAGTGATTGTGTAGGGGTATGTTACCCTTCTCTCTCGATAAGGGGAGAATGATGTCGTGGTCCTTATAGTTGAGAAATTTTGCCATAAATTCCCGTGGCTTTTTGGCAGGCATCCGATGTGTATGTTCCACAACGAACGATTGTGAAAAGGCCTCACGCCCATATGCTGTGATTAATAGCTCCTCCAGGAAGGTAGCCAGGTTGTTACCTTCTGTGCCCTCAGGCAGGTCGATAAATCACAGGTTGTTCCTCCTCATGCGATTCTCAAGGTCATCCTGTTTCTGTTGGAGTTGGGCACAGAGGTGACTCGCTTGATCCGACGACTCTTGCAGAGGGGGAGAGCATCCTCTACATGGCTCAAGCGTTTCTCCGATTCCCCGACTCTGTCTCTCAGTTGCTGCATGTCCTGTCGGAGGAAAGATATATCAATCTTCACCTCCTCTATTCTGGTGGTGAGGGAGGTTTGGCAGGCAGCGATTGCTTCCAGGATCTTGCTCTTGTCGGCTGCATGAGTGGCAGATGGTGAGGATGGGGAGCCGCCATCTTGAGCCTGTGCCTGTCCGCCCTGACGGCGGAATTTCTCGAGTTTGGCGGCCATGTCCACCGCTTTGCGGGGTGGTGACATGTCTCCACTGTACACCGAGACTCTAGAGATAGGTGACCGGGCTGGTGGCTCGTGAAAATGGGATCAGGATCGAAGAAGAAGGATACCAACGGCGGAGCTCAGCTCAAACACTTCTCACCGCATGCAGCTTCAGGCCACGCCCCCGGGTGCGGAGTGTATGGCGGTGGGTGGTACATGTAGGAGAGGAGTGCAGAGTGTATGAAGGTGGGTGGTAGTAGGAGAGGAGTACAGAGTGTGTGGAGGTGGGTGGTACATGTAGGAGAGGAGTGCGGGGTGTATGGAGGTGGGTGGTACATGTAGGAGAGGAGTGCAGAGTGTATGGAGGTGGGTGGTACATGTAGGAGAGGAGTGCAGAGTGTATGGAGGTGGGTGGTACATGTAGGAGAGGAGTGCAGAGTGTATGGGGGTGGGTGGTACATGTAGGAGAGGAGTGCAGAGTGTATGGAGGTGGGTGGTACATGTAGGAGAGGAGTGCAGAGTGTATGGAGGTGGGCGGTACATGTAGGAGAGGAGTGCGGAGTGTATGGAGGTAGGAGAGGAGTGCGGAGTGTATGGAGGTGGGTGGTACATGTAGGAGAGGAGTGCAGAGTGTATGGAGGTGGGTGGTACTGGTAGGAGAGGAGTGCAGAGTGTATGGAGGTGGATGGTACATGTAGGAGAGGAATGCAGTACCTCCTTCTGAGCCACTGTTATACCACCTTGGTGGATCACTTTTCAGAGGGAGTATGGCAGGTCTGGAAAAGCTCTAAAAGAAAAAAGTCTCAAGCTCATTCCTTACCAAAATCGACAGGGGGTCTCAACAGGGCAGTGTACAGGAGGTCAGCAGGGCACATTACATGGGGAGGGGTGCAGAGCACATTATATAGGGCACAAGATAAAAGGCAGCTGCTGAACAGTGTAAAGGTAAATTGTGCATCCCATTGGAGCTGATCAGCTGTACCTGTGTTGGGGGAGAGAGCAGATAATATATATGCTGAGCAGTTGGAGCGCTGGGATCGAGAGGTAGGATGGTCTGATATGAGGGGGAGTACAGGATTGAAGGACTTCAGAGAATAGGAGACTAACCCAGAACAATCAGTGGGACTGAGAAGAGCAGAAGATCGGAGCAGCTTTGTGGAGACAGAGGGGTGATATATGAGAGGGAGGGGAGAAGAATCTGGAGGGGGGGAAAAAAAGGCCAAGTGGAGTCAGACTGAGCACAGCAGAGCCACTCTGCGAGAGAATGACAGGAGGAATGAACTCTCTCAGAGGAATGAACTCTCCCCACACTCACCTTCAGACTCTTGTTCACTGCGCTCGGGCTCAGCACTGTCAGCTCCGCGCCCATCCGCTGCATCAGTGATCCACTCCAGGCCTGACACAGGGTCCTGGTGTCTCCACACTCCACTCCGACTCCACAATACTGGAAGTGACGCCATGGTGCCGAAAAAAAGCACCACCTAGTTGTCCTCCGGTCCCGGCCAATTAAAATAAAGGACAGGAGCCAAAGACAAATGAGTGGGGAGTGGAAGTGTTTGCGGGCGCAGGGCTTGCGCCCCAAACACGCCCTAAACATGGGCAAATCAGCTTTCCAGCTTGCAATCAGCTGATTGCAAGCTGGGAAGCTTCCCATAGACCGCTGTGTGTTCGGCGCCTGGCCACTCTTAAAGTGACCATTTTTTTTTTTAGAACAGATTGAGGGAGGGGGGGGCGGCACCCCTGCGCACCTTATGGATGGGCCGCCACTGGTTACAAGGCATGGATGCATGGTGGGTGTAATGCAAGGTAGATTGATGGGCGCCAGACACTTCTTGAATGCAAAGAGCTTAATTGTCTCTTTAACAGAACTGTGGGAGAGAGGGTTGGGGCCAGGACACCCTTAAGTAGATACAATGTTAATTGGCAGACTCCGAGACTTCTATAGGCAGACAGCCATGCAGGTTTCTAGCCAGACACCACATCTGCATGATTAAGAATGCTGTCTCCTATAGCAACAGTCTTGTAACAGTTTCTAACAAAGGTTGCAATGAACTCTTTTACTTCTTCTACAATCTCCTATTGTAGAACTTCCCTCCGCTGAGCTCCCAGTTATTTACTAGACTAACAGATGCACTCGCCACTGGATCTTCTGAGCTCTTCCAATCTTCTCACTCAGTATCTTCCTCAAGCATCACCCCCACGTCCCTGCTGGGTCCCTAGCTTGGCACTCACATATACTCCATAAGCCCCCCTGGCTTGGCGCACATTAATGCTCTGCAAGCGTCACCTCCGCTGGCTGGGTCCCTGGCTTGGCACTTGCTGAAGTTTCCCAATTCTTCACCATCCTCGGTTGGTGAGAATATTGCTCAGGTACTTGCTTCAGCTACTCACAGTGTCTTCGGTAGCAAAGTGGATGGTCCCTTTGTGGCGACAGCTTCCCTTCTACCTCTGACCACAGCTGGTTATCTGGCCGGCAGAACTGTTTCCTTTGGTTGGACTGCAAGCCGCAGTCCCAACCCTACGCTGTTCTCTTGCTTCTGGATAGGCCCTCAGACAGCCTAACAGCCAGATGTCCCCAGGATAGGCCCAAGGCTTATGGCCTAGCAGCCAGGGGCATTACAACACAGCCGTCCATGTGGTACAGAACCCGGTTCACCTGACTCTACCCAAATAAATAAGCTCTACCGGCAGGCCAAGGGACCCAAGAAATCCCTGCCCATTGGCTGAGACACCCCATTCATTCCTAATCTGTCCTTGCAATGCCCTTGTATTAGCTAATGCCACCAGATACCCAGCCATCTAGTGACAGACAAGAGATGTGCAGCAATTCCAGAATTGGGGTGAAATCAATTGCCCTCCTATCAATTAGCTAAGGCAACTATCACTTGGCAGATAAATTTGATAGCAACCCTGCCCAAACGTCATGGTGCTACATGTTCATAGCATCTAGAAGAGTCTAAGATGTCGTGAAGAGGAGGGCACTTTGTTTAGCCAATGTAGGTAGTGTGTGAGCATAAGATACACTATATTACCAAAAGTATTGGGACGCCTGCCTTTACATGCACATGAACATTAATGGCATCCCAGTCTTCTTCCATGGGGTTCAATATTGAGTTGGCCCATCCTTTGCAGCTTTAACAACTTCAACACTTCTGAGAAGGCTGTCCACAAGGTTCAGGAGTGTGTCTGTGGGAAAGTTTGACCATTCTTCCAAAAGTGCATTTGTGAGGTCAGGCACTAATTTTGGACGAAAAGGCCTGGCTTGCAGTCTCTGCAACAATTCATCCCAAAGGTGTTCTATCGAGTTGAGGTCAGGACTCTGTGAAGGCCAGCCAAGTTCCTCCACCCTAAACTCGCTCATCCATGCCTTTATGGACCTTGCTTTGTGCACTGGTCCAAATCATTTGGTAGAGTGGGGATTATGGTGTGGGGTTGTTCTTCAGGGGTTGGGTTTGGCCCCTTAGTTTCAAAGAAGGGAACTCGTAAGACGTCAGCATACCAAGACATTTTGGACAATTTTGAGCTCCCAACATTGTGGGAACAGTTTGGGGATGCCCCCTTCCTGTTCCAACATAACTGAGCACAAGTTCACAAAGCAAGGTCATTAAAGACATGGCTGAGTGAGTTTGGGGTGGAGGAACTTGACTGGCCTGCACAGAGTCCTGACCTCAACCTGATAGAACACCTTTGGGATGAATTAGAGCAGAGACTGCGAGCTAGGCCTTCTCATCCAACATCAATGCCTGACCTCACAAATGGGCTTCTGGCAGAATGGTCAAACATTCCCATAGACACACGCCCAAACCTTGTGGACAGCCTTCCAAAAAGATTTGAAGCTGTTATATCTGCAACTCAATATTGAACCCTATGGACTAAGACTGGGATGCCATTAAAGTTCACGTGCGTGTAAAGGCGGGTGTCCCAATATTTTTGGTAATATAGTGTATGTCCATGGAGGAATAGGTGGTCTCTCCATTTGGGCTGTTAATTGTGAGTTAGAGAGTAGCCTGCCCTTGTCAAAGAAATGGTGAGCTAGAATTTGGCCGTGGGGCCAGTGTTCAGTTAGGACTGACTATTTTATCAGTATTTTATTTTATTCACAGACTTGTTTTTGTTTACATTTCAGAGGTGGGCTGTACAGCTACTGATCACTGTGACAACCAATCATGGGCGATCGTGTGATCGAGAGGCAGTCCTCCCAGCTTCGGAAATTTTTATGAAAGCTGGAACTCAGCCTCCATGCTGATAGTGACCTCCCAGTGCAAACACAGATAGGTCACATACATATGTGTGTATGGTTGTCGGAAACGGGCTAGGTTGTTATACACCATTTTTGACATTAGTATTGGAGGGAGAATTTGGGGTGTAGGCTTTGAAGAATATGTTGTATTTTGGATAGAGCAAGGGAGGGTTATAACCCCATCAGATTTTTTTCTGCCATCATTGTGGAGATTTGGCCTTCACTTTCTGTCCCATAGCCAAACAGGAAGTTAGAAGAAATTCCTGCAAATGAAGGGACTTTCTTGGGGCCCCCAGATCTCCAGAACTAGTGTCCCCATTGGAAGATGTCCAAAGATGCCTGAAATTTGGGATTTTCTTTTACTTTCACTTTCAATAACAATGGTAAACAGGACATATAGAGAGGGTGAACCTCCTTAAAGGGGGCACAGACAGCAATAAAAACTGAAAAACTGAAACGCATTGTAATCCCTCTGCACTCTACCCAAAACTAAAAAAAAAAAGTTTTGCCTTTAGTTATACTTTAACAAAGGAATCTTCTACAACTCGAGTCTTACATGCTAAATGTTCTTTTCCTACTGTATCTGTAGGTAAGAGGAAAAAAAATAATATGAAGAAAAAAATGTTTTGTATATAAATAAATATATATATATATATATATATATATATATATATATCTATATATATATATATATATATATATATATATATAATATATATATATATATATATATATATACTGATTTAGAAATAAATTAGACTGGAATCCAAAGAATTAAATTCATTTTCTCAGAAGACAGACATCTGAGAGCTGAGAAGAAAGCTTCATGAAAGACGGACAGAGCTTATAGCCAAGTCTTTCAAGGCAGTGATAAGGTTGAAGAAAGGATTTTTTGAAATAAGATTTTGGGCCCCTGCATCCCCTACTGTGTGCCGTCTCTCAGTGGCGATACGGCAGACCTGTTCACTTTAGAGTTCTGCATTCGGCAACCTCTGCCAGCTTGGCTCTTTTTTTGAAGTCAAGTTTTCAAACTTCCAAGGCTGAGTATTAGTGTATCAAACCATTTCACAGTTCCGCCGAACAAGTAGTAGCCAATCCAGGCAATATCTCAAAGATGCCTGTACAATGCACATCGCCTGGAGAGCAATGCAAGGGAGCTCCTTCATGTAAGGCCTTCGTGGTGGTGCGGCAAAGTTTGGCAAGACAATATACCTTCTACGTTTTTCACTCAGACAGAAAAAGTCCGACGGAAGCTTTTCATCGTATATTCCGATCGTGTGTAGGCCTCATCTGACTTTTTTTTTTTTAAATTCTGACGGACCTAGAAATAGAACATGTTCTAAATATTTCCGACGGAACCAATTCCTATCGGGAAAACCGCTCGTCTATATGGTGTTCCGACGGACCAAAAACGGCACATGCTCTGAAGCAAGTAAGAGACGTAAGCTATCGGCTACTGGCTATTGAACTTCCTTTTTCTAGTCCCGTCGTACATGTTGTACGTCACCTCGTTCTGGATGGTCGGACTTTGTTGTGACCGTGTGTAGGCAAGAGCACTTGAGCGGAACTCTGTCGGAGTTCCGTCAGGAGAAACCTTCAGAGTTTATTCTGACAGGAAAATCGGTCGTGTGTACAGGGCATTATACTATATAACATGTTAACACCCTTTATTAAAAGATGTTTTCATTTTTTTTTTTTAAATGCAGAAATAGCTAAAATAATCCCTGGTGATTCAACCATAAAGATCCTTATTCAGTTACATCTCTCCAGGTTGCCAACTGTCTAACAGTTGTGCTTCGGTGTTATCACCCTGTTACATATGATCCTGGATAAGGCTACCAGTGGCCATGCTGACACACACTGCTCAGCAATGGTCCACCATTATAAAGAAGCTAGAACAATAAAGTGTAGCCAGCAATGAAGCAACTGCATGTAGGCACATGACCCTGCCATGAAGGTCCTCGTTCAGGCACTTCCTTCCAGTTGTGCTCCTGTGTTATTTCCCTGTCAGATGCGACCCTGAATAAAGCTACTAATGGCTAGTGACTCGGATATGTGTGTGAGCCACTCAGACTGTATGAGAATGAAGTTCTGTGCCCACCGCTGGAAGTGCTGGCTGGGAAGGGAGCTCATCTATGCTCCAGACAATGGTAGAGAATGACTAGGTGTCTCAGGAGCTGCACATCAAGCCATAACATACTGTATGATAGAGATAGGCACATGATCCTGCCGTGACGGTCCTCGTTCAGGCACTGCCTTCCAGTTGTGCTCCTGTGTTATTGCCCTGTCAAATGTGACCCTGAATAAAGCTACTAGTGGCTAGTGACTAGGATATGTCTGTGAGACACTCAGCCTGTATGAGAATGAAGTTCTGTGCCCACCGATGGAAGTGTTGGCTGGGAAGGGAGCTCATCTATGCTCCAGAAAATGGAAGACAGTGTGGACGGAGGATGACGGTGACGGTGGATCCCCTCTGTCGGTATCGGAAGTGGCCCATTCGAAGATCATCAAATTTGCATGCTGAATCCTGTTGAGGTTATTCCTCAATAATGCCTGTTTGACCCCTATGCTGTATAGTATATGAGTCCACCAAGTCTGGTAAGTGTGCCACCTTATCCTTTGTTTTTACACAAGATTCAGTTTTATTATACCAGGAGGAGTGTGAGAGACTTTTCCCTACACAAGATTCACCTTTGAGCTGCATTATCTTGTTTATTCAAGAACTTTTGTATGTTTTTGATTCATTCACTTTTGGAACATTCACCTTGAGTTCATTTTGTTCATATACAACATATATGGTTATATTCATTTATATGATATTGTTGCTTCTGGTATATTTACCTTTTTTCACATTTATATTTTTTGTTATCAATAATTTTTGTCACTATTTTGAGCGCCACATTATTTTTATTTTTAATGGAAGACAGTGACTAGGTACCCCAGGAGCTGCACATCAAGTCAAGACCTGCTGTATGATGATGATAGGCACATGATCCTGCCACGAAGGTCCTTGTTCAGGCACTTCCTTCCAGTTGTGCTCATGTGTTATTAGTCTGTCAGATGCAACCCTGAATAAAGCTGCTAGTGGCCATGTTGACACACATTGCTCAGGCAAGGTCCACCATTGTCAAGAAGCCAGTCCATAACAATGATGTGTAGCCAACACTGAAGCAAGTGCATGTAGACACATGATCCTGCCATAAAGGTCCTTGTTCAGGCACTTCCTTCCAAGGTGACAATGGTCTAACAGTTGTGCTGCTGTGTTATCACCCCATCACATGCAACCCTGGATACGGCTACTAGTGACCATGTCAACAAAAATTGCTCAACCATAGTCTGCCATTGTCATGACATCAGTCCAGAACAATGATGTATAGCCAACACTGAAGCAAAAAGAAACACATGAAGGAGTCGTGCAAGACGGACAAACATATCCTCCCATGACAGGACAAGATGCAGATCCTCCTTCTTTGTGTGGCTTCATCTTCTGCAAGAACGGTGTCGGCTTCACGGAGTCCAGTTGATGTTTTGAGTGATCCATCCAGGATCCCCACACTAAAGGCCTTGGCTGGGTTATAGCCGCAAGCTGTCATTTGCTTGCCTTCTGGTAAGCGCATATTCCTTATGGTGATAAGCACTCAATGGTGGAGGAAGATTATGATTTATTGTCACAGCATTTCTATCAGATACAAATATTGTGTTCTGTAATTGTATTTTCATTCATATTCATTTACATTCTTATCTTAATTTTTTTATTTTTAATATTCACTTATAATTAATTTTTTTTGGGCCGCCATATACTATCTTGAATTTATCACATATACTACTACTATTTAATTCATATTTTTTCGAATTTTCACTTATTTGTCTCACATTGGTTTATCACCATTATGTGCATAACTTTTAGCGCAGCTATTGTTCTTTCCACTGAAGCAAGGCATGTAGGCACATGATCCTGCCATGAAGGTCCTTGTTCTGGCACTTCCTTCCAATGTAACCACAGTCTAACTGTTGTGCTCCTGTGCTATCACACTGTCATATGGAACCTTGGATAAGGCTACTAGTGGTCATGCTGATACACATTGCTAAGGCATGGTCCACCATTCTCAAAGAGCTAGTCCATAACAATGATGTGTAGCCAGCCCAACACTGAAGCAAGTGCATGTAGACACATGATCCTGCCTTGAAGGTCCTTGTTCAGGCACTTCCTTCCATGGAGACAACGGTCTAGCAGTTGTGCTTCTTTGTTATCACCCTGTCACATGCAACCCTGTATAGGGCTACTAGTGACCATGTCAACAAAAATTGCTCAACCATAGTCTGCTATTTTTAAGAAGCCAGTCCAGAACAATGATGTGTAGCCAACACTGAAGCAAGTGCATGTAGACACATGAAGATCCTTGTTCAGGCATTTCTTTCTTTTTCAATAAACTTTATTTCATAGAGAACCATGCTTTACAAACAGTACAATCCATCTGATCCTGCTCTTCCTCCTCTAGGTGGTTTCACACTGCGGGGGGGGGTTTAAGTGCACAGTGCTTACCACTGATCCAATGGTCCTATGCCCGTGGGATCTCTTGCTGACACCAGCATTTTCTCCCCAGCTTCTTCTGGGTGATTGGTATTTAGCAGTCTTGATTGGCCAGTGTACATTATTCCCATAGGATAAATTTGAAGAGAAACAGCTCACACAACGGGGAACTACCAGTCCAATTTGTCCTTACACACTACAGCAGAAACAAGTAAAAGGATTGAGCTGGCAACTCTGTAGTCCATATAGCGATTTTAATAGTTGGTTACAAAAAGTGATAAGCAAAACAGCTGCTTTGCTTGTCACTTTTTGTAACCAACTATTAAAAGTGCTGTATGGACTACAGAGTTGCCAGCTCAATCATTCTACCCACATTATTCCCATACATGGGAGTTCAGTCATCACAGCACACACCATGGCAGATATGTAAACTGAGCTGCAAATGTGCAGCTCAGAATACCAATCTTCTACAGAAGACTGTGACTAGGCAGGCAAGCTTATTAGTTTGCTGTAAGTGCATAGTCCAGCTCTTCTAGTGTTCTCAAACTTAACCCCTTCCTGCTGACTGTACACAGATATGCGGCCTCACGAATGTGGGTCTTTATCGTGAGGCCACATATCTGCGTACCTCTCTATTTGGTGGGAGTGCGCTGCACAATATGCTCCCAGCACAGAGACCAGGCTCTCATACCTTATCACTTTGATAGCCTCTGATTGGCTATCACAGTGACCAGTCACTGTATAGCCCACCTCTGTATTTTCTTTCTCCTCTTAATAGAGAGAAATATACATTGTATCTTTTTCTATTTGCAGAATGCAAAGATGTAAATAAATGTGTGTAAAAAAAAAAAATCTAGATCAAGGTTTGATCTAAATCAGTGCCAGGGTTAGTGTTAGGGTCAGTGCGAAAATCTAAGGTCAGGGTCAGAGGTCAGGCCAAAGATCAGGATCTGGGGAACACATAAAGTGATTGTAAAGTCTCGTCTTTTTTTTCTTTAAAAGTAACAAACATGTTATACTTACCTCCTCTGTGCAGTTGGTTTTGCACAGAGCAGCCCAGATCCTCCTCTTCTCGGGTACCTCTTCGGCTCTCCTGGCCCCTCCTGCTGAGTGCCAAGTCACAGCTCCCTGTATCCATTCATACTTAACAACCACTTTACAAACGCATCGGCAACGTATGCTAAAGACTTGCTATGGTCTGCTCTGGAATGCTGATTCGATGGAAAAATCTTGGAACATAGACTTCCCTGTTAGAGCACCCCAAGTTTGGAGTTTCCTCTAAGAGATTTCACCTGTGCAGGTAACCTGGGGCAGAAACAGTTAGGTTCAGTTAGGAACAGAATGTTATTACATGTTATACATGTTGCCAAGTTTACAGTAAATGTGGATTCAACTACTCAGAGCCTGTTCTATTCAAGGGGTGCATGTGTGGTCTTGGCATATTAATTCAATGACCATACAGGGTATATGAAACATCACCACAGCAAAGGTAGAGTAGCTATGAGGAGAAATAGCAACCAGTCGTGATCCCTTTTAGGTGACAGGTTCTCCGGTAGCAAGGAGGCCTGTGCTTGGACTTCCTCCCAAGCTGTCCATCTCCATCGGTCACCAAGAGTGGACTAGCATTACAGAAATCAAAAGCCTGGTCACGTGGTATGGAAAGAGATTAGTTAAGTGGGAGAAAATATGAGGTCTGTGCTATGTGCTTGATGAAACCCCATTCTGCTACTGGGAGTGAGGTAACAGAGGTAAGCTGACTGGTTGAGTGGTCTGTGGCTCAACCTGTTCCTCTGAATGCAACACATACTGTACATCAGAGCAAGTGTGTAGGACATGGATCCCCAGGCATTGGCGAGCATACCCTTTGGTGAAGTATTGCCCCCAGGGTTAGTGACCCTGTTTAACCCTTTCACTGCCAGATCCATACGCTGTACGGTTGTACTGAAGTGCCCGCAGGTGGCCAGGTCAGTACGGCGTACGGACCTCATTTCTCCCTCTCCCTCTATTCTACTGACCATGTGCTTTTAGAAATTGAATGTTAAACCCGAGTGATACTGGTGGAGTCGCCATATCAGTCTCCCCAGGAGCTGATGTGTTGAAATCCATCGGGTTTAACATTCAATGGGATTCACGTTTGTGGATTAGACCTATTTAACCATTTTTACATATAACTTTCCCATAAATGGGTCTTTATTTAGACCATCTTTTATTGTCTACAGATACTTTGGCATCCACTCCTGATTAGTCGGATTATCGACAAAAGGCGTTGAACTTTTAAGGATGCAGTCCTCATTTCCATCATTGGTTTTATGGACAATTATTTTTACACTACGAGGTTTATTCCATTACACTTATGTACTATGTATATTTGCTTCCTTGTTATGGCATTCATGTTTTACATTATGGTTATGCTTTGAGCATTTACTTTTCATGTACAATGTTAGTGTCCCCCCGGCACCCGCTTGAATGACTCACTATGACTGAGTCTGTCTGAGCCAGTAAGCGGGGCTAGCCCAGGTGACGTCGGCGTCGCATGACAGCCGCCGGCCGCTGCTATTGTTTATGGGAGTTGTAGTCCGGTGGCGGAGGCTGTGTGCTCAAGCTCCCGGGGTGGGTGGGGTGGAGTCAGAGGAGAGCAGCCAGCTTGAGCCTACGTGCTACCTACAACTCCCATCGCCGCGGTGAGATATTGCCTGGTCTTCCTGTACACCACGTGGCTGGTCTGGGTGCACCTTGTGGCTGCAGACAGTACAGAGTACTTGTGTTTTATGGTTGGCCTCCCTACTTTTGTCCTTATCCCCCCATGTGCCCCCCTAAATATGAAAGCTAGAGACGCCACTACACCTCATTGAAAGTCCAGTATATGTAGATATACATTCCCCCTTTCTTTGTATGTTTGAACCAGGGATGGGGGCAGAGCTTTAACACAATAGGTAGCTTGTAGCTACCTTTTGAACGCTCATGTACTTATCCAAGGGTTGGAGGGGATTCTGTTTTTGAGTCCCACCCTCTGGACGTGTGGTGTGTCTGCGCTTCTTTTTATTGTTCGTGTATATGCGGTGCGTTTTCATCATAACACTCTCTCATTAGAATAGTTCCACAGCTCTTCCATTCTTGTTTTTTGTTCCCCGGGGTCTGTTTTGCTTGGGCTGCCCCTTGTCTTTTCCCCGGGAGTTGTGATGCGCACCAGACACTGCCCCCCGCCTCCCTCTGTTGCCTGTTGGCAGCGGTTGGGTGCGTGCTGCACTATTGACGTCCTCTTTGGGTGCTGCCTAGTCCCCGCGGCTATTCCGCCCTGGCTGATGCAATGGCTGGATTCAGTTTGGCACCATTGGTGGTGGTCACTTCTCGCCTGCCATCACGCTTGGTCTAAAATAGACAAATACCATGGGGTCTAAAAATCAGTAGCACCTTCTTTTTATTCTAGAGGTCATATGCTTTCAGAAAATATATGGTTTTGGGGGTGTTTCACAAATTCTGAAAGCTGTAAGGGAAAAATGGAAACCTTCAGATTTTTTGAGAAATTTGGATATTTACACTTTTGTGTCTGTTCAATTTTCACCATTTCGCAAAAAGGCGCAATTTAAAAGTTACAAATATTTGTTATTTATTCACTCAATACAGGTTAAGCTTTTATATTTAGTAGGAATGTTGTAAAATTTGTTGTGTTTTTATCTGCTAATAATGGTTTTAGTGTATTTTTTGCAAATATATTGGTTTGATAAACATTTGTGCAAATACCGTGGGGTCTAAAATATCAGTAGCACCTTCTTTTTATCCTTTCAGAAAATATATAGTTTGGGGGGTCTTTCACTAATTCTGAAAGCTATAAGTGAAAAATAAAAAAAACAAAGGAAAAAATGCAAAAATGGTCTGGCCACCTGAGTGTACAAAATGGAGCACAGGGCCTGGCAAAAGGGTTAATGCCTGGCGTAGTCCAAAGAACTCATCCCAAGTGGGAACCTCTCATGTGACCCTTGCTTGGCGCCCAATGAGTGAGGGAAGTATGGAAGGCATGATGGACATTCTAAAGAAGACAATCTAAACACACACACCCCTTACAGGTAGGATCTGAAAAGGGGCTGGAGGTCGGCAGCACTGTGGTGCAAATAGGATGAGAAAAAGTAGGAAAAATTATTTTTTGAAGTAAAAATAGCAACAAAAAAAAGGGATTTGTTCATGATAAGTACTGCTTTTGAAAACTAAATGTTATCCAGTTAGGGTTTACATCTACTGTAAAATGTATGCAGAGCCAAAAACATTTTACAAGTGGGCAGGACAGTGGCTCAGTGGTTAGCACAGGGGTCTTTGGCTCATAACCCAGCCAGGACACTATCCACATGGAGTTTGTATGTTCTTTGTGGGTTTCCTTTTACACTCCAAATACATGTTGGTAGGTAGACATGTGCGGTTACTTTGGAAATTTGGATGTATCCAAACTTCTGAATTACAATAGTAACGAATTTAAACAAATCCAAAAAAACATTAAAATTTCGGATGGAATTCAAATCCTTTTCAAATTGAATTTGAATAGTTTTCTAATCGAATTATTGAAGAGAATAAAATAGAATAGAAAATAAAGAATAGCATAAAAAAAGAATAGAATAGAAAAAATAATATAATATATATATATTATATATAGAATAATAGAATATAATAGAGTAAAACAGAATACAAAAAAAGTCGAAAAAATAGAGTCGAAAAAAAGGGGATAGAATAGAAAATAAAAGAATAGAGTAAAACAAAACAAAATAGAAAATAAAAGAACAGAATAAAATAGAATAGAAAATGAAGCAATAGAATAGGATAAAGAATAGAATAAAAAGAATATAACCATCTTCCAAAATTCAAATTTTGAATAGAATAAATTTGAATTCACATAGAACAGAAAAGAATAGAGTAGAAAAGAATGGAATTGAAAAGAATCGAATAGAAAAGAAAATAGAAAAATAAACTAGAAAAGAGTAGAATAGAAAGAATATAACAATATAACCATTTTCTGAAATTCTAATTTTGAATAGAATGAATTTGAACTCGAATAGAATAGAAAATAATAGAATATAATAGAAAAGAAAAGAATAGCATAGAAAATAAAAGAATAGAATAGAAAAAAACAATAGAATAGAATGAAATAGAAAGACTGTAACCATCTTCCAAAATTCAAATTTCGAACATAATAAATTCGATTTTGAATGGAATTCAATTCAAATGCAATTGGATTCGAATTCAAAAATTTTGAATAGAAGAAACAAATTCTGAAAACGAATTAAACAAATTTAACTAAGCAAATGTATGTAAATAACGAATAGAAACTAAACACATTTTTTCATTCACACCGTTATACATCGGTACTTTGAAGAGGAATATTGTTGTTATGGCAGCAGCTAGCTGCCATAACCCCGGTATCCTCTTTTTCAGCGGGTGGTCCGCTTCAAAATAAAAGTGGTCTCTGCGGCAGATTCACTGCAAGATCACTTTTATCGGCGGCGGGAGAGGGGCCCCCCATCCTGCCGCGTTCCGGTGCCCTCCGCCGCTTACCGGAGCCGTGGGTAGCGGCGGAGGCGATCGGATCCTCTCTCTAGCCTGACATGGAGACGAGTGGGGGGAAGATGGCCCCCACCTGTCTCCATATCATTGCAGGGAGGAAGCAGCATCAAAATGTCACTTCTGCTCATAGCTCTCAAAGGGCCATTTTTTTAAAAAAATTTTCAAATGACTATTTTTATTTTTTTATTTTTTATTGCATTTTAGTGTAAATATGAGCTCTGAGGTAATTTTGACCACAGATCTCATATTAAAGAGATCCTGTCATGCTTTTTTTCTATTACAAGGGAAGTTTACATTCCTTGTAATATGAATAAAAGTGACACAATTTTCTTTTTTTTTTTTAAGAACAGTGTAAAAAAAAAAAAAAAAAAAAGGTAAAATAAATAATCTGTCCCATCAAGAGTAGCGCCCACATATGAAAACGGTGTTCAAACCACACATGTGAGGTATAGCTGCATCGGTAGAGCGAGAACAATAATTCTAGCCCTAGAACTCCTCTGTAACTCAAAACATGCAACCTGTAGAATTTTTTAAACATTGCCTATAGAGATTTTTATTTTTTATTTTTTTTTTGTGTTTATTTAATTTTTAACAATACGGAAAGAACAAACAATATAGCACCCTACATGGATAATATACGTGTGTACCATATAAACATATACATATCATGTCTTGTAGGCCGACATGGTCAACTGAAATTATTGAGAGGGGGCAATACCACCCAATCCCCCCACAACCAGAACAGTGGCGGTTGGGGAAAGGGTTCAGCATAAGCTGTACCCAGAAGGTACATTTTCAATGGACTAACTAAACCAAAAGATCTAAAACATACACACACACCATTCATACACACCTGTGTCTCACCATTGTATCAAAGTGCCATGGTCCCCACCCCTACCACATATAGATATCGTACCTATGGAGATTTTTAAGGGTAAAATTTTGTCGCCATTCCACGAGCGGGTGCAATTTTGAAGCGTGACATTTTGGGTATCAATTTCCTTGGCGTAACATTATCTTTCACAATATAAAAAATAAATTGGGCTAACTTTACTGTTGTTTTATTTTTTAATTTAAAAAAATGTGTATTTTTTCCAAAAAAAGTGCGCTTGTAAGACTGCTGTGCAAATACGGTGTGACAGAAAGTATTGCAATGACCGCCATTTTATTCTCTAGGGTGTTAAAAAAAAAAAAAAATATATATATATATATATATATATATATATATATATATATATATATATATATAATGTTTGGGGGTTCTAAGTCATTTTCTAGCTAAAACAACTGTTTTTAACTTGTAAACAACAAATCTCAGAAAGAGGCTCGGTCCAATAATGTTTGCACAATGCTTTAGCAAACTAAATGTCCCTCGGTTAGGGTTTACAACGTCTCAAATCACAACTTCTACAATGAACTGCAAAAGCTTGTGAATGTATATTTTCCATGTATACATTTCGTTTTTCTCCTTGAAGAGAAGACAGGGATTTATCAGAACGAACATAAAAATCAAAAAGTTGTTTGAAGCAGATTTTATTTTCGGCCAGAGATGTCGATAAGTGGCATCTGTGGTTTATATACTGAGCTGGTCATGCAAAGTCTAGATCAAAAAGTATTTTTTTTTTTTTTTTTTACCTCTATCTGTCAACAGAGAGGGAGATATGATTAAAGGAGATTTGGAATAAGAGGAATGTGTAGGATATGAAGTGCAGCTTGATGTCCCCACTGCGTTATTTTTCAGCTAACAATGGTTTGTGTTTAATGCACAAGGCATTTGTACGATGGAGGAGAAGAGACCTAAATATAACAATATACACATCTGAGCTGTGCGTTATTAATATGGAAAAAGCTTTTCATTTGTTTTTCTAGGGATCTTCCATATTTTTCAGAGACCCTAACCATCTAAAAAGAAAAAAACCTTCCAACGCTGCAGTTTCTGCCAGACTTTTTGCCATTCAACATTTCCCATACACACATTGTGGTCCCATCCTCGGAACCCCTACAGCACTGCAGAGTCTTGTATTGATGTAGGGGGTCAGAGGAAGGAACCACTACACTCAGAAGGGGACACAAGCATCTGAAATATGAAAAGTCTTATGCCCCGTACACACGGTTGGATTTTCCAACGGGAAATGTACGATGGAAGCTTGTTGTTGGAAATTCCGACCATGTGTAGGCTCCATCGAACATTTTCCGTCGGAATTTCCGACAAACAAAATTTGAGATCTGAATCTCAAATTTTCCGACAACAAAATCCATTGTCATAAATTCCGATCGTGTGTACACAATTCCGACACACAAAGTTCCACGCATGCTCGGAATCAAGCAGAAGAGCCACACTGGCTATTGAACTTCATTTTTCTCGGCTCGTCGTACGTGTTGTACGTCACCGCGTTCTTGGCGATCGGAATTTCCGACAATATTTGTGTGACCGTGTGTATGAAAGGCAAGTTTGAGCCAACATCCGTCAGAAAAAAAACATGGATTTTGTTGTTGGAATGTGCAATCGTGTGTACGCGGCATTACCGAGAATGCAGTGCTGGAACAGTAGGAGACAAGGACTGCCAAAGCAATAAGTATAATAAGGTTACCATTCATCCCATTTTCCAGAGACCGCCCCCATTGTGAGAGGTAGAGATGCACCAAAATTTTGGCGACCGAAAATGGTGTTATCGACATTTTGCCGATAGAGAAGAAAGTGCCGATAATGGTGCCAAAAATGGTGTGTTTTTCATAGGTCATGTGACTCAAAAACCACATCAAATATGTAACACGGGTGCATTATTGATGCGTTCTTGCTGCGTTTTCAAAGCATTTCAACAGGGAGGTGCGTTTTTGGTGTAGTTTTTTAACTGACCAAAAATGAAGCAAGCAAGATTTTTAACACCGCAATGGAAGTGCAACGACCAGTGTTAAGACATACATTTAAAGGGATGCATTTTTCCTGAGCTTTTCTTCGCCGATAATGGCCAACAATAAATTCATATTCATTTAAAATTCATGATATTAATTAAAAAGTCAAAAATAATACAATAATATATAAAAATATATATATATTTTAAATACTGTCATTTTCGTTTTGGTTTTCGACCAAGTGCATCCTGAATTTTCAGTTTTGGTTTCGGCACCAAAATTTCCATCCGATGCACCTCTAGTGAGAAAAGTCTGCCCCTGGCAAATGGGCATCCCTGGCATGGTCTCCAGGAGCAGTGCACACATTGTAGTGTGCAGATTCTAACTTAAACCACACTGTGCAAGCATGAATCCAAAATGGCGCATCTGAAGCAGCTTGCGCATACATGGCAACATGCGTTTTAGCGGCAGACGCTTGCGCAGTGTGACTTATGTTGAAGCCTGCACACCACAATGTTTACTCTAGGGTGCCTGGTTCAAGGATACAATGCTGGGGATGATCGGAAAAGAGAAAGGGGAGGGTGAAGAAGTTGGATGCCGAATGTGGGGGAAACCAGGCGCAAGACCCAAGTCAAAGGATGAAGTATAATCTATTTTAAATATACTACTGCTGTACTTATTACCCTGCAATCTACGAATTATTTACCCCTGAACTTTATGCTTTAGTTAATCCTGGCCCCTGAACTCTGTTACTTTATCCTGACCCCTGCACTTACCCTGTGCCTTACTTACTCCTGACTTCTAAACTCTGTGCATTACTTATTCCTGTCTCCTGACGACTGTGCTTTACTTAATTTTCACCTTAACGCATCCTATGCATTAAGGTGAAAAAACACCTGGCAGTCACCGACCCCCCAGCCCCCTTGTTTTACTTACCTGAGCCCTGGAACTTGACCCGCAGGGGACGCGCTGTCTCTCAGCCCAGGGTTCTCAGCTCTTGATTGGCTAGATTGATAGCAGCGCAGCCATTGGCTCCCGCTGCTGTCAATCAAGTCCAATGACGCGGACGCCGGGGGGGCGGGGCCAAGTCATACATTCGGCAGCTATGGACACCAAATGCTGGACTCGGGAGCGCGCCCACAAGGTAATCCCCTCGGGGAAGCGCTTCCCCTAGGGGGTTGCAAAACAGTGCTCTTGCGCACAAGTGTGTTGGCTAAAAAATCCCAGAGGTTCGAGAAGGACTATGGATTTCAGCCTTGCTGCTCTCAGAGGATGGGATTGTCCTAGTATTAAACGAAAAAGAAAGAAGAGAGCGCACCAGCCTAGTGCATTATCCTTGACAGATTTATTTAATTAAAAGCAAAAATAAAAACTACTCACAAAGGTCGAAGACAGATTCGCATAACAATGGCGCAGAGGCAATTAATTCAGTGGTAGCAGTTTTCCAGGTTCCAGGAAGGAGGCATACGGATTACTGCTGGCTAATGCGTTTCGAAGGTAACCCTTCTTCATCAGAGCCTTAGTAGTGTTAGTCTCGTGTTGGCCTCTTATACACATGTCTAACTAAACCAGACTGGTCGGGTGGGTTCTAGGGCTCCTCCCTTAATTAGTGGGCGGTCCTCTAAGGAGGGTGGGTCTTGACTGGGTTGTTATTGTTAAAGGGCCATAGTATATTAGTTTATTGCTTTATTTGTTTATTTATTTAATTGGTTACCACTTTCATTAACATTATTATTAATATTATTGTTATTAATGTTGATAAATTTTATCCAGCCCGTAGCAGGAAAGGTAATGCCGGTGGTTATCTATAGACCAAGGCATCCCAGAGGTTCTGCTCCTCTCTCCTCTCATCAGTATGTCACAACTGACAAGGAACACTAGACAGTAATCAGAAGTAAAGAATTAGGGATTTACCTTATTATATATAAATCGGATGGCATCTCCTCCTCTCGAGTGTGATGTCTCTATGGAGGCTGTAGCTGTGTGGGCTTCTATTTACTGAAAAATCCTGACAATAACCCGTTCCTGTGTCCTGTAGGACCGAGTGGAACGCACGCCGCTACTTCACTTCCGGGTTGCGGTCCATGGGGCGGAAGTGCGGTCGTGACGTCACATCCCGTGCGCCCATCGGCGCACGAGAATGACCCAATTTGGTAAACAAAGGCCTCCATTTTGCTGTAGGCACAGATAGAGGCCGAAGTCAGACGGAAACCGTCTGACTTTAAGCTAAAATGAGACTGATGGAAATGCATGCATGTATATAATACATAAAATATATATATAATATGATATGATAAAGAAACTGGAAAGGAACCAAGGGAGGAGAGGATAAGGGGTTACAAGATACACTAAATAGCCCAATGTTTTAACATGATGATCTGAAAAGGGGGGGACTAGGTAAAAGAAGGGAGAGGAGGGGGGGGGGGGGAACTATTTAAAAAGACCAGTCCAGAACAGTAGCTGGAAGATGGCAATGCTCAAAACATATGTATATAATATTTAGAAGCCAGCAAGAGATACACTAGAATTAGTAATAAAAAATGATGATAAAATTACATATAATATACATACATTAAAATATACATACATTAAATTTAAAATTAGATCCGTATAAAAGTACAAGAATCTGCGTACTTTCGCAGTGTGATATAGAAAGAGGGTGGGGGGAGGGGGGGGGGAAGTTTGCGGGGGGAAAAAAGGAAGTCTATTAAAACTTCATGTATACATTAATATGATGATTTTATACATTATTTCAGATAGCCCAGAGGTTATTTTGTGGACATCGGCGAACGAGATGATACAACAAATGTACATGAATAAAACATATGCTCAAAAAAAAAAAAAAAAAAGAAAATTGGTAAGATGGTAATTAGGATATATTAAATATGAATATGAATGCGAATTATAATGATTATGATGTTGAATATTAGTGAAAAATAGCAATAACATATACTTAAAGAACAACTAAAAATCACAATAGCAAATAAATACAAAGTCAATCGATAAAAGTGAATAGTATAGTAACATTAAACTATTTTATGTACTTCTGGATCCTCATTTAGGCCTCCTGGAGTGAGACTACCAAGGGTGAAGATCCAGAAGGCTTCTCTTTTGCAAAGCCTCTGGTATCTCCTCCCTGTATCCAGCTCCCTTCCAATCGACTCAATCCCAAAAACTTTCATGCCTGCGGGGTCCCCTTGGTGGACTTCTACAAAGTGTCGGGGGACTGGATATTTGTCCCTTAGATTTATGATACCGCATTTATGCTCACCAATTCTAACACGCATAGGGCGTTGTGTACGGCCTACGTATAGACGCCCACATGGACATACTATACCGTAGATCACGTACTCTGTTCCACAGTTAATAAATTGCTTAATTGAATGAATTCTCCCGTCTTTTCCTACTACCGTTTTTTTCCTATGCCACATGTAAATGCATGTGCCACAGTTTTTGATACCACATTTATAGCAACCTTTTTGGTCGAAAATTGTCGTCCAGCTATTAGTTGGTTTGCTGGTACATATTCTCACCCTACTTGGGGCTATCAGGCTCCTAAGGTCTCGGGGCTTCCGAAAAACTATATTGGGGTGATCGGGGAGTGTCTTACCCAAAATAGGGTCGTGCTTCAGAATATTCCAGTTTTTTCTGATAACACTCTGGATTTCGAACGCTTTGCTTGTGTATTGGGTAGAAAAGCAGGCCTGTTGGATGTCAGGAGTAGTCTGGTGTCGAGATTTTATGTCATTCGAATCACCCCTAGGTGGATCGTCGTAGAGGGCCAGATACTTGGAAAAAGCCAATTCTATATGGTTGGCTTCATACCCTTTCTCACTGAACTTCTGCATAAGAAGTTTGCTCTGTTTTACATAATCATCTTTCTTGGTACACGTCCTTCTGAGGCGACAAAATTGGCCAAAGGGGACATTCTGTATCCACCTGGGGTGGTGGTTACTTTTAGCATGTAAATATGAATTGCCCCCACTGGGTTTAAAATGGGTTTTGGAAAAGATGTTACCATCTTGGTCACTTTGTAGTTCCAAATCTAGAAAGACCAGACATTTCTCATCCAGAACATGAGTGAATTCTATACTAAATGGGTTGTTTTTACAATGTTCTAGGAAGTTCTGGAGGCTTTGATCCGACCCATCCCAGATAATCAAGATGTCATCAATGTATCTCGCATATAGGACCAGGTTTGCCCCAAAGGGATTATTCTTCCATATGAAGTGTTCTTCCCAAAATCCCATAAAAATATTCGCATAGCTAGGGGCAAACCTGGCTTCCATAGCTGTACCTTTTATTTGCAAATAGTGATCGCCTAAGAAGGAAAAATAATTGTGTGTGAGGGAGAATTCCACACAATCCAATATAAATTTGGCCTGCCAAGGGTTCATCCTGTCATCCTTGGATAGAAAGTGGTTAATGGCTCTTAAGCCAAATGCATGGTTTATAGATGTATACAATGAGGCTACATCCAAAGAAAGCCATCTATAACCAGGTAGCCATTTGTACTTTGACAGTATCTCCAGCACATGACCAGAATCTTTGACAAAAGATGGCAGCTCGACCACTATGTCCTGCAGAAAATGGTCAATGTAGCATCCCAAGTTACTGGAGAGGCTGTCGATCCCAGATATTATAGGTCTACCTGGAGGATTTGAAAGACTTTTATGTACCTTCGGTATGTGATAGAAATGTGGAGTGGCAGCATGCCTATTATATAGAAAAAGGTACTCATTTTTAGTGAGGACTTCCTTGGATAAGGCATCATCTAGAAGTGTTTTGAGCTCCTTGGTGTACTCAAAGGTGGGATCTCTTTTTAATGCAGCATAGGTTTGAGTATCACCAAGAAGTCTTCTTGCCTCAGATATATATTCATCTCTATCTTGGATGACTAGACTTCCACCTTTGTCTGCCTTTCGGATGATCACATCCTTGTTTTGTTTAAGGGCATCTATGGGTACAGCATTTTGATCTCTGTTCATACTGATATTCATAGGTTTATCAAACTTTGTTTTAAAAGTATTGAAAACCGTATCATAGAAGGTGGAGATAAATCTTCCTTTGGCCCAATGGGGAAAGAAGGAGGATTTAGGTCTGAAAGAGGTATGGGCAATAGCACTTTCACATGGGGGGGGCAAATTTGGGTTCAGGAATTGTTTGTCCCTCAAAATGTGCTTCTTGGTAAAGCTCTTCAAGAATGTTAAGTATGGAGTCTTCGTCCATACTAGTGTCGGGTGGTAATGGCTCTTCCGACTTTATTCTTATACTATCTGTGCTATTCTCATTCTTAGTTTCTTTTAGTATATAATATCTTTGTATAGTAAGCTTGCGTATGTATTTATTAAGATCTATAAATAGTTCAAACAAGTTTGGTACACTAGGTGGGGCGAAATTAAGGCCCTTCCTAAGGAGGTCTAGCTCAGTTTCAGAAAAAACAGAGCTAGAAAGATTATAGATCTTAATAGTAGAATGGGTAGTTCCTACAATCTCCCTCTTTTTGTATCTCTTCCCTCCTCTTTTCCCTCTTCGTGTTCCTCTTCTCTTTTCCTTATTTTCTTCCCTGTGGACAGTATGTGTAATAGGGGGTCCGGTGACAGGTTCGTTACAGACCCCCCCAGTGTTGCAACTGCCTGCTCTAAAAAAACCAAAGGAGGTGTAATATCTGATATGCTTGTATTATTGGCTTCTAGATCGCTAAGAGTGGAGAAAGGGTTGTAAGTGGGAATATCCTTTAGCAATTGACAGTCTATATCAGAGACGACATTTGCATTCTCAGGTAAACTGCCTGAGGTGCAAGTAACGGGTAGAGATAAAATACTCCTCCCATTGGCTTAAGTATATGTTATTGCTATTTTTCACTAATATTCAACATCATAATCATTATAATTCGCATTCATATTCATATTTAATATATCCTAATTACCATCTTACCAATTTTCTTTTTTTTTTTTTTTTTTGAGCATATGTTTTATTCATGTACATTTGTTGTATCATCTCGTTCGCCGATGTCCACAAAATAACCTCTGGGCTATCTGAAATAATGTATAAAATCATCATATTAATGTATACATGAAGTTTTAATAGACTTCCTTTTTTCCCCCCGCAAACTTCCCCCCCCCCCCCTCCCCCCACCCTCTTTCTATATCACACTGCGAAAGTACGCAGATTCTTGTACTTTTATACGGATCTAATTTTAAATTTAATGTATGTATATTTTAATGTATGTATATTATATGTAATTTTATCATCATTTTTTATTACTAATTCTAGTGTATCTCTTGCTGGCTTCTAAATATTATATACATATGTTTTGAGCATTGCCATCTTCCAGCTACTGTTCTGGACTGGTCTTTTTAAATAGTTCCCCCCCCCCCCCCCCCCCTCCTCTCCCTTCTTTTACCTAGTCCCCCCCTTTTCAGATCATCATGTTAAAACATTGGGCTATTTAGTGTATCTTGTAACCCCTTATCCTCTCCTCCCTTGGTCCCTTTCCAGTTTCTTTATCATATCATATTATATATATATTTTATGTATTATATACATGCATGCATTTCCATCAGTCTCATTTTAGCTTAAAGTCAGACGGTTTCCGTCTGACTTCGGCCTCTATCTGTGCCTACAGCAAAATGGAGGCCTTTGTTTACCAAATTGGGTCATTCTCGTGCGCCGATGGGCGCACGGGATGTGACGTCACGACCGCACTTCCGCCCCATGGACCGCAACCCGGAAGTGAAGTAGCGGCGTGCGTTCCACTCGGTCCTACAGGACACAGGAACGGGTTATTGTCAGGATTTTTCAGTAAATAGAAGCCCACACAGCTACAGCCTCCATAGAGACATCACACTCGAGAGGAGGAGATGCCATCCGATTTATATATAATAAGGTAAATCCCTAATTCTTTACTTCTGATTACTGTCTAGTGTTCCTTGTCAGTTGTGACATACTGATGAGAGGAGAGAGGAGCAGAACCTCTGGGATGCCTTGGTCTATAGATAACCACCGGCATTACCTTTCCTGCTACGGGCTGGATAAAATTTATCAACATTAATAACAATAATATTAATAATAATGTTAATGAAAGTGGTAACCAATTAAATAAATAAACAAATAAAGCAATAAACTAATATACTATGGCCCTTTAACAATAACAACCCAGTCAAGACCCACCCTCCTTAGAGGACCGCCCACTAATTAAGGGAGGAGCCCTAGAACCCACCCGACCAGTCTGGTTTAGTTAGACATGTGTATAAGAGGCCAACACGAGACTAACACTACTAAGGCTCTGATGAAGAAGGGTTACCTTCGAAACGCGTTAGCCAGCAGTAATCCGTATGCCTCCTTCCTGGAACCTGGAAAACTGCTACCACTGAATTAATTGCCTCTGCGCCATTGTTATGCAAATCTGTCTTCGACCTTTGTGAGTAGTTTTTATTTTTGCTTTTAATTAAATAAATCTGTCAAGGATAATGCACTAGGCTGGTGCGCTCTCTTCTTTCTTTTTCGTTTAATACTAGGACAATCCCATCCTCTGAGAGCAGCAAGGCCGAAATCCATAGTCCTTCTCGAACCTCTGGGACTTTTTAGCCAACACACTTGTGCGCAAGAGCACTGTTTTGCTTCCTCTTTTTACACAATTTTTGGGAACTCTAGCAGCAAAGTGTGCGAGCTTCAACGACCCTATTGGTCCAGGATATACATATTTTATAAATGGCGAAGGTCAAATCAATAGAAGAAAGACAATTAAGAAGATCCTCCTTAGCAAAAGGTTTTTCAACCAGCATAAATACTTTTGAACTAGAAATGACTATGAATGAAGAAAATACAGAGGTAACCACTGGGAAACAGTCTCCAGCCAGGGAAGATATAATGATATCATTGTTTCACAGACTTAAAAATCTATTAGAAAGAGAGATGCTGCAGTGGTGGGATATACTACTTCTGCAGAAATATCTAGAATTTAAAAGAATACCTAGAGGTTTAAGAATCACAAAAATATGTACGTTTTTAGATACAGACCTCAGAGAAAAGTGGATTGTAAGTCTGCGCGAGTATAATCAGAAATGGTTACAGTTTATTATAGCCCAAAGAGAACGCAATCTCTCTGCGATTCGGGCAGACTTACACACTCTACAAGAAGAACTATCCACTTTCTCTGACGTCAGTTCCTTCGAAAGCTGGGACCAGAAAGTGAATAAACAAATAACAGACTATGAAACCAATCTTATAAGTAAAAAATCGGGCAAGTTCGAACGAGATAGATTGGATTATTTAAACGATCGAGAATTCAATTGGAAAAGGTCCGGCAATACGGATAATAGAAATAGAAATAAAAATATAAATAAAAATAAAACTAGAGGTGTTACGACAAATGAACAACCGACAGGACACAATACATATGGCACACAGTCTCAGAGTAAACATCCCCCTTCAAATCAAAGAGAAATATTAAGAAACAATAATGCCAATACAAAGCCCAATAGGAACAAAGCAAGTCATAAAACTAATTATAAAAAAGATCCCCCTGTGAATCAGACAACTTCAGGGGAGGGCCATTCACACAATAGATCTCATCACCAACAATATTCCAATACTAAAAACCAACAAAATTTCAAACCTAATCGAGCAGTTACAATCACTACGAATAGACCATCTGTATGTAACAGTACTAAAATGATTAATACCATGGATACCAAGGCCGATCTGCCTGGAGAATCATTAGCAGAGAACTCTCTAACAACTAGAGACCCCACAAACAATATCACCACTAACGTTAGTGAAAATTCACAGTTAGAAAGAGGAACATCCATCATGCCATCAGCCAATGGGAGGAGTATTTTATCTCTACCCGTTACTTGCACCTCAGGCAGTTTACCTGAGAATGCAAATGTCGTCTCTGATATAGACTGTCAATTGCTAAAGGATATTCCCACTTACAACCCTTTCTCCACTCTTAGCGATCTAGAAGCCAATAATACAAGCATATCAGATATTACACCTCCTTTGGTTTTTTTAGAGCAGGCAGTTGCAACACTGGGGGGGTCTGTAACGAACCTGTCACCGGACCCCCTATTACACATACTGTCCACAGGGAAGAAAATAAGGAAAAGAGAAGAGGAACACGAAGAGGGAAAAGAGGAGGGAAGAGATACAAAAAGAGGGAGATTGTAGGAACTACCCATTCTACTATTAAGATCTATAATCTTTCTAGCTCTGTTTTTTCTGAAACTGAGCTAGACCTCCTTAGGAAGGGCCTTAATTTCGCCCCACCTAGTGTACCAAACTTGTTTGAACTATTTATAGATCTTAATAAATACATACGCAAGCTTACTATACAAAGATATTATATACTAAAAGAAACTAAGAATGAGAATAGCACAGATAGTATAAGAATAAAGTCGGAAGAGCCATTACCACCCGACACTAGTATGGACGAAGACTCCATACTTAACATTCTTGAAGAGCTTTACCAAGAAGCACATTTTGAGGGACAAACAATTCCTGAACCCAAATTTGCCCCCCCCATGTGAAAGTGCTATTGCCCATACCTCTTTCAGACCTAAATCCTCCTTCTTTCCCCATTGGGCCAAAGGAAGATTTATCTCCACCTTCTATGATACGGTTTTCAATACTTTTAAAACAAAGTTTGATAAACCTATGAATATCAGTATGAACAGAGATCAAAATGCTGTACCCATAGATGCCCTTAAACAAAACAAGGATGTGATCATCCGAAAGGCAGACAAAGGTGGAAGTCTAGTCATCCAAGATAGAGATGAATATATATCTGAGGCAAGAAGACTTCTTGGTGATACTCAAACCTATGCTGCATTAAAAAGAGATCCCACCTTTGAGTACACCAAGGAGCTCAAAACACTTCTAGATGATGCCTTATCCAAGGAAGTCCTCACTAAAAATGAGTACCTTTTTCTATATAATAGGCATGCTGCCACTCCACATTTCTATCACATACCGAAGGTACATAAAAGTCTTTCAAATCCTCCAGGTAGACCTATAATATCTGGGATCGACAGCCTCTCCAGTAACTTGGGATGCTACATTGACCATTTTCTGCAGGACATAGTGGTCGAGCTGCCATCTTTTGTCAAAGATTCTGGTCATGTGCTGGAGATACTGTCAAAGTACAAATGGCTACCTGGTTATAGATGGCTTTCTTTGGATGTAGCCTCATTGTATACATCTATAAACCATGCATTTGGCTTAAGAGCCATTAACCACTTTCTATCCAAGGATGACAGGATGAACCCTTGGCAGGCCAAATTTATATTGGATTGTGTGGAATTCTCCCTCACACACAATTATTTTTCCTTCTTAGGCGATCACTATTTGCAAATAAAAGGTACAGCTATGGGAGCCAGGTTTGCCCCTAGCTATGCGAATATTTTTATGGGATTTTGGGAAGAACACTTCATATGGAAGAATAATCCCTTTGGGGCAAACCTGGTCCTATATGCGAGATACATTGATGACATCTTGATTATCTGGGATGGGTCGGATCAAAGCCTCCAGAACTTCCTAGAACATTGTAAAAACAACCCATTTAGTATAGAATTCACTCATGTTCTGGATGAGAAATGTCTGGTCTTTCTAGATTTGGAACTACAAAGTGACCAAGATGGTAACATCTTTTCCAAAACCCATTTTAAACCCAGTGGGGGCAATTCATATTTACATGCTAAAAGTAACCACCACCCCAGGTGGATACAGAATGTCCCCTTTGGCCAATTTTGTCGCCTCAGAAGGACGTGTACCAAGAAAGATGATTATGTAAAACAGAGCAAACTTCTTATGCAGAAGTTCAGTGAGAAAGGGTATGAAGCCAACCATATAGAATTGGCTTTTTCCAAGTATCTGGCCCTCTACGACGATCCACCTAGGGGTGATTCGAATGACATAAAATCTCGACACCAGACTACTCCTGACATCCAACAGGCCTGCTTTTCTACCCAATACACAAGCAAAGCGTTCGAAATCCAGAGTGTTATCAGAAAAAACTGGAATATTCTGAAGCACGACCCTATTTTGGGTAAGACACTCCCCGATCACCCCAATATAGTTTTTCGGAAGCCCCGAGACCTTAGGAGCCTGATAGCCCCAAGTAGGGTGAGAATATGTACCAGCAAACCAACTAATAGCTGGACGACAATTTTCGACCAAAAAGGTTGCTATAAATGTGGTATCAAAAACTGTGGCACATGCATTTACATGTGGCATAGGAAAAAAACGGTAGTAGGAAAAGACGGGAGAATTCATTCAATTAAGCAATTTATTAACTGTGGAACAGAGTACGTGATCTACGGTATAGTATGTCCATGTGGGCGTCTATACGTAGGCCGTACACAACGCCCTATGCGTGTTAGAATTGGTGAGCATAAATGCGGTATCATAAATCTAAGGGACAAATATCCAGTCCCCCGACACTTTGTAGAAGTCCACCAAGGGGACCCCGCAGGCATGAAAGTTTTTGGGATTGAGTCGATTGGAAGGGAGCTGGATACAGGGAGGAGATACCAGAGGCTTTGCAAAAGAGAAGCCTTCTGGATCTTCACCCTTGGTAGTCTCACTCCAGGAGGCCTAAATGAGGATCCAGAAGTACATAAAATAGTTTAATGTTACTATACTATTCACTTTTATCGATTGACTTTGTATTTATTTGCTATTGTGATTTTTAGTTGTTCTTTAAGTATATGTTATTGCTATTTTTCACTAATATTCAACATCATAATCATTATAATTCGCATTCATATTCATATTTAATATATCCTAATTACCATCTTACCAATTTTCTTTTTTTTTTTTTTTTTTGAGCATATGTTTTATTCATGTACATTTGTTGTATCATCTCGTTCGCCGATGTCCACAAAATAACCTCTGGGCTATCTGAAATAATGTATAAAATCATCATATTAATGTATACATGAAGTTTTAATAGACTTCCTTTTTTCCCCCCGCAAACTTCCCCCCCCCCTCCCCCCACCCTCTTTCTATATCACACTGCGAAAGTACGCAGATTCTTGTACTTTTATACGGATCTAATTTTAAATTTAATGTATGTATATTTTAATGTATGTATATTATATGTAATTTTATCATCATTTTTTATTACTAATTCTAGTGTATCTCTTGCTGGCTTCTAAATATTATATACATATGTTTTGAGCATTGCCATCTTCCAGCTACTGTTCTGGACTGGTCTTTTTAAATAGTTCCCCCCCCCCCCTCCTCTCCCTTCTTTTACCTAGTCCCCCCCTTTTCAGATCATCATGTTAAAACATTGGGCTATTTAGTGTATCTTGTAACCCCTTATCCTCTCCTCCCTTGGTCCCTTTCCAGATTCTTTATCATATCATATTATATATATATTTTATGTATTATATACATGCATGCATTTCCATCAGTCTCATTTTAGCTTAAAGTCAGACGGTTTCCGTCTGACTTCGGCCTCTATCTGTGCCTACAGCAAAATGGAGGCCTTTGTTTACCAAATTGGGTCATTCTCGTGCGCCGATGGGCGCACGGGATGTGACGTCACGACCGCACTTCCGCCCCATGGACCGCAACCCGGAAGTGAAGTAGCGGCGTGCGTTCCACTCGGTCCTACAGGACACAGGAACGGGTTATTGTCAGGATTTTTCAGTAAATAGAAGCCCACACAGCTACAGCCTCCATAGAGACATCACACTCGAGAGGAGGAGATGCCATCCGATTTATATATAATAAGGTAAATCCCTAATTCTTTACTTCTGATTACTGTCCTGTCTAGTGTTCCTTGTCAGTTGTGACATACTGATGAGAGGAGAGAGGAGCAGAACCTCTGGGATGCCTTGGTCTATAGATAACCACCGGCATTACCTTTCCTGCTACGGGCTGGATAAAATTTATCAACATTAATAACAATAATATTAATAATAATGTTAATGAAAGTGGTAACCAATTAAATAAATAAACAAATAAAGCAATAAACTAATATACTATGGCCCTTTAACAATAACAACCCAGTCAAGACCCACCCTCCTTAGAGGACCGCCCACTAATTAAGGGAGGAGCCCTAGAACCCACCCGACCAGTCTGGTTTAGTTAGACATGTGTATAAGAGGCCAACACGAGACTAACACTACTAAGGCTCTGATGAAGAAGGGTTACCTTCGAAACGCGTTAGCCAGCAGTAATCCGTATGCCTCCTTCCTGGAACCTGGAAAACTGCTACCACTGAATTAATTGCCTCTGCGCCATTGTTATGCGAATCTGTCTTCGACCTTTGTGAGTAGTTTTTATTTTTGCTTTTAATTAAATAAATCTGTCAAGGATAATGCACTAGGCTGGTGCGCTCTCTTCTTTCTTTTTCGTCCCCTAGGGGGTTGTCTGACCGGTGACCCCAGAAGAGCAGTTTCGGTGCAACTCTGTGCAAAACGAGCTGCACAGTGGAGGTATGATATGTTTGTTATTTTAAAAAAAAAATGAACCCTTACAATCACCATTAATTTGTTCAGGTCTTTTTGCAAGATTTCCACATCCTGCGGAGAAGTTATTGCCCTGCCTAGCTTAGTATCATCTGCAAATACAGAGATTGAACTGTTTATCCCATCCTCCAGGTCATTTATGAACAAATTAAATAGGATTGGTCCCAGCACAGAACCCTGGGGAACCCCACTACCCACCCCTGACCATTCTGAGTACTCCCCATTTATCACCACCCTCTGAACACGCCCTTGTAGCCAGTTTTCAATCCATGTACTCACCCTATGGTCCATGCCAACGCACCTTATTTTGTACAGTAAACGTTTATGGGGAACTGTGTCAAATGCTTTTGCAAAATCCAGATACACCACGTCTACGGGCCTTCCTTTATCTAGATGGCAACTCACCTCCTCATAGAAGGTTAATAGATTGGTTTGGCAAGAACGATTCTTCATGAATCCATGCTGATTACTGCTAATGATATCATTCTTATTACTAAAAACTTGTATATAGTCCCTTATCATCCCCTCCAAGAGTTTACATACTATTGATGTTAGGCTAACTGGTCTGTAATTCCCAGGGATGTTTTTTGGGCCCTTTTTAAATATTGGTGCTACATTGGCTTTTCTCCAATCAGCTGGTACCATTCCAGTCAATAGACTGTCTGTAAAAATTAGGAACAACGGTCTGGCAATCACCAGACTGAGTTCCCTAAGTACCCTCAGATGCAAGCCATCTGGTCCCGGTGATTTATTAGTGTTAAGTTTCTCAAGTCTAATTTTAATTCCGTCCTCTGTTAACCATGTAGGTGCTTCCTGTGTTGTGTCATGAGGATAAACACTGCAGTTTTGGTTACTGAAGCCCCCCAATTCACTCGTGAAGACTGAGGAGAAGAATAAATTCAATACCTTTGCCATCTCCCCATCCTTTGTAACCAGATGTCCTTCCTCATTCTTTATGGGGCCAATATGGTCTGTCCTCCCTTTTTTACTGTTTACATACTTAAAGAATTTCTTGGGATTTTTTTTGCTCTCCTCCGCTATGTGTCTTTCATGTTCTATCTTAGCCATCCTAATTGCACGCTTACATTTCTTATTGCATTCTTTATAAATTCTGAATGCTGAGGATGATCCCTCAACCTTGTATTTTTTGAAGGCCTTCTCCTTTGCTTTTATATGCATTTTTACATTGGAGTTAAGCCATCCAGGATGTTTGTTCGCTCTTTTAAATTTATTACCCAATGGGATACATTGCCCTTATTTAATATGCTCTTAAAGCAAACCCATCTCTCCTCCGTATTCTTTGTTCCTAATATTTTATCCCAATTTATGCCTTTTAGCAAGGTTTGTAGTTTAGGGAAGTTGGCTCTTTTGAAATTCAGTGTCTTTGTGTTCCCTTCATGTTTCCTATTTGTGTGATTTATACTGAAACTAATTGACCTGTGGTGATCTTTTAACTTTGGGGTTCACTCATCACATTTTGGATTATTTTTTCATTCATTTTTTTCATTCAACAAGAACGTTTGAATGGACTTTTTCACCACTTTTGAACCTTCTATTTTTTTCAGTTCACTGATTATGTGAACATGTGACATTCACTTTATTATGTTATAGATATTAACTTCCAGTCCGAATTCCATACTTCATATATAAGACCATATTGCTTTATTTGAAGCACTTTAACTCACTTTTTTTGTACTTGTATTTTCAAATTAGTGCTTTACTGTGTTTATCCATTCTTATACACAAGTTGTTCATTGTAATGTTAGCTGCTGTTTAACTTGAACATTAGCGCGGTATATTTTTATAATTTTTTTTCAATGAAATCAATGGGATGTCAAGATAAGAATATGGAGGGCTGCACAGGAATGAGCGTGTTCTAGTGTGAACCGGCCCTTAAAGCGGTCCTTCAGATATTAAAATAACTTTCTTCCTTCTGGCTCCTCCTCCTCCCTCTTCAATAATTGAAGATTTTTAACCTAATTTTTATAAATGTGCTTTGACCTTTTTAGTGCTACACTGCAGTCCTTCTTTCTCACCTAAGCAAGAATGACTTTACACACCCCGCTGCCGACTGAGATGTCTACGTAACAGTTTTGATGACTGGATTCAACGTGTGTTCAATTGTTGCAAAGGTCCTTAGGTCATTTAGTGCATCTGCGCATGTTCAGGGGTATTCCCATGCATGTGTTCAGATGCTCCAGGTGTCAAGGTACCAGATACCAGCGTAACTGCTAGGGATGAGCTTCGCGTTCGAGTCAAACACATGTTCGTCTCGAACATCGGCTGTTCGATCGTTCGCCGAATTGCGAACGATATGGGCCGTTCGCGCCAAATTCGTGTGGCGCGTCACGGCCCATAATTTACTACGGCATCGCAGTGCATTGCTGGCTGATGATTGGCCAAGCATGCACTATGACCCCCATGCTTGGCCAATCACAGCGCCGTCAGTAGAGAGAGCTGTAATTGGCCAAAGCTTTGGGCAATTATGGCTCAGGGGGTTAGAACACGCCCCACACTATATAAGGCCGCCTGCACTGCGGCCCTGTGTAGTGTGTTACGGCGTGCTTAGAGAGAGAGAGAGACAGTGTGATTTCATTTGAGTTAGCTAGATTAGGCAGGACAGTCAGTGAGTTAGCTGCACGTACAGTGTATTGTGTATATATATGCATCCCAGGTGTTGTATGTATATATATATATATATATATATATATGTATATATATATATATATATATATATATGTATATATATATATATTATATATACGCTGTATTCAGTTTAGCTAGATCCGTTCCTGTTATCTTCCTACTGACAGGCAGGCTTGTCTTGTTACAGTATTTACAGCTACCTGAAGAAAATTGCTGGTGTTCTTTTGATAGTATTAGTACCACAGTCAGGCAGCTAGACTATTTACAGTTAGTGTATTGTGTCCTCCTCACAGTGTTCAGTTAAAGCTACAAGTTAGTTTAGTGAGACCTCTGCACAGTGCTCAGCTAAAGCTACAAGTTAGTGTAGTGCGACCTCTGCACAGTGTTCAGCTAAAGCTACAAGTTAGTATAGTGCATCCTCTGAACAGTGTTCAGCTAAAACTACAAGTTAGTGTAGTGCGACCTCTGCACAGTGTTCAGCTAAAGCTACAAGTTAGTGTAGTGTGTCCTCTGAACAGTGTTCAGCTAAAACTACAAGTTAGTGTAGTGCGACCTCTGCACAGTGTTCTACTAAAGTTACAAGTTAGTGTAGTGCGTCCTCCTCACAGTGTTCAGCTAAAGCTACAAGTTAGTTTAAGTTAGTTTAGTGTGACCTCTGCACAGTGTTCAGCTAAAGCTACAAGCTATGGTAGTGCGTCTTCCTCACAGTGTTCAGCTAAAGCTACAAGTTAGTGTAGTGCGTCCTCTGAACAGTGTTCAGCTAAAACTACAAGTTAGTGTAGTGCGACCTCTGCACAGTGTTCTACTAAAGTTACAAGTTAGTGTAGTGCGTCCTCCTCACAGTGTTCAGCTAAAGCTACAAGTTAGTTTAAGTTAGTTTAGTGTGACCTCTGCACAGTGTTCAGCTAAAGCTACAAGCTAGGGTAGTGCGTCTTCCTCACAGTGTTCAGCTAAAGCTACAAGTTAGTGTAGTGCGTCCTCCCCACAGTGTTCAGATAAAACTACAAGTTAGTGTAGTGCGACCTCTGCACAGTGTTCAGCTAAAGCTACAAGTTAGTGTAGTGTGTCCTCTGAACAGTGTTCAGCTAAAGCTACAAGTTAGTGTAGTGTGTCCTCCTCAGAGTGTTCAGCTAAAACTACAAGTTAGTATACTGCAACCTCTGCACAGTGTTCAGCTAAAGCTACAAGTTAGTGTAGTGCGTCCTCCTCACAGTGTTCAGCTAAAGCTACAAGTTAGTTTAGTGTGACCTCTGCACAGTGTTCAGCTAAAGCTACAAGTTAGTTTTTTGCGAGCTCTGCACAGTGTTCAGCTAAAGCTGTCTGTAGAAGGTTGGTGGTGTTTTCCTGATCCTATCACTACCGCAGGCAGCTAAATAAGCTACAAGTTAGTTTTTTGCGAGCTATGCACAGTGTTCACCTAAAGCTACCTGTAGAAGGTTGGTGGTGTTTTCCTGATCCCATCACTACCGCAGGCAGCTAAATAAGCTACAAGTTAGTTTTTTGCGAGCTTTGCACAGTGTTCACCTAAAGCTAGCTGTAGAAGGTTGGCGGTGTTTTCCTGATCCTATCACTACCGCAGGCAGCTAAATAAGCTACAAGTTATTTTTTTGAGAGCTCTGCACAGTGTTCATCTATAGCTACCTGTAGAAGATTGGTGGTGTTTTCCTGATCCTATCACTACCGCAGGCAGCTAAATAAGCTACAAGTTATTTTTTTGAGAGCTCTGCACAGTGTTCAGCTAAAGCTACCTGTAGAAGGTTGGTGGTGTTTTCCTGATCCTATCACTACCGCAGGTAGCTAAATAAGCTACACGTTAGTTTTTTGGGAGCTCTGCACAGTGTTCAGCTAAAGCTACCTGTAGAAGGTTGGTGGTGTTCTCATACTACAGGCAGGCAGTTGATTTTGCTAGCTGCAGTATCAGTATATATATATATATATATATATATATATATATATATATATATATATTTATAAAAAAAACTCATGGAACGATGCTTGATGCCAAAAAAGGTGTCCTTTTACTGAAAAATTAATCCATTGAATATTGCAAAATACAAGCAAGCCACTGTACAGTTCCGAGCACAAATCGCTCTTCGTCAGGCTTTTCAGGCTGTGTGTGAAAGGCAAAACCACACTGTGTTCTTTTATCCACACCCAGTCTGATACACACCTGTGTCACTTAACTAATTATCTTATACAAAACACCTAAAGACCTATTTAACCCTACTGAATAAACCTACTACCCTAAAACCATCCTAAATTCCCCAATAGGGGATAATTTACAAGACAGGTTCATCATCTTACATCTCAAATCTCGTCATCATATCATTTATGAACCAATTATATTATCTCATTTCATTAACTCGGTGTTATTGAAAATATTTATCATGAATATATATATGTTACTATTCTTGTACATGTCTCAAAATTCTTCATAGATTCCAGTTGATATTCTGCTATCTAGTATTTCCAACGGGAGTCTTTGTGATCAATCTAAAGGAAATATAACATATTAAAAAATCTCGCACTGTAAATTTCTAAACAAACAAAAACAAATCATAGTCCCTGTTCATACCATCAGGGTGTAGGGACTGTAATTTGTTAATCCACCAAACTTCACGTCTCTTTAATTTCAAAATCCTATCACCCCCTCTTTTGTCATGGGGAATCTCTTCTAAAACCATAAAACGTAGATCAGTGTCTTTATGGCCCATTTCTGAGAAGTGACGCGATACAGGTAAACTTGATTGGGGATGTCTAATTGTACTACGGTGTTGTGCGATACGGTCTTTAATTTTTTGGGTTGTTTCCCCCACATACAGGAGATTGCAGGGACATGTGAGAATATAAATCACATATGATGATTGACAGGTATAAAAGCCGTTAATTATTATTTTCTTGTTAGTCCTAGGATGAGAAAAATTATTCCCTTTAATAACTAAATTGCATTGAATGCAATTAAGACAAGGGTAACAGCCTTTTCTTTTGCTGCCAAGGAAAGTCATCTTTTTCTCATCCTGCCTCTCTTGTTTAAATTCAGATCGCACTAAGAGATCGCGCAAAGTTTTATTGCGCCGGTATGCCTTCATCGGAGTTAACTGAAACTCCTCTATATGAGGATAGGATCGTTTCAGTATCGTCCAATGTTTTCTCAATACATTAAAGATCCTATCGCTATAACTGTTAAACTGGAAGACAAATGGAATTCTAGGTTTATCAGCTGAGTATCTCTTCCTATTAGGAATTTCAATAGGGTTCAAAATTTTATTTAGTTCGTGTCGGATTATATCTTCTGGATAGCCCCGCTCCTTAAACTTGCAGCACATTTCATCTAATCTCTCATCTTTAACTGTAGTATCACTCACTATTCGCGTCACTCTGAGAAGCTGGCTTCTAATGATAGAACTAAAGACATGAGGGGGATGGTAGCTGTCATATCTCAATAACTGATTCCTATCTGTGGGTTTCGTGTATATGTCAGTTTCAATCCGTCCCTGTTTTATGTATGCCCGTATATCTAGAAAGGGGACCGAATCTCCGCCAATATGAATTTTGAACTGAATATTTGGTGAAATACTATTAATCCTCTCATCAAACGTTTTAAGTGATTCAATGTTGCCCCGCCATATGACAAAAATGTCATCTATATAGCGCCACCAGGTGGCGCAATGCTCCTGAAAAAGGTCATTCACAAAAATATATTTTTGCTCAAAATCATGCATAAATGAACAGGCATATGGCGGGGCAACATTAGAACCCATGGCTACCCCCGTCAATTGCACATAGTACCGATCTTTAAAGAGAAAATAGTTATTGTACAAAATCAATCTAAACAGTTTCTCAAAAAAAATTATCTGAGCTTCCGAATATTCCTGACAATTCCTAATTAGGCTTAGCGCTGCCTCAATGCCAGCCCCATGAGGAATCGATGTGTATAAACTTGTTACATCCCAAGTGACCAGGATATATTCATTTTGAATTGGTGGTAGGTCCCTAATTTTAGTTAAAAAGTCACCGGAGTCCTTGATATAGGATGGGGTGGCCTTTATCAAGGGTGATAGTACTTTGTCCAATAGCTTGGCCGTGGGTACAAAGATCGAATCCCTCCCTGATACAATCGGACGTCCCGGTGGGGAATGTTTGTCCTTATGGATCTTGGGGAGTATATACAGGACCGGAATACGAGTATGTGTTGGTAACAAAAATTCGCATAGGTCATGTGAGATTAGTCCTTCTTTTAATGCTGGTTTTACAATACTCTCCAAGATCTTTCTGATACTCCATGTGGGATCCGATTGTAGAGGTTTGTATACTGTATCATCATCCAATTGTCGCCTGATCTCATTCTCATAAGCCTGAGGGTCCATAATGACTACCGAACCCCCTTTATCAGCAGGTTTACAAATAATATCATTCCGTTTAATTAGTTCCCGCAGTGTCACTCTTTCATGAGGGGACAGATTGTTAGGTACATGATCTTTGAAGTCCACTTGTTGTAACAGACGTTTCACATCTCGGGTAACCTCCTGTACAAACATCTCAACAGGTACATAAGTAGTAGGGGGGACGGATTTAGATTTCATTACCAGTCCTAGACTTTTACTACTTAGTTTCCCTTCAGGTATGTCATTATGAACAAATGGTTTATGAAGAAAATGGACCTTCCATCTAATATTGCGAAATAGGCGATACAAATCTTGATCTAACTGAAATGGATCTAGGTGACTTTTAGGACAGTAAGATAAACCACGGTTAAAAAGTCCTACCTCATCCGATGATAGGACCCGCCTGGAAATGTTATGGACTAGGTCTCCCTTGATCGGCCCCGGTTGCCTCGTGTATTGCGATACCTGTCGTGGCTTCCTTCTCTGTTTGTAGCGGGACCTGGTTTGCATCCGAGTAGTGGACCGTTCTCTGCGGTCTGTTTGTAAAAAATTGGATGAGGAATCGGTATCTGTATTGGCTGAAGAGTTGTCAGATATCTCTCTCCTATGGCTTCCATAGTCGCTGCGACCTCGTCGGTTGTATGGACGAGGCCATCTGTATACCTGGTTCCTCTCATAATCCTCGATATCCCGATCGAATTTGCTACGTTTTCTGGTCTCCAATTCACAACGATATTTATTAATACTTTCATCGGCCATCTCCTTACATTTGTTAAACTCTTCCACAGACATCGCGGTACGCAATTCTGATTCAATCTTGGTGAGTTGTTCCGACACTGAAGCCAATTCCTTGTGTATGAATGAAATGGTCAAAGTCATTAAATCAAATGAACATTTATTAAGAATCTGCATAAATGTACTCTTAAACTCATCATTATCGCTGAATAAGGTCGGGGCCAGACGTACCCTCAAACCTCTAGGGATTCGTTGTACTCGATGGTATTCGGCCAAAGTTAGCCCGTGCAATTCAAGTGATGTGTGTTTCCTTCTTAATTTCTCCCATGTACGAGAGTTGTAGACCGGGGTATTGCCCGTTAGGAAATTTCTGGAACCTGAGATCTGAGACATTCCCCACCGGGACGTCCGATTGTATCAGGGAGGGATTCGATCTTTGTACCCACGGCCAAGCTATTGGACAAAGTACTATCACCCTTGATAAAGGCCACCCCATCCTATATCAAGGACTCCGGTGACTTTTTAACTAAAATTAGGGACCTACCACCAATTCAAAATGAATATATCCTGGTCACTTGGGATGTAACAAGTTTATACACATCGATTCCTCATGGGGCTGGCATTGAGGCAGCGCTAAGCCTAATTAGGAATTGTCAGGAATATTCGGAAGCTCAGATAATTTTTTTTGAGAAACTGTTTAGATTGATTTTGTACAATAACTATTTTCTCTTTAACCACTTAAGGACCGCCTAACGCCGATTTACGTCGGCAAAGCGGCACGGGCAGGCAAAATCACGTACATGTACGTGATTTGCCTTCCGCGGGTGGGGGGTCCGATCGGACCCCCCCGCGCCGCCCGAGGCGGTCCCGTTCTGTTCCCCGGCGATCCGAGATGAGGGGGAGGCCATCCGTTCGTGGCCCCCCCCTCGCGATCGCCGCCGGCCAATGGGAACATTCCTTTGCTGCTGTATGCTAAACAGCAGCAAAGGAAATGATGTCATCTCCCCTCAGCTCGGTATTCCGTTCCAGCGCCAAGGGGAGAAGACATCAATGTAAGTGCACAACACACTACACACACAGTAGAACATGCCAGGCATACAAAACACCCCGATCGCCCCCCGATCCCCCCCCAATCACCCCCCCCCCTGTCACAAACTGACACCAGCAGGTTTTTTTTTTTTTTTTTTTCTGATTACTGCATAGTGTCAGTTTGTGACAGTTACAGTGTTGGGACAGTTAGTATTACCCCCCTTTAGGTCTAGGGTACCCCCCTAACCCCCGCTAATAAAGTTTTAACCCCTTGATCACCCCCTGTCACCAGTGTTGCTAAGCGATCATTTTTCTGATCGCTGTATTAGTGTCACTGGTGACGCTAGTTAGTGAGGTAAATATTTAGGTTCGCCGTCAGCGTTTTATAGTGTCAGGGACCCCCATATACTACCTAATAAATGTTTTAACCCCTTGATTGCCCCCTAGTTAACCCTTTCACCACTGATCACCGTATAAACGTTACGGTTGACGCTGGTTAGTTCGTTTATTTTTTATAGTGTCAGGGCACCCGCCGTTTATTACCGAATAAAGGTTTAGCCCCCTGATCGCCCGGCGGTGATATGCGTCGCCCCAGGCAGCGTCAGATTAGCGCCAGTACCGCTAACACCCATGCACGCAGCATACGCCTCCCTTAGTGGTATAGTATCTGATCGGATCAATATCTGATCCGATCAGATCTATACTAGCGTCCCCAGCAGTTTAGGGTTCCCAAAAACGCAGTGTTAGCGGGATCAGCCCAGATACCCGCTAGCACCTGCGTTTTGCCTCTCCGCCCGGCCCACCCAAGTGCAGTATCGATCGATCGCTGTCACTTACAAAACACTAAACGCATAACTGCAGCGTTCGCAGAGTCAGGCCTGATCCCTGCGATCGCTAACAGTTTTTTTGGTAGCGTTTTGGTGAACTGGCAAGCACCAGCCCCAGGCAGCGTCAGGTTAGCGCCAGTACCGCTAACACCCACGCACGCAGCATACACCTCCCTTAGTGGTATAGTATCTGAATGGATCAATATCTGATCCGATCAGATCTATACTAGCGTCCCCAGCAGTTTAGGGTTCCCAAAAACGCAGTGTTAGCGGGATCAGCCCAGATACCTGCTAGCACCTGTGTTTTGCCCCTCCGCCCAGCCCAGCCCAGCCCACCCAAGTGCAGTATCGATCGATCACTGACACTTACAAAACACTAAACACATAACTGCAGCGTTCGCAGAGTCAGGCCTTGATCCCTGCGATTGCTAACAGTTTTTTTGGTAGCGTTTTGGTGAACTGGCAAGCACCAGCGGCCTAGTACACCCCGGTCGTAGTCAAACCAGCACTGCAGCAACACTTGGTGACGTGGCGAGTCCCATAAGTGCAGTTCAAGCTGGTGAGGTGGCAAGCACAAGTAGTGTCCCGCTGCCACCAAGAAGACAAACACAGGCCCGTCGTGCCCATAGTGCCCTTCCTGCTGCATTCGCCAATCCTAATTGGGAACCCACCGCTTCTGCAGCGCCCGTACTTCCCCCATTCACATCCCCAATCAAATGCAGTCGGCTGCATGAGAGGCATTTTCTTTATGTCCTCCCGAGTACCCCTACCCAACGAACCCCCCCAAAAAAGATGTTGTGTCTGCAGCAAGCGCGGATATAGGCGTGACACCCGCTATTATTGTCCCTCCTGTCCTGACAATCCTGGTCTTTGCATTGGTGAATGTTTTGAACGCTACCATTCACTAGTTGAGTATTAGCGTAGGGTACAGCATTGCACAGACTAGGACACACTTTCACAGGGTCTCCCAAGATGCCATCGCATTTTGAGAGACCCGAACCTGGAACCGGTTACAGTTACAAAAGTTAGTTACAAAAAAAGTGTCAAAAAAAAAATATATATATAAAATAAAAAAAAATAGTTGTCGTTTTATTGTTCTCTCTCTCTCTATTCTCTCTCTATTGTTCTGCTCTTTTTTACTGTATTCTATTCTGCAATGTTTTATTGTTATTATGTTTTATCATGTTTGCTTTTTCAGGTATGCAATTTTTTATACTTTACCGTTTACTGTGCTTTATTGTTAACCATTTTTTTGTCTTCAGGTACGCCATTCACGACTTTGAGTGGTTATACCAGAATGATGCCTGCAGGTTTAGGTATCATCTTGGTATCATTCTTTTCAGCCAGCGGTCGGCTTTCATGTAAAAGCAATCCTAGCGGCTAATTAGCCTCTAGACTGCTTTTACAAGCCGTGGGAGGGAATGCCCCCCCCCCACCGTCTTCCGTGTTTTTCTCTGGCTCTCCTGTCTCAACAGGGAACCTGAGAATGCAGCCGGTGATTCAGCCAGCTGACCATAGAGCTGATCAGAGACCAGAGTGGCTCCAAACATCTCTATGGCCTAAGAAACCGGAAGCTACGAGCATTTTATGACTTAGATTTCGCCGGATGTAAATAGCGCCATTGGGAAATTGGGGAAGCATTTTATCACACCGATCTTGGTGTGGTCAGATGCTTTGAGGGCAGAGGAGAGATCTAGGGTCTAATAGACCCCAATTTTTTCAAAAAAGAGTACCTGTCACTACCTATTGCTATCATAGGGGATATTTACATTCCCCGAGATAACAATAAAAATGATTAAAAAAAAAAAATATGAAAGGAACAGTTTAAAAATAAGATAAAAAAAGCAGAAAAATAATAAAGGAAAAAAAAAAAAAAAAAAAAAGCACCCCTGTCGCCCCCTGCTCTCGCGCTAAGGCGAACGCAATCGGCGGTCTGTCGTCAAATGTAAACAGCAATTGCACCATGCATGTGAGGTATCACCGCGAAGGTCAGATCGAGGGCAGTAATTTTTGCAGTAGACCTCCTCTGTAGATCTAAAGTGGTAACCTGTAAAGGCTTTTAAAGGCTTTTAAAAATGTATTTATTTTGTTGCCACTGCACGTTTGTGCGCAATTTTAAAGCATGTCATGTTTGGTATCCATGTACTCGGCCTAAGATCATCTTTTTTATTTCATCAAACATTTGGGCAATATAGTGTGTTTTAGTGCATTAAAATTTAAAAAAGTGTGTTTTTTCCCCAAAAAATGCGTTTGAAAAATCGCTGCGCAAATACTGTGTGAAAAAAAAAAATGAAACACCCACCATTTTAATCTGTAGGGCATTTGCTTTAAAAAAATATATAATGTTTGGGGGTTCAAAGTAATTTTTTTGCAAAAAAAAAATAACTTTTTCATGTAAACAATAAGTGTCAGAAAGGGCTTTGTCTTCAAGTGGTTAGAAGAGTGGGTGATGTGTGACATAAGCTTCTAAATGTTGTGCATAAAATGCCAGGACAGTTCAAAACCCCCCCAAATGACCCCATTTTAGAAAGTAGACACCCCAAGCTATTTGCTGAGAGGCATGTCGAGTCCATGGAATATTTTATATTGCGACACAAGTTGCGGGAAAGAGACACATTTTTTTTTTTTTGCACAAAGTTGTCACTAAATGTTATATTGCTCAAACATGCCATGGGAATATGTGAAATTACACCCCAAAATACATTCTGCTGCTTCTCCTGAGTACGGGGATACCACATGTGTGAGACTTTTTGGGAGCCTAGCCACGTACGGGACCCCGAAAACCAAGCACCGCCTTCAGGCTTTCTAAGGGCGTGAATTTTTGATTTCACTCTTCACTGCCTATCACAGTTTCGGAGGCCATGGAAAGCCCAGGTGGCACAAACCCCCCCCAAATGACCCCATTTTGGAAAGTAGACACCCCAAGCTATTTGCTGAGAGGTATAGTGAGTATTTTGCAGACCTCACTTTTTGTCACAAAGTTTTGAAAATTGAAAAAAGAAAAAAAAAAATGTTTTTTCTTGTCTTTCTTCATTTTCAAAAACAAATGAGAGCTGCAAAATACTCACCATGCCTCTCAGCAAATAGCTTGGGGTGTCTACTTTCCAAAATGGGGTCATTTGGGGGGGTTTTGTGTCACCTGGGCATTCCATGGCCTCCGAAACTGTGATAGGCAGTGAAGAGTGAAATCAAAAATTTTCACCCTTAGAAATCCTGAAGGCGGTGATTGGTTTTCGGGGCCCCGTACGCGGCTAGGCTCCCAAAAAGTCCCACACATGTGGTATCCCCATACTCAGGAGAAGCAGCTAAATGTATTTTGGGGTGCAATTCCACATATGCCCATGGCCTGTGTGAGCAATATATCATTTAGTGACAACTTTATGCAAAAAAAAAAAAAAAAAAAAAAAAAAGTGTCACTTTCCCACAACTTGTGTCAAAATATAAAATATTCCATGGACTCAATATGCCTCTCAGCAAATAGCTTGGGGTGTCTACTTTCCAAAATGGGGTCATTTTGGGGGGTTTTGTGCCACCTGGGCATTCCATGGCCTCCGAAACTGTGATAGGTAGTGAGGAGTAAAATCAAAAATTTACACCCTTAGAAATCCTGAAGGTGGTGATTGGTTTTCGGGGCCCCGTACGCGGCTAGGCTCCCAAAAAGTCCCACACATGTGGTATCCTCATACTCAGGAGAAGCAGCTGAATGTATTTTGGGGTGCAATTCCACATAGGCCCATGGCCTGTGTGAGCAATATATCATTTAGTGACAACTTTTTGTAAATATTTTTTTTTTTTTTTGTCATTATTCAATCACTTGGGACAAAAAAAATAAATATTCAATGGGTTCAACATGCCTCTCAGCAATTTCCTTGGGGTGTCTACTTTCCAAAATGGGGTCACTTGGGGGGGTTTTGTACTGCCCTGCCATTTTAGCACCTCAAGAAATGACATAGGCAGTCATAAACTAAAAGCTGTGTAAATTACAGAAAATGTACCCTAGTTTGTAGACGCTATAACTTTTGCGTAAACCAATAAATATACGCTTATTGACATTTTTTTTACCAAAGACATGTGGCCGAATACATTTTGGCCTAAATGTATGACTAAAATTTAGTTTATTGGATTTTTTTTATAACAAAAAGTAGAAAATATCATTTTTTTTCAAAATTTTCGGTCTTTTTCCGTTTATAGCGCAAAAAATAAAAACCGCAGAGGTGATCAAATACCATCAAAAGAAAGCTCTATTTGTGGGAAGAAAAGGACGCAAATTTCGTTTGGGTACAGCATTGCATGACCGCGCAATTAGCAGTTAAAGCGACGCAGTGCCAAATTGGAAAAAGACCTCTGGTCCTTAGGCAGCATAATGGTCCGGGGCTCAAGTGGTTAAAGATCGGTACTATGTGCAATTGACGGGGGTAGCCATGGGTTCTAATGTTCCCCCGCCATATGCCTGTTCATTTATGCATGATTTTGAGCAAAAATATATTTTTGTGAATGACCTTTTTCAGGAGCATTGCGCCACCTGGTGGCGCTATATAGATGACATTTTTGTCATATGGCGGGGCAACATTGAATCACTTAAAACGTTTGATGAGAGGATTAATAGTATTTCACCAAATATTCAGTTCAAAATTCATATTGGCGGAGATTCGGTCCCCTTTCTAGATATACGGGCATACATAAAACAGGGACGGATTGAAACTGACATATACACGAAACCCACAGATAGGAATCAGTTATTGAGATATGACAGCTACCATCCCCCTCATGTCTTTAGTTCTATCATTAGAAGCCAGCTTCTCAGAGTGACGCGAATAGTGAGTGATACTACAGTTAAAGATGAGAGATTAGATGAAATGTGCTGCAAGTTTAAAGAGCGGGGCTATCCAGAAGATATAATCCAACACGAACTAAATAAAATTTTGAACCCTATTGAAATTCCTAATAGGAAGAGATACTCAGCTGATAAACCTAGAATTCCATTTGTCTTCCAGTTTAACAGTTATAGCGATAGGATCTTTAATGTATTGAGAAAACATTGGACGATACTGAAACGATCCTATCCTCATATAGAGGAGTTTCAGTTAACTCCAATGAAGGCATACCGGCGCAATAAAACTTTGCGCGATCTCTTAGTGCGATCTGAATTTAAACAAGAGAGGCAGGATGAGAAAAAGATGACTTTCCTTGGCAGCAAAAGAAAAGGCTGTTACCCTTGTCTTAATTGCATTCAATGCAATTTAGTTATTAAAGGGAATAATTTTTCTCATCCTAGGACTAACAAGAAAATAATAATTAACGGCTTTTATACCTGTCAGTCATCATATGTGATTTATATTCTCACATGCCCCTGCAATCTCCTGCATGTGGGGGAAACAACCCAAAAAATTAAAGACCGTATCGCACAACACCGTAGTACAATTAGACATCCCCAATCAAGTTTACCTGTATCGCGTCACTTCTCAGAAATGGGCCATAAAGACACTGATCTACGTTTTATGGTTTTAGAAGAGATTCCCCATGACAAAAGAGGGGGTGATAGGATTTTGAAATTAAAGAGACGTGAAGTTTGGTGGATTAACAAATTACAGTCCCTACACCCTGATGGTATGAACAGGGACTATGATTTGTTTTTGTTTGTTTAGAAATTTACAGTGCGAGATTTTTTAATATGTTATATTTCCTTTAGATTGATCACAAAGACTCCCGTTGGAAATACTAGATAGCAGAATATCAACTGGAATCTATGAAGAATTTTGAGACATGTACAAGAATAGTAACATATATATATTCATGATAAATATTTGCAATAACACCGAGTTAATGAAATGAGATAATATAATTGGTTCATAAATGATATGATGACGAGATTTGAGATGTAAGATGATGAACCTGTCTTGTAAATTATCCCCTATTGGGGAATTTAGGATGGTTTTAGGGTAGTAGGTTTATTCAGTAGGGTTAAATAGGTCTTTAGGTGTTTTGTATAAGATAATTAGTTAAGTGACACAGGTGTGTATCAGACTGGGTGTGGATAAAAGAACACAGTGTGGTTTTGCCTTTCACACACAGCCTGAAAAGCCTGACGAAGAGCGATTTGTGCTCGGAACTGTACAGTGGCTTGCTTGTATTTTGCAATATTCAATGGATTAATTTTTCAGTAAAAGGACACCTTTTTTGGCATCAAGCATCGTTCCATGAGTTTTTTTTATTATTTATGGTGGAGTTTTGGGAGTCCACCCTGACGGTGCCTTGATTGAACAAGGATATCAAGATAAGAGGGTAACCCACCTGATGTTCATTTATATATATATATATATATATATATATATATATATATATATATATCCCAGCTTTTTGCAGCTACAGGCCATTAGTATGTCTGGAAGGCCAACAAGGAGAGGCAGACAGTCACAAGCCAATAAAAGAAGGCAAGCAGGCTCTGTGTCTAGAGGCAACAGTGCTGGTCGTGGAGACGGTGCATCCTCATCAGCACTTGGCCGTGGGACACACTTGGCCTTTTTTTCAGCAGCTGGCTGTGTTGAGCCGCAACATGTGGAAGACTTGGTCGAGTGGATGACCAAGCCGTCCTCATCTTCCTCATCCTCTCTCACCCATGCTCAGGGTACTTTGTCTGGCAAAGCAGCTGCCAACACGGCCTCTTCCCTCGGCTCAATGGCATCAGTGACTCCTTCCCTAGCCCCACCATGTCCTCCTGAGGAGTCCCTCGAACTGTTTGACCACAGTGTTGGGTACATGCTCCAGGAGGATGCCCAGCGTTTAGAAGGCTCTGATGATGATACTGAGCTAGATGAAGGCAGTAACGTGAGCACGGACAGAGGAGGTGCCCAAGAAGGACAGCAATCTGGCAATCATGCTCCCCCTGCTGCAGCATACTGCCAGGTTTGCTCCAGTGATGAGGAGGGAGGGGATGATGAGGTCCCTGACTCAACGTGGGTGCCTGACAGGAGAGAGGAGGAGGAGGCACATCACCAACGAGGCAGGATGCCCTCCAGGGGCCAGCCTAAGGGCAGCACACTGACTGCATCACACCCCAAAGCTCCGCATGTTCAGGGCGCTGCTGTCTCTGCGCATTATTCCAAAAGTTCTTTGGTGTGGGCCTTTTTTGAGACGAGTGCATCAGATCGCACCGCTGCTATTTGCAACATATGTCTCAAGCGTATCTCGCGTGGCCAAAACATCTCCTGCTTGGGCACTACATGCTTGACCAGACATATGTTGACCTGCCATGCAGTTCGTTAGCAAGTGTATCTAAAAGACCCACACCAAAGAACAAAGAGGACCTCTCCTTGCTCCTCATCAGCTGAGATCTCCAACCCCACTATACCTTCAGTCCTCTCTGAGACCTGCACTGAGAGGAATGAAGGTGTAGAATTAGGTGTGTCACAGCCAAGTACTTGTGGGCAATCTGCTTTCGGTACCCCGACATCAGATTGTACCAGGCAAATTTCCCTGCCCCAGCTGCTGCACCGCCGAAAGAAGTTGGCTCCCAGCCATCCACATGCCCAATGGTTGAATGCTAGCTTGGCAAAATTGCTAGCACTTCAACTGCTGCCTTTTCAGTTGGTAGACTCTGCCCCCTTCCGTGAGTTTGTGGAATATGCGGTTCCTCAGTGGCAGATACCCAAACGCCACTTTTTCTCACGGAAGGAGATTCCGGCTCTCTACCGGCATGTGGAAGGCAATGTCTTGGCCTCGCTGGACAGGGCGGTCAGCGGTAAGGTGCATATTACCACTGACTCATGGTCCAGCAGGCATGGACAGGGATGTTACCTAAGTTTCACCGCGCATTGGGTGACTCTGCTGGCAGCTGGGAAGGATGCAGGACAAGGTGCAGTAGGGTTGGAGGTTGTTCCACCACCACGCCTCCAAAATGCCACTACTAATGATTGTGACACACCTCTCTCCTCCACCCCCTTCTCTTCTTCTTCCTCAATGGCCTTTTCCTGTGCTTTGTCCTTGGAACCAGCGGTGCTCCGTAGCCGTTCAAGGAGCTACGCAAGTATGCAGGCCAAAAGATGCCATGCGGTGCTTGAGCTGGTGTGCTTGGGGGACAGGAGCCACACTGGGGCAGAGGTTCTGTCAGCTCTGCAGGGGCAGGTTCAGAGGTGGTTGACGCCACGCCAACTTAAGGCAGGAGTGGTGGTTTGCGACAATGGCACCAACCTCCTCTCTGCCCTCCGACAGGGACAAATGAACCATGTGCCCTGTTTGGCTCACGTCCTTAACTTGGTGGTGCAGTGGTTCTTGGGCAGGTACCCGGGCTTACAGGATGTCCTGAGGCAGGCCAGGAAAGTCTGTGTGCATTTCTGCTGGTCATATAATGCCAGTGCTCGGCTAGCAGACCTCCAAAAGGAGTTTAACCTGCCCAAGAACCACCTAATCTATGACATGCCCACCAGGTGGAACTCAACGTTGGCCATGCTGCAGTGGCTGCACACGCAGCAGAGGGCCATCAATGAGTACCTGTGCGACTATGGCACCAGGACAGGGTCAGGGGAGCTTGTTTTTTTTCCCCACGCCAGTGGGCCATGATCAGGGATGCATGCACTGTCCTGTCACCATTTGAGGAGGCCACAAGGATGGTGAGCAGTGACAGTGCATGCATCAGTGACACTGTACCCCTTGTCCACCTGTTGGAGCACACGCTGCATGGAATAATGGACAGGGCACATGAGGCAGAACAGAGGCAGGAAGAGGAGGACTTCCTTAGCTCTCAAGGCCCCCTTTATCCAGACAGTGTTCCTGCGTGCCCGCCGATCACACAGGAAGAGGACGAGGAGGAGGATGAGGAGGATTGTGTCAGTATGGAGGTGGAGCCTGGCACTCAGCATCAGCAGCAGTCTTTAAGGGATCAGTCCCAAGAAACACATGGACTTGTACGTGGCTGGGAGGAGGTGGCTGCTGACCATGTCATCCTTAGTGAACCAGAGGACTCCGGACCGAATGCCTCAGCAAACCTACGCTGCATGGCCTCCCTGATCCTGCAAAGCCTGCGTAAGGATCCTCGTATTCGTGGTATCTAGGAGAAGGACCAATACTGGCTGGCAACTCTCCTTGATCCACGTTACAAGGGTTAGGTTGTGGACCTTATCTTGCCGTCGCAGAGGGAGCAGAGAATGAAACATCTTCGGGAGGCCTTGCAGAAAGGTCTGTGCAACGCGTTCCCAGAGACTGGGAGGTTACAAACTCCTGTTTCTGGACAACGTGTTGCTGAGGCTTTGGTCAGTCAAAGAAGGAGGAGAAGGTGGCCGTCTGACTGATGCGTTCAGACAATTTTTTAGTCCGCAGCCCCAAGGTATGATCGGTTCCAGCAACCATCGCCAGCATCTGTTTTACATGGTGCAGGAATACCTAGGGTCAAGATCTGACTTGGACACCTTTCCCACCAAAAATCCTCTGGGTTACTGGGTCTTGAGGATGGATCACTAGCCAGAGCTTGCACAGTATGCAATTGAGCTACTGGCCTGTCCTGCATCCAGCGTTCTTTCAGAACGCACATTTAGTGCTGCTGGAGGCTTTGTAACTGATCACAGGGTGCGTCTGTCCACCGACTCGGTTGATCGACTGACCTTCATAAAAATGAATCAGTCTTGGATCACCACCAGCTACCAAGCACCTGATGCTGATGTAACCGAATAATTTTTTTTGAAATCTCAGATCCCTTTAAAGACTGCCTATGCTGATGCTGAGTGACTATGCTAAGTAATTATCCTCTTCCTCCCCAATGATCACGCTGATAGCTTGTAAGAACATTTTTGGTTCTGGGCGCCGCCACCAGTGCCTAAGGCCCAATTTTTCAGCCCCTGTTTAACAGGAGCGTGTAATTACAATTTTTGATGCAATACTTTGCAGCAGGGCTCGTTCCTGCGTTCCAACTAGAGTATCTGTGAGGGGTTGCAGTGTTGTGGCACCAGCACCAGTGCCTAAGGCCCAATTTTTCAGCCCCTGTTCAACAGGGGCATGTAATTACAATTCTTGATCTAATATTTCACAGCAGGGCCCGTTTCTGCGCCCACCAACAGCGAGTGAGGACTTACAGTGTTGTGGCACCAGCACCACCACCAAAGGCCCAATTTTTCTGCCCCTGTTCAACAGGGGCATGTAATTACAATTCTTGATCTAATATTTCACAGCAGGGCCCTGTGAGGGCTTACAGTATTGTGGCCACAACAACACCTAAGGCCCAAATTTCTGCTGAGTATATAGGGCAGGCCCCTACTTTCAAACATCCAACTTACAAACCACTCCTACTGGCAAACGGAAGGAGACAACAGGAAGTGAGATGAAATCTACCCCTAGGAAGGGAAATTCTCTCCTGTAATAGATAATATGGGAAAAACATTTCTCCTTTCCACTGATGCTTTATCACCAATCCTTGTTTCACAAAAAAACCCAAATTTACAAAAAACATTTGTCATTGGGACAAAAAGTGAGGTGAAATCTTCTGAACAAATGTCACAGGGGTGATAACCCTTCCCTAGGTTTTCCAAAAAGCTTAAAATAGATTTTTTGGCTGGAGCTAAACACGTTAAAAATGTACCATTTCAAAATTACAAACAGATTCTACTTAACAACAAACCTACAGTCCCTGTCTTGTTTGCACTGCCTGTATACTGCTGTTCAGAGTACAGAGCCTGTATACTGCTGTTTCCTTTTTTAATTTGGGTGCGTGGTTCCCCTTAATATCCATACAAGACCCAAAGGGCCTGGTAATGGACTGGGGGGTACCCATGCCATTTGTCCCATTGATTTTCATCTATATTGCCAGGACCCGACATTACATTAAAGCCGCAAGCAGTTTTAAATGACTTTTTTTCCTTTAAAAATGACATTTTGTGCAGGGACTGTGCCAAGCGCAGGAAACACGCGCCACTTTACAGGCATACTATAGACACCCCCCAGGTACGATATTTAAAGGAATATTTCACTTTTTTTTTTTTTTTACTTTAAGCATCATTAAAATCACTGCTCCTGAAAAAACAGCCATTTTAAAAAGTTTTTTTTGCATTGATACATGTCCCCTGGGGCAGGACCCGGGTCCCCAAACCCTTTTTAGGACAATACCAAGCAAATTAGCCTTTAAAATGAGCACTTTTGATTTTGAACGTTCGAGTCCCATAGACATCAATGGGGTTCTAACGTTCGTGCAAATTTTCGGTCCGTTCGCAGGTTCTGGTGCGAACCGAACCGGGGGGGGTGTTCGGCTTATCCCTAGTCACCGCGTGCACATGTGTAGGAAACCCCCGCACACGATAAAAGTACCACAGATCTCTGACATGTCCCAAAGACTTTCTGCTCATTAGCTCACATGCTAAAAATGCCACAGATCTCTGACATGTCCCAAAGACTTTCTGCTCATTAGTTCACATGCTAGATGGTCAAAGATGGCAGTGAGAGAGAGTAGGGTTGGGACCAGTATATCGGGGGACTGAAGTTCCTCTTTAACTGAAAAAGCTGGAAACTGATTTGTTACTATGCACAGTTGCACCAGATTCTGCCAGCTCCAGTTTTAACAAATTCAGGTGGTCACAAATCTGTTGGATGTGGCCTTTGCTTGCTCTTATCTGGGCCTTGAGGCACCATTCCATCCACTGACAATGATGGGGCACTATTCCTCCCACAGACATCAATAATGGAGCACTATTCCTCCCCTAAATACCAACAATGGGGCACTATTCCTCCCACTAAAACAAATGATGGGACATGGTTTACGTCTACGTTCTTTTAATCCTACTGGCAATAGTCTGTCTCCCCTAAAGCCTAAAGGACAGTCAATTGTTTGGAGACCCCTGATATAGGGGAATCAGGACCCCCTTCTTCCTGCTGGTGACCCCTCTAGTGATATAAAGCTCTAAATAGAGGAATCAGATCCTCCTTTATCCTGCTGGTGATCCCTCTAGCATTAACTAAAGATCTATATAGGGGAATCAGGACATCCTTCCTCCTGCTGGTGAGCCTTCTAGTGATAACTAAAGCTCTATATAGAGGAATCAGGATCTCCTTCCTCCTGCTGGTGCTCTCTCAAATTATATAAATATCTATATAGAGGAATCAGGATCTCCTTCCTCCTGCTGGTGATCCCTCTAGTGATATAAAGATCTATATAGAGGAATCAGGACCTCCTTCCTCCTGCTGGTGATCCCTCTAGTGATATAAAGATCTATATAGAGGAATCAGGGCCTTCTTGTTTTACTTACTTTATCCATTGCCAGAGAACACTGTTTGCTCATTTTCAAATCATGTGAAATAAGCACCTCCAAAACTTTTTCCTCTCTAGTTGTGGTCAAAACGTTATCACAAATTATATACTCTGTCAGAAAATCCTGTTTTCTAAGTGCATTATTTTGCATTTAGAAACATTGAACTGTAAGCTACATTGCTTTGGCCAATCTTCTAATAATGCCAAATCATCTTCCATGTTACAAACACCTAATAGCCTTATTGCCCAGCCTTGGGTCATCAGTAAAAAAAACATACCTTGCTTAACCCAATCTATAACTAATGAGCCTACCAAGTCTCTAATTCATGAGATCATTATGTGAAATTTTATCAATTGATTTGCCGAGTTCAAGACTGACTATACCCATGCACCACCCTGGTCCAAAACATTTGTGATATAGAAAAAGAAAAAAAAAAAGCAGGTCTTCCCCTTGGTGAATCCATGTTGCTTTGGGTCCAGCAAGTTGTGAGTTTTAAAAGGTCATTGTTATTTATGAGGGATTCCATTACTTTACTACTTCAGATGTTAAACTGACTGGCATGTAGCTGCCACCATCTTCCATACTATCCTTCTTGTGGATAGATACCATATTATTTGTCTGCCAGTCACAGGGAACTTCTTCTGTTACACGAGATCGATTTAAAAAGATTAGCTATTGGTCCAACAACTATACATCAAAGTTCTCTTAGAACTCTAGACTGTGGACTATCAGGGCCTATTGCCTAATAAAGCTTTACCAAATCCAGTTCCTCTATTACCTCTGTCTCTAGAAATCTTGAAAATGAAACTTTGGGGTTGATTTACTAAAACTGGAGAGCGCAAAATCTGATTTAGCTCTACATAGAAACCAATCAGTTTTCAGGTTCTTTTGTCAAAGCTTTACCGAACAAGCTTAAGTTGGAAGCAGATGGTCTCTATACAGAGCTGCGCCAGATTTTGCACTTTCCAGTTTTAGTAAATCAACCTCTTTATCTTTAAAACGAATATTGTTCTTGTCAGTGTCATTTCCTTCTGACACATCTTAATGAAAGTAATGCCGTGTACACACAAGCGGAATTTCCGACAGAAAAAGTCCGATGGGAGCTTTTCATCGTATATTCTGATCGTGTGTATTCCCCATTGGACTTTTTACGTCGAAAATTCTGACGGATCTAGAAAGAGAACATGTTCTAAATTTTTCCGACGGAACCAATTCCTATTGGGAAAACTGCTCGTCTGTATGCTGTTCCAATGTACCAAAAACGACGCATGCTCTGAAGCAAGTACGAGACGGAAGCTATTGGCTACTGGCTATTGAACTTCCTTTTTTTAGTCCTGTCGTACGTGTTGTACATCACCGCGTTCTTGACGGTCGGTCTTTGGTGTGGCCGTGTGTATGCAAGACAGCTCGAGCAAAATTCCGTCGGAATTCCGTCGGAGAAACCTTCAGAGTTTATTCCGATGGAAAAAACACTCGTGTGTACACCTCATAATTGTTTAAATGGTTTGCCACATCCAAGTCTCACTTAATGTATTTTATCCAGTTTTCATATATAGCTTTTCTTTCTATCACTAATATACCTCAAAAAGCATGTGTCTCCTGTCTTAACAGATTTAGCCATTCCCTTATCTTTTTGTGCTTTAGTAGCACAGCTAACGTGTTTGGTCTCCTTTTGCCTGTTTTTATACTTCTCTATTAGCCACACTAGCCACACTTGTATCTCCCAATCACTGATTTTTTTCCTTCCTTAACAGTTCCTTCCTAGTTCTTCACTTCTTTTATTTTAACCACTAGCCAACCAGCGCACGACAATGTACGTCAGTACAATGGCATGGCTGGACAAATGGGTGTACAGGTACGTCCCCTTTAAACCGTGGCATTGTGGGAGTGTGCAATTGTCAGTTAAAGTGACGCAGTGCCGTATCTCAAAAAATGCTCTGGTCAGGAAGGGGGTAAATCCTTCCGGGGCTGAAGTGGTTAAATAATCCAATACTATCATCTGTGAAACAACAACCAATTTTGCTCTGGTTTTGGGAGGTTACAGGTACCTATAAATTATGAGCAGTACAAGTGAGCGCATGCGCAAGAGTTCCGAGATGGCCACCTGAGCCCGGAGCTCCACACCACGCCAAACCAGCGGTGCCCGCAGCGACTTCTAGCGCTACCCAGAGCAAACCTTAGTAAGGGATTTGTCCCCCAAACCATCGGGGTTCACCCCGGAATGCAAAACACAGCCGTCAGTTGTAATCTGGGGCCGGATTTCGAAGCCTCCACCCGGACCGGGTGTACCAAGATGGCCGCTGCAGCCACACAGCCTCATGCTCAATGCACAGAAGGAGCACTGGAACAAAGGCAAGTGTTAACCCCTGCTACCCTGAATTACACCCCTACAACTCATGGATATGGCCAGCAGGCTATGACGCCCTCACCGGCCTCCACAGAATCCCTACTTAGCCATTCAGAGATTTAGCTTTTTCCCCTACAGGGCCTGCAGTATCCACCTACACTGACTTTCCTAACCATGGCATCCCAGCCCAAGACCACCTCTTTAAGCACACCTTAACCACAAGCTATCAGCTCTCCTGTATAGGGGATTGGTGTCCACAGCAGCTAAAATCACAGGAGACATAAAAGCAGACCTCCAAAATATAGGCTCCAGGATGGAAGCAATTGAAAGCAAACTGGATCAGACCGCAGCAGTATCTAGTCAGAACTCTGACCTTATCCAAACTCCCAATGAACAACTGGACACTGCCTTATCGCACATAGACGAATTAGAAAACAGGTCCAGAAGGTATAATTTCGGGATCCGGGGACTGTCGGAGACAATCCTGGATGTCACAGTGGCAACACAAGATCTAATGAAAATGCTGATACCGAATGTCCAGCAACACTGTCTGGAGCTGGACAGAGCCCATAGAGCCCTGGGACCCCCCAGGAAGGGTGGCTCACCCAGAGACATCATAGCCAAGCCCCACTTCTATGCAGTTAAAGAAGCGGTTATGAAACAATCTTGAGCCATGCCCCAGGTTTCATTCCAAGGCCACCTGGTGCAAATATTTGTGTATCTCTCACCCTCTACTATCCAGCGCAGATGAACCCTGAAACCGCTGCTGTCTGCTCTATCCCAGAAGGACATCAAATATAGATGGTCTTTTCCTTTTGCAGTAACATTTTCCTATAAAGGCCAAAATCAACCCTTCTCCAACTTCGCTACGGGAGAAAAGCTCCTACTCAGCCTGAAAATAATCTCTCAAGAAATGGCTATGGAGACATCGTCCTCCACTTCAGGATCCACCAAAAGACCGCCACCAGCAAGTCCACTGAACCCCCTTTGGAACAAGCCAAAGACTTGAAGATCTACACACAATGACCCTCCATGAATAGCCATCTTCTGAAAAGTTCAGGTCCTAGACAGATGTCTGTCCACACATTTAACCATTCACCTTTTGGATATGACTGATTCCATCTCTATTTCCAGGAGTCGTCTCTTCTGTGTTCCTCCTTTGTTCCTTCAACTGTTCTGTTTTTGTTTGACAGTTTTCCCTTGGCTACCAGAGGCGGGAATCCCAGCGGCCCACTCTCCTCTACGGCGGAGGGAGGACAACCTCAAAGAACTGGCTAATGACTTCTGCACTGGAGCCATATGGGCTAAATTTGCTGGCCCACCCAGTCCACTTCCCCTCCCCATCTTTACTATCAGGATGGGGGGTCCTACCGTGGATGGATCCTGGGGTCATTTGATCCCCCACTACAGCTATAATTTTTCCTAATTCATGTTTGCAGTCTTGGATATAAATTTTTGTCGTTAACACGAGTTTAACTATTACAATTTTAAAGGGACTCCCTGGTTTGGGGTGGCTCACATGTGCCTCCTCCTATCTCTTAGACTCCTTCCAGTTTCCGGGGGGGGGGGGGGGGGTAGGACTTCTGAGCCTTTCTGGTTCAGATACTTTTGTTTTTGTTTTTTTCTCTCTTCTCCTTCTGAGATGGTCCCTAGGATCCTTTTCTCCCCCCGGGGTTACGATTACCAGCCTAGGGAGAAAACCCCCTCTCTTACTGTCCCCCTTCTTCGACCTCTTTCCTATTCTTTCTCCTATTGAGCATCTCCTAACTATTTTGTTTCTTCCAGAAACTCACCTTGTTTGGCCTACACAGCCTACAAGATACCAAATGCTCCGACATGGAAGCCCCTCTACTTCCATTCAATGGAAAAGAATCCCTGAGGTAAGTGACAGTAGATCCATTTGTGCTCCTCAATTCTGGTTTCATGGCTAACACCACTCAGAACATCCTAAAGGTTGCCACTCACAACGTTCAAGGCATAAATTTACCTCTTAAATGCAGAAAAAATTTTAACTATACAGTCCCAAGTTCCTACACTCTCACTTCCCTAATTTTTATCTAGCTAACGCTGAAAATAAAACTAAGGGGGTAGCCATCATATTTTCGAAATCATGCAAATTCAGTTGGTTCTCAGACACTAGAGACCCGGAGGGCAGATTCAGATTAGTTAAGGGAACGATCGAGGCTCAATTATACTCCCTAATCTAATACTACACCCCCAACAAAGGACAAGCGGCATTCTTTAGTCATCTTTTTGACACCCTAGCCCCCATCCTGGAGGGCACAGTCATTTTTGGTGGGGACTCCAATGTAGCCTTTGATCAGGGATTAGATAAATCAAAACCACCTAGAGCCCAACTGACCCGCCCGACCAAAGTAAGCCTCAAAATATCCATGCTAATACATGCCCAGGGCATGGCAGACTACTGGAGAGAGCTGAACCCATCTAAGCGAGACTTCACACACTACTTCAATCCTCACAACTCATATGCTAGGATCGATTATCTTTAAGTTCCAACTTACATTATTCCACTTATGGTAAAATCCCAGATTAGAGACACGGTCCTGTCTGACCACTCAATAGTGATAATGTCAATTCACTTACGATCCCCAAAATCTGATCAAAGGCACTGGAGACTGAATGGGTCCATGCTCTCTGACCCCATTAGAGTTACTATGATAGATAAATCACTGCAGGAATACTTTCACTTTAACAATATTGATGGAACCTCTGCGGAGACCTTGTGGGCAGCCCACAAGACCTACATCAGAGGGGAAATCATTTGGCTGGCCAGGCAAATAAAACGAGAAAGAGAGGCTGACATCGAGAAATTAGACAAAGCTTATGCAACGTTACGAGCCCAACACAAAAAGAACCCGTCCCCCACTACCATGGCCCAACTCAATAAAACCAGGCTGGAACTCACAGTAAAAAGCTGAAAAACAAATTTGCTGGAATAAAAAAAAATGATTTTATGCCCAGAAGGACAATTTAGGTCCCATGCTGGCAGCTAACTTGTCATCCCAAATTCAGTCTTATGTAATTCCAAAGATAAGAATCCCAGGAGAGGGACCACGGCTAACCCCTCGAAAATTTTGGAAGCATTCCATGATTTCTATGCCAATCTGTATAGTCCCCACACTTCCAATAATGACAATTCCAGGTGTTGGGAGTGATCAAAGACCTATATATATATATATATATATATATATATATATATATATATATATATATATATATATATATATATAGCATATATTGCGGTTATACCAAAACCGGATAAAAATCCAGACGAGGTTAGCAACTATCGTCCAATATCCCTTATTAATAGCGATTTGAAAATCCTTACCAAAATTCTAGCCAACCCCTTTGGCAGAGGCTTCATGGGCTTAATTCAGGCTCTATACTCACAACCTAAAGCTTTTATCCGGCTTCAGGGACACTACTCCAAGCCAAAATCTATAGCGAAAGGAACAAGACAAGGCTGCCCACTTTTTGCTTTAGCAGTTGAAACCCTAGCCATCTCAATTTGCCAAAACCCAAACATAAAATAGGTATCATGTGGCCCCCAAACACATAAATGCGGTCTCTTTGCGGACGATATTCTTCTATTCCTCAACTCCCCTAAAACCTCCTTCCCAAACTTATGCCACACATTAGAAGATTTTGCTAAGATATCGGGCCTCCAGGTCTCCAGGTTAACTACTCAAAGTCTCAAGCACTAAACGTTTCTCTACAGCCTGATACCGTAGTCCTCTTACAAAAATCCTTTAAATTCAAATGGAGCGAGTGTTCCATTAGATATCTAGGAATTAATTTGACAGCTAAGACTGAAGCCCTATATTCAAGTATTTACCCCCCTATGTATCATAAACTTGAATCAGACCTCGTGTCCTGGTCCAAAAATAACCTATCATGGCTGGGAGGAAAAACTCTATAAAAATGATGCTGCTCCCCACTGCTATAACTGTTTCGCTCTCTCTCCATCCCAATCAAAAGGGACCACATCAAATCCTTCCAAAGCAAGCTACTGAAATTCATCTGGGGAAAGGCTGACTATAGAATCCCTCAACAAGTTTTATACTCAAATAGAAGAAAGGGAGGTTTGGGCTTACCCCATCTCCACAAGTACTATCTAGCTGCTAGACTTGCCCAACTATATATAGTCTATTCCAGGTTCAAGAAACCAGACTGGGTACAAATAGAAAAACAAGCAGTCCCACGCTACACCCTGGATTTCCTACTTTGGAGCCCCCTGAAAAACCGTCCACCGATTTTGGCCCGTACCTTGTCCCATTCTTTTGCCCTTTGGGACACTATGCACGCATCGACAGCCCTTGTGTCAGCTAGTAAACTGCTAACACAGCTATTTAATGACCCGGACCCCCCCCCCCCCCGAATGAATATTATAGCGTTTAAATGGTGGTTGGACAAGGAACTGCACTGAATTGGACATTTTTTCACGGCTACGGCCCTTTCACCCTCAATCACTGCATCAAAAAGCTGGACCTACCCGTTTCTGAATGATTTAGGTTTGGACAAATAGCACATTTCTTGCACTTACTCTGGAAGGATAAACCATTTCCACCAAGGTTCAGAGATTATAAACTTTGATGTGGACAAGCCATGGATCAGAAGGGGGGGAGTTTCGATAATCTACTCATCACTTATCTTACCTAACTCTAAATCTTCCTTTATGAATTCCTGGGAGTCTGATTTCCAATTCCAGTGGGACCTGGGGAGCTGGCAGACGGCTTCTTTCAAGTCATTTAAAGGTATCCTAAATACTACTCTGACAGAGGCCAGTTTGAAAGTGCTCTCTAGATGGTATTATATCCCCTCTAGACTGGCCTCCATTTTTCCTTCAGCAGATCTTCTATGCTTCAGAGGTTGTCAACTCACAGGTACAATGGCTCAGATATGATGGGAGTGCCCCAGAATACGCTCCTTCTTGAAAAATATGTTTAATCCTATTGACAGGTTGGCGGGAAGCCAGATCCCCAGGACCCCAATGGTCACCCTTCTTAATGCCCAGATACCAAAGATCTCCAAGCCCACTCGCAGGCTAATACACTTCATACTACTGAGAGCTAAACTTACTCAACCAGCCACTACCCCCCCCCCCCCCCCCCACACACACACACACACACACACACACACTTTTGCGAGTGGAGGAAGCCAAAGGCTAGTTTACGTACCTAAATCTGTGGTCACTTAGTGCTTCAGGCCTGCATTCTTCTAAGTTTCTCATTGAAGTGGAGGAGGGTTCATCTTTAGAGTTAGACTTAATTGGCTATTGGTTTTCCAGCAACAGCGTCCTCTCAAGCTCTGGACGAGTGCATGGGGTCGTAGCTTCACAAGGAGATGACAGGCACAGTGCTGGGTCACCAGTCATCACTCAATGGACATGGTTGGCAGAGTTACATTGATTTAAAAGGGCTTCAGTAACTCATTTAACCACTTCCCAGCCTATAACATAATGACCGCTGGGAAGTGGTTCTGTTATCCTGACTGGGCGTCATATGACATCCAGCAGGATAACATGCCGGCACGCACCCGCGGGGGCGCACAACGTGGTGATTTCGAGTGCGGCGTGTCAGTCTGACAGAGGCTCCTTACCACGTGATCAGATGTGACCAATCACAGCTGATCATCGCGAGAACCAGGAAGTGCCGGTAAACGGCATTCCTCGGTTCATGCTGACAGGGAGAGCCGATCGGCGGCTCTCCCTGTCAGAGGGGGGGTCTGTGCTGATAATCAGCACACTGATTATTAGCACAGCCCCCATCAGATGTACCCATAAGCTGCCAATCGGTGCCCAGTCAGTGCCCCATCATAACCCCCTGCCAGTGCCCAATAAAGTGCCAATCAGTGCCCACCACAGTGCAAATCAGTGCCAATCAGTGCCTGGCATTAACACTTGTCAGTACCTGCCCAATCAGTGCTGCCCATCAGTGCCATCTATTAGTGTCCATCAATGCCACCTGCCTGTGCCAATCAGTGCCGCCTATCAATGCCAATCAGCGCCGCCGGTCAGTGCCTATCAATGCTGCCTGTCAGTGCCCATCAGTGCTTCCTGTAAGTGCCCATCAGTGCTGCATATCAGTGCCACCTATCGGTGCCCATCAGTGCTGCATATCAGTGCCCCCTATCAGTGCCCATCAATTCTACATATCAGTGCCTCCTCATCAGTGCCCATCAGTGCCAACTCATCAGTGCCCATCAGTGCCACCTCATCAGTGCCCATCAGAGCCAACTCATCAGTGCCCGTCAGTGAAGAAGAAAACAAAATTGTATAACAGAAACAAAGAAAAACTTTTTTTTCAAAAATGACGGTCTTTTTTAGTTTGTTTAGTGAAAAAAAAAACTGCAGAGGTGATTAAATACCACCAAAAGAAAGCTCTATTTGTGGGAAGAAAATTATAAAAATTTAGTTTGGGTAGAGTGTAGCATGACTGAGTAATTGTCATTGAAATTGCGACAGCACTGAAAGCTCAAAATTGTCCTGGGCAGGAAGGGGCGAAAGTGCCTGGTATTGAAGTGGTTAAAGAAAATAAAATGTTGGCGAATGGGTGGGACGGGTAGACTTTTGCTTTCAATATAAAAAAGCAGCGCTGTGAGTGTTATATGCTCATAGAATTAAGCCAATGTGAGTAAAAGTAGGCCGATGCAATGGGATAAATGAATAAACCCAAGATTGGGATAAATGATATCAAAAGTTCTTAATTTAAACATATATTGTTTGATAACAGCCCTAATCAGTGATCAAAGTCCAGATGAGTGAAGTGAAGTGGAGAGACATAGGCACAGGCCCCAGTCTAAGGCAGGAATACAAATAAAAAGTGGATGAATCCTTCACCGCACCACTGTGATACCGAATAAAAATGCGCGCTTACCAAACGGCAAGCATGGGAGAGCTTGTGACCTTAACCCGGTCGGGGTCTTTCATGGAATGGAGACACCAACACACCACTTCATACACCTTGAGATAAGCCCGCTGTCCACCAAGTAACAAGCAATCCCTCTACTGTGGGGATAATATACTCCTAGCTGTCTCCATGTCTCTCTAGAGATGAACACATGGAGACAGCTAGGAGTATATTATCCCCACAGTAGAGGGATTGCTTGTTACTTGGTGGACAGCGGGCTTATCTCAAGGTGTATGAAGTGGTGTGTTGGTGTCTCCATTCCATGAAAGGCCCCGACCGGGTTAAGGTCGCAAGCTCTCCCATGCTTGCCGTTTGGTAAGCGCGCATTTTTATTCGGTATCACAGTGGTGCGGTGAAGGATTCATCCACTTTTTATTTGTATTCCTGCCTTAGACTGGGGCCTGTGCCTATGTCTCTCCACTTCACTTCACTCATCTGGACTTTGATCACTGATTAGGACTGTTATCAAAACATATATGTTTAAATTAAGAACTTTTGATATCATTTATCCCAATCTTGGGTTTATTCATTTATCCCATTGCATCGGCCTACTTTTACTCACATTGGCTTAATTCTATAAGCATATAACACTCACAGCGCTGCTTTTTTATATTGATTGTTCTATAGTGTGTGTATCTCACTTTTAGCGGCTGCTTCTGCTATTTAAATTTTATTGATTTTGTCACTTATTTGTTTCAATATAGTTTCTCAATTGTGTTGATTTTCTGTATTTATATAGCGCGGTAGTCTTGCCCTTCCATTTACTAGACTTTTGCTTTAATCACCATATAAATAGTCCAGACTAAGTGATATACTATAACGATAATAACAATCAATACAGATTCATAAAAAAACAATAAAATGGACCACAGGACCAGGATAACCAATACAACAACCATTTAAAAGACTTTAAAGACACTCCACTTGAATACCTTTTGCTGTTTTCCATAAAAGCACTAATTGTAACAATATTCCATTCTACTGTACATTACTTTAAACTTCAATAAGAACTTATTAAAAGTATAATGTTTAGTACTGCTCAAGCAGGTTCGTCTAGGTCTGGCCTTGGGCTGAGAAGGCATGAAAGCCCATGATGATGGTACACCCTGAGAGTAGCGATTTAGGGGCATCACAAAAACATAGTGGGTTTGGGGTCCTACTGTGTGTGATGGAACTAGATCACATCAAGATAGCATTTTTCAGGATATCGTTCAATACTAGGCCTTATGGCTAAGACTAGAGTAAATTTTTATACCATGCTGGAGGTTCTAGCCTTTGTACACAGTGTGCATTTAATTTTCTCTCACACACCATGAATTTTAACTTTATTTTGTGTTTTGCATTTCGCAAGATGCGGGTCCTCTGGCCTACCCTAATATTTGGAGTAAGATTGAGTAGCGTCAGGTTCGGACCTCCTCTACCTTGGATGTTTCATTGCGTAGAACCTACAGCCAGTACTTGTAGGACAGCTTTGGCTGACCCTGTGGAGAGGAATTCTTACTTTGCTTGGGTGGATCAAGACTGCCTTTCCCTCATCTGGAGCCTTGTACCCCAGGTGATTCACATATCTAGATCCTTTTCTTTCTGAGAAGGATCATTGCCACATACTGTGCACTTTATAGGAGAAAGAAAGACTAAAGCTTTAACTAATCAAATGGGAATTCATTAATAAACACGCTACAAAAATATAACTTTAAGCGGAGCTCCACTCAAAAGGGAAAGCTCCGCTTGTCTGCCTCCTCCCCCTCTCCGCTGCCACATTTGGTACCTTTTTTTGGGGGTGGGGGGGGGGGCAGGCACCTGGTTTTGACAGGTAGCCGCTCCCACTTCTGGCTCACTTTGCCGCAGCAAAGAGTGCTGGAAGTTCGGCCCCCTCCTCCTTCCCCCACAGCCGGCCCATTCACAAAGCACAGCGCAAATCATGCATGAACTGGGAAGGTTTCCCTTAGCCAAGATGGAGGCGCCAGCACCCGAGAGCTGATTCATGATGGCTGGACAGGTAAGTTCTGTAATAGTAAAAGTCAGCAGCTATAGTGTTTGTAGCTGCTGACATTACATTTTTTTTGGGGGGGGTGGGGGGTGGGGGGCAGAGTTCCTCCTTAATATCAGAAGCCCCCCATCACATCAGAGTCTCACCCCCTTCACATCAGGAACCTCCCCATCACATCAGAGCCCCCTTTCACATCAGATGCCCCCCTTTTTTTTTAGAGCTTCCTTGCATTTGGGTCCCCAGTCCCCCCCATACTTCAGGTTCCCCATCAGAAGCAGAGACCCACTGAATCCTCAGTCTGTGCACCAAGCCAGATTATAAGCCACTAACACTAACTGTGGGTTGTATACATTTTCTTAGCAGGCTGAATTTGGCCCATGGTCCGTAGTTCGGAGGTTGGGGTCGGAAAAGACCTGTAAGTGTTATGCCCTGTACACACGGTCGGATATTCCGATGCAAAATGTGTGATAGGACCTTGTTGTCGGAAATTCTGACCGTGTGTGGGCTCCATCACACATTTTCCATCGGATTTTCCAACACACAAAGTTTGAGAGCAGGATATAAAATTTTCCGACAACAAAATCCGTTGTCGGAAATTCCGATCGTGTGTACACAAATCCGACGGACAAAGTGCCACGCATGCTCAGAATAAATAAAGAGATGAAAGCTATTGGCCACTGCCCCGTTTATAGTCCCGACGTACGTGTTTTACGTCACAGCGTTTAGAATGATCGGATTTTCCAACAACTTTGTGTGACCGTGTGTATGCAAGACAAGTTGAGCCAACATCCGTCGGAAAAAATCGTAGGATTTCGTTGTCGGAATGTTCGAACAAAGTCCGACCGTGTGTACAGGGCATTACTGTGGGGATTATCAGGACCACAAATTCTTTGGTGGTAAAACTGAAGCACTCATAATAAGCTGCTGCTGTGCATGGTAGCCAATCAGCTCCTTACTTCAGCTTGTTCAATTAAGCTTTGACAATAAAACCTGGAAGCTGAAAATAAAATAGCCAGATGTCCCCATTTCTGTTCCTTTTTTAAGTCCTTTTGGTCCTTTTTAGGGCTCATTTTGAAATCAAGCATCCTCAAACACTGCTTTATTGGTGCTTAAAAGCCCATTTACACAGTTTTGTATTTACTTGCATACAGTGACATATTTACCAGCTTTATTTTATGCCAGCACAATGTACCACAGTGTATGTGCATTAACATATATACTTTGTAACGCATTGAAGGGTCATAACACATTGAAGGGTCATTGTTTTTGACTGTGGTAGCATGTATTGTGGTAGCATCTCTAATGGGAACCATTAGAGATGAATGGCATGCCCTCCAAAACGCAAATATAATGCATGGTACCAAAGTGCATCAATGCACTTGAAAACATGCACATAACAATTTTTACACAAAACCCTGTACAGAAACACTCAAACCTGCAGAGGGAGAGTCAGTATGGTAAGCTATTTAGGACTTCGTTCCTCTAGGATCCGCATCTGTATATTCAGGGGCCTGGTCCACCCTGTCCATGCTCAGCATGTCATACACTGGATCGTGGCCTTTTGGCTATGGCTACTTGCAGGCTTAAAGCCGAGTTCCAGCCACAAATATTATTTTTTCTTAATTCATCAGCTACAAACACTGTAGCTGCTGATTTTTAATAAGGACACTTACCTATCCAGGGAGCCTGCGATGTTGCCCCCCAAGGCCGATTCGTCCATCGGATTGAGTGCAGGTGCCGCCATTGTAACAAAGGCAAACCGGGTGTGGAGCCTTGCGGTGGACGCTTTGTGAATGGCCAGCTTGTCATCTGGGACACAAGCAGGTCCCAGAAGACAGCAGGGGGGCTCGCCGCACAAGAGGATGTGACGTCCTGCGCCGTGGCCCGGATGGAACAGAAGTACAGGCTGTAGTTCAAAAAAAGGTACTAAAGAAAAAAAAACAAAAAAATGAAATATCCAAAAATGAGGGGTGGAGGGGTGGTCTATCGTTTAAGACCACCTCTCAAAAAGTGGGTGGAACTCCGCTTTAAGCATATGTTTTACCATGTGCAGCACCCTCTAGTGTGCTAGAAGTAGATTGTTTTTATTAGTGTTGGAAAATTGTCAGGTGTGGCTGGCAGCCAAGCCTGTGTTTTATCTGGGTCAGGGGAGTGACTCAGGGAGGCTGGTATGAATCACAGGCAGCATCTCTGAAACCTCCCACTACTTCTTGAAGCATGCAAAATATTCTAGAAGGATGGGAGTGGAGGTGAGGAGGAGCTGCCTCGAGTATTCATGAGGGCCCTGACCAATCCCCAACAGATGGGTTGGCAGGGGGCAGGCCCTCTCAAATACTCATGGTCAGCCCAGCTGGGGGTAGTGGAGTTCAGGTGGAAGCTGGAGTTGGAGTGTTAGGCTGTCAGAGGCTTTTTAGAGTAGCCCCCTAGCCTGGGGGGGGGGGGTGAAATCAGGCCTGGGCTCAGGTGCAGAAGGGACCTTCTTCACGACACACAGAAGTGTCCGAACCAGAGGCACAGGAGAAAGGTTGAGGACAGCAGGAGAACACTGCCAGGAAGACAGCCAGGAGGGTTGGTGAGTGTACAGTGAGAGGACTGAGAAGCATGCCTGAGAGGACTGGGTGCAAGCAGTCTGGGATGGATGCAGAGTCAATCTGGAAGGAATAAGGAGTCTTAGCCAGGAGGGGCTAGTGAAAGAGGCAGCTGCAGCCAGGAGGGCTGGCAGTGCCTGAAGAGGTGGTACTGGGATCAGTAGCCACAGACGTAGGACAGCTGAGCACTGGGACTTCTTTTTGCTACACAATCAAAGGGGTCCGTGGTCCCTGCCTGCAAAGGGCATTTGCTACAAGTCTAATGGAGCCTTTGTTAGACCCTTTAAACAGTGCCAGCTGGTCATGGGACTTGTTGTGTATATATAGGCTGTATATAATTTGTAACCCTGAAGAGTTTTGCTGTTTGATCAAGTGGGCATCCCATAATACCTTCAACTGCGTCCAAGTTCAATTCCCCTAATAAAATACAAACACAAAGCTGTATGGACTGTTTTCTGACTACAGTGTGCTATGGAAAATTTGTGTGCCTGGCTGTGCAGGGTGGAAGATACCTTTATTCACCAGCAGCTCCTGTGGGGGGTAGCACTACAAATGCTTCGGTGTACATCCATGGCACTGACTGATACCTGCATGGACCTCTGCCTGGACTTTGACTGCTTTTGCCTGCCAATTGCCTCAACCCCTGCCTGGACATTGATTACTCCTACCTGCCACCTTCCTTGACTTCTGCCTGGACTTTGACTGCTTTTTCCCTGCCACCTGCCAAAACCTCTGCCTGAATTTTTACCTCTTGTCAGAGTAATGCTGGCCATAATGTAGCCATGGACAGAGAAAGGAAGACCAACTTGTTTAGGAGGAAAGCCATGCCACGTCCAAAAATACATAAACACAAGAAAAGAATTCCCCTAGGTGGACTTTCCTGGCACTTGCATAAAAAAGAAAAAATAGAAGTAAAGACTATAGTCCATAATAAAAGAATATATATTTTATTCAATTGGAAAATACAAATATTAAAAACAAAGTGGATATCTTGGGTAACAAAGCAGTACTACTTAGTAAACATAATGTACAATCAAGCAGTAAGCAAAGATGAAAAGGAACCAGAAGACTCTTATCAAGCCCGACGCGTTTCGGGGTATTTAATATTTCTAGGGTCCTTCTTCAGGGGCATAGTTGAAAAGAGGGGTTCATCTAAATTAATTGAAATAATGAAAAAATTAGAGTGTGTAGACAAGGTCAAATAATGGAAGAGTTGTCACTAGATATCCAATAGAGGGTTTGAATGATCCATTGATCACCTACCTGGAAAAATTTTTTCATTAACTGCTTATGGAAGGGAGTCTAAAACGAAAAACCAATGAGAAAGAGCAGGGTGTGGAGGTGGGAGGTTGTGATGTAACAGATATAGGTGCTATTCTTAGATGGTATTAACCCCTTCCTGCCGACCGAACGCATATATGCGTACTCGGCTTTCCGGGGTTATACCGGGATGATGCCCGCAGCTGCAGGCATCATCCCGGTACCGTTGTTTTCAGCGGGCGATCGGCTACCCGAATATAACAACCGATGCGGCTAAAAGCCGCTCGGTTGTTATACCGGAGGAGCGGGAGGGGACATCCCCCCCTCCCGCCGCCTCCCGCCGCTGTTACCGGGCCTCCCGTGCGATCGGGAGGCCCGGTGTCTGTTCGGCTGCCTTTGGCGGCTGGGGGCGGACTGGAACGAAGCTGCGAGCGGCTTCGTTCCAGCCTTCTTCTTGTAAATGTGGAAGCGACGTCATGACGTCACTTCCCGTTTACTCGGCTGCCAATGGCGCCGAATTTAAAAAAGTACACAGTATTCAGAATCGCCGTTTTCGGCGATCTGAATACTTTGAAGTGTAAAGGAGGGATGGGGGGTCTTTTAGACCCCCCATCCCTCCATAAAGAGTACCTGTCACCACATATTACTGTCACAAGGGATGTTTACATTGCTTGTGACAGCAATAAAAGTAAAAAAAAAAAAAAAAAAAAATTTAAACACAATTTATAAAGTACAAAAATAAATAAATTAAATAAAAAAAAAAAAAAAAAATTTTTTAAAGTGCCCCTGTCCCCGCGAGCTCGCGCAGCGAAGAAAACGCATACGGAAGTCACGCCCGCATATGTAAACGGTGTTCAAACCACACATGTGAGGTATCGCCACGATCGTCAGAGCGAGAGCAATAATTCTAGCCCTAGACCTCCTCTGTAGCTCAAACCTGGTAACCGTAAAAAAATTTTAAATCGTCGCCTATGGAATTTCAAAGGTACCGTAGTTCGTCGCCATTCCACGAGTGCGTGCAATTATAAAGGGTGACATGTTTGGTATCTATTTACTCGGCGTAACATCATCTTTCACATTATACAAAAAAATTGGGGTAACTTTACTGTTTGGATTTTTTAAAATACATGAAAATGTCACTTTTCCAAAAATTTGCGTTTAAAACACCGCTGCACAAATACCGTGTGATAAAAAATATTGCAACAATCGCCATTTTATTCTCTAGATTCTCTGCTAAAAAAATATATATAATGTTTGGGGGTTCTAAGTCATTTTCTAGCAAAAAATACGGATTTTAACTTGTAAACACCAAATTTCAAAAATAGGCTTAGTCATGAAAGGGATAAGCTGCAAGAAGGTAGGCAGCAATCTCCATAGAGGAGTATGACACTGTGCCCATCCCGCCCGACCCGGGCGTGCGCATGCCAGAGCGATATGCTGAGGTCACAGGAAGGCGCCCCTATAAAATGAAAAATTAAGGTACCTTAAAAGGAGTTCAATGTATGTGAATGGATGCAAAAATGACAAACCAAAATTAGTATGAAAAAAATATATATATTACAATAAAGTGCCTGTTGTCAAATTTTCACATATAAGTAACATGCTGGTTAAAACAGTGCAACAGGAAAGGCACTGAATGTAAGTTCAAAAAAGATATAACTTACAGAGAACTAGGGTAATAAGAGTATATAGATATGTGTCATAATTATAAAGCAGATGTGTGCATTATAAAGAGAATTAATAACTAGAAATATATATTGAAAATATATGTCCAGGAGTAAGTACATAAATCGTAAAAAAAATTTTTATGGTTAAAAGGCTGGAGTACTATGGAAAGGTTTGGCATAGTAGTATGTAGCCAGTATGTAAAAGGCAAATGTGGTGCTAAAGAAGCCATATGTATAAGTTCCCCATAGCCTGCAGGAAATGGAATAGAAGCCATGGCAGGTTAGGAAGTGGTAAAAAGGGCCAAAACAATGCAACCGTATAGCTAAAAATAAATGGATACTAAAGAAGAAAGTATAATGCATTTATAATACTGATCCTTGGGAAGGAGAAGGATGAGAAAGAAGTAAATAAACATACCTTGGGAGGACAAAAAATGTGTGAACACGGCCGACCACGCAATCCGGCATCCGGCATGTAAAACGCCTTGGCAGGGGATGAGTGGGGCCGGTTTAAGTATAGGACGGGCTCCAATCAGCTGGCGTCAGAATGACGCACAGCTGTGTAGTAGAGACCGTCAGCTGAGGCGCCTAATTAAAAACCTCCCGAAGCGAGGGTGCGCGGTGCCGCCTCTACCGCGCATGCGGGAGCGCAATGACGTTGGAGCGACGTCGCGCACACCCGCCCCACCGACACGGAAGTGCCCATCCGGCGAACTGAGCATGCTCGCCGGAGTGGCAATCCAGGGAGCCTGCGATGTTGCCCCCCAAGGCCGATTCGTCCATCGGATTGAGTGCAGGTGCCGCCATTGTAACAAAGGCAAACCGGGTGTGGAGCCTTGCGGTGGACGCTTTGTGAATGGCCAGCTTGTCATCTGGGACACAAGCAGGTCCCAGAAGACAGCAGGGGGGCTCGCCGCACAAGAGGATGTGACGTCCTGCGCCGCGGCCCGGATGGAACAGAAGTACAGGCTGTAGTTCAAAAAAAGGTACTAAAGAAAAAAAAACAAAAAAATGAAATATCCAAAAATGAGGGGTGGAGGGGTGGTCTATCGTTTAAGACCACCTCTCAAAAAGTGGGTGGAACTCCGCTTTAAGCATATGTTTTACCATGTGCAGCACCCTCTAGTGTGCTAGAAGTAGATTGTTTTTATTAGTGTTGGAAAATTGTCAGGTGTGGCTGGCAGCCAAGCCTGTGTTTTATCTGGGTCAGGGGAGTGACTCAGGGAGGCTGGTATGAATCACAGGCAGCATCTCTGAAACCTCCCACTACTTCTTGAAGCATGCAAAATATTCTAGAAGGATGGGAGTGGAGGTGAGGAGGAGCTGCCTCGAGTATTCATGAGGGCCCTGACCAATCCCCAACAGATGGGTTGGCAGGGGGCAGGCCCTCTCAAATACTCATGGTCAGCCCAGCTGGGGGTAGTGGAGTTCAGGTGGAAGCTGGAGTTGGAGTGTTAGGCTGTCAGAGGCTTTTTAGAGTAGCCCCCTAGCCTGGGGGGGGGGGTGAAATCAGGCCTGGGCTCAGGTGCAGAAGGGACCTTCTTCCTTGACTTCTGCCTGGACTTTGACTGCTTTTTCCCTGCCACCTGCCAAAACCTCTGCCTGAATTTTTACCTCTTGTCAGAGTAATGCTGGCCATAATGTAGCCAAAGCTCTGAGGCAAAGGCGTATGCGCAGGCGGGATCCTGCAGTTGCCTGTCTTGCCAGGCGCAGGCGCACACATATGCGCATGCGCAAATAGGTTTGCATGCGGAAACGACTGCCTATGCACATGTGTGTTAGCCATTAACACTGGCGCCAAATGGCCTATATAAGTGCAGCAGCTGCACTCGTCCTTTGCTGTCTGGTCTGCAGCTTTACCCTTGTTCCTGTTCCTGTGCCCTGTGTTTGATTGTTATGTTTGACCCAGCTATTCCAGCTTCCCAGGCCAACCCTGGTGATGCACCTGCTGCGCATTCCTGCGACCAACCGAAAACTTTACAGGCACTCTTACCTCACTGCGCACTCATGGCCACTGTCGCAACATCAGTGGTTCCTGAGCTGGGTCTGTACGAGAGGTCTCCCTCTACATGTCAGGCTCTGCCACAAGGTACGTGACACCACCCTTCTCTGCCAGCCTCGACCTCTTCCTGGACCTCGACTACTCTTGCCTGTTGCCTGCCTCAACCTTTGCTTGGACTTGATTACTCCTGCCTGCTACTTGCCTCAACCTCTGCCTAAACTTTGATTACTCTTGCCTGCCACCTTCCTTGACTCCTGCCTTGACTTTGACTGCCACCCTGCCACCTGCCTCAATCTTTGCCTGGACTTTGACTAATCTTGCCTGCCATCTGCCTCGACCTTTGTCTCAATTTTGACTACTCTTGCTTGCCACCTGCCTCAATCCCTGCCTGGACTTTGATTTCTCCTTCCTGCTGCATACCTTAGCCTGAACCTCCAACAGCTGTAGTGCTGTTTACCATTCTCCCAACTATAGCCACACTATTCCTGAGACCCCCATGGTGAACCACAAACAGATGACATCTCGTAGAAAAGTAGCCTAGAGTCACTGGCCCATGGTTTCTTGTGGGGTGCTCTGGTGAAGGCCAAAATGTCTGTGTTCTTTCTTTGTCCAATCAGAGCCTATGGATTTACACCTGGACCAGCAGCTAGTCTACCATGAAATCCAAGACCGGTTATACTGTCCATCTGCCATGAGTGGATAATAAGACCAGCTGGACAAAGTTACAAATCCTCTAGTAGGTATAAAAGTTCACATTTAAACTGTAGATGCCTGGAGCTTTATGCTTTGCACAAATCTGAATAATTTTGTGCTCAGTTTTTAGCATCACCAGAGCTCATACATTACAGTCACACAAATCCACAAGTTCTGCGTTCCCTTAATAGAAATCCTTTTTTCGAGAGGGAAGGAAGGACGGGTTTTAGAGGACAAACATCAAAGGAGACAAAAAGGACAAGACTGAGAAAATTAAACCAGCAGAGGCTTTGCTGGGAAAGATACAACACAGAGAATGCTTAAATGTTCAGATAAGTCACAGAGACACAGATAACAAGAACAGAGCTTATATTTAAATATCGCTAGAGATAATTTAACCATGGAAATAATCATACCAATACTGTAGCATGTCTCTTCTTGTGCTGATGCAGAATGACCCTCTAAGTCTTCCTTTCTTAACCTTTTTATCATGGAGTAACCCTTGAAATACATTTCTGGTATCAGAGGACCACTGCTAAAGATTACTCTATCTACAGCTCATGGTATGTTAGTGGTATGGTCACTTGGAAAGATGCCCCCTACATTTGTGGTCATTGTGAAGAAGCCCCCCTTACAGATAGCAAAAAAGATAATTGGTTTCTTTCTCTCTCTCATTCCCCATATTCTCTCCTTTTCTCTGTGTCTCCCATATTCCAGCACTGCTCTGTACAGCACAACTGAACACTAATAAATTCTTTGTGATTTACATACATTGCCTTCTGCTTCAAAGACTCTGCTGACCATCCAGCATAATGACTTGTTTCTCTGTGTAGCGAGCCATTTTTACCAGACTTCCCATCTTCCCTAATCCTGCAGCCGCCTATTACTCATTCGGAGCCATGGTGAATTTTCAGTATATTATTCTCATGGTGCAGCTATTTTTTTCAGTGGGGTGATGCATTCAAAGGTCGAAGGTCACAGGCTCATTAAGAAGATAATTTATTATAAACAGTATAGCTCATGTAACTCCCGGCTCACCTCTCTGGCTATACCAATGACCCCCCTCCTCTCCCTCCCACCTCAGGTGTTGCACTAATTTGTATTTTTAAAGTATTAGGTCCCCTTTGCACCTTAACTACTTCAATACTGGGCACTTTCCCCCCTTTCTGCCCAGGACAATTTTCAGATTTCAGCGCTGCAGCACTTTGAATGACAATTACGCAGTCATGCAACACTGTACCCAAATTAAATTTTTAAAATTTTCTTCCCACAAATAGAGCTTTCTTTTGGTGGTATTTGATCACCTCTGTGTTTTTGGGGTTTTTTGCGCTATAACCAAAAAAAGACTGACAATTCTGAAGGGCACTGATAGGCATTACTGATGGGGCACTGATTGGAACTTTTATGGGCACTGGCAGGCGTTCTTTCTGGGGCACAGGCTGGCAGGTAATGGGCACTTATTGGCAGCTGATGGGCACATCTGATGGGGGCTGCACTGATAATCAATGTGCTGATTATCAGCGAAGACCCCCCCCTGACAGGGAGAGCCGCCGATCGGCTCTCCCTGTCAGCGTGAACCGAGGAAAGACGTTTACCGGCACTTTCTGGTTCACGCGATGATCAGCTGTAATTGGTCACAGCTGATCACGTGGTAAGAAGCCTCGATAGCCTCCATACCACGATCAAAGTTACGGTGTGTCAGACTGATACACAGCACCTCCGATCCCTGCATTGCACGCCCCCGCGGCCAATCAGGATAACTAAACCACTTTCCATTGTCATATTGCTATATGGCGGGCGGCAAGTGGTTAAAATATGTAAAAAAAAGAATATAAATATATATATATATATATATATATATATATATATATATATATATATAATGTACCATGAATGCTAATGCACTACTACATATAAATACACTATATTACCAAAAGTATTGGGACACCTGCCTTTACACGCACAGGAACTTGATTGGCCTGCACAGAATCCTGACCTCAACCCGATAGAACACCTTTGGGATGAATTAGAGCAGAGACATGCGAGCCAGGCCTTCTCGTCCACATCAGTGCCTGACCTCACAAATGCGCTTCTGGAAGAATGGTCAAACATTCCCATAGACACTCTCCTAAATCTTGTGGACAGCCTTTTGAAGCTGTTATAGCTGCAAAGGGTGGGCCAACTCAATATTGAACCCTAGAGACTAATGCCCCGTACACACGATCGGACTTTCCGACAACAAAACCGTGGATTTTTGTTTTGAGGAATGTTGGCTCCAACTTGTCTTGCATACACGGTCACACAAATGTTGGCCAACAATTACAAACGTGGGAACGTGGTGACGTACAAGACGTACAATGAGCCGAGAAAAAGGAAGTTCAATAGCCAGTGCGGCTCCTTCTGCTTGATTCCGAGCATGCGTGAACTTTTGTGCGTCAAACTTGTGTACACACGATCGGAAATTCGGACAACAACATTTTGTTGGCGGAAAATTTGAGAACCTGCTATGAAACATTTGTTGGTGGAAAGTCCGACAGCAAATGTTCGATGGAGCATACCCACGGTCGGACTTTCAGCCAACAAGCTCACATCCAACATTTGTTGTCGGAAAATCTGATCGTGTGTTCGGTGCATAAGACTGGGATGTCATTAAAGTTCATGTGCGTGTAAAGGCAGGCTTCCCAATACTTTTGGTAATATAGTGTATATCCTTATATCTTCTGATTTTAAATAATATACTTTACTGTATGTATAGTATATTGCAAACTTTTATAAACCTTTATATTTTTTAAACAAAAAAAAATGCACAGTTAAAATACATAAAACTTACCTGATTACACCCCTGACATAGAGTATAGACAGGTTGGTTGACACCAATATAATGCACCAGACTAAATGTATACACTAGAAATTCTGGATAAACCCTCTGCGTACTGTTATATGCCCTTTCTAGCAAACTTTGCAATACAAAACAGGGATTTTTAGTTTACACAATGCAACACATGTTATGGCCAGTCCTAAATGACTAGACTGTGCATGAAAGGGCAAAAACTAAAACATGTGCAGTACATCTCTCCGATACCAGCACTGTTGGACTACCGAACACCTCCCCATTATTTTATTGAGGTAAGGAGTAGCAATGAGCTTGAGTTAGGTCCAATCTCAAGTTCATCCTAACCCAGAAGTTAGCTGTTATTGCCAGAACAATGAGCTGCAGGCGGGAAATTCCTTGCCCTGCAGCTGATGTACACAAGGGGGCAGGAATTCTTGAAATATTGCTGACATTGATTTATACGGGCACATGGCCATATTAGGTCAATGCCATTAACCTAATATGGCCATGTGGCTTTATTAGGTCTATGATGTCAGAAGCAGGAGCGTATCTACTGCAAGGCAAACAAAGGCATTTGCCTTGGGCAGCATTTTATAGGGTGGCGGCACTACAAGCAGTGGGGTCGCTACGGGGGTGCAAGGGATGCAGACCGCATCCGGGTGACACCCGCCAAAGGGGTGATACCAGGGGCGGCCGCAGACTGATCGTTCAGTGACAGGGGAACAGAGCAAAAGGCGGCGGTGGCTGTAGCCTCTGATCCCGGAAGTAGCTCACTTGTCAGAGCAGGCCGGCGTCCCGGGCTGTGATTGTGCCTCAGCAGCCTTGCTGCACACAGCTGGTAAAAAGGAGCTGGTGGGCTCTGGGAAGGTGAGTGTCTGGTGTAGTTTTTCTTTGGGGGGTGGGGGAGGGGAGAATCTCCTGGTTCAGTATGGGGGGATAGGAGAGCCCCCCTCTCTATTACCCCTCTCTACCTCTCACCCCACCTCTTCCCCCCCTCTCTCTCTTTCTCTCTCACTCACCCCCCTCTGTCTCTCCCCCCACCTCTTTCCCCCTTCCCTCTCTCTCACCCCCTCACTCTCTCTCACCCCCTCTCTTTCTCCCCCTCTCTCTCTCTCTCTCTCTCTCACCCTCTCTCTCTCTCACCCCCTCTCTCTCACCCCACCTCTAAAGAGGTGGAGATCTAATAGAAAGAGGTGGAGCCTAAAGAGAAAGGGGTGGGGTTTACAGATGAAGACGTGGATCTTAAACAGGAAGGGGTGGGGCAAAATATGGATGAGGACACCCAAATTTAGTCTTGCCTAGGGCAGCACAAAACCAAAATACATTACTGGTCACCAGTATCCCCGACCTCTTTGAATCTTCCTCCCGCAGGTCATTGGCCCAGCACTGACAGCTAACCCCTGAGTTCAGACCAAAACCCTGTTTGGACCAAACCCAAGCTCATCCCTAATGAAGAGAGTGGGAGAAGGGTGGAGGAAAAACAAAAAGGGGCTGGATGCATCTAAGGCTTATCTACAAGACTGGATCGTGAGAATTAAATGATCAAAACACATACTAGACCCAAAGATTTAGGGAGCTGAATCTTTTGCAATTTCAATCTTTCCTTTAAAAAGTTGTGCTTGGGTTCACATACCGACATCCAACACTTCCCCTAGCAAAATTAGCAGCCGCATGAGAAACCTAGACGTTGGTTGAATACCTTGTGTGTCCTGCCCTCTCTCTTCCTCTACCTTTCCTCTTTCTTATTTCATTTTTCTTACTGATTCTACTCATAGATGCCACATCAGCCGAAACAGCTGATCTCCTATATTTTTTGTATAGTTAACATTCTTTTTTTACCTTCTTATGCCAATTGTACACAAATTATCTATAAACATGGCGGGTTGCTAAGGTCACTAACATCCTAATGGCGTATACAAAAAGTGGAAAAGTAACAAGATGGACTTTTAAGGTGTCATAGTGCCGACACATTTTTTTAAATTTACAAATTTTTTTTGATTCATAAGAAAACATTTAAAAATATAAAAAAAAATGCGGAAGCCATTGGACTATTTAGTCTTTCTGCACTACTATTTTTGGGGTCCTTACGCCAGTGGGCACTTGATGAAGGGAGGCTTTATACTATTTAAATTGAATGTTTTTTTTTAATGTTTTTAAATGATTTCTTATGTATCAATACCATTTGTAAATTTAAAAAAATATTGTTAGCACTATGACAACTTAAAATTCCAACTTGTTCCTTTCCTATTAATTGTACACAAATTATGGCACACCTATATACGCATTATCTTTTATTCAACCACTGTCTTGTTAATACTCCAATACTCCATATGCTTAGCTTGTGGACATCTATCTTTACGCTCTGTTTTTAGTTGTTTTCTATACAACAAAATTAAAAAACATAAAAAGGAAAAAAAATGTTTTTGGATCAAATAGGGAATAAGAATTGAGGGGAGGAGGGTAAGTCCATGTATTACATTTTCCTACACATGCGCATATGGGGACACATACAGATGGGGGCAGGCCCAGACTTTTGCAAGGAAATTCCACAATTCCAAATAATTTTGTCTGTCTGGATCTACTAACCACATGTGTTTTTTGTTGAAGTTAACCCATGGTTATGCATTTTTTTCCATCATATACTTAATAGACGTGTGCAGAACGGAAAAATGTGTTACATTTAGTTTTGGATAGATTCCCTGGAATGTGGTTGTGGGGGTCTGCAGGTGGGGGGCTTATTGGAATCTGGAAGCCCACATTAACAAGGGGGCCCCCAGATCCCGGCCTCCCCTATGAGAATGAGTATGGGGTGCATGTTACCCCTACCCATTCACCAAAAAGTGAATCAAGAAAGACCGTAAACAAGTTTTTGACAATTCCTTTATTAAAAAACAATGACCCTTGATGTGGATCCTTCGTCAATCACGCCACCCACCGCCACCGCCGGACCTGAAAAAAGAAAACAAAAACCTCTGGCCTCATCGAATGTTCCCCACTAAATGCCTGCTCCTCCACCTGACATGTCTTAAATAGCTAAGGGACGGAGGGGTGACTTTTTTAGGGAGGGCATTTTGGGGTTGGGGGGATTTGGGAGATGGGGCAAGTATTTGTGCTGGAAGGGGGATTTCAGCAGGAGGGCAGATTTGTACTCTGGGGATTTATGCTTATGGGGTAAGCATGCAGATTAGTGCTCAATGTTTTTGAGGGGGATTCTTGCTGACACATAGTGCTCACACATCTTGAGGGGGGTGGGGCCCTGGGCTCTAGATTACTTTGTCCCGCTATGTATGAGTGCCACTCTAAAGAGCTCATGTGTTTGTCACTCTGTTCTCTTCTCCTGTCAACATGCTCTACATTAGCCTATGAGCACTGCATCACATCTGATTGGCTGCTTGTGCTGCTTTTGTGTCTCCTAGTCCGAGCTCTGCTGTTCATGACACTACAAGAAGTCAATGCCAAGTCTAATTCAGACAATTACATTGTGTGTACTAAAAAAATGGTGTATTAATGATTACAGAACTGCATTCATTTGTGTCTTTTATATACATCCATAAATACCATGTGCAAAATACAGCAATCTACAGCAGCCAATGAGCTTTTAGCTTCTAGGATCAAGGCGAATGGAGGGCGATTTTGGTTGGTACTTGTCTCTATACTTTGCATTTTTCCTTATTGTACAAGCTTGGATATGTCTGCGCTCGGTTGCAAGACCTGCTTCGTTGGGTTGGCGGCCTGTGTCTGCTTTCTGAGGATAAGCCTTCCCCCCACCACGCTCTGAGGATAAACTGAAACCTCCGAGCATTAATGCAGGTAGACATGAACCTCTGTAGGTCTTAATGGTTTCAGGAATTAGAGATCTTTAAATATTGAACATGAGCAGAACACGACAATCCGTGAAAGATAAATGAAAGTTGTCATTTCATAACTGTGAATTATGTAGCGCAGAGCAGGGCAACCTTGTGTAATAAGGGAAGGGAAGATGGGGAATTAGAGACACATTTTCCCCTTCAGCATGTTGATAACAATCTTCGCACTTTTATTGAAAATGAATTCTACACGTGGAGAGATGATTGTACTTACACAATCCCTACTGTCTTATCTCCCTGCTTGTATATTCAAGCAGAATTAAAGTTTAAAAAAAATGTCCGCCGCTCCCTCAAGCTGCAGCCTGACTCTTTAAATACTTAGCTCTCTCCTGAAGCAGTGCCCCCTAAAGTCTAACCATGAACTTCCCCACTGCCTTTAAAGCTGATCTCCAGCCAGTGGGCCCCCTCATCAAGGGAATCTTTATCCAAACCACCCCCTCTAACTAATCTCTTAAAGTTATATCTGAATCCACAGTCACGTGCCATGCCAGTTACCAAACCTTCTTTCTGTGCCACTTCAGAGTGTGAGGTTCCTACTTTGAGTACCTATAATGATAACCCATGGTGTGCACCCTTCCCATGGACTGAAAGAGATGCTTCTTTGAGCACCTATGATAATCACCTATAATTTGGAATGGAATAGGTCATTCTTTGAGCATCTATGATGGTCATCCATGGTGTAGACTCTTCCCATGGACTGAATGAGGTGCTACTTTAAGCACCTATGATAATCAACCATGATGTGGACCCTTAAAATGGACTGAAAGAAGTGCTTCTTTGAGCACCCATGACGATTAAGCATTATTGGGACTGAAAGAGGTCCATTCCAATGGACTGAAAGAGGTCTTTCTTTGAACTCCTATTATGTTCACCCATTATATGGACCCTTCCCATGGACTGAATGAGCTCTTTCTTTGAGCACCTCTGCTGTTCACCCATTATACGGGCCCTTCCTATTGACTGAAAGAGCTCTTTCTTTGAGCACCTATGATGATCTCCCATGATATGGACCCTTCCCATGGACTGAAAAAGGTGCTTCTTTTAGCACCTATGATGATCACCCATGATGCGGACCCTTCCCATGAAATGAAAGAGGTCCTTCTTTGAGCATCTATGATGGTCACCCATAATGTGGACTCTTCCCATGGACTTCAAGCAGAAATAAAGTTATAAGAAAATGTCCGCCGGTCCCTCAAGCTGCAGCCTGACTCTTTAAATACTTAGCTTTCTCCTGAAGCAGTGCCCACAGAATCTGGCAATGCACTGCCCCACTGCCTTCAAAGCTGATCTCCAGCCAGGGGGCCACCTCATCCAGTGAATCTTTATTCAAACCACCCCCCTCTAACTAATCTCTTAAAGTTATATCTGAAGCTACAGTCAAATGCCATGACAGTTACCAAACCTTCTTTCTGTGCCACTACAGAATGTGAGGTTCCTCTTTTGAGTACCTATGATGATCACCCATGATGTGCACATTCCCATGGACTGAAAGAGGTCCTTCTTTGAGCCCTCATGATGATCACCCATTATCTGGACCCTTTCCATGGACTGAAAGAGGTCCTTCTTTGAGCATCTATGATGTTCACCCATGATATTGACTATTTCTATGGACTAAATGAGGTCCTTCTTTGAGCACCTATGATGGTTACCTATGATGTGGACCTTCCCAGGGAGTGAAATAAGAGTTCATTGGGGGAGTGTGGTTCACACAGGATTCTGAAGACCTCAGCAATGGTGTGATGCCAGACCAAAAGGTGATAATAAAGCCTCATACACACGATCGGACTTTATACAAACTTTCCCGTGGATTTCTGTACAAAGGGTGTTGGCCGTGAACTTGTTAAGCATACATACGGCTGGACTTTTTATGCAACAAACACAAACGTAGTGACGTTTCAACATACTGACGACACTTCAAAAGAGGATGTTCAATTCTCTGACACCACCCTTTGGTCAACTTCTGTATTGTTGTCTGATCTTTTCCATTGGTTATGAGCATGCATGTTTGTACTTTGTACTAAAGTCCGATGGTTTTGTGTACACAAGATCGCACTTGCCGACGTCTGACTTTTGTTGTCGCCAAGTTTGTCTGTTCGCACAGCCAACATTTGTCCGATGAAAACCAAAAAAGTTTGTCTGATGGAGCGTACACACGGTTGTATGTTGCCTTAAAACAGCTAATTTACATTAGTTGTTTGTTGTCAAAAAGTCCGGTCGTGTGCACTGCAAGTGGTGGATCACTAGTCTTCACTACTGGAAGACGGGCCCTGGAGGGTCGCATGACCGAGAATTGAAATTAGTTAAAAATGGTGAAAGAGTGTTTAAGAAAAAGAAAAAAAACACATTTTAATTGGGCGGAAGGATTGAGAGGTAAGCTTGTTTTTGCCCAGTGATGGACTTTAAAGTATATATGAACTTTTACAATCATTTTTTGTTCAAATCCTAGCCTTTGTGCAATTAAAAAAATAATGTATCACCCCACTAACCCCAGACTTTCCTTCAACTCATACTCACCTGTCTCTTCACTAGCCCAACTTGGAAAGATTTTGGCAAGCCAGTCTGTGGCCTTGTTGGCGATATCTTGCTGGATCAGGACTAGTGACTTTAGGACAGGAAAGGGGTGTAGTTACACTTTAAACCTAAGTACTAACAGTGTATAAATAGATCCCTTTTTGCTTTGTAAATGTAATTATGCAAGGTGTTTATGTTAGTGTAAGTAAGGTTCGGTTCACACTGGTGCAATGAGGGAACCATTGTGATTCCTGTGCTTGTGCCTGCATCGCATCTGATTCGCAGGCAGTTCAAAGTGCTCTCTGCAAATTGCTGCGGGTGTCAATATAAGGTTAATGACACCCCCAAATCCGTTTGCAGAACGCAGTGTGAACTGTGGAATCGGATCGTATGGGCCTGAACACCCATAAGATCCGATTCCAGTGCGAACCAAAAAAAAGGTCTTGCACCATTTTGGTGCAAATTTGATGCGATTTCAGCCATACAATCTGCTGAATTTGCATTGCACAGACATCGCATGTGATGTGCACAGCAATTTGGTGCAAATCATATGCAATGTCTGGCATTAGTGTGAACCCAGCCTCAATATTTTAATGAAATACCTATTGATCCTGCCAGTTTCTGCTGTCTTTCTGAAGCCTTATTTAATAGGGTGCCCATCAGCTCCCAATTTTGTAGGATTGCTGGTCATCCTGTGCTTTCATCTAATTTCCTGCAGTCAATGCACATGGGCAATTCGTTTTGGTCCAAATGAAATAGTAATAATTTCACTGAAATTCATTTCATTTAGTTTCGTTTATTCGTTTTCTAAGGAATTCCAAATTTTCGGAACAATTCGAATTCAGAACGATCAAAAAAATGATCGACCAATTCAAATTAGGTGTGAAGAATACATGGTTGTTATGGAGTGGGCCGGGAACACAACAGCTGTCAGCGGGCTTCTCCAGTGAGAGCTTAAATGTAAACAAAGAATACCGGAAATAGAAAATTCAGAAAAAAACAGCATGGGGTCCTCCTCCAATCCATACCAGGCCCTTCGGTGCGGGTATGGACTTAAAGGGGAAACCCATGCCATAATTAAAAAAAAAAGAAGAGTGTAAAAAGTGAATAAAGACACAATACAAGTTTTCGACAATTCCTTTATGAACCGCTTCAGCCCTGGAAGATTTTACCCCCCTTCCTGACCAGAGCACTTTTTGCGATTCAGCACTGCATCGCTTTAACTGACAATTGCGCGGTCATGCAACATTGCACCCAAACAAAATTGAGGTCCTTTTTTCGCCACAAATAGAGCTTTCTTTTGGTGGTATTTGATCACCTCTGTGTTTTTTATTTTTTGCACTATAAACAAAAGAGCGACAGTGTTGAAAAAAGCGCAATATTTTTTACTTTTTGCTATAATAAATATCCCCCAAAATATATATAAAAAAGATTTTTTTCCTCAGTTTAGGCCGATATGTATTCTTCTACATATTTTTGGTAAAAAAAATCGCAATAAGCGTATGTTGATTAGTTTGCGCAAAAGTTATAGCGTCTACAAAATAAGGGATAGTTTTATGGCATTTTTATTATTCATTTTTTTTTTTTACTAATAATGGCAGCAATCTGCGATTTTTATCGGGACTGCGACATTATGGCGGACACATCAGACAATTTTGAGTTTGACACATTTTTGGGATCATTGGCATTTTTACAGCGATCAGTGCTATAAAAATGCATTGATTACTGTAAAAATGTCACTGGCAGTGAAGGGGTTAACACTAGGGGGCAATCAAGAGGTTAATGTGTTCCCTAGTTTGTGTTCTAACTGAAGGGGGGAGGGGACTGTGCAGGGGAGATGACAGATCGCTGTTCACACTCTGTATGAACAGACGATCTGTCTTTTCTTCCCTCAGAGAACCGGAAAGTGTGTGTTTACACACACAGATCCCGGTTCTCCTTGTGCCCCGTGCGACCGCGAACCGCCGGGCACTCGCATCGGCTTCGTGGGCAAGCAGGGGGCGCGCGCGCGCCACTAGTGACCACAGGGCAAAGCGACGTTACATAATGTCGTTTCGCCCAGCTGTGCCATTCTGCCGCAGTACAACTGCGGCGGGTGGTCGGCAAGTGGTTAAAAATGTTTGATAAAATGTCCCCCGGTGTAGATCCATCATCAATCATAACTCCTGCCACCCCCGCCTGACCCAAAAAAAGTAAAAGAAACCCTCTGGTCTTGTTGAGGGTTCCCACTGTCTGCTCTGCCCTCTGACATTTCCTAAAAAGCTAAGGGGCGCATTCACCTGATGACATGAACGGGTGACCCCATCCCCTAGTGACTTCACCTACCTGGATCTAGTATGGATTTTGGGGGGGACCCCCAAAATGTTTTTGTCTAAAGTTTCTATTCTTTTTTTATTACAGTTCAGCTCTCAGCGAGGAAGCCCGCTGACAGCTGATGAGTCATCGGTTGTTAAGGACGCGGCAGCCGGCTTCCCGACCCACTCTTTAACAACCTATTTTTCACACAGAATTTAAATTGGTTGATCTTTTTTCAACCAATCCAAATTTGACTTGTTCCGAAAATGTGGAATTCGTTAGAAATCTGATAAAAGAAACTAAATTAAATTAAATAAAACGAAACTAATTCTGAGACCAATCAACGAAATTAAATTAATAACATAACGAATCTGAAACAAAACACATTTTTCTGTTTTGCACATGTCTAGCAGTCAATGCCACCTTCTGGTTGATAGATAGCTGATCATTTAACAAATGATAATAGTATGAGTTTCAGGATCTTCCTGTAAATGTAATTGCCTTATTTTGCTGGACAGCTTGGCCAGTTAATGGAAAAATAATAGATTTACTAACAGGATCAACAGATAATATTTTACGAAGAAGACTTTAAAAAAAAAAAAAAAACTTCTGTACTAATGCTAGTGAGGAATATGTTTATTCCAGCATCTGTCAGCAACTGGTTTAAGGTACATTCCCCAAAATGCTTTAGCTTTAGTTTGGGGTGGCCCCACTGCAAGGATAGATTTTGGTTAATTCCTGGAGTTCAGCTGTAAGAAAGCAGTATACAGTGAGGAGTGATGAAAAAACTGTGATGCACAGCTCAATGCACCAGTGTTTCTTCTACCTGCAGCAGCCCCCCTTCCCTTAACTGCTTCAATAACCGACGTGCGTCCAAGGTCATATAGTGAGACCCATAGGAGAGAATGGACGCAAGGGCTGCATGACTATGGGAGGAACAGGGGTCAAGTAACGGTCAGTCAGGTCAGTGGTGGGGGCAAGAAGTCATCTCTTACCTGATTGGAGGTAGAAAGCAGATGGGGCAGGGCCAGAGGCTTGGGGTCCGGTGTAGGGGGTGGATTCTTCATCATTCAGAGAAGTTGGAGAGGAGACATCTTCTAGGGACACCCTTGCTGATCACCTGCAGGTTAGAGAAATAGGGAGATAAGTGATCTTGATGCCTTGCTGGCTCAGGTCAGGGCCGCAGCGGTCGAGCGGGGCCCTCAGTGGCTGCAACAGCAGCTATATGATGTGCTTGGGGGGTCGGGAGCTTCCCCCTCACCTGCCCCTTCTCCCCCAGGGCAAAAACGAGTCAGGAAGGTGCACCCTCCGGAGCGCCTGAGCCCATCTCCTGTCCCACGGGCTCAACAGGCTAGAAGGAGCCCCTATCCCAGGGACCCTCCAGGGCTGGCTGCCGGGCTGCATCCTATCAGTTCCGGTGGGGGCCCTGGGAGGAATCCTACCCCCCGGCGCTCTCCAGTGGCTCGCTACACAGGCCGGAGCAGGCGGCAGCCATCCCCCCCCCCCACATGGATGTCACGGTGGGGAGGACGGCTTGGCGTGGGAGAAGCAGCGGTGTCAGCGGTGGGGGGCGGACTTACCCCTCAGCTGCTCCGTGCGACGTAGAGCCACAGGACCGGAGGCATATCACTGGGGGGGTGCCGCCATCGTCCCCCGCCAGCCGCAGACGCAGGGCTCCGGAGCGTTCGGCTCCCTCCACGGCCGCTGCACAGAAGAGGTTTTCTGCATCAGAAAGGAACTGACACGAACGGCAGGGGGGTTGGAGCGCCCTCTGCTGGTTCGCCAGCGGGATCGCAGGCCGGGAGCTGTACAAGTCTTCAAGCTGGGGGACACCCCCCCTTAAAGAGACAGCGCGTCCCTGCTGCAGCTGGGGGTACTACAGTGCCCAGCAGCTCTTCGGGGGTGAGAACTGTGCCTGGGACTGAAGAGGAGGCTTCCGGGAGCCCAGATGAGGAGTCGTCGGTGCGAGGGAGGCAGGGGACGTCGCCGTGGCAAGATTCTTCGGCTGAGTCCGGTGAGATGACCAGCGCGGATGATGATGATGATCGGTCAGGCGGGAGGCGTCCTGCCTTGAAGAGTCAGCTGGGATCCGGACAGACGGCTAGTCGTGTGGCGGTGCGGCTGCAGCCTGGTAAGTCGCCAATTTTACCTATACTTAATAGTCGGGTGGGGGGGGGTGCAGTGGGGGTTTCTGCGGGGGCTGGTACAGGTGGATCAGGAATTGTAGGGGGAGATGCGGGTGCAGCGCCGGTTTTGTCCGCAATTTTTGCAGGTTTTTGGGATTTGTTGGCTCGTTTTGACCCGGCGGGAACTCCTAGCACATCTCAAGGGCCTGTTGGGGCATGGGCTCCGGCTGCCTGGAGCGGGATATCTAGTTTTCCTACCACGGTTCCCTCAACGGTGGCGTCCCCCGGTGATAGCATAACAGCCGCGTCGCTGACAGAAGTGTCTGGGGCGGCCGCGAGTAAAGGGAAGGAGGCTGCTGAGGATAAGGTTCGGTTGGCGGATGCGGCGAAGTGCGAAATCTACGTGTGCTTCGAGGGCCCACTGGGGGTGCATTTGAAGCCAGACGTACGGGAAAAAAAAATTTGGAATGGGGAATATGTTGAAATATTCTCTCTTTTGCCATTGGAAAAATTTACTATTGACAAAGGGAAGGCAGACGAAAGCAAGAAGGAGGAGGAAGAGAAGCGTCGCTGGAGGCTTATTCCGCGCACTTTTGCGAAATGGCCATCTCGGCTAGCGTGATTGGCGAAAGAGCGCCGGAGAATGGTTCTCCACTTTTTTGTTAAATCTGGATGCCATTGGGGAGGCTTATCGGGTTTATGGGGGTGTTGCTTGGTTGCGTTATGACAAGCAATTCCGACAGCGCAAAGCTTTGCGTCCGGGCTTGCGTTGGGATCATAAGGACATTGGGCTTTGGATGAAGCTTATGTCCCAAGCACGGGTCGGGACAGCCCTTTCTTGGGGGGGGCGGCGGTTCAAATACCGCTGGACAGTCGGCCTCACAACGAAAGGTATTTGTTGGCAGTATAACGAGGGGTCGTGCCGTTTTGGCACGAACTGTCGCTTCCGTCACGAGTGCTCTGGTTGCGGGGGCTCCCACAGTTATGTCAAGTGTTTTAGGAAGGAAAAGTCCCAACCCGTCGAGTCAGCTTCAAAAAGGGAAGACGCCGGTAAACCGCCTCGCGATGGTGCCGTATCTAGATAGGTATCCGCGGAGGGAGGCGGCACGTTTTTTGGCTGATGGTTTTGCACATGGTTTTCGGAGCCCGTGTTTGGGGCCAGTGACCCCGTCGCCTCGGCACAAAAACTTAACATCAACCCGCCAATTTCCACAGGTTGTTTCTGCCAAAGTGGCGAAGGAGGTGGAACTTGGGAGAATGGCTGGACCATTCGAGCCCCCCCCCCCGTGTCGTCTTTACACGTGTCCCTCTTGGGGGTTGTCCCCAAAAAAGGGAATCCGCTTTTCGCTTGCTACCAGTGCACCCGGACATTCAGCATTTTGCTGGGTTGTCGTTGGGGGGGCAGTTTTATCTTGACCGGTGTCTTCCGATGGGGTTCCATTTCTTGCGCATATTTTGAGGTCTTCAGCACCTTCGTGGAATGGGTGGTTCGGGCAGAGACTCAGTTGGGGTCGGTGCTGCACTATCTCGATGATTTCCTTTGCATTGGTCCTCCGGATTTTTTCAGTCTGCTCAGTAATGTTGCACACTTTGGAATCTATTGCGACCCGTTTTGGGATTCCCTTGGCGCCGGGTAAAACGGAAGGTCCTTCCACGGTCATACAATTTTTGGGCATTATCATTGACACGCGTATCATGGAATGTCGGCTCCCGAGCGACAAACTGGAAGACTTGCGTCGGGGGGTGGCTGAGGCGCTGGCGGCAAAAGAAGGTGAGGCTTAGGCAGTTGCAGTCGTTATTGGGTAAGCTTAATTTCGCCTGCCGCATCATGCCTATGGGACGCATCTTTAGTCGTCGTTTCTGTGCTGTTACCGCAGGGGTTCTTATGCCGCATCACTTCATTAGGCTTTCAAGGGAACTGAAGGCTGACCTGAGGGTTTGGGAAAAAATTTTGGTCACGTATAATGGCAGGTCATTATGGATGGCCTCTGTTGTGGCTGCTTCCGACATTGACATTTTCACGCATGCGGCGGGTAGTTCGGGCTTTGGGGCTTTTTGCCAAGGGGCTTGGTGCGCGGCGGCGTGGCTCAAGGAGTGGAGTGTGGCGGGGTTCTTGCGTAATTTAGTGTTGCTGGAACTATTTCCGATTGTGGTGGCGGTTGAGATTTGGGGCTCCAAATTTCGGGACCGGCGGGTCTGTTTTCATTGCGACAACTTGGGGGTGGTGGAGGTAATATTGAGCTTGTCAGCTTCTTCGCCGCCGGTGGTGCGATTGCTGCGTCACTTGGTTTTACGGTGTTTAAGTTTGAATTGTCTGGTACAAGCTGTTCATGTCCCGGGTGTTTTGAATTCCATTGCCGATTCTTTGTCTCGTTTTCAGTTGACAAGGTTTCGAAGGTTGGCGCCGGAGTCGGAGCAACTGGGGGTTCCTTGTCCAGACAGGCTGTGGAGACTGGCATTGGAGTAACGGAGGAGCTGTTACGTCGATCGGTGACCGGGGGTACATGGGCAGCGTACTCGCCGGTGTGGGGTGAGTGGTCTGACCTGGTAAGTTCGGTTGGGAGGAATGTTTCACAACAGGAGTATTTGGCTTTGCTGCTGTACTTTATTGGGAATGGGTTTGCGCAGGGCACATCGGTGTCGAAAATTAACAAGAGTTTAGCTGCCTTAGCCTTTTTCTTTCGGAGTCAAGGCCTGACGGATGTGACAAAGGATTTTAGGGTGCGCCAGGCCATGAAGGGGTTCCGGAAGGGGCGAGTGCATCTGGATTCTAGGCACCTGGTCTCGTTTGACTTGCTTCAGGAGTTGGTTGGGCTGTTGCCAAGGGTTGGTACTTCCAATTATGAGGTGAGGCTGTTCACGGTGGCTTTTTCATTAGCATTTTTCGGGGCGTTGCGTATTGGGGAGCTGGTGAGCAAGAACAGGTCAGGGGCCGGGGGGTTACAATTGAACGACGTGACAATGTCAGGGGAGTGTGTTCAGATTCATATTAGTAAGTCCAAAACGGATCAGTTGGGAAAAGGAGTTTCTGTGTCATTGTTTCGGGTACTGCCGGCATCTGTTTGTCCGGTTTCTTTGGTGCAACGGTATCTTGAAGCGAGAGGGTTGGGGTCGGGGACCTTTTTATTGCACAAAGATGGTTCATCTCTGTCGCGTTTTCAATTTTTGTCCGTTTTCCGGCGTTGTTTAAAGCAGGCGGGTAGGGAGGTTTCACAGTTTAATACTCACTCCTTTCGTGTGGGGGCAGCCACAGAAGTGGCCAGGTTGGGTTTGGATTCATAGGTAGTGAGACGGATAGGGAGGTGGGAGTTAGATCGTTTTAAGATTTATGTTCGCCCTCATCTGCTTTGAAGTGTCATTGTATGTTGTGCATGGTTCTATGTTCCTTATGTTTCCTTTCAGGTCTTCTTACTGGTCTGGGGGGGATCCTGGGGGATTCATATGTTTTCTGGGGGGCTGTTCGGGCAGATGTCCGACCGGATGGGAGACAACTGGGCATTTTACGGAGTGAGGCTGTCCTAAAATGGTTAGGGATTCGTGGAATGATGTGGGGCCAGGTTATCCCGGAATTTCATTAATTTGCCAGAGTTGACAGGCCACCAAAGGTGGTAGTTCTCCAGGCAGGGGGCAATGATTTAGGGGTGCGTGCAGCCAGGGATTTGGCGAGGGATATAAAGTTTGATGTTTTGCGCCTTTTGCGTGATTTCCTTGGCTGCATCATAGTATGGTCCGATATTGTGGCGAGAAAGAGGTTGCGTTTCGCCCACTCCGTAGTTCAAATGAACAAAGCCAGAACCAAGTTGAACCGGGAGATTGGGAAGTTTGTGGCCAGGTTGTGAGGTATAGTGGTCCGACACAGGGAGTTGGAGGATCAGTCTGTTCGCTATTGGAGAGATGACGGTGTTCATTTAAATGCTGTGGGTATAGACATCTGGTCCCTTGGCCTTCAGGAAGGGGTGGTTCGGGCTTTGCAGGTGTGGAGGGATTCGCTTGAATGAGGTTTTCAATCAAGCTCATGTGGCGGTTCAAGGGGTCTTTGGGGGGTCAGTGAAAATTTTGCATGGTCACAGGATTAGTGGGGCCCATCTAAGGATGGCGCTTTCCTTTGGTTAGCGGTGGTTCTCCCAGGAGATAAGTCCCCTGGGGGAAGGAAATATGGAAGTTGGTGTGATGTCCGAGCGTCCTCGAGCCAGTTGGGGCACAGCTGAGGATATAGACCATTAAAGTCATTAAAGTGTGCCTTTTTAATACACCCAAAGACCTCTTGCTGTTGGATATTATTTTTGTTCTTACGGGTATGTGTTACGTGTTTTCACGTTATGTTATTTATTATTTGGTTAATAAATGGGGCTGCTGTGGCCTTTTAAAACCCATGTCACGCGGTCTGTGTCTTTAATCTAATGGTAATGACCCAAGGTTGACGAATCCTTTAGTCAAGTGAGACCCATAGGAGAGAATGGACGCAGGGGCTGCATGACTATGGGAGGAACAGGGGTCAAGTAACGGTCAGTCAGGTCAGTGGTGGGGGCAAGAAGTCATCTCTTACCTGATTGGAGGTAGAAAGCAGATGGGGCAGGGCCAGAGGCTTGGGGTCCGGTGTAGGGGGTGGATTCTTCATCATTCAGAGAAGTTGGAGAGGAGACATCTTCCCACCCTCCCGCCCTTGTGTTAGGGGTTAACATGCTGGACAGGTTGAGGGAGTGTTGGTATTTAAGGATGGGGTACATGTTGTTGTTGTTACATGTTTTGCTTTTCAAAAAAAAAAAAAAAAAAAAAAGAGAAAGAACACATAAAAAAAAAAAAAAAAAAAAAAAAAAAAATAGAAACATAAAAAAAAAAAAAAAAAAAAAAAAAACAACTATATTTATGGTTATGGTATAATTTCATGTTAAGGTGTACTGTTCAATTTTGTCGCAGCAGTCGGCGGTTCAAGGGGTCTTTGGGGGGTCAGTGAAAATTTTGCATGGTCACAGGATTAGTGGGGCCCATCTAAGGATGGCGCTTTCCTTTGGTTAGCGGTGGTTCTCCCAGGAGATAAGTCCCCTGGGGGAAGGAAATATGGAAGTTGGTGTGATGTCCGAGCGTCCTCGAGCCAGTTGGGGCACAGCTGAGGATATAGACCATTAAAGTCATTAAAGTGTGCCTTTTTAATACACCCAAAGACCTCTTGCTGTTGGATATTATTTTTGTTCTTACGGGTATGTGTTACGTGTTTTCACGTTATGTTATTTATTATTTGGTTAATAAATGGGGCTGCTGTGGCCTTTTAAAACCCATGTCACGCGGTCTGTGTCTTTAATCTAATGGTAATGACCCAAGGTTGACGAATCCTTTAGTCAAGCATGCAAATGTAGTTTGGAAAACAATTCTGAGGTCAGAACTGGTAGCAAACAAGCTTAGTCTAGTTAACAATCCAAGGTCAAGTCCAGGAGGCAATCCAAAGAATAATCCAAGGACAAGTCCAAGGATCAAAAGTCCGCGACAGGAGAATCCAAGATAACAGAAGATCTGGGTCAGGCAAGGAACCAGGAAAAAATATATAACTATCCCAAGGAGAATCACAAGAGGGGATCTCCCTGGAACATAGGCAGTAGGGCTGCTGAAATTAATCGCAGCATCGATGCATCGCGATTCGGGTGTCCCTGATGCGGCATCGATGCATGCGACCCAAAAAATCGATGTCTGGCCCCGCCCCCTCCCGGGAGAGCGCTTCGTGCATAAAACTGTTTTTAGTGTGTGTATAATCCGGTCATGTGATTCTCAGCCGCGCCTCCCTCCTCTCAGTCTCACCTGGTGTCAGCACCGCCCACTGACTGGAGCTATCAGGTCGGAAGAGAGGCGGGCGGGGCTGACATCAGGAGAGACGTGAGAGGAGGGAGGCGCGGCCGAGAGTCACATGACCGGAATATACACACACTAAAAACAGCTTTATGCACGGAGTGCTCTCCCGGGAGAATTCACTGCAGATCCTGAGATGTGACAACCGGCGGAACACCGGCCAGAGCAGCATGTAAGTAGGGAGGGGGGGGAGGGCGCTGTGTCTGACCATCTCCTGTGCCATGTCCCCAGTGTCTGACCATCTCCTGTGCCATGTCCCCAGTGTCTGACCATCTCCTGTGCCATGTCCCCAGTGTCTGACCATCTCCTGTGCCATGTCCGCAGTGTCTGACCATCTCCTGTGCCATGTCCGCAGTGTCTGACCATCTCCTGTGCCATGTCCGCAGTGTCTGACCATCTCCTGTGCCATGTCCGCAGTGTCTGACCATCTCCTGTGCCATGTCCGCAGTGTCTGACCATCTCCTGTGCCATGTCCGCAGTGTCTGACCATCTCCTGTGCCATGTCAGCAGTGTCTGACCATCTCCTGTGCCATGTCCCCAGTGTCTGACCATCTCCTGTGCCATGTCCGCAGTGTCTGACCATCTCCTGTGCCATGTCCCCAGTGTCTGACCATCTCCTGTGCCATGTCCCCAGTGTCTGACCATCTCCTGTGCCATGTCCCCAGTGTCTGACCATCTCCTGTGCCATGTCCCCAGTGTCTGACCATCTCCTGTGCCATGTCCCCAGTGTCTGACCATCTCCTGTGCCATGTCCCCAGTGTCTGACCATCTCCTGTGCCATGTCCCCAGTGTCTGACCATCTCCTGTGCCATGTCCCCAGTGTCTGACCATCTCCTGTGCCATGTCCCCAGTGTCTGACCATCTCCTGTGCCATGTCCGCAGTCTCTGACCATCTCCTGTGCCATGTCCGCAGTCTCTGATCATCTCCTGTAGCATGTCCGCAGTCTCTGATCATCTCCTGTAGCATGTCCGCAGTCTCTGATCATCTCCTGTAGCATGTCCGCAGTCTCTGATCATCTCCTGTAGCATGTCCTCAGTCTCTGATCATCTCCTGTAGCATGTCCGCAGTCTCTGACCATCTCCTGTGCCATGTCCGCAGTGTCTGACCATCTCCTGTGCCATGTCCGCAGTGTCTGACCATCTCCTGTGCCATGTCCGCAGTGTCTGACCATCTCCTGTGCCATGTCCGCAGTGTCTGACCATCTCCTGTGCCATGTCCGCAGTGTCTGACCATCTCCTGTGCCATGTCCGCAGTGTCTGACCATCTCCTGTGCCATGTCCCCAGTGTCTGACCATCTCCTGTGCCATGTCCGCAGTGTCTGACCATCTCCTGTGCCATGTCCCCAGTGTCTGACCATCTCCTGTGCCATGTCCCCAGTGTCTGACCATCTCCTGTGCCATGTCCCCAGTGTCTGACCATCTCCTGTGCCATGTCCCCAGTGTCTGACCATCTCCTGTGCCATGTCCGCAGTCTCTGACCATCTCCTGTGCCATGTCCGCAGTCTCTGATCATCTCCTGTAGCATGTCCGCAGTCTCTGATCATCTCCTGTAGCATGTCCGCAGTCTCTGATCATCTCCTGTAGCATGTCCGCAGTCTCTGATCATCTCCTGTAGCATGTCCTCAGTCTCTGATCATCTCCTGTAGCATGTCCGCAGTCTCTGATCATCTCCTTTAGTATTTAGGAAGAGAGCCTGGAGCTCCTCTGCTGTCTCTTTTTTTCTTAAGAACAGATAGAATAAAAAAAATGGAGTTCTCCTGACTACTTTTTTTTTTATGAAAACCATGAGCACCTGCGGACTTGCGCTGTAATCGTGATGCATCGTGATGCATCGCGGAATCGAATCGAATCGAATCGAATCGTTGACTTGATAATCGTAATCGAATCGAATCGTGAGGCCAGTGAAGATGCGCACCCCTAATAGGCAGCTACTAGTGGCCGGAGAGGGCAATAAAGAAGAGAGTGAGTAAAAATCAATACCAAATTTTATTGAAATATCAAAACCACAAAAATATAAAACATGTTACTTCACCATGGAAGCTGAATGTAACTGGTCCTTATGAACAACCATAGAAAAGTACACCAAGTGTAAGGATACATATGGTGTACCAGTGGGACAGATAGACAGACAGTAGATAAAAAATAACAAACAAAGAACACAAGCGGTGCAGGCGCCTATATAACCACATATGCATAGAAACCCCGCAGGCCAATCGCCAATAGAAATAAAGTTAAATAAAAAATTGAAGAAGAATACAGGGGAAACTATGCATGTGTGGCCCCCGGGGGAACAGAGAAACTAAACCTAACTGGGGTGATGCCGCCAAGGATATGTTGCCAAACAGAAAATAAACCGTCTGTGAAATCTCCAAGTAGTACTGACATATAGTCCTAATAGGATATGCTGAAGGTGATTCAAATTGTACAGTTGCATGCGCATTCAGGAAGCATATCCTAGAAATGTGTCAGGTTCAAGGTAAAGATAATGATTTGAGCAACGTTCAGATACAGTGGGGCAAAAAAGTATTTAGTCAGCCACCAATTGTGCAGTTTCTCCCACTTAAAAAGATGAGAGAGGCCTGTAATTGTCATCATAGGTATACCTCAACTATGAGAGACAAAATGTGGAAACAAATCCAGACAATCACATTGTCTGATTTTTGAAAGATTTTATTTGCAAATTATGGTGAAAAATAAGTATTTGGTCACCTACAAACAAGCAAGATTTCTGGCTCTCACAGACCTGTATCTTCTTTTTTAAGAGGCTCCTCTGTCCTCCACTCATTTCCTGTATTAATGGCACCTGTTTGAACTTGTTATCAGTATAAAAGACACCTGTCCACAACCTCAAACAGTCACACTCCAAACTCCACTATGGTGAAGACCAAAGAGCTGTCGAAGGACACCAGAAACAAAATTGTAGACCTGCACCAGGCTGGGAAGACTGAATCTGCAATAGGCAAGCAGCTTGGTGTGAAGAAATCAACTGTGGGAGCAATAATTAGAAAATGGAAGACATACAAGACCACTGATAATCTCCCTCGACCTGGGGTTCCACGCAAGATCTCACCCTGTGGGGTCAAAATGATCACAAGAACGGTGAGCAAAAATACCAGATCCACACGGGGGACCTAGTGAATGACCTGCAGAGAGCTGGGACCAACGTAACAAAGGCTACTATCAGTAACACACTACGCCGCCAGGGACTCAGATCCTGCAGTGCCAGACGTGTCTCCCTGCTTAAGCCAGTACATGTCCGGGCCCATCTGAGGTTTACTAGAGAGCATTTGGTTGATCCAGAAGAGGATTGGGAGAATGTCATATGGTCAGATGAAACCAAAGTAGAACCGTTTGGTAGAAACACAACTCGTCATGTTTGGAGGAGAGAGAATGCTGAGTTGCAACCAATGAACACCATACCTACTGTGAAGCATGGGGGTGGCAACATCATGCTTTGGGGCTGTTTCTCTGCAAAGGGAACAGGACGACTGATCCGTGTACATGAAAGAATGAATGGGGCCATGATTTTTTGTGAGATTTTAAGTGCAAACCTCCTCCCATCAGCAAGGGCATTGAAGATGAAACGTGGCTGGGTCTTTCAGCATGACAATGATCCCAAACACACTGCCCAGGCAACGAAGGAGTGGCTTCGTAAGAAGCATTTCAAGGTCCTGGAGTGGCCTAGCCAGTCTCCAGATCTTAACCCCATAGAAAACCTTTGGAGGGAGTTGAAAGTCTGTGTTGCCCAGCGACAGCCCCAAAACATCACTGCTCTAGAGGAGATCTGCATGGAGGAATGGGCCAACATACCAGCAACAGTGTGTGACAACCTTGTGAAGACTTACAGAAAACGTTTGACCTCTGTCATTGCCAACAAAGTATATATAACAAAGTATTAAGATGAACTTTTGATATTGACCAAATACTTATTTTCCACCATAATTTGCAAATAAATTATTTCAAAAATCAGACAATGTGATTGTCTGGATTTGTTTCCACATTTTGACTCTCATAGTTGAGGTATACCTATGATGACAATTACAGGCCTCTCTCATCTTTTTAAGTGGGAGAACTTGCACAATTGGTGGCTGACTAAATACTTTTTTGCCCCACTGTATCTGTAGGCACAGTACAAAACCAATTAATAGTCAGGCGGTGCTAAGGTGACAGTTGTCATAGAAAAGATGGCCTGAATCAGAGTGGATTTAAATAATACTATTTCAGGTGTCTTCTTTGACCATCACCAGTACACAGCTAGCGCTGACAGAATGTCTATCACATCAGACTATCTCGGGATTGGCATCTATCCCCAGGACACACAGTCTGTAAATGACAGAATGTCAAAACTTAAATACAGTTAAGTATAAGTTAATGTTGTAGTGATAACATTACCGCCCTCCTTCCCAGTTCAGGGGTGAACTCGGATGCTTCAAAAGTATGGCAGACTCGTCATGTTCCCATCCACCAGAGGAGGATAGACCAGCGGGCGCTATTGGATGTGCCGTGCTGTGTGTTTGCCAATTCTCCACTCGTTTGTCGGCCGTGCTGCGGCGGTATCTTATAGCAGCTTACAGCTTCACTGATGGCAACTTCTACTGTGTGGACAAGGTATTTCACTCAAAGTTTCTCCTCTTCCCATGATGTTTGGGGGATCGCTGTAGCGGCGTCCACACACCACAATTACGTTGACGCGTTTCGCAACGTCATGTCATGTAGCTTCAACTGGTCGACAAGGAACCAGGAAGCTGACACCATTACAAGCATAGAGGCACAGATTGATGATATTTATAATAAATATGGCTCCTCCTGTACTGAGGACCAATCCAGCTAGGTGGTGCATGGTCAAACTCGTTACCCCACCACTAACAGGAGAAGCAAGGAATATGAAAAAAAATCATTACCTTGTAGCTGACGGGAGAAGCAAGAAGACTGCCTAACACAACCTTACCGAAAATAGATTTGTTTTTTTATACAATTTAATGTTTTAGGAGCTGGTTGTGAGTGTTTTTTTTAATCAATAAAAACCAAAGATCTAACCCTTTCCTGCTTCATCATAAATAAAATAATACACTTTGGCTGGAGTTGGGTTTTAAGAGGATCTCCAGTTGGAGCCTCCACCACATTCAGCATACATCCAGTTTGACATACAACTAATTGTATTATGTAGAGCAATCCGCACTCCTTTAAAAAGCTCCTTAAATTACCCTAATAAAAGCAGAAATCTGCACTTCTAGATAACTTGCAGACAATACAGTATGAGTAACAGTAACAGACTTATCAAACCAAATTATAAAGAGGCTTATTACTGAATCAGCATATGCTCTATTCTCTTCCTGTGCAATTGTAGGATATTCTATTCTTCCGAAAAGCCAAAAATTGCTATATGGTGCAGCTCTCCTGACAAATCTTCCCAATTATTCCGCTACATTAACCCAATCTCCACGCGGTTGTGTGTGGAGGAAATAAAGAGATCTTGCAATATAGCCAGCCTAACAGAGAGAACACAATAACATTCATTTATTTTGTAATGAAGAACGCAAGACACAAAGGCAAATGGATGAAGCCGGGTGTATGATGAAATATAAGCATTTCTTCTTTGGGGAAACATCATCTTTCAAGCGGCTTATGGATACAGGGTTATTACTGTGAAACAAATGAACAGCACAGATAACTGAACGCAAACATTCAGCCAGTTCGTTCATCATCAATACTTGGAACAAAAGACCAGGCCTCTCTATCAAGGGAAATGATAGAAAATCCCATCTGAATGTGTTGCGCAGGTATCAGCTGCTGTTGCCAGTGGTTTAAGTGTGCTCCCTCGAGGCACAGAACATGAACTTGAGCCCGTGTTCACCACAGATATCTGGGTTTAATTATACGGTGTTCCAGTTTTGACCAGTGGTGACAATTGAGAAGACAAAAACCTAGTCTTTTAACCAGAAAGGGTTGGACAGTTGGACTATCAAAACTGGGTTGGTGGCATTCAGACCGAGCCATAGGAGAGCCTACACATCAGGATTGGGGATGAGCTTGGGTTTGCTTTGAAGCCATGTGCAGCCAAACCCAGAAGGAAGCCCAATTGTCTGCAGTCAGTTCATTCCCTGCACCAGACCTTGAAGAGGAGTTGAGTGGAAACTACATTGCAAGAAAAAATCATTGCCCACAAATCAAGGATATCTTTGTCTGCTATCAAGGGTTAAGAGTATAGAGGAGCTTGGGTTTGGTCCGACCCCAATGAGCTGTACCTGGCCCATTCTCCAGCTTGGAGCTGCACTACACAATGAGGTGGGGATGCTTGTAACATCATAGACCTAATATGAGCACATGGACATAGACCCTATTATATCAATGATCTCATGAGCAGAGCTGCCCCTTTGTGTATGTGACGCAGTGGAGTGGGGACTGACTCACCCACAGCTGATTGGGCAAATGACAGCTTTCTTCCAAGTTCAGCTGAACATGAATTCAGACCAAACCTAATCCCTAGTCAGGATTTAGCAATCTTCTTTCACTCTAAGGAAAATGTAATTATTTTTAGGACAGTGAAGTGCAAAACTTGGATAGAGAAGGCAACTGGTTCACAAGTGGCATGACTAGGGCCATCTGTGTCAAACTGGTAGATTTGTGGTAGGTGATGTCAGTGAGGTTATCCACATTGGATGCCCTCATGGAAGTCAGTTCACACTACTACTCAGCCCTATTCCAGGTCAAATCATTCTTTTGTAGTGCATTACTTCCCCTTTTGGTCAATAATCATTGTTCTCAGGGCTTTTTTTCTCAGAGAATAGGTGCAGGAACTCAACCACGCTCGCCACACACACACATACCTGCCAAATGACATCAAATAGTGCATACAACCCCTCCCTCCACTGTCCTCATCTTCTCCTCCCTCCTTAAAAGCTCCACCATCTGTCATATTTCTTACCTTTGTTGCAATATTAGGCTGAAGCACCTATCCGGCTGTAGTACCTCCCAGCATACTATACTATACTACAGTCACTTGCAAGGGAGATCATGCAGTAGGAGCATCAACAACTGGTCACCAGGGAAAAAAATGGAGACCACAGAGGGTGCAGCCTGCCATGCACCCTCTCCTGCCCATGACTGCACTGAACCCTGGGCACCTGTTCTGTATCTCCCTTGTGCCTGTCCAGCACTCATTGGGATCTGTGCAGGAGATCTGACCTGTGGGAGCTACTGGGAGATAAACTATCACTTGTAAACGCAGAAGCTGGACTTCAGTGTTACCAAGTGATAGTGGTGTGCAGGGAGCAGAACACCTGAGCCAGAGTTGGTGGAACTGAGTTCCCCCTAGTTCCTGCTGAAAAAAGCCCTGATTGTTCTAGCCCTGAAGAAGAGGGGTAATCTGTTCTCTGAATCATTTTGGATGTATCTGCCGTTCTTGTTCATTTAGTATTTTAAACAAACTTCCAAGTGAGATGACCATTTCTAAATAGATGTTCCCATTTACATGCCCAGGACTGGATCAACCATCCCTTAACGGTTGGGGCCTTCACCCACATCAGTGACTTGACAGTGCAAGCTTTAAGCCAAGTAGCTCTAACAATTAACACATGTATGACACCATGATGTTGTAATTAGAAGAAGGTTTAAAAAAAAGAACATTTCGGAGTTTAAAGATTAAAGTGGACCTTTCAGTAGCTTTAGAAGTCTGCATGAATAATTTCCTTACTTATCTCTAAATACAGGAATGGTAGAATTTTAAGTAAAGCTCCACCTTTTATCTTTTTAAGAAATCCCTCCTGCAGTGATCTTCTGAGCCAGTTTCTCAGTTCAGGAAGTAGATGGTGACCATGGATGATGCCTGAACAAAGACCCTTTTGGAGATAAAAGCAGATGAAGGCATTGTTATGAGGAGTATTGTGATCTCTGAGAGAGGTAATAAATACCTGGAAGTGTTACATTGAAACATTACTTTGCGGCCTTTGACATCACTAAAGGGCCACACATAACATTTTGTGAATATGCAGTGTCAGAGACAGCAGACACGCAACAGGATATAGTCAGATACTGCAAATTTAATACAAGAGATTGTCAGAGACTGCAGACATGATACAAGAGATGGCCAGATGCTATAGGAGTTGTTGGAGACAGGGGGCCTACTTCAGGAGTCATTGACTGGAGACATATTACATGAGACTACTAGAAATCACTATTATAACAGGACATTAGGGAAACAAGGGAAACACAGATTAGTGTCTTCAGGAGCCACAAGGACAACCCAAAAAATGCCAAATGGCCTCATGTGGCCTCTGGGCGGCAGGTTGAGCACCAAGGGTCTATTTTCAGCATGTCTTTGACCTATGACCTCACTGTCACTCACTCATGCAAAACTCATTGACTAGGCTCCACCCAAGACCTCTTTGCCCCAATCACGACCAATTCTTGCATGATTGTTATTCTGCAGACATGTATTTGCAAAGAGGACCTGTTACCCCTTTACATGGGTACACTTACCAACATTAAAATCATAACAGCAGCTCCCTGACATAATGAAATCTGCATATTTTAGTTTTAGACTTAGCAGCCTTTTAGTGTTCATTTATTTCAGCAGGAAAGATAAATTATTAAAATGGAACTGTCTAGAACCCAACTTGTAAGATCACAGTGAGTTTTCTTAACATGGCCCTTTCCATAGCATTTATTCGACTGGCGTTTGTACCTTGCCTTGAAGGCACCTCTTTCTATCGGCGAGTCTAAAGCTTGGTGCCAGAGTGACTCAGACATGCGAGAATTGAAGGAGATGACCTCAGGCACCTAAGTGTTATTTTATTAACTCATGTCAAGCGGAACCGTGCAGCATTATGAAAAGGGCAGAGGCTCCTCACAAAGCTATGGAGGGCAACACAAAACAATTGCTGACTTCATATAAACACGATTAAAAGACGACAATCCCACGACCAAAACCTTCTTGACCGCTGGGAAGATCAGCAACAACCAAAGTTTACTTCTGTCGTTCAAAATTAAAGAATTTTGGATGGAAAGGCTTTAGGAATATACTGTACAGTTGTGCTCATAAGCTTACATACCCTGGCAGAATTTATGATTTCTTGGCTATTTTTCATAGAATATGAATGATAACACAAAAACTTTTCATTCACTCATGGTTAGTGTTTGGCTGAAGCCATTTGTTATCAATCAACTGTGTTTACTCTTTTTCAATCATACTGGCAACAGAAACTACCCAAATGACCCTGATCAAAAGTTTACATACCCCAGTTCTTAATACCATGTATTGCCCCCTTTAACAACAATGACAGCTTGAAGTCTTTTGTGGTATTTGTGGATGAGACTCTTTATCTTCTCAGATAAAGCGTCCCATTCCTCTTGGTAAAAAGCCTCCAGTTCCTGTAAATTCTTGGGATGTCTTGCATGAACCGCACGTTTTAGATCTCCCCAGAGTGGCTCAATGATATTGAGGTCAGGAGAGTGAGATGGCCACTCCAGAACCTTCACTTTATTCTGCTGTAGCCAATGACAGGTCGACTTGGCCTTGTGTTTGGATTCTTGTCACATTGGAATGTCCAAATACTCCAGTATTTTTTGATAACATACTGCATTCATCTTGCCAACAATTTTGACCAAATTTCCTGTGCCTTTGTAGCTCACACATCCCCAAAACATCAGCGAACCACCTCTGTACCTTTCATCATAGGCCTTGTTGACTCCTCTCCAAATGTAGTGTTTATGGTTTTGGCCAAAAAGTTAAATTTTGGTCTTATCACTCCAAATGACTTTGTGCCAGAAGGTTTGAGGCTTGTCTCTGTGCTGTTGTAAGCGGGATCCTTTGTGGTATTTGCGTAGTAATGGCTTTCTTCTGGCGACTCGACCATGCAGCCCATCTTTCTTCAAGTGCCTCCTTATTGTCCTTATTTTCTTTGCATCCCAAACAATTCTTCTGGCAGTTGTGGCTGAAATTTTAGTTGGTCTACCTGACCGTGGTTTGGTTTCAACAGAACCCCTCATTTTCCACTTCTTGATTAGAGTTTGAACACTGCTGATTGGCATTCTCAATTCCTTGGATATCCTTTTATATCCCTTTCCTGTTTTATGCAGTTCAACTACCTTTTCCCGCACATCCTTTGACAATTCTTTTGCTTGTCCCATGACTCAGAATCCAGAAACATCAGTGCAGTACTGGATGAAAGATGCAAGGGTCTGTCAGGAGTCCAGAAACTCATTGATCTTTTATACACACACACTAATTACAAGCAAGCAGATAACAGGTGAGGATGGTTACCTTTAATAGCCATTCAAACCCCTTTGTGTCAACTTGTGTGCATGTTATCAGGCCAAAATCACCAGGGTATGTAAACATTTGATCAGGGTCATTTGGGTAGTTTCTATCGCCATTATGATTTTAAATCTGCATGCTTTACACTTTCAATAAAATATTATACTGTAATTCTACACAAAAAGTTGCATTTTTTCAGACACTGGGTGCTTCTCCCTCCTCACCCAAGTATTACCACTGCTCTAGCATCTGGTCCCACCACCAGTATCAAAGTAAGAAAAAAATATCAAGGGGAGTTCCTTTTAATCGCCCTGCACTGCATGCAGTTGTGGTGGTGTGGGCTTTACAGAGTTGAAACAGGTGGTGTGGAAGGGAATGACATATTGCCTCCTCATTGTCTACCAAACATTTCAATCCACCACAGATCGTTTTTCAGAGGGGAGGCAAGGTCTGTCACAAGTGACCCATTCAAGTGAATGGACCATGCCACAATTGCCCTGCAATCATGTGCAGTGCATGTGGTTCTGGAGCCAGGTGTGCTCTTTACAGGGTTAAATAGGGGGTGACATATCATCTAAAAAACAGTCCACGCAGATCGCTTTTCAGAGGGGTGGCAAGGTCTGCTGAAAGTGTAAACGTAGTCCAAGGGTTTTTTCTTTTTAATCTTAGTCTTTAAAAGTATTTTTTAAACACAGGCAGTGTAAGTACCTGACATTGACCTGATTTGTAGTCTTGGTACAGCAGAGCTTAGGCTGGGACAGGAAGGAGCAAGACTCCGAGCCAATGGGCTTATTACTGTGTTGCTTCTTATTTCACTGTCCAATCACAGACTTTCAGGAGAGACAAGTTTTTTTCCAGGGTAAATAGAGGGAATACAGTTTCAGCAACCCCAGCACTAAATTCCTGTAATGGCAAGGAGTGTTGGGGTGTGTTGGAGAGTCTATTGATGTTGGCTGCTGGGGCATCAATTGTCACTAGGGGAATCTATTGTTGCAGGGGGTCTAATGTTACAGCTGGGGGATCTGTTGTTGATGGGTGGGGGGAGGGGGTCAGTTGTTGCTAGGAGGAATCTACTTTAGAGGGAGAAGTCTATAGTTGCTGACTGCTGGAGAGTCTATTGATGCTGGCTGTTGAGAGGTCTATTGTTGCTAGGGGGGTGCTATCAGCTGGGGGGTCTATTGTTACTAGGGGGATCTATTGTTTCAGGTGTCTATTGTTACAGGTGGGGGATCTGTTGTTAATGGGGTGGTCAGCTGTTGCTAGGAGGGATCCCCCTATTGTTACAGGTGGTGATCTGTTGTTAAAGGGGGGGGGGGTCACTTGTTGCTAGGGGGTATCTACTTTGGAGGGATGAGTCTATAGTTGCTGGCTGCTGGAGAATCTTTTGATGCTGGCTGGTGAGAGTTCTATTGCTGCTGGGGGGGGTTACCAACTGGGGGATCTCATGTTGTTGAGGGGTCTATTGCTGCTGGGGGATTTATTGTAGCTGGTTGCAGGGGATCTATTTTACTGAATTTCTTGTTATTAACCTCTTAACGCCAGGGCCTCCTGGCCCTATAAGAGGTTTATGATGCTGGGAGGTGGGGCTTAAGAGCACATGACCACCGTGATTAGCTGTCATGGCGGTCAAGTGATCCGCAAGCAGCGATCAGGAGCTTTTGGTTAGGCGCTGGTAACTGTCCTGGGAGTGCGCACTGCATGCGCCCTTGGTGCAACTGTATGGACAGCAATTCTCGCAAATATGCAGCCCCTTGGTCCCAAGGACCAGGCGCAGAGAGGCCTCATATTTGCGTGCAGCCGGCGCCAAGGGGTTAACAAATGCCATAAAAATTACTTAGCACCTAATAATAATACTTGGTTCTGTATTCTCTAAAAGAGGTGGTACTGGGAGGTGGGTAGGGGGTGTAAGAAATAGGGTGGTGCTCCGAGCCGGGTAGGGGGGCAGAGACGAGGAGTGACTTGGCAGGAGGGGGTATCTACACATGTTTGCTGAGAAAAAAAAGCCCTACTTCTAAGCATTACTTAACTGCAGTAGAGAAAAATCTGGTCCTACTGTCAGAGGCTGTGCTGTGTGGCAGAGCTGTATAAATCTCAGGACTGGATGGACAAAAATACAGCACCTTTGGCAGGTAAAGCAGTTCTCATATCATTTTTTGATCTGTGTATTTAGCTGTTCATCTGCAGTTCAGCTTTAAAATAATAGTTATGTTCATCACTGCAAGCAAGGTAGGTGTCAGGGTCACTGCCCTGTCATTAGGCAATCGACCTAGGCATCGCTGAAAGCCTTCACTGCAAAAACAAATGAGTCCAGAGCCCAAGTTCCACCGACAAGGATATATTTTGATGAAAGAGGACAGTGCTTCATTATCATTAGTGTATTGGAGATTGTCTGGCGATGACACTGGTGTTAAAGAAAGCAGTAATTAGCCCAGGTCGCAGGCGAGTACAGCTTTACTAATAACACTCCTGAGCAATGCCTCCCTGTACTGTATGCAGAGCCGCATCAGCAGAACGCTGCAATGTTTTATTTATTAAGTGTCCTAATATGTGAATATTCAGCGCAGGCTCCCTCGGCGTACGCCTAGAATAATAATGTATTTTTTCTTCCAGATTAAAATGTAAAGGTGAGAGGCCGGCCGTGCTTCATCGACGTGCCCATCTCTCGTCTTACTAATAAATCTCCTTATTGAATGTGCCATATAATTGATCTGGAAGTTGCGCGTTATGGATGGCGTGCATTACGTGCACTCGATGTGTTAAGAATGACGGTCATTTATGTGGAATGATTAGGAAGCATTCTTGGTGCTAACGGTTTCAATGTAGCAAAAAATGAGATCGTGCATCAACACGTACTTAATGCTGAACTCCTGGAGAAGTAAACATTGTCTGAATCAATTCATCATGTGTAATCTTCCTGGAATCTCGGTGTGCTTCGTGTATTTCTTACAGATCTGTGCAGTAATCCAGTGTGAGATTTTTCCTGTAATAAAAACCGCTCACTGCTGCTCTCTCTCCTTGTGCAGGGTGACTGGTCTTGTCTCCACCCCCTCCTGTAGTATTCTACAGGCAGCCTGTAGTGGGTGGCAGGGCCGGGACAAGGGGTGGGCAGAAGGGACTGCTGCCCTAGGCGCAATGGGCAATGGTTTATTGCAGAGATGTGGGTGCCCTGACCCTAACCCTAAAGGGAAGGGGGGAGGGGCGCAGTTTGGCATCTTTGCCCTGGGTGCTGGATGGCCTTGTCCCGGTACTGGTGGGTGGAGCCTGATGGGCCCTTCCCACAGCTCTGCTCTCTGCACGGACTATGTACATCACAGAGATGATGTCACTGCTACGTTTTCAAGGTAACATCTGGGTTTGTAAATGCATTTGGTACACACAAAGTCATTTTATATTCTTTGTGGCTACAGATGAATATATTTAAATTACGTATTTTGTGCCTGGGGTTCAGCTTTATGCCCCGTACACATGGTCGGACTTTGTTCAGAAATTCCGACAACAAAATCCTACAATTTTTTCTGACGGATGTTGGCTCAAACTTGTCTTGCATACACACGGTCACACAAAGTTGTCGGAAAATCCGATCGTTCTAAACGCGGTGACGTAAAACACGTACGTCGGGACTATAAACGGGACAGTGGCCAATAGCTTTCATCTCTTTATTTATTCTGAGCATGCGTGGCACTTTGTCCGTCGGATTTGTGTACACACGATCGGAATTTTATATCCTGCTCTCAAACTTTGTGTGTCGGAAAATCCGATGGAAAATGTGTGATGGAGCCTACACACGGTCGGAATTTCCGACAACAAGGTCCTTTCACACATTTTCCATCGGAAAATCCGACCGTGTGTATGGGGCATTAGAGCTCGTTCAGACTAGTGGTTGAGGTGTGGTAAAACCCACAGTTGAACTGTGTTTTCGCCTCCCCCTGACCCCTCCCCATTTAGTTGCAGGGACAGGGGCCAGGGGTGCACACATGCTGTGGCTGTGATACTTTGTTTCATACCCCCTATCACATTTGGCAGCGTAGCACCTGCCGGGCACAACCAATTCAAGTGAATGGGGCTGCTGTGCAAGGCACCTCTCAATCGTGTGCAATGCATGCAGTTCTGGCACCCTATTTCAGGGTTCACCTAATCTGGTTGGTTTTTACTGCCATCCAGAGCTTAATAGAAATATTTCCCCCCACTTCCTGTCCTGCTGCCATTTAACAAGACTGGAAGTAAAGGGGGACTCTATAAAAGCAATTTATACAGGAAGTGGTGGATACAAAGGGACCTTTGATGGGAAAGAGGGAGTTCAGGGGATGAGGGAGGAGGGGTGCAGTGGGGAAAAAGGGTTGGAACTTGGAATGGGGAGGGATAATGGAAGATAGTGGGGTTGATTTACCAAAACTGGAGAGTACAACATCTGGTGCTACTGTGCATCGTAACTGATCAGCTACTAACTTCAGCTTGTTCAATCAAGCTTAGACAAAAAAAAAATAGAAGCTGATTTCTATGCAGAGCTGGACTACCGAGCTGGACTAGATTTTGCACTCTCCAGTTTTAGTAAATCAACCCTATTGTCTTTCATTATCCTTCACCCTTCCAAGTTGCACCCTTTTTAATAAATCAACTCCAAAGAGAGGAAGTCTGAAAAATGAGGTTCACTTAGACAATGTAAGAGAGTGATATTTCAGTGTGTTTGATGTCTATTGTGGTATTGGCCAAAAAGCTAAATTTTTGTCTCATCAGACCAGAGCACCTTCCTCCATACATTTTGGGAGTCTCCCACATGCTTTTTCACAAACTCAAAATGTGCCATTTTGTTTTTTGCTGAAAGTAATGGCTTTCTTGTGGCCACTCTGCCATAAAGCCCAACTCTGTGGAGCATACGGCTTATTGTCGTCCTATGTACAGATACTCCAGTCTCTGCTGTGGAACTCTGCAGCTCCTCCAGGGTTACCTTAGGTCTCTGTGCTGCCTCTCTGATTAATGCCCTCCTTGCCCGGTCCGCGAGTTTCGGTGTGCGGCCGTTTCTTGGCTGGTTTGCTGTTGTGCCATGTTCTTTCCATTTGGTTATGATAGATTTGATGGTGCTCCTAGGGATCATCAAAGATTTGGATATTTTTTTATAACCTAACCCTGACTTGTACTTCTCAACAACATTGTCCCTTACTTGTTTGGAGAGTTCCTTGGTCTTTATGGCAGTGTTTGGTTAGTGGTACCTCTTGCTTAGGTGTTGCAGCCTCTGGGGCCTTTCAAAAAGGTGTGTATATGTGAAAAAAGGAAGACACACATGAAAGAGATAAGAAAGGCTGCGCACCCCGGAATTGGATTAAAGAAAAATAATTTTCCCCATGGGACTTTAAAACAGCAATGCACATAATGAAAGGAAGTTCTTAATAGATGTATAAAAGGTTTTATCCAATATCATGGTTTGAAGTACAGTATAGAGAATCATCTGGTACAGTAACACACATCTTATTCCCCAGTGCAGTAACAAACACATATTAATACACATAATTAGGTTACATAATGTTACATAAATAGTAAGCCCCGACGCGTTTCGACCTGTATATGGTCTCTTCAGGGGGACAGTTGTATCTAAAAAAGAATTACATAGATTAAATTCAAATAGATAAATATATATATTATTGTGCATCACTTGGATTAAACCAAGATAATGAGTCTTTACCGCTAAATGGTGGAATGGGTGTTCTCTAGTCCAGGATATGTGCTGAGGGCCAATGGAAACACCGGAGGGCTCGGGGGGCCACCCTCACTCTCCCAGGAGAGCCAGCCTCAAGGGGCTTACAAGGAGCCACACTTAGCGCGCCCCCCGGGAGGGGGGGGGGAAGGGGAGATGAGGGGGAGGAGCCCACACCTGCAACAGAAACCCAAGAATAGCCATGTATTAATTAGAGGAAGTTTGATAATTAACTTGGTAATATACTGAGTGTTTCCAATTTGTCTATGTGGAGACTGGCGTTGGATAGGATTTTTACTATGTAAATATATTGAAATGTTAACTCCATTCATAAATGTAATCGATAAGATTAAATGATCGTGTGATCCAACAATGCAGTGATATGGTAGGTCTATTATACTATTGTAATGGATAGGTAAATAAGAAAGATAGAATGGGTGAAAAAGAGGGAAAAAGATGTGTGTGTGAAAAAAAAAAAAAAAAAAAAACACAGCAACAGCGATAGCCTAAATGGAGAGGAGTGCATTGTGTGGTGGAGAATGATGTGAATGAGGTGGTGCATGGTGTGGTAACATGACATGGTGCTTGCTGGGTGCCTACTGTGTGAAAACAAAAATGAAAAGTAAACTAAAAAAAGTCTAAAAATAAGTGAAAAGCCAATCAAAATGTGAAAGTGTGTATGTAGGATGGTGGAGAGTGCTGTGTGGAATAAAGGTGAAATAACAAAAAGTTTACCTTATCAGTTGTATAAATCGTGTAGGCTGGAGGTAATGTTGGACTTGTTGATAGATTCAATGTGATAAGCTTGGTGGCGATCATGCAAAAATAAGGGCTCTAGTGTAGAAAGAACCTGGCAGCAGTAGCATTCATCCTGGCCTGTAGGAGATCATGATCTGATTATCAGGCCTCCAGTCTCCCTTTATATCCAAATTCAGGCAAATGGGATAATCATGTGCAGGTGCAAACCCCCCACCCACACCGCCCCCAAGAAAAAAAAAAAAAAAAAAAAAAAACACCCGGAGGGATTGGCGCTGGAACCGCTGATGGAGCGGCCCCTGTGTGGCTCCCTCGGCGTCCCGGAAGGCCTACAGGCCCCGACCACTGTCGTCATCTCCGCCGCAATGCGCGTGACGTCATGACGTTGTGCGCAAGCCGGGCCCTTACAGGCATGCGCACTCCGTCAAACGTCCGGAGATGAACACGGGACGCCGCCGGCAGGATAGAGCTCACCTTAACTGCAGCGGTGAGCAAAAAACTTCCTTTCATTATGTGCATTGCTGTTTTAAAGCCCCATGGGGAAAATTATTTTTCTTTAAGGTGTGTATATGTAATGACAGATCATGTGACACTTAGATTGCACACAGGTGGACATCATTTCACTAATTATGTGACTTCTGAAGGTAATTGGTTGCTCTAGAGCTTTTTATGGGCTTCATAACAAAGGGGGTGAATACATACGCACATGCCAATTATCAGTTTTTTATTTCTGAAAAATAGTTTTATGTATGTATTTTTCTAATTTTACTTCACCAACTTAGACTATTGTGTTCTGATCCATCACATATAATTCAGATTAAAAAAAACATTGAACTAAAGGCTGTAATGTAACAAAATAGGTAGAAAGCCAAGGGGGGGTGAATACTTTTGCAAGGTACTGTAGTTGGGGTCTCCACCCCAAGACCGGAGGTAGGATGGTGGGGAATGGTTGTCTGTCTTTTACCAACTATTTATCCAATGTTGCTGAGCCAAACTTGCATTGCGAGCTCAAGCTGAAAGATTCTTATGCCCCATTATTTTTGACAGCTCAATTTTTCAAAACACTGCATGTAGGTGGTCTAGGTTCTTGAATTTTGTTAGAAACAGATGACTTGTAGGTTAGTAGAAGAATTCTGTCAACTTGGTTTTGAGACAATGTACGGTTAAGGACTGTTTGCCAAGACCGGAGTTAGGATGGTGGAGAATGGTTTTCCACCTTTTACCAACTATTTATCCAATATTGCTGAGTCAAACTGACATTATGAGCTCAAGCTGAAAGATTCTTATGCCCCATTATTTTTGACAGCTCAGTTTTTCAAAATACTGCATGTGCAGGTTTTATGCTTTAAATATTTAGCAATGAAAAGCCTTTAAAAGTTTTATCAGCTCATATGAAAATAAGTTTCCAGGCAGATTCCACTAATGTACAAAAATATTTTTTGTGCGGGAAAGCTTTCCGATGCCAGAGCAAAATCTAAGCATTTTTGCATGTTAAAACGTATTGGAGTATAAGACTAAAATGTACTGGCCAATCACACCTGAACTGAATTTAACACTTGCCAAATCTGAATCTGAATTTCATTGTACTTTTTCACAGTTTGGATTCCCAAAAGGCTTCTGGGAGAAAGGGACTGAAACCTGTTTCAAAATCTCTTTTCTGACTTATATGTGTTCATGCTGATCTTCGAGCACCCTAAGCTTGTCCACCAGTGTCACAAGGTCCCACCCTTCTATCTTATTATCCCTAGTAAAATGTTTAAAGTGTCTTAGCCTATCTGGCTCCATCATCTAATCAGACATAGCTGCCGGGAGCTCTAAACCATTCTGTACAATGTTGCATCATTTGCAACTCTGCAAAATGTTTTTGGTTCGTATTTCTATTGACTTCAATGGGGCTTTCTGTTCAAAAATGATGAATTATCAAGGTTTGCGAATATACATAAAGGGGGGGGGGGGGGGGATTGAGCCTTTAATTGAGGCATACATATGGTAATATGGGCCTCCATCCCTGACTGAATGAAATATAAAGAGGGAATTGGGACTTTGTGTGAGGAAAGTGGCAGCTATAAAAAAAATACGTACATAGTGACCCAATGAGTTTATTATCATAATGAGGGTATGAAATCGCACTCAGTATGAAGTACATTGAAGGCCACCATATATGTAATTGTTTGATGAAGTACAGTTCATAGACATGTAGCGGTACCCCCATGGGGGCTGCTGGTTTTTAGTTCCTTACCTTTGCCAATCACTCCGCTTCCGATCTCCCATGCACTCACAGAACACCAAACAGTTAAAGTTCCAACTTTAAGTTTCTTTTTATTCAGGATTATATCTGTGGGGCTATTCAGTGAAACATATGAGATGCCCCATATTATTGAAGGGTGTGAATCCATAGCCGTAGCTTTGTTGCTGGATTCCCTTTCTCCATATAATCCCTTCCTGGTTCCATTTCTCTGTGTAATACAGCACTCCCAAGCTAGACAGATGAGCATTACTCTGAATAATATCCCTCTGTCAGACTGATGGATATTCCTTGGGGTTTGAACTCAAAGTCACAGGCCAACACTGCCTATTTCCATGACTTGTCTGTCAGCTCCCCTCAGTCCCTGAAAGCGCTTGATACTGTGGTCCTTGGATTCACAATATGAAGTTCTTATTCGGCTCCTCTGGGTTTGCACTCCCTTTGCTCTCTCCCAATCAACAGTCCATGTTCTACTCACAGAAAGTCGAACACCCAGCATTCATCTCCCGCTTTGCTTCCACTTCCTCCTGCTCTGACGCTTAGCTCCTACTTCCTCCTCCGACCGCCACATTCCCAGCATGGGAACATCCAGTAGTTCCTGTGCGACCACATGTTGATTCCTTCTCCAGGGCCTAGGCTCTTAGCCCCCCTGGATTCTCCTCCGGCTCCAGGGCTTCGGTATCTCTGAACTTAGACCTCTGGGCCTAACTTGTGGACTCTGAATCCCAAGCTGAGTCTGCAACAACCTCCCAGAGCATGTGCCCCCCCTTTTATTAGAGACCTCCCCCTAACTATAGAAATTAACCATTGGTCAATCCTCTCACATGGGTTTCCTGCCACTCAGGTCTCAGCCCATTCTCTCTCTCCAGCAGAATCCACTGTTAAGCAGAGAAGGTCTCCCTGAGCCCAAATGTAGGCAGCCACACCTCCTTCTATTCTGACACTTCCAACACTAAATTAACATCCCGGCCTAGTAAAGAACACAGGCCTGGCCAAATTTACCTGTCCCTATATCCCACACTATCAGAAAAACACTATAAAGCACCTACCCAAAGGTAGAGGGCGCTACAGACACATAAAATATAATATAAATACAAATTCCAGACAGTTCATGTAATTGTAACCTTAAAAACGAAACGGCACATTCCAGTTGCCAATGTATGGAGTATATACTCCGTGTAAGAGAATAACAAGTATAACAAAGGTTATAAATTGATGTGATGATGATAAACTAAAACAAGTTTGCATCCTGTCGATGCTCAATGCGTTTTGTGTGAAAAGACTTCATCAGGAGTGCATGCATTCGTTTGCCTGTAAGAAAAATATAAATACCGATAAGTTCTGGTAAGAACTCCAGCATCAAGGGAAAGGAAATAGAAAATGTTATGATCTGGTTACTTACATGGGACTGGAAAACAGGAGTATGTATTGCTGCAATTGAAAGGAACCGCTAGGGTAGGTCGTCTGTCCCGGGAGCTGGGGAATCTTCACTGTGCACGGGGCGAACGCCCAAACACAAGATACCCTGGAAATTAGATTCTCTGTATGGTGTAAGTGGTAACACAGGGTTGGGCTCCGAAGGAGTCTGCGAATAGGTGTTATGCTATGAAGAGCCATCATATAATAATGATAGTGTGAACCAAGTGAGAACTAGGTGTCCAGTGGGGATGGTTGATGAAAGGAGTGAAGGAGGACAAAAGTATAGCAATGAAAACCATAGGACCAAATCCAGATGAGTGAAACTATAGGCTCAAAGTGTATAGAGCAATCATATGTGTGAAAAACAAGTGAGTGAAGAAACCAAAAAATTGTACACAGCAAGGAAAGATGCCATATATACCAGAATATTAACCTTATGTGTAAAGGTATCAGGCCACAGATTGCACAGAGAGTGTAGCGTGGCCCATGGTGCAGATAAAGGCATTAGCAGTAGAGCATGCTTATAGGCGTCCAGCCCACCCGCAGGTAACCTCCAGCATCACGCTAGGCATGTGTCCGGGCTGGGCTCAGCTCTTCCTTCTCTGAGCTGGCAGCTCAGCTGTCGGCTAATTGCCAGCTCCTATCTCTCCACACTTACTCAGCTTTTGATGATATCCTGCTCATCAGTCCTGCCTACTTAAGCAGTCCAGCCCAGAGGATCTCTGCCTTCGCCTTAGTCAACATCACAAAGAATCTCCTGCATTCCTGTTAAAAGACTTGTTTGGCTGACATCCCTTCTGGCTCCAGATCCTGCTTGCTGTTTTACTACGCTCATCTCCGGCTTCCTGACGTTTGGCTTGTCTGACTATCAGTTCTGGTTCCTGAACTCTGGATATGTTTTGACTATGTTTGTAGTGATCCTGTACCTTCGTGGTATCAGGTGCAAGTCCACGCCCCCCTGGCTCGCTCCTGCTGGGATCTTACACGCTGATTGTTCGGTACACAGGCAGAACGGCAGTCTGCCTATGTAAACAAGGCAGATTACCGTTCTGTCAATACAGGAGGCATAAATCCTGTGTCTCTGCAAAGCAGCAACACTGATCCATGCCCTCCACTAGTAAAGCACCTACCCCCACTACACTAAAACACAGGCTGGGCATACATTTAACCCCTTGACTACCCCTGATGTTAACACCTTCCCAGCCAGTGTCATTAGTATTACTGTATTGGTGTCGCTGGTCCCCAAAAAAGTGTCAATAGTGTCAGTTAGTAATCGATTTGTCTGCCGCAAAATCGCAGTCCCGTTGTAAGTCGCTGATCACCGCCATTACTAGTAAAAAAATATAAATAAATATAAAAAAATAAATATATCCCATAGTTTGAAGACGCTATAACGTTTGCACAAACCAATCAATATACGCTCATTTGGATTTTTTTTTTACCAAAAATATATAGCAGAATATATATTGACCTAAACTGATAAAGAATTTAGATTTTTTACATTTTGTTAGATTAGATTATAAGTAGATTATAGCAGAAAGTAAAAAAAAAAATATTTTTTCAAAATTGTCAGCCTTTTTATGTTTATAGCACAAAAAATAAAAACCACAGAGGTGATCAAATACCACCAAAAGAAAGCTCTATTTGTGGGAAAAAACAAGCAAACATTTTATTTGGGTACAGTATCCCACGTGCAATTGTCAGTTAAAGTAATGCAGTGCCATACTGGAAAAAAAATGGCCTGGTCGTTAAGAGGGTAAAACCTTTTGGGGCTCAAGTGGTTAAGGGACAAAGGGGCTGAGCAGGAAGAATTAAAGTAAGCAACTTTGCACCAAGTTTACTATATGGGCTGTTTATTTATTAATACAGGGTGATCATCCTTGATCACTTCCCAAGAAAGAAGAAATTCAGATCAATATCAGCCAATAAATTACCAACTTAATCAAACTGAATAAAAATTTGATATGCTATATGCAGTGCATGACCATGCCCAGCCAGTCAGCCTAAAATTAATTAAAAGTCTGCTGGTCAAACTGGAGGGTATGTTTTATGGATCTTTTGATTGATATTTAGCTTGAAAGGTTAGTTTTGATTAATGATCTATTGATTTTAATGGCTAATAGATCTGCACAAGGGAATGTTGTAACATGTTTAAGAGTATATTTTACTTAAATGACATCTGATGTCTGTCATTTCTGATGAAATGTTTTGAAATCAATCACTATTATATGGTGACAATAAAATTTTGCCAATCTAAAGCTGTCTAACCTGATCAGAGATCTAATATGATTGTTACAAATGTTTTTGTTTTTTATGTGTTTATGACTCATTTAACCACTTAGGGACCGTAAGGATTTACCCCCTTAATGACCAGGCCATTTTTTGCGATACGGCACTGCGTCGCTTTAAGTGAAAATTGCACGGTCGTTCGACATTGTACCCAATCAAAATTGATGTCCTTTTTTTCCCACAAATAGAGCTTTCTTTTGGTGGTATTTGATCACCTCTGGGGTTTTTATTTTTTGCGCTATAAACAAAAAAAGAGCAGCAATTTTTAAAAAAAGCAATATTTTTTACTTTTTGCTATAATAATTACTCCCCCCGAAAAAAAAAATATAAAAAAAAAACGAATTTCTTCCTCAGTTTAGACCAATATGTATTCTACATATTTTTGGTTAAAACATTTGCAATAAGTGTATATTGAATGGTTTGCATAAAAGTTAGAGCGTCTACAAAATAGGGGATAGATTTATGGAATTTTCATTATTATTCATTTTTTTTTTTTTTACTAATAATGGCGGTGATCAGCAATTTTTAGCGGGACTGCGACATTGTGGCGGACATATCAGACACTTCTGATACTTTTTTGGGACCAGTGACATTTATACAGCGATCAGTGCTATAAAAATGCACTGATTACTGTATAAATGACACTGGCAGGGAAGGTGTTAACACTAGTGGTGATCAAGGGGTTAAGTGTTTCCTATGGAGGTGTTTCTAACTGTGGGGGGAGTGTACTGACTAGAGGAGGAGAGAGATCACTGTTCCTTATCACTAGGAACAAATAATCACTCTGTACTCCCTTGTCAGAATGGGATCTGTTTGTTTACATTGACAGATCCCCATTCTGGCTCTCTATGGAGCGATCGCGGGTGGCCGGCGGACGCCCACTGTATCTATTGCACAAACCGACGTACAGCTACGGCGATTCGCGCAATAGAGCCAACCTGTCGCAGTATAATGACGGCGGCTGGTCAGCAAGTGGTTAAAGGCCGAGTTTAGTTTTCTCTTCTTTTTTTTCTTTTTCTGTTTTTAACTAGCTCAGGGGACAAGTTCAGCAAAAGGGACGACACTTACATTGAATGGGAAGTGTCCATTCTGCTGATGGCGGCTCTCTTGATTGAAATCTTTTGTCCTCTGTCCCCTTTCCCATTCCCAATACCCCCATAGTGGGTGCTACAAATTATATATACCTTGCTGCTGCTGTGTTCCACGCACTTCCAATCCAAATTACAATTTCTATTATACAGCACTGCAATATACACTATATTGTCAAAAGTATTGGGACGCCTGCCTTTACACACACGAAACTTAATGGCATCCCAGTCTTAGTCCGTAGATTCAATATTGAGTTGGCCCACCCTTTGCAGCTATAACAGCTTCAACTCTTCTGGGAAGGCTGTCCACCAGGTTTAGGAGTGTGTCTATGGGAATGCTTGACCATTCTTCCAGAAGCGCATTTGTGAGGTCAGGCATTGATGTTGGACGAGAAGAAAAAACCCAAAGTGTAGCGCTAAAGGATGATGTGCCCAGTGAAATATATGAATTGCACTAGGATGGAAACATAAATACACTAAGTAAAAATTATATACAAAATTAAGTACTCTCTAAAAATGAAAAAAAGTTTATAAATGATAATAGATGTGAATACATTCCCAGTCTGAGTACGAGGAAATCTTGCAAACAGTAGATGTATATAGTTGTGAAGAAAACCACCACCGAGAATAGGGGAGGCTTACCAGATCATTTGAACACGCTAGAGCATACGCTCTGCGTGTCAAACAAGCTTGAGTAAAGATGGGTGGACTCTGGATCAGTGTCGTCAAACAGGTATGCACGGATAGCAGCCAAATGGAGTCACGGGAGATGTAGTGCCACAGGCAGACCAGAATTTAGAAATCCACAGGCATGCAGAAAATGTCAAAAAGGAAAGCAAAAGGCAAAAAGTTCCGACGCGTTTCGTCTCCACGGATATCGTCCCACCCCAGGCGGAACGGTCCCCACTGCTGCCTAATTGATTCTATATCAGCGTTGTTTTTATCTTATTCATGTGAGTGTTTTTACTTCATTAAATTCATCCCTGTTTTACGGAATTACGCTATGGTTCCCTTTTGCTTTCCTTTTTGACATTTTCTACATGCCTGTGGATTTCTGAGTTCCGGTCTGCTTGTGGCACTACATCTCCCGTGACTCCATTTGGCTGCCATCCGTGCATACCTGTTTGAAGACACTGATCCAGAGTCCACCCATCTTTACTCAAGTTTGTTTGACATGCAGAGCGTACGCTCTAGCGTGTTCAAACGATCTGGTAAGCCTCCCCTATTCTCGGTGGTGGTTTTCTTCACACTATATACATCTACTGTTTGCAAAATTTCCTCATGCTCAGACTGGGAATATATTTACATCTATTATCATTTATGGACTTTTTTTCATTTTTAGAGAGTACTTAATTTTGTATATCATTTTTACTTAGTGTATTTATGTTTCCATCCTAGTGCTATTCATATATTTCACTGGGCAGTGGGCACGTCATCCTTTAGCGTTACACTTTGCTGTTTTTGTTTTGTATACCATTCTTTCAATGTGGTGTGTTAGCTGCTGATTTTGTGAGCAGCGCAGAATCATCTTGTTTTAGTGTTGGACGAGAAGGCCTGACTCGCAGTCTCCGCTCTAATTCATTGCAAAGGTGTTCTGTCGGGTTAAGGTCAGGTCTCTGTGAAGGCCAGTCAAGTTCCTCCAACCCAAACTCGGTTGTTTTTCAGGGGTTGGACTTGGCCCCTTAGTTCCAGTGAAGGGCACTCTTAAGGCGTCAGCATACCAAGACATACCATGGACAATTTCATGCTCCCAACTTTGTGGGAACAGTTTGGGGATGGCTCCTTCCTGTTCCAACATGACTGCGTACCAGTGCACAAAGCAAGGTCCATAGGTTCATAAAGACCAAGATGATCGAGTTTGGGGTGGAGGAACTTGACTGGCTTGCACAGAGTCCTGACCTCAACCCGATAGAACACCCTTTGGATGAATTAGAGTAGAGACTGCAAGCCAGGCCTAAACCTTGTGGACAGCCTTCCCAGAAGAGTTGTTATAGCTGCAAAGAGTGGGTCAACTCAATATTGAACCCTATGGACTGAGACTAAGATACCATTAAATTTCATGTGTTTGCAAAGGCAGGCGTTCCAATGATAACATCAATCTTTGTTAGACTTCTTTAGTAATAAATGCCCCATAATTAATAATACAGTCCCATTTATTGCTAATCATGTGCTCCACACCAATCATCTACTGCAAATCACCTCATGTTCCACACAACACCTTAACCACAATATGCTCACCTGTTGTTTTGACCTATATAGATTTAGGTCAAGATGCACCTTCCCCTTAAAGGGGATAATATAGCCCGGATTGATGTTACAGCCTCTATAGATTCTTATCCTTGATTCATACGCTCATGCAACTTCACTGGTCTTTATGATGTTATTTAAGATATATAAAAAGGTGTTCGAAATAAAAGATTATACCTTCATAATGCATTCTGTAAGTGCATATGTATTTATTATCATTATAAAACCCTCATAATGATGTGCACTAGTCTGGTGCACTACAGGATTGAGGCGTGCACTGTCCCCTTAAGATGTGGATGGATGCCGCTCACTATATCCACTCTAGCCTGCAAGGTCCGCACTGTCCCCTTTAGATGTGGATGGGCTCCGGTCACTGTATTTATCGAGCATGCTCCCTTCTGCCAGGATTCCATTGGCTATTTGCTTACGTCACTAGCTCCACCCCTTACCCGTTATGTCACCATCAGGTGGCTTCATCATGTGGATACCCTCTGATGAAGCCACATAATGGTGACAAAATGTGTAAGGGGTGTAGCCAGTGACAAAGCATAAGTTGCAGCACTGTACAGCAGGAATCTAGGAATGGAAGATGGATAGATACATAATAGGTTCACCTCCCCTATTCATAGAATGCTTTTCATTGATGAAAGATATAGTACAGCTTCTATGGATGGAAGAGGGGGGGGCAGAAATTAGGTGCTGTGACAGATCAAACGGGGACAAGGGCTTTTGGAGGGGGCTACAGGGTAGTCCCTTGCCTACTTACTATGGACCCTGGCGTTTAAGGGGGCTCTATTCTTTGGAAGGTGTGTGCAAGGGGGACCTTTGGAGTGGTTTTGCTTCGGTTTTGGCTCCCTGTCTCCCTGAAATACACAGTATCTGGGAACCTAGGACATAGATACAGATTTGGAGCCCCTATGCCCAAACCAGCATTGACTGCTTCTACCCCTCCCCCCTTAACTCAGAGACTCAGAGCAGATGGTAACATAATCAGCTCAAAACAACCTGATGCTGGGGTCTCCTGTTATAATCTGTTTACTAAGGTGTCTTTCTCTCATGGTATATTTTCCCCATTGTGTGCCTCATATGTGTGACTTTATATTGTTAATTGAGTCACCTATTGTCTCTGTCTGTCTGTTATTCCTCTTGGAGATGTGACTAGCATTGTGTCCACTTTACTGTGTTACCAAACTATTGTGAGATATTTATATGTTTATGGTAATTAGATTACTGTTTATGTTTATGGTAGATGTTCATTAGATGTTCACAGTTTGTTCACAGTTTGAATTGTTTGGGATTATGTGATGAAGCTCTTACCTGATTTTGTGTAGTATATATTCTGTGGGAATTTACAAAAAAGAGTCAGTTCCAGTTTGCACCTAAGCTAGTGTTGATTATTTCTTGGGTGCAATATTCAGCTACAATACCTGATTCCTGGTTCCAGAGTGGAGGAAGCTGCATCTTGGCAGAACCAGGAGTTTACTGCTTCGGGGGTGTCAGGAAGCGAGGGGACGGGGACAGAGGAATATTTCAACTAAGAGAGCAGCCACCAGCACAAGGGACACTTCTCATTCCATGTAAATGCCATCTCTTGTGCTGATTTAAAAGAAAATGAACTAAACTAAGGTTTTAAAGTGGTAAGACCCCCCCCCCAACCTCCCCATGTTTTTTTCCCACTTACCTGCAGTGCTGTGGTGTGGTTTTCAAAGCACAGCGAATCAGGTGTTGCCCTGATGCAATCCATTGTTTGGGTGCCATATAACAGACCCTAAGCTGCCATCTTTGTCCTTTTCACTTGGCTGCCCTTTCTGGGTGCAGGCAGCCAGCTCCGATGATGCTCCGGACCCACCCTCTGTCATTCTGTGTGCTTATCATGTCAGCTCCTGGGAGATGTGATATATGTATCCCAGGAGGCTGCTGGACCAGGTATATGTCATTCTTGCCTAGGCTAGAATGGTGGTAGCGGCAGGGCTAAAGATTAAAAGAAAAAACAAATCCTGGAATTCTTCTTGGGGGTGGGGGGGGGTGTTAAATCAGAAATAACTACCTTGTGGAAGTTAGGTTCCACTTTCATTACCCTTCATTTAGGACCTGCCTGTCTGGACCTGATCCCGGGAGTACATAATCCTGTGAGCTGAGCAAAATTTTTTTACAATTTTGTGCATCTCAGTGCTGTTGATCTCCTCCAGCCACTTTCATTCATTGCCTGTCTATATGCACGTACTCCAGCACTGACTGCACATCATTATGCTGGATTTGATTCATGATAGTGACAGCGGTGGACCATGCAATGTGTCAGCATTGTCGCTTGTAGTCTTCAACAAGTGTGCATGTGATGGAGTAACAAAGCAGGATCATAACTGGGACACAGTCTTCACCCCAGTGCCTAAGAAAGAACCTTTAATGGCAGGTTTACAATGGATTTATTGTTGCCTGGTCATGCCTGGTCATGTGACCATTGTGATAGGCTGTCAAGGTTGTCACATGATCGGGAGCCGGAAAACTGGTGGCATCTAGTGATGAAAAGAGGTTAGTGCATGGGACAGTTACTGATAGAAGGTAGAGATTGCAGCATAATATGCATTTTTTTATTTTAAATTAGCAAATTTGAATTTTTAATGAAACAATATTCAAATGAAGTTCTCCTTAAAGCATACATAGCAATCGAAGCCATACATCTACTGGTCATTAAACGGGTTAAACACTGGCATATCTCTGCAAGCATGCAAAAGGTTAATCGAGCCACCCTCGCTCTCTCTTTGATGATTTTTCTATTGATCTGCCATGTAATATTTCATGTCATAAGAACAGGGGTCTTTGTTTCACTTTAGACTCAGCAAAATCCGAAACGCTAAGTACATAAGAAAATCCTTTTAGTTGCTTCCTGCATTTGTGCTGACATGCATACAGTGTCATTTCACCATGCGCCTTTCTTTCCACAAAGCGGGGAGCTCGGCAGAAAAAGCAATTACAGGCTGGGATTGGGCGTTTTAGAGGGAGGATGAAATGCTTTCAATAGGGATTTCTGGGGGCTCCATTCTTTTGGCGCACAATGTAGGAACCACAGAGAGTTTTTTTTTTTTTCCTTTCCTGAGCCATTCAATTGCTTCTTTTATGTCGAAAACATTGCAGACAATTATTTCAAGCTCATGCAAAGATTTCAGCACCATGGAGAGTGCTGTATTTATTCTGGTTAGCTAGTCTCTTGGTTTATGCATTTTTGGCAGAAGTTAATGTTTTCAGACTAACTTTTTCTTCTGCTCTTCCTTGCAGACTAAGATCCACTTTATCTATAAGCAGGCATATTATTTATCTCACTTCCATGCCTTTCTTGCCTGCAACAGGAAATTATATTGAGCTGGAGAGTGACATAAAGCTGCAACCAAGCCCAGAACTTACAGGAACACAACACACACTTTAATACAAACAATAGTTATGTTTGACAATTCATTATAAGATTACTTGAAAAATCTCCTGTAGCGCTACCCCCATAGGAGCAGCTGGCCCGCTGATCACCCCACAATGCGCTGCACTGTGTATTCTAAGCAGTGGCGGCTGGTGCTAATAAATTTGGGGGGGGGCGCAGACAAACCCCTCCAGGTCCGCACTCAGCAAGTATTGGGGGTGCTGGGGAGGCTGCTACACACAGAAGGTTTTTTTTTATCCTAATGCATAGAATGCATTAAGATAAAAAAAATCTTTTGCCTTTACATCTCCTTTAAGGGCTCATGAACACTGCATCTCAAAGAGGCAGCTCCTACAGGCTTTTTTAGGAGTTTACAGGCATATGTTCTTTGTCTCGGTTCACACTGGGGTGAGTTGTCAGGCTCCATTTAGTGCAATGGAACCATTCTAATCAGAGCGACTCAAGTCACTCCAACTTAGAAAAAGCCGGCAGCACTGCAGCGGGATCCACAGGAGTCACAAGGCAGTTTTTTTTTTTTTTTTTTAACAGCAAGATCCTTATTACATGTGAATGCAGCATACCTGATTGGCTTCTATCCAGTTTGAGTGGTGCTTTAAAGAGGAAGCAAACCCTGATGAGTTTTACTTTCTCTTTTTTTTCCCCTGCAAAGTAATACTGCATTGCATACTAGCCCATTATGTTGCACTTACCTGCAAACGAAGCCTGCGATGTCCCCACTGGTGGCCGCGTCCATCTTCACCCCTCTTCCTTCCAGGGCTGTGGACTGTGACTGGCCGGAGTCGTGTGACACATGTACGTGGGAGCCGACGGTCACGGCACGGGCCCTTTAGAAGTAGGACAATCTTCAGTGCGCATGCGCCGATGATGTTGGTGCAAGCCTATATGGTAAATATTTCCTGAACCGTGCAGGTTTAGGAGATATTTCCAGTACCTACAGGTAAGCCTTATGCCCTGTACACACGGCCAGATTTTCAGACGGAAAAAGTGCGATCGGATTGTGTTGTCGGAAATTTACGATCATGTGTGGGCTCCATCGGACTTTCTCCGTCGGAATTTCTGACACACAAACGTTGAGAGCAGGCTATAAAATTTTCCGACAACAAAATCCGATCAGTTAAATTCCGATCGTGTGTACACAAATCCGAAGCACAAAGTGCCACCCATGCGCAGAATAAATTAAGAAAAGAAAGCTATTGGCTACTGCCCCGTTTATACTCCCGACGTACGTGTTTTACGTCACCGCGTTCAGACCGATCGGATTTTCCAACAACTTTGTGCGACCGTGTGTATGCAAGACAAGTTTGAGCCAACATCCGTCGGAAAAAATCCATGGATTTTGTTGTCGGAATGTCCAATCAATGTCCGACCGTGTGTACAGGGCATTATTATAGGCTTACCTGTAGGGAAAAGTGGTGTGTAAGGGTTTACAACCATTTTAAAAGGAGTTACAAGAGGCGCATAGCAAGTTAAATTCAAGTGTCTATATTATCTGCATTTATTAAAACATTTAATGAAAAAAAAAAAAGTTTTTTATTATATGAAAGCATGGGGTAAATGACTAAACTGGCAGTGCTTTCAGGATATGTGGACACTTTTGCCAGCTCTGTGGACACCGATTAACTCCTATCATTCTTATACAACACATTGTACTAGTATCTGGGGAAACACCCCACAACACCCAAGGGTGAACCTAGCACAAGCTTGGTTACAATGAGCTTGAGAGCATCAGGATCCAGCAGGAGTTTAGAGAACGCATTTGATGTATTAAAGGGCTAGTGAATGTTTAACAAGCCCTTATCAACAAACTTTCAGGGCCCGTACAATTACAGTTTATAACACTGCGTTGCATTGAGGCAACCCATTCATTTTGTGCACAAATAAAAAAAAACCTGTGCTGAGTGTAAGAATACCAAATAGCAGCATACTACAATGGCAGAATATTTAACCACTTTAAGACCGGGCCTATTTTTCAAACTTATTGTTTACAAGTTAAAATTTTTTTTTTTTTTTTGCTAGAAAATTACTTAGAACCCCCAAACATTATATATATATATATATATATATATATATATATATATATATATATATATATATATATATATATTCTAACACCCTAGAGAATAAAATGGCAGTCATTGCAATACTTTCTATCACAACGTATTTGCGCAGAGGTCTTTTGGAAAAAATACACTTTTTTGAATAAAATATAAGACAACAGTTAATTTAGCCAAATGTTTTTTTTCATTTTGTGAAAGATGATGTTACGCTGAGTAAATTGATACCCAACATGTCACCCTTCAAAATTGCGCCCGCTCGTGGATTGGCGACAAACCATTATCCTTAAAAATCTCCATATGCAACGTGTAAAAAATTCTACAGGTTGCATGTTTAAGTTACAGAGGAGGTCTAAGAATTATTGCTCTCACTTGAACGATCGCAGTGATACCTCACATTTGTGGTTTGAACACCGTTTTCATATGCGGGCGCTACTCACGTATGTAATCGCTTCTGCATGCGAGCTCGGCGGGACGGGGAGCATTAAAAACATTTTTTTTTTCTTATTTATTTTACTTTTTATTTTTTATTTTTACACTGTTCTTAAAAAAAAAAAAAAAAAAAAGTTGTGTTACTTTTATTCCTATTACAATGAATGTAAATATCCCTTGTAATAGAAACAAAGCATGACAAGACCTCTTAAATATGAGATCTGGGGTCAAAAAGACCTCAGATCTCATATTTATACTAAAATGCAATAATAAAAATTAAAAAAAAAAAAGTCGTTTGAAATGTTTAAAAAAAAAAAAAGTTTTATCTTGTTGACAAGACAGACTGAACACAGCTAAGTTGCAAGTATGTAGTAGCAGTGGCACAAAAAACATTACATAGCCCGGGAAACACAAACTCCTCTTCAGACACACACTTCCATCCACCAACAAATATTTATAAAGTCACCCAGCTCTTCTGCGCACAGAGTGAATAATGTATAGATCAGGGGAAAGGCGAGGTGTCCCAGTGTCACTTACCATGGATGATGAGGTTCTCGCAGTCCTGTAGCTGAGGCTGGGTTCACACTATACTACACGACAGTAGTACGACTTTTATCCTACTTTGCTCTGCGACATCAGTCCTACATTGATCCTACACTGGTCCTACATCCATCCGACTTTCATGAACAGGATACTACTTTGATCCGACTTTTCAGATAGTACACTTGTCCTTTGACCAATCAAAACTAACACACAATGGGAGGGGCTACAGCAGGGGGCAGGAAATAACACAATGTCGGATGCCAAAGTCGGATGGTTAGGACAAGGATCCGACTTTGATCCTACTTCAATGATAGTCAATGGGCTGAAGTAGGATCAAAGTTGGACCAAAGTAGTACAGGGAGCATTTTCAAAGTCGGACTGACTTGTGTTAGACCAGTTAAGACGGCTCCCATAGGGAAACATTGATTTTCACACGTCATGAGCTCCCAATGTCGGACGGTTGTCGGACCAGTGTGAACCCAGCCTCAGGATGTGATCAGGACATTCCACATGCATACAGTAATCAGACGTTCTCCTTCTCTCAGGTCCTCCTGATCGCACACAACAAAGCCTCCTGCAGCCTACGAGGAGGAAGTCATGCTTAGACCTCTCCACTTTCCTAAGTTGCAGTCCATCCACTGTGGGACTGGGAGGAGTCGTCGAGAAACCGGAAGTGACGGCTCAGTTCCACTAAAAGCACCGCCCTGCATCCTACGGATGCTCCAATCAGTAACCACCACAAAAGCATAATTCTTTAGTGGGAGTGTTCGGGCGCAATGCTTAGCACCCGAAGATACTCCAAAGCAGGCCAATAAAGCTTCTTAGCTGCAATCGTGTGATCGATAAAATGTCAGGCTTCCCATAGACACTTGTGTGTCCGGAGTCTCGGATCACTTAAAGGGAGAGTTTTTTTTATTTTTATGATGACTAGCTTGGGGGGGGGGCGACGCCCCTGCGGGCGGGCCATCACTGATTCTAAGCCCTGATTGGCTGAAGAAATGCACCTAACCACTGGTCAGGTGCAAGGCTTTGCCCAATCAGGGCACAGTGAATAGCTGGTAGTTAAGGAGCGGGCTGGGAAGCTGACGGATGAGTTGTCAGCTGTCAGCGGGCTTCCCCACTGACAGCTGAATGGAAAAAAAACATTGGCAGCAATAGAAAATTTTGAAAAAGAAAACGGCATAGGGGTCTCTCCAATCCATGTCAGGCCCTTTGGGTCTGGTATGAATTTTAAGGGGAACCCCAAGCCAAAATACAAAAAAAAAAATGGCGTGAGGTGCACACAAAATCCATACAAAACCCTTTAGGTCTGGTATGGATTTTGAGGGGAACCCCCGCACCAAAATGTAAAAAAAAAAAGAAAAAAAGGGCATGGTGTCAATCCCAAAATCCATACCAGATCCTTATCCAAGCATGCAACTTGACAGGTCAGGAAAGGGGGGAAGAGCGAGCGCCCCCCCCCCCCCTCCTCCGAACCATACCAGGCCACATGCCCTCAACATGGTGGGTTTCTTTGTCAAAGCAACTTGTCCCCTTTCCCACAACTGGTTGTGGGGGTCTGTAGACAGGGGGCTTATCGGAATCTAGACGCTCTCTTTACCAAGGGGGTCCCCAGATCCCACCCCCCCCCATGTGAATGAGTATGAGGTACATTGTATTCACCAAAAAAAAGTGTCAAATAGAAATATAAACACAGTTTTTGACAATTCCTTTATTAAAAATGAAAAAACAATATCCCTTGATGTAGATCCATCGTAAGTTATGACGCCCACTGCACCGCCAGACCCGAAAAAAAAGAAAAAAAAAAAGCTCAGCCCCCCGACTAATATTCTCCCATTCCTACCTCCATGGGCAGCCTAGTACATAGAGCTCACTAATACAGACATTATTATAATACAGTACAATACAATAACATGTCATAGTGTGCGCCCGAAAAGTAGGCACCTGCCTACAAGTCGAGCATACAGCAGAAAAGTTGCAAGTAGTTCTTTGTACATTGGTGAGCAGACCAACTCCGTCTACAGAAAAGCCAGCTGTCAAATTCCATGGGCCCACCCCCGTTCATCAAACCTGACATAGGGGACGAGGCCCCTAAAACTCATTTACCGATCTGTGGCTGTAGACGCTGCTGACCTGTACACGAGTGCTCGGCTCATTTTGGCGATTGTTGAGCACCACAAACCAAAAATGCTATTTAAATCATTTTTAATATTCAAAGCGAACTCCTCCATCCATCCATGTCTCTATGCTTTATCTTGCTGAGAAATCACTTTAGCCGCCCCCCCCCCACACCCAGGCATTTCTGGCCGTGGCCATCTTGAATAAGGGAAGATGATTCATGTATCATTCATTTCCTTGGAATCAATCTGCCATTAATTCAAGCATGCAGGCAGAAGAGTGTGCTTAGCTGAGAAATCCCCTCTTCCTCTCCTAAAGAATCCTGGGATGTATGACATAATTTGCCTAGACCTGGAAACCAGGAAATAATGCCATGTACACACGAGCGGACTTTTCGACCGGACTTCAAACGGACTTCCAACGGACTTTCCGAATGAACGGACTTGCCTACACACGATCACAACAAAGTCCAACGGATTTGTAAGTGATGACGTACTACCAGACTAAAATAAGGAAGTTGATTGCCAGTAGCCAATAGCTGCCCTAGCATAGGTTTTCGTCCGTCGGACTAGCATACAGATGACCGGACTTTTCAATAGGAACTGGGTCAGGCGGAGTTCCGACGTAAAGATTTGAAACATGTTCCAAATCTAAAGTCCGTCAGATTTTCGACTGAAAAAGTCCGCTGTAGGTCCGATGGAGCTCACACACAGTCGACTTGTCCGCCGGACTCGGTCCGTCAGACCAGTCCGGTCGAAAAGTCCGCTCGTGTGTACGCGGCATTACTGAAAAAAAAAGGTTTAAAATGAGTAAATGTGATATACTTTCCTATCTTTTTACTAATGCTATCTGCAAAGATTAAAAATAGTCATTGTTTATTGAGAGAGTGAAGATCCAGCTTCGGAAGGTTTTACCCCTTCATGACTAGGAATTTGTGGCTAATTGTCCCTGAGGCTTTCATAGGGTGGCCGATAGAGCCAGGTTTTTGTGATTATATATGTCTGTTTAAGGACCTTAGACCTGGTAGGGTCAATTATATAGTTATATTTGTTCTGTTATGTTATGTATTAACCACTTACCGACCGTCCGCCGTCAAACAGTATGGCTCCCCTGCGCAAATCGCCGTAGCTCTATAGCAACTGCTTTAAGGGGTACAGGTGGCGAGCGCCCGGCGTGTCACTTAGGAGCTGATGCGCGTGCCAGGCAGCCACAATGTCTGCCTAGCACCCGCGATCGCTCCTGACAGAGCCAGAACGGGGATCTGTGTGTGTAAACACACAAATCCCCGGTTCTGTCAGGGGAATAGAGAAAGATCGTGTGTTTCTAGTAATTAGGAACAGCGATCGGTCTCCTCCCCTAGTCAGTCCCATCCCCCCACAGTTAGAACACACACTGAGGGCACACATTTAACCCCTTGATCGCCCCCTGGTGTTAACCCATTCCCTGCCAGTGACATTTATACAGTAATCAGTGGCTATTTATAGCTCTGATTGCTGTATAAATGTCAGTGATCCCAAAAAAGTGCCCAATCTGTCCGCCACAATGTCGCAGTCCCGCTAAAAAATGCAGATCGCCGCCATTACTAGTAAAAAAATAATAATAATAAAAATGCCATAAATATATCCCCTATTTTGTAGAGGCTATAACTTTTGCACAAACCAATCAATATACGCTTATTGCTATTTTATTTTGTTTTTTTGGATATACAAAATATTGTGTTTTTTTCAAAATTGTCGCTCTTTTTTTTTTTTTTTAACACAGGTAATGTTTATTGAAATCAAAGTACAGTACACTTGTGAAATCAGATTAATTATCTTGTACAAGAATATCCGTAGAACCAGACTCACAGTGATACATATTTGAGGCCAAGTAATCATGCGACATAGGAACTTAACTCATCTATGCAACTTTCTCCCATCCTTATTAATCTACCTATCATTCTTCTTTTGAAAATGGTTGTAACAATCATCTCAGTACACTGTAGACTTTTTTGTTTATACTTCCCTTTTGCATTTAAATCCACCCTTTCCCATCAGTGTCTCTCCATAGCAAGGGGAGCAGGAAATGGAGAAAAGGTGTCACGTAGGATGGGTATCCTAGGGTGTGAAAGGGAAGGTTGCTCCAACACATCTGCAGATTTGGTAACTCATAACCCCCCTAGATCCCCAACCTTTGTCAGAAACATCCTATCCGCCCCCACTTCCCATGACCCCCAGGAGGGGGGGGCTCCTGAACCCCCTATATGGTGAGGTGTCTCGCTTCAATCCATGCTGCCCAAATCTTGTCGAACTTTAGAGGACAGTTCCTTCCCATATAGGTAAGTTTATATAGTGGCAGTACCGCATTGACCTGGGCTCTCCATGCCCCCACCGTAGGAGGATCTCCCAACTTCCAGCGTAGTAGTATCTCTCTCCTGGCATAGTATGCTGTGTAAAACACAAATAATTTGTTATATTTTGTTGTGGTCAGATTATCGGTAATGCCCAGGAGAAAGATAAGTGGGTCTACCTCCAGGTGTAATCCCGCCACTGCGTTAACCTCCGCCACCACTGCAGTCCAGTAATTCTGCACTATAGGGCATGACCAAACCACATGGAAAAAGGTCCCCACCGACTGTCTGCATTTAGGGCAAGTATCATCCAGTCCCGGATATATAGAGGAAAGTCTTTGGGGAGTATAATATACCCTGTGTAAAAACTTTAGTTGAACAAGTCTATCCCTGGCCGAGATCATAAACGGGAGGCACTGCTGCAGTCCCTCCGACCAATCCTCTTCAGTCAGAGTCGGGATATCTGAATGCCATTTATTAAATAGCGTAAGTGTTCCAGAAGCAGTTTTACAGGTAAGCCTAAGATATATAGAGGATAGTGTTCGATCTATGTCTTTAGCTATCAGTAGGGACTCAACTGAGTGAATCACTAGCTCGACCCCCTCCGGAAACTGCGCCCGGGCCGCATGTCTAAGCTGCAGGAACCGGAAGAACATCCACGGGGGGAGGCCGAACCTCTCCTTCAGCTCAGTAAACGAAAGTAACTGTCCCTCCTTGAAAATATCCCGTAATGTCCGGATACCGAATCTGGCCCAGACCAAAGGATCCGGGACAGATTGGAGATGCGGCATTGTTGGGTTGCCCCACAGTGGTGTATATGGAGAGACAGCCCGCCTGTCATTAAAGTAATAAGAGACCTGCTGCCATACCTTAATCGTCGTTTTCATATTTGATGTGACTTGAGGACTGTACCGCGGACCTCTATAAACCAGATTACTGAGCTCAGAGTATGAGCCAAGAATCGCTGCCTCTAGATTTACTGCCGGGTTGGTATTATCCTGTGTGAACCACCACCTCACCGAGACCAATACCGCCGCCCAGTAATACTTTTTAAAGTTTGGGAGGGAGAGGCCACCCTCTGAAAGTGATAGCTGTAGTGTCTGTTTGGCAACTCTAGGTGTTGTCCCCGCCCAGAGGAAAGAAGTGATAGCTTGGTCTAACTTTACAAAAAACGAGTTAGGGATGGGAATTGGAGTATGGCGAAAAGCATATAAGAATTTGGGGAGGAAGGACATTTTGATAAGGTTCACTCTCCCGACCAGGGTCAGTGGCAACGTTTTCCAGACCAAACAACGCTGGAGAAACTGTTGAAGAATAGGGTATACATTGTCTATGAGGTATTGTTTCGGATCTGTCTGTATGATAATGCCTAAATATTTGAATTTCGTCACTCTTCTTAGGGGGAGGGGTGAGCCAGTCGGCGGGGGAGCATCCGTCAGGGGGAACAGGAGGGATTTCTCCCAGTTCACCCTGACTCCAGAGAACCTTCCAAATCTGTCTATGATGTTCAGAGCGGCTTTTAATGATTGTTGGGCGTCATGCAGGTACAGCAGCATGTCATCTGCGTAGAGTGACACTTTTTCTATCAGGGGAGGGAATGAAATACCCCCCATCTCCGTGGATGCCCGGAGTAATATCGCCAGCGGCTCGATCGCCAGGGCAAAGAGTGCCGGCGAGAGCGGACAGCCTTGCCTGGTGCCTCGGTGGAGGGGAATAGAAGAGGAGAGGATGCCATTTGTGCGAATTCTGGCTGTTGGGCCTGAGTAAAGTAGTCGTAGCCATTTCACAAAGTTGGGTCCCATCCCAAACCTCTGTAGTACTAGCCACAGGTATTCCCACTCCACCGAGTCAAAGGCTTTTTCTGCGTCCAGGGAGGCCACAATGTCTGTCCCCCCCTCCGCAGTTGGTCTCGCCAATACAGTAAACAGTCTCCGTAAATTAATGTCTGTACCCTTGCCCGGCATGAAGCCTGTTTGGTCTCCATGTACCAGTGACAGAATGACTGTGTTGAGTCTGGTAGCCAGCACCTTTGCGAGGATCTTTGCGTCCACATTAAGGAGTGAGATGGGTCTGTACGAAGAGCATAATTCTGGGTCTTTGCCAGGCTTGGGTATGACCACGATTACAGCTCTTGACATGGAAGGGGGCAGAGAATCAGAATCAAAGGAGGCGGAGAGGACCTCCAGTAACCTAGCAGCAAGGGTCTCGGCATGGGCTTTATAGAATTCAACTGGGAATCCATCATCCCCTGGAGTTTTTCCCCCTTGAAGGGAACCTATAGCACTTTGGAGCTCTTTAAGTGTTATTGGAGCATCGAGGCGCCGGCGAGCTGCCTCTGACAGGGAGGGTAGCTCAATGGCTCCAACATATGTTTGAAGATCAGCAACCGAATATCCCACCCTGGACGTATACAGGTCCCTATAGTACGTCGCGAAACAGGTGTTAATATCTCTTGGGTCCGAAAGTAACCTCCCCGAGGCATCTTTAATGTTAGCCACATTAGCCGAGACCACTTGCTCCTTAGATAGCCACGCCAATAGACGCCCAGTCCGCTCCCCCTGCTCAAATATGCGCTGCTCCTGGTGTAGTAGTAGTTTTTTTGTGGCCGATGTTCGGAGCAACACAGCCTCCCTCATGGCACACTGTAGGTCTTTTCTATGGGCCTCATCCCCACTAGCCGTATATTGAGCCTCTAAATCTGTAGCCCTCTGTTCAGCCTGCAGCAGAGCTGCCCCAGTTTGACGCCTGGTAAGGTCTATGGCCTTCTGATAGTGTTCTTTGGCATGGTATTTAAATATCTCCCAGCTAATTGCGGGTGTGGTGGCAGGCGGATTGTTCGTCCAGAACTCCCGTACAGCCACCTCCGCATCCTCAGCCACCCGGTCATCCGAGATCCAGAACCGGGACAAGCGCCACAGACAGTCGGTGGGGGCAGGGGTCATCCTTAAACGGAGCAGGACCGGAGAGTGGTCCGATATGCCCCTGGGCAAGTGAGAGACCTCCTGTACCATTGCCAAAACGGCACTCGTGGCAAATACCAGGTCAATGCGGGACATAGCCCTATAGGAGGCAGACTGGCAGGTATATGATCTTAGTATGGGGTTTTTCCACCGCCAGACATCTGTGAGGCCAAAGGTAGTGGCCCATCTGGACAGCGAGGACTCTGTTGTCGTATCCGGCACTAGCTTGTCTACATGTGGACACGGAGGCATATTGAAATCCCCCGCCAACAGTACCTTGTCTGTGGGATAGCCTGCTATACTTTTCATAATTTTGTGAAGCACCGGTAACGAAGCCGGAGGAGGTATGTACAGTCCCACTATCACCATGGGCACATTTGCGACAACTGCGTGTAAGATTACATATCTGCCCTCGGGGTCCAGGTGCAAGTCCAACAATGTAAATAATAAAGTCTTGCGTATCAAGACGCTCACTCCTCTAGCGTATGTGGAGAAGGTGGCGTTGTAGTAATGTCCTACCCACGGTTTTTTAAGACCGAGGACCCGACCCCCAGTGAGGTGGGTCTCCTGCAAAATGCAGATATCTGGGCGGTGCTGTTTAAGAAAGTTAAAGACCAGGGATCTCTTAATGCGAGAGTTCATCCCTCGGACATTCCAAGAGATCAATGTGATAGGGGCCATGGGATTTTGAGATAATGTGAAACAGACTGAAGGGGGAGTGCACCCGGACCCCGAGGGGAACAGAACCACCTCCCATCCCACGTCACATCTGAGATCAGCAATCTAGATAATATCACTGTTCCTAAACCTCTATATCTGTACAATATACATTCCTGTGTATAACTGTCATAACATTTCTTTCCTAAACTTAATCCCTTCCCCCCACCCCGCACACCCCCCCAACCAAAGTGTGCTTGTTCCCAGTAACTGGTTATGGTCATTGACCAATCGGGGTCATGAACTTAGGAGACACGTGGTAGAAATCCACCACTCAAGAGGTGTATCAGTCTCCATCTGAAGGAGATGCTGCCATCAAGCAGGAGTCACAGAGATTTCACCTGGCCGAAGCCAGGGGCACAAACTTAGAAATTACGTTCCCATCTTCCCCTCCCCCTCTCCCCCCCAAAAAGAGAAAAATAAAACCTGTTATAGAGAAAATGTAAATACATGGAAGCTTCACCTTGTCCCATGTCAAAAGCAGGCCTCAGGTCGAGAAAAAGAAAAACAGTAAGAAACAAAAAACCCAAAACAGGACTCTCCAAATTCTGTAAAAAGAAAAATAGGGTTAATCGAGCAAAGCAGGCTCGCTGCAAGCTTTTGCCCGGGCGTCAGGTACGATCGACATCAAACCGGAGCGTTATCAGGATCGGGGCTAATTGGTCAGCAGAGTTCATCCTTTGCATGCGGTGGAGAAAGCATTCCTCACTGTCAGAGTGTCTGTGTCCGAAAGGAGAGAAGTAGGGTACAGTAGGCTCGCTGTCCAGCAAGTGACTCTGAATCCCCAAAAGTTTTTTGAGTAGCTGGCGATTAGCAGGGTAGGTAATTGTAGGTGTTCTCCCCGCTCTTCCTCAGATAATAAATCTGACACGCTTCGGCTGATGTCAAGGCTGGTGATGTTGCTAACGGTGGGCCAGGGTGTTCAGCCATTGCATGGCCTCGTTGGGGGAAGTGAAGAACCTGACGCTCTCCCCATCCTGTACACGAAGTCGGGCAGGAAATAGCATGCTATAGCGCAAGCCCTTGGTTCTGAGGGTCTGCTTCACCGCATCAAACGACTTGCGCTGCTTCTGAGTATCCACCGAGAAGTCCGGGAAGAACATAAGGCGGGCCGCCTCGTGTCGAACCTCCGCCATCTTGCGGGCCTCCCGCAGTATCAGATCTCGATCCCGAAAGTTCAGCAACCTAAATATAAAGGTGCGCGGTGGGGATCCAGGGGGGCCCCGGGTCGGCGGCATCCTGTGAGCCCTCTCAATTGCAAAGAACGGAGAGAAAGCAGCCTGTGGGAACAGCAATCGAAGCAACCGCTCAGTATATGCAGATGCATCAGAGCCCTCCGACCCCTCAGGGAGTCCTATGATCCGCAAATTGTTTCGGCGGTTCCGATTCTCGGAATCTTCGGCCCGTGCTTCCAGATGTTTCACCCTCACCTGTAGGGTATGCAAGGTGGCCGAATGGTCTCTGACCACATCCTCTGTATCGCCCACTCTGCGTTCCACCTCAGTCACCCGGTGCCTCACCTTCTCAAAGTCTTGCCTAATAAGACCAATTTCAAGTTGCACAGTGTCAATTTTAGTAGTTAGTGTGGACAAGGAAGATTGGCAGCCCGTGATGGCCTGCATTAGAGCCGCGAAGTTACTCTGATCCGTGAGAGCAGGCTCCTGTCCGTCTGTCTGTGTCGCCATGCTGCTCGCTCTCCCCACGTGGACAGCCGCACCGCCTGAGTTACTGTGGGTTTTACTCGGCTTGTGGTGATCCAACCGTCGCCGGCTCCGTGTCCGCATCCGCAGGGGGAGGTTGGGAGAGGGTTCAGACGATTAGAAGGCTTGGCAGGATGAGTTAACAGGATAAATTCCCCGCGATGGCTGCAGAGCTCCCTGATCAAGCGTCCTACACCGTCGCCATCTTGGACACGCCCCATTGTCGCTCTTTTTTTTGATTATAGCGCAAAAAAATAAAAACCGCAGAGGTGATCAAGTACCACCAAAAGAAAGCTCTATTTGTGGGAAAAAAAGGACATCCATTTTGTTTGGGTACAGCGTCGCAGGACCGCGCAATTGTCAGTTAAAGCGACGCAGTGCCGTATCGCAAAAAATGGCCTGGTCAGGAAGGGGGCAAATTCTTCTGGGGCTGAAGTGGTTAAATGCATTTTTTATACATTTGTATTTAATTTTGTTTTATGTATTCCTAAATAAAGTGCTGCTATGACCATTTGACTCCAAATGAATAGTGGTCCTCTGATCATTTTGGAAAGGGGGAGGGGGATACGTTTTGGTGTCTCAGGGGTGTTGAAGTAGTTGTAAGTTTCAAAATTAGGAAAAGAAGAATTGATTGTGCTAACTGTAAAAAAATAAAAAATAACTAACAATCATATGAAATTAACATCAACTAAGATTGTGACAGCAGGACTCACCGAACTCCAACATACGAATAAAATGAATAAACAAAATAATTGTGTTGCGCTGTCAAACAAAGTGCTAAGTTTCAATATCTACAGTCCCTCAATCATGTCATGCAGTCTAGTAAAGCAGGACAGGATGTGGGAGTAAATGTTTTTAACCACTTGACATCCAGGGATTTACCCCCCTTTATGACCAGGCTTTTTTTTTTGCAATACCGCACTGCGTTAATTTAACTGACAATTGCGTGGTCGTGCCACGCTGTACCCAAATAAAATATATTCCTATATCTACTTTTTTCCCACAAATAGGTGGCATTTGATCACCTCTGCTTTTTTTATTTTGCGCTATAAACAAAAAAAAGACCGACAATTTGAAAAAAAAATATATATTTTTTACTTTCTGCTGTAAAACACATCCAATAAAAAATAGAAAAAATCCAATTTCTTCATAAATTGAGGCCAATATGTATTCTGCTACATTTGGTAAAAAAAAAAATAAGCGTATATTTATTGGTTTGCACAAAAGTTATAGCGTCTACAAACTATGAGATATTGTTATTTATTTATTTATATTAGTAATGGCAGCGATCAGTTACTTATAGCGGGACTGCTAAATTGCGGCGGACAAATCGAATACTAACTGACACTTCTGACACTTTTTGGGAACCAGTAAAACTAATACAGTGATCAGTGCTAAAAATATACACTGTCACTGTACTAAGGACACTGGCTGCGAAGGGGTTAAAATCAGGGGAGATCAAAGGGTCAACTGCCTAGCCTGTGTTCCAGTGTAGTGGGGGAGGTGTTTTTACTAGGGGAAGTCATAGATCGGTGTTCCTGCTTTACAGGAACATGGGATCCATGCCTTTTGTACTGATTCCTTGTTTACATCTGCCTGTGTACCGAAGCATCGGCGGGTGCTGGCAGACATCGAGTCCATCGTACCGGCCAGCGTGCATGATCACAGCGGGTGCAGGCCACTGACGGCATGTGCCCCAGACCCAGAATAATGTACAAGGTAAGTGATCCTGCGCAGGGCGCCGCTTTGCCACTGTATATGTAAGTTATACGGTCAGCAAGCGGTAAAGCAGACTTTCACCCTGAAAAACAAATTGGATATATTCGCCTCCAGACCCCTCTCTCTCCCACCTTTCGGATATTTTATTTATTTATTTATTTTATCTTATAAGGTTCTGTCATGCCGGTCTCCAGCGGCAGAAGCTCTGCAGAAGAGACAACCAACAATGGCTGGGAAATGCCTGTGAAGTGATGTAACCCATAGAGTTACTATGGAGCTTCTGTTGGCGGCTGCCTCCTCTGCACCCGCCTCCGCAGAGAAGCCGCCGCAGACAGCTCAGTGTGGGACCAGATCAGAGCGGCTTCAGAAAAGGTATGTATAGCGATTTCTTCTTTACATAGTTACATAGTTAGTCAGGTTGAAAAAAGACACAAGTCCATCAAGTTCAACCAAAAAAAAAAAAAGTACAATCTCATATACACAAACCTATACCCACAGCTGATCCAGAGGAAGGCGAAAAAGCTCAGCAAAGCAGGATCCAATTTGCTATAGCAGGGAAAAAAAAATCCTTCTTGATCCGCTGAGAGGCAATCGGATTTTCCCTGGATCAACTTTTACCTATAAATGTTAATACCCAGTTATATTATGTACATTTAGGAAAGAATCCATGCCTTTTTTAAAGCAATCTACTGAGCTGGCCAGAACCACTTCTGGAGGGAGTCTATTCCTCATTTTCACAGCTCTTACTGTTAAGAAACGTTTCAGCATTTGGAGATAAAATCTTTTTTCCTCTAATCGTAAAGAGTGCCCCCTAGTCCTTAAAGTGAATAACTCAACACCAAGTTCATGATATGGACAAGACCACTTATGTTTTTGTACATGTTGATCAAACCCCCCATTAATCTCCTCTTCTCAAGAGGGAATAGATTCAGTTCCTCTAATCTTTCCTCATAGCTGAGCTCCTCCATGCCTCTTATCAGTTTGGTTGCCCTTCTCTGCACTTTCTCCAGTTCCCCAATATCCTTTTTGATAACTGGTGCCCAAAACCGAACTGCATATTCCAGGGCTAGATAGGTTAGTCTTAGATCATTGATGCCAGTAGATTTAGAGATTTTAGTATTAGGGTGATCTTTTACTTTAAAGGCTTCTGTGCAATGGTGTCATGATGAAGTGCATGCACATCAATTCTTCTCAAAGGGAATTCCCCTTTCCTACGGGAAGCTAGTGTCCACTTCCTGTCAACCACATGGGCAAGGCAATTTACACCCTTTGAGTCCCTGTGCACACGGAAACTACCACAAAGACATTTAATATCTTACATATACACTTTACTCCTCAAGGATTGTCCCCCCACCCCGAAGCTATCACAGGTGTCCTGGGAAAGGGACCTCCAAAAGACCCTCACTGATGAGGATTGGGATACTATGTTCAGAGGGATCTCTGAACGTAGTGATTCAAGAAAACTGTTATAAAATTGAAACCAAATGGTACAGAACTCCATCTCAGCCTACACAAAGTCTCACACACCATACTCAGAATTTGTTGGAGATGTGGGAAAGCGCAAGGCATCATGCTCCACATTTGGTGGGAATGTGAAACACTCCAACCTTTTTGGAAAGAAGTTCACGATCTTATCACACATGTCACCACGTTCACTCTAGATCAGGAAACTCCAAACTATGGCCCTCCAGCTGTTGCAGAACTACACGTCCCATGAGGCATTGTAAAACTCTGCCATTAACACACATAACTAGGCATGATGGGAATTGTAGTTTATGAACAACTGGAGGGCCATAGTTTGGAGATCCCTGCTCTAGAGCATACCCTTGCACAATTTCTCCAACACCATACGACCTTGCCTAAAAAAAAATCACAAATCACTGGCTATGCACATGGTAAATGCGGAGAAACTCTGCGTTCCTGTTCACTGGCAAGCCACATGCATCCCAACGTTCAGAGAATGGTTTGCCAGGTTCTCTAAGATAGAGGAGATTGAAGAATTGATTCACATCTCCCAAGAAAGGATACATAAATTCACAAATACGTGGGCATGTTGGAATCATTTCAAAACCACTGAGCGTTTTCACTTTTATGTTCCATGAACACGATTCATTTCTACTTAACAAGAAGGTAGATGCCGTCTGCGTCAGGCGGATGGATGGAAAAAGGAAGTGGGTCTAACCCTTGCTGTTTATACATTTGACTAGTACCTAATCCCCTTCCCTCTCCCTTGCCCCCTCTCCCTGCCTTTATCCCCCCCCCCTTTTTCTTTCCTCTTTCTCTCTGTTGCTCTATCACCCTTTGTCATTATTCCTTTTCCTCAGGTTTCTTTCAACTTTTGAACTTTTGTACCCCATGACATGAGCCTTAAAACCCCCCCTTATATCACATGCAATGGGGACAAGATTACTTTACCCTGAAACAAGCCTGTACATTATTTCCCCTTCTCTGGTGAACAAATGTGATACATACAAAAACCTTTTCTTAACCTCAGTTACTGTATTGTTTATGGCTGTTGTGCCCCATGACTCATTAGGAAGGTATGCTCTAATAGGCCCACACCTGTCATGGTCTCTAAAAGAAACTATGTAATTTATGTACTTGTGTGTTTGTATCACTTTGATTACTCTCAATAAAAATAGTTTGGGGGAAAACCTTCTGTGCTGCAGCTCCCCCCCAGACCCCCCTCTTTTTCTTACCTGAGCCCGATCCGATCCAGCGATGTGCAGGCGCGCAGCGGCTCCAGCCCCCGTCTCTCTTCTCATTGGACAGATCGATAGCAGCAGGGGCTGCTACTGACTTTCGCTGCTGTCAATAAAACCCTGTGATGCGGGAGTGGGGGTCTGGGCTGAGTCCCGCTGTCTGTGTCAATGGACGCAGCAGCGTAACTCGGGAGCAAGCCCGATGAAGAGGAGGGCCTGGAGCACTGGTGGGGAACCCTAGAAGAAGAGGATCAGGGTTGCTCTGTGCAAAACCATTACACAGAGCATGTAAGTATAGGCATGTTTGTTATTTTAATTTAATGTTTGCAACCACTTTAAAGCAGAACTAAACCTACCTATCCTTTTTGGCCATGGAACCTACCATCTTAGCTTCCATTTGATCTGCAACTAGCATGGTGCTGCACACGTGATCAGGTATGACCCAGCTATTTCATGGTTTGACAGTGGTTGAGAGCACAAGCAGATGTGACAATCAGCATTTCAGGCATACCAGGAATGTAATGGTTTTGTTAAACTGTTAAAACGATGGGTTCAGTCCCGCTTTAATTTCATTTTGCCCATTGACTGTAATGTATGTTGCCTAAAATGTCGTATTTCATCAAAATGTTCCTATTTTTCCCCGAAGTTTCAGCAAAGCTAAAACTCTCTATTCCTTTCATCTCTAGCCATACTTAAAGTCAATTTAGAGCAGAAATGAACAAGTGATGGGCAATTTGCTACAATGATGGGTCTATTGAGTAGATTCTATTACTTGTTCCACTAGGTGAATAGACGATTTGCCCGCTGTATTAGCAAACTGACAAAAGGGGTCCAAAGAGTGATCAAATAAAGCAGGGCTCCCTCCCCTAAGTGACCTCCAGTCACCTGGTTGGACTCAATGGGATCCAAATTTTAGCATAGAAGGAAGGGAAATGTCTTTGGACTAATAATTAAGTATTGTGCTTCTTTTTTTAACATAGCACTTAATAAGAGAGCAAAATCGTCCTCATTACACCAGTAATGTCACAAGGGAAAGAGATTTTTCCCCAGTGACTCCCGGTATTGTGCTTGGCAGGTTCCTGCTGTCATTTTGTTGATGGAAAATAAATGGGCAGGTTAACCCTTTACCAATAAAGTATCTTGCTCATCTTCAATGGAGAGTATTTTGCCTACCCAAGCCCTTTACAGGCATCATAGAATCTCATTGTATGTTTCCTCATGCTGTGGAAGTGACACACAAATCAACACAACATTTTAGCTGAACAATATTATTGTCCTGTCATCCATTTCTCAGCACCTGTCTTGGCAACTGGAATAGAACCATCTCAAAATCATCACACCGATCGTGAATTATTAAGCAGTGGCAGAGAAATGCAGCGATATTTTCTCCTGTCACAGATCAGTCTGTGAGGAAGATAAAGAAAGATTAGAAGATGTCTTCACCATGACCCTGCTTTCTACTCCTCTTGCAAAAAAAAAAAGCCAAGTTGCTACTTCATGTAAGATAATGCTTCCCATTTTGTTATATTGCTTTTAAATTGAAATAGATTGTAAGCCATTACAATTCAATTTACTGGACTAGCTCCTTCTCAAGGAGATAGAGAAGGATAAAGGAAGCCCAGGGATTGCAGAGAGAGATGAAGCTGGGGCAAGCCGTGTGTTCGGAGAGAGCATTGTTCATGCATATGAAGTCTGTCGCCATATATTAGAGTGAACGCAACAAAGTTAAAATCTCATCTGTCTTGATGTCAAAGATCCCTACAGAGAAGAGCGCAGTGCTTTCTGCACAATACATGGATATTGTTTAATAGAAGGATCTGGAGCTCTCACCAATATAATCACAAACTTCTCAAGACCTGTCTGATATGAAGTAATTTGATATAAAGAATGCATACCAGTTCTGGCTCTATGATCAAAGCTGCATCATTTTCCACCTATAAAAGGGCACATTGTGTTATGTTTTGTGGTTTTTTCAAGGGCCTAATGGACAGCAAAAAATAAGTAGGTTGGCTGTAACCGTCCATTAAGGGAAGTTGCATACTCTTTTGCCACTATATATTTTTAAAAGTGTTATACCCTATCTATTTTATCTGAGTTCCTGGAGTTAAAAGTCTTAAAGTGATTGTAGAGGATCGTTTTTTTTTTTTTAAATAACAAACATGTCATATTTACCTCCACTGTGCAGCTCGTTTTGCACGGAGTGGCCCCAAACATCCTCTTCAGGGGTCCCCCGGCGGCTCTCGCGGCTCCTCCCCGCATCAGATAAGCCCCTAAGAGAAGCGCTCTCCCAAGGGGGTTATCTTGCAGGCACGCTCCTGAGTCCAGGATTTGCGTCCACAGACATGAACGCCAGACTCGGCCCCGCACCCGGGCGCCCACGTCAGTGGATTTGATTGACAGCAGTGAGAGCCAATGGCTGTGCTGCTATCAATCTATCCAATCAAGAGTCGGGACCCCGTGGAGAGAGGGACAGTGCGTCCCCGATGAAGAGATGAAGAGGCTCAGGTAAGTAAAACGGGGGAGCTGTGGGGCCGGTGACTGCCAGGTGTTTTTTCACCTTAATGCATAGGATGCATTAAGGTGAAAAAACACGAGGGTTTACAACCCCTTTAAGCCTTGATGATGGGGGCCCTTTAAGCCCTCAAAACATGTTGGCATTTTCTAAGATTCCTAAGAATCAGCAGGGACCAGCAGAGATTCAGTCCATGTATGGGCGCGTTGATTGAACCCAAGTTAAGCCATCAACTGACTTTGGTACAACCAGTCTGTCAGGTTTTTTTTATATTAGATTACTGCCGGTGGCTATAGCCACTGGTGGTAATCATCATGTTCTTCCGGCTGGGAAGGCTCCTTTTGCCCCCTTTCTGGCAGAACACAATAGCTCTGTGGAAGGCGTTTCCCCATCAACCATGACTGTATTTATGGGTGAATCAAATCAATTTGCTTTCCTTCCCTTTTCTCCTCCCCCATGCTCCTCATAAGTTGACCCTCCATATTGGGGCATAGATCTGAGGAAAGAGCTACTGCACATGCTCCGAAATGTGTTACCACCCCCTGCCTGAGGTCACTTCCAGTACATGTGTTCCACATGGTGCACGTGCGTTCCACGGTGGTTCCGGAAGTGTGGCGGCTATCTTGCCCCCTCGCTCTTCCCTCCTTCTGCAGCTGCTGGTCGGCTTAGCAACGTGGAGCCTGTAACAGGAGACAGGAGTGAGGATACTATATTGACGAGCCTATTTTAATGCTGGATCTCGTAAGTGTTTTTAACCTTATGTGTATTAAAACTGTTGGAATACTGCACTTAGAACTGCCTTCTTGTTGCTTTTTTCGAGTCATCTATGGGCTACTTAAGACTAATAAAGTTTACCTTGACTATAAAAACCAAGTGAGGCAAATGAAGTGTGAACGAGTAAGGGTCAAATAAATTGGCATATAATAAGACAGGATAGGGTGTTGTTCCATAGTTTGAAACAAAGATTCTCACTGGTTGTAAGTTTAAATGAAAAGGGAATCTCATTCACAAACTAATACACACTACAACAGGCAACTAGAATGGGGAATGGTCTGCCCTTAAAAGAACCTGAACCAACCAATAGTACGGTAAAGGTAAGTAGAGAGATGGGCTTGCTCAAGAAATTCTGGAGTGCAGAAAATCAGAAGGATGCTCTAGGAAAGAAAATGTCAGTAACAACCGCAGAAAGTGGACAGGAGACCTTATGAGAAGAGGCAGAAAATACAGAAGAAGGTCCAGCTGCAGAACATCCAATGGAAGGATATGTCGAAGGAAGCTTCATGACCAACCATGGGGTTTGTTTACTAAAATTGGAGAGTGCAAAATCTGGTGCAGCTGTACATGGTAGCCAATCAGCTTGGAAATTTCAGCTTGTTCAATTGGAAACTCCTGGAAACTGATTGGTTTCTCTGCAGAGCTGCATCAGATTTTGCACTCTCTGGTTTTAGTAAATCAACTACAGCCCAATATCTACATTGCTTTCTCATTTTTTACATGAGTTTTTTTAGACTGGCAATCTGTGATTACTTTGTGGTAAACCCCACAAAATAAAGGAGGGTGGAGCTGTGTATCTGCTTAGAATGACCATGAAGATCAAAATATATCAAGGAATGGGCCTCTACCAAATGGTGTACTGTAACCTTTTCATTGCATTGACTTCCTTTGCTGATCTCATTCACAATTTCTCAGCCGATACTCAGACATCCCTCTGCCAGGCACTGTGATCTATGTTTAAATGAGAAGCAGATAGTGATAATATGCTCAGCAGCTGTTGCTGACTGTGGGTCCCAGTCTGATTGAGGTCTAAATTGGGAAGTACTTTTTCTCGGGGGCCATCAGCCCAACATTACTTGTTTAAACTGCAGTGGCTGGCAAATGCCCTGCCCACTTTCAGGTTTCCAGCCTTCCAACCGGACAGTCAAAACCCAGCATTGAGATCCTTCCAGGCCTTCTGCCTCAATCTCCATTGTTTCACCTAAGTCTGACACCTAGTGGATCTACCCATCAACAGGTCCCGGAAGCTGCTTTGGGACTTCAAGGAAGAGACAAGAGGATCAAGGCATGTGCTCATATTACTCTTCTTCAAGAATCATGAATCATTTGTCTTTTGAAATTGAACTAAACTAAACAATAAAGGCTCTGTTAGGGGGTAGTGTTTTTTGATAGAAGAAAGTGTGTAGGTCTCATCTATCAAAAAAAAAAAAAAAAATCTTCTCCATTGCTCCTATCAATTTTTTTCTTTGCATACACTGCATGTACAGTCCCAGGCCACTCCCAATATATGTAATATGAGTCAGGTTCTGGGACAATGTAACTCCAGAATGCATGCACAGAAGTTAACTCATCAATGGCCATCCAATGGGCAAACATGGAAGATTTCAGACTGGGAAAAGAAGGTGGAAAGGATGGTGGTGGAAAGGAAGGTGGTAACGGACAGCACAGCAATGCATAGCATGGAACTAATGGAATTGATGGAGGATAAACACTGAGGAAAATTTGCCTTAACGTGCAAGAATGGCTATAACTCCCCTTGTAGACGGTGGTTTAAATCTACTTTAGGTGGATGAAACAAGATATGAAAATCCTTCTAAAACTTATAAGGACTAGAATAAACTTTTTTTCCAATAGAAAAGAGTGCCAAAGAAGGAAGAAGAGGTTAATCCCAGAACATAAGCTGGCAGCATTAATGAAGGCCAGCGATTTTCTGTAGAACACAGACACAATCCTTCCTCTCCAGTCCTTCTTGTCTATGCCCCCCAGGGAATTTCTGCATCGCTAGGATTACACTGCAGCAAAAAGAAATAGATGAGCTTGTGATGTCGTCTGATTTGGCGAGATATATTTAGCCAGCGGTGAAATCCCGGCTGAGGTAGCATTCTTTGTAAGTGCCCCTATTTGTCATTTCAGATTTGTGAATTGGGAAACATGACCACACGCTCTGTCATACATTCTGCTTGGATTAATAATTCAGTTACGGGGAATGAAAAGTCAGCAACTAACAGCTCACGGCAGAAGGTGCTCTGATTTCAGCAACTTTCTTACAAAGTTTTACTTTCATGTCGGGGAAAAAAAATGATTATGTTTTTATTCTGCACGGGCTTAGTTCTTACTGTTGGAGAAAGTGGCAGCAAATTAGTGTAGAGCTGCTGCCTGAAAAGACTAATTAGATCCCAGCTATTATTTTTGTGTATCAATAAAAAGATTCACATTTTGGTACAACTGTACTTTTGATGTTCTGAAACTTGTATCCCCTTCGGCTCCTTTATAAATCTTATATCCACCTGTCCCTGATCTAGTGAAATATTGTTGACTGCAACCAAAATATACTTGGGAATTGTTCCTAAGCATAGTCCATCATTTCTTGCATGGTGAGTTGGTGAACGGGCAGCTCCCTAGACCAGTGGCGGCTAGTGTTTTTTTTTTCTTTGGGGGGGGGAGGCAAATGATCCACCTGACGCCACCCCCCCAGTCGGTTGAGTCACAGACGGCATCCCCCCCTGGGTCGGTCAGTCAGTAGTCGGGGCCCCGCACTTACCCCATCTTGCGGTCAGCGCTCCGGGTGGCGTCAGCTTCTCTCCGGGCTGTTCTCTCCAGCTGCTTCTTCGGTTCCCCTGCGTCTCCTTCCTCCTCCTCCTGGTGGCCAATCCGATTGGATCTGATTCCTCATTGGCCGGGAAGAAAGCAAACAAAATCTTTTGTACAACATTTGAATATTCTGAGAATGTTCAGAAAATTTTTGTAAGACTTTTCCTAAAAATTTTTATTTGAAATTCTATCCCTCTATGGCCAGCTTAAGTCTTAAGTATGGATTCATATTAGGAAGTTCCATAAGAAAGTGCAAAACACATAGGCAGGCTTTGCAAAGAAGATTAGATATACTTCTTGTGGAACCTCTGTATCCCTAGGCCCTAAAATGGACAAGCTGCAGAAATTAGAAAATGCCTGATATTAACTTGTGCACAACTCAAGAGATGATAGTCCATGTTGAGGAGCAAGGTTCAGGTTGTGTCCCTTGGATACACTCGGACCAGTGATTAGTTGGCAAGCCTAATTTGAATTTCAAAATCAAGAGATGACATTAGGAGTAAAGATTGGATAAGGGACAGAAGACTGACAGGAATAGTCAAGGGCAAAGCCGAGTCATCAGGAGTCAGAAAGTGGAAAATGGGATCAGAAACACGAAGAAGAAAACAAGGGCATGGGAACGGAGTCACAAAGTGAGATCTGAATGCTCAAGTTTGTTTAGGAATCTTGAACTAATCTACACATCGGAGGAAGTGCATGGGTGGCCCCCAACTAAACTTCTCAATATAAACCAAAAGGGTCAATGTGAGATGCATACAGGGAACCTCCTTTTAGGTAGAACTGCCAGGAGATCCAAAGAAGGTAAAAATAATTTGTACAGAGAAAGAGGAAAGAACACAGAGATGGGTAAAAAGTGAGAGATGGGTTGATTCTACTGAGCCATTTTTGCCACAGAAGAATCCAAAGCAGCAGACAGCTGCGGCCACAATCAAAATAAGTCTGAAAAGGCCAGCTAGAGATGTCGAGATACATAAAACTGCAAGAGTTTATTTACACTTAAAAGGAAACCAGTCACAAGAGAAGCACAAAAGGCCATGTCAGTCGTGTCTTCAGCAATCAATATATTTAAGTCACTGACCCAGAGTAAAAATGCAGATCAAGTCTCCTTCCCTCACTATATCCTAGTTTCCTCCATACTGGTCAGGGTCCTAAAAAAGTATTTCAGGTAATGACAACTATTTATTAGAAGAAAGAGGTCAGTTATGACAGTCCGATTTTCACTAAAAGTAAAAAAAAAAAGGATTTTTGTGTGTGTGTGTTAATGTATAAACATTTGGATCAATTTTGTATTTACATTTTTCTCCTCTAGGTATTTTTTTTTATTATTGAAATCCTATAGCCAAGTACAAGTAGCATTCCTGCAGAGAAGCTCCTAGCTATACTGTGTATTGTATTACACAAGCAAGCATGCTGTCTGGATTGCATAAAAGCTGATGAAGATATTTGTATTGTGCTTTAAAATTGCCTATAACTTGCAGAGCAATTTTAAAATAATGTGAATGCAACTGGGAGTTTTTTCTTTTCAAAAACGATGGGGCAAAATTGTTAAGCTTCAGCAAACTTTTACCAATGTGGTAGAATGAATTGAAGTCAATAGTTATGGCTAAATTAAGGTGTTTTGTGGCTTTTAAGGACATGGTGGACTTTAAAAGACAACAGCATTTTTGGTACAATTGTCCTTCAATTGTGAAGAGTTCCCTCTACCCCCTTCAGTGCTGCCCACCCAGTCTAACACCTACATTGGGTTTGATCTTCACTATGTCACTCTGATCAGAGCTGCACAGACTTTCTGTATGTAACGGACCCCCAAAGGAGTCACTGACTTTGAAGGTCCCATTTCCTCAACTTAGTGCATGCACAGCAATGCACACGGTATTCTCTTCTTTCTCACTTGCTCAAATAAACAGTTTAGGGGTGTCTTTTTTTTGTATTTTTATTGCTGAGTTGAACTTGGATGGGTATGGGGAAGACATGGAACACCCTGAAAGAACCAAATCAACCAAGGACACCTATCTTCTCACTATTCTGCCAGAGACCTTCCACACAGTTTACTACTTGTGGGAGAATGCTTAAGACTTGCTTCTTTGTAGAACTGAGAACTGCACACAATCTCTAGGGTACAGGATTAGGTCAGTACTCACGATGCCGCAGGAGCATCAGTTGTCTCCTTCTAATATCCACCGGGCACTCTTCAGTGAGGGAGACACAGATTCACAATACCAGAGGACCACTCTTCCTTTCAGCCTACACCAGGTCTAGAGCTCTCTAGATCATAAGGGAGAAATCCCAGACTTTAGAAGATAGGCCCCCTAGCTTAGAATATAGCTGGGACCTTGATGACCTCCAAGCAGTGTCTCCAACAGACTGCCCAGAGGGGCAGAGCCCCTTTAGACAGGGGACTCCTCTGGCAGGAGTGCAGAACCCCTTTAGACTGGGTACTCATCTGGCAGGGCTGAACCCACACACTCTGCTTTAGGCTTTGGTCTATTTATGGGCTCTCCAGCTATCTACTGGACACACCTCTCCAGAGATTGTCTGGTCTTCATAAATATTCAGGCTGCTCTCCCATTTTTCCTCCCTCTGTAATTCGAGAATCTTCTAGAATGCAGGGGCAAGCAATCAGACCAGCGCCTGTGGAATACAGAGCAGACTCGAACAATCAACCCCTGCTACACTGATTACAGAGGAGCTAAACTAAATTTGCCTAGCAACCTACACTAACTAGGAGGGTGCTACATGAGTAACACATTACCATCAAGCACTTTACTTTCTGTATGGCGTGGTCCTAATCATTCCTGTGGGGTCAGCTGTTCTTCTTAGGACCACTGGACAATGCCATATGTAGGACTGGAACAAAGGCCAAGGTAAATGCTAGACTGGGTGAGAAACACTCAGTGGAGTGGCAAGTTTTTAAAGGACATTTTTACCAAATGTGAAGTTGTCCATCAAAATCTGCTAAGGGTTACAGAAGCTGCTTTCAAATAGCCTTGACCTGTCTTTTTGTGGCAAAATGGCCCCTCATTAGCTGGTAACATGACAATAGATATGGAGGAGCAAACGTACCCCAACCCTTGTTTATCAAAAGAAAGCCATGTGACTATCATGTGAGTGCTGACAGTGATAACATGGCTTTGTTTATAAACAAAGGATGAAGGTTAGTAAAGAAACTTACATAAGCTTGCTAACCAGACTCTCAGCATCCCTTCATAAGCACGCCTTCTGCATGATGCATACTCAAATAGCCTATAAAATGTTCTAAATGATGTTATTTTTTTTACAAATTAAGCACACAATGATAAAAGATAAAGGTGTTCATAAGTCCAAACATATTTTTTGCTCAATATTAGCGATAATCAAATTTTAAATATGTGTTATGTTTCTTAACCCAAATTATATACAAGCATTGAACATGTCACCATTTTTTTAGGTAAATGTATTTCTAAAGGTGACATGACATTTTCACCATATGTCAGTAACAACCCATGCAATTCATACATACAAAGACACCAAAACAAATAAGTTCATTTTTTTTTTTTTAAGTTTTGTGTAATGAAATGGAATGACTTAGGGAAAAAGTATTGAACACAAGGAATAAAGGAAAGGAAGGTGCAAAAGGCATGGAAATCCAAGCAACCAGCTGAAGTCTATCAGTAATAGAAAGCAATCCTGCCCCTTGTCAGTGCAAATTAATATCAGCTGGTTCCGTCTTAACCGATGGCTTATAAAAAGGTATTTTTTTGGTCTCATTACCAAGGTGTCTCAGAAGAAACATCTCATGATGGGTAAAAGCAAAGAGTTCACTCGAGACCTTTGCAACCTGATTGTTGCAAAACAAACTGATGGCATTGGTTACAGAAAGATTTCTAAACTTCTGAATGTTCCAGTGAGCAGTAGTGAAAGAACATAATATTACCATAAACTGGCCATGACCAGGTGCTCCTCACAAGATTTCTGACAGAGGAGTGAAAACAATTATCAGAAGAGTTGTCCAAGAGCCAAGGACCACTTATGGAGAGCTTCAGAAAGTCCTGGAATTAGCAGGTACAATTGTTTCAAAGAAAACAATAAGTAATGCACTCAACTGCCATGGCATGTATGCACGCTCACAACACAAGACTACATTATTGAAGAAAAAGCATGTTGAATTTCATTAAAAGTTTGCTGCACAACATTTAGAAAAGCCTGTGAAATACTGGGAAAATATGGTCTGGTCAGATGAGACCAAAATTTAACTCTTTGGATGCCATAATACGTTTGGAGGTCAAATGGCACATCACCCCAAAACACCCCCATACCAACAGTGAAGTTTGGAGGTGGGAATATCATGGTGTGGGGCTGTTTTTCACCATACAGTGTTGGCAAACTTCATATCATTAAAGAAAGGGTGAATGGAAAAATGTAGCATGATATTCTTGATACAAATCTGCTGCCATCTACTAGGATGATGAAGATGAAATGAGGGTGGACATTTCAGAAAGACAATGATCCCAAACACAAAACCAAGGAAACTCTCAATTGGTTTCAAAGAAAGAAAATAAAGCTGCTAGAATGGCCCAGCCAATCGCCTAACTTGAATTCAATAGAAATTCTATGGAAAGAACTACAGATCAGAGTTTATAGAAGAGGCCCACGGAACCTTCAAGATTTGAAGACTGTTTGTGTGGAAGAATGGGCCAAAATCACACCTGAGGCGCTCTTGAAACTGTCATAACCAACAAAGGATTTTGTACCAAGTATTAAATAAATTTCAATTTGCGTGTTCAATAATTTTTCCCTGTGTCACTTCATTTTATTACACATAACTTAATTTCTGAACGTATTTGTTTTGATGTCTTTGTGTGTATGGGTTGGCATTGGTTGCTACAGACATGTGGTGAAAATTTCATGTCAATAGCACCTTTAGAAATATAGTTACCTAAAAAAATGGTGACGCGTTAAATACTTATTTAACCCGCTATATGTAGATTTTTCTAGGTAAGTAGGGATACAGCCAATATGACTTCAAGAATGGCATAATTGTTCCCAGAATGGACAAATCTGTATTCATACAGACAAATAAAATGGAAATTTGCAGACTTGATTTGCAAAGAGATTCTCTCATCCCTATTTAGTTTTTTACAATCAAAAGACAACATTTACAAGTTTACAGCGGGCCTTGTGGCATACAGTATTAATCACTGCTTGATTCGAATAATTAATTAAAACACGGGCAAGCTCAGGCTAGATGAAGTATGAGCCTTGACTTAGCTTGTGCTATAGAGGAGAATCTAGAGTTGTTACAATTTGTTGCCTGCTGTTACAGTGCTCCTCGGCGACCACAGCTGTGGATGGCAAACGCATTCTGTCCACAGGAAGTAAATGCAGGGGCTTACAGGAGAACTCCTAACAAAACCTTTTTTTTACAAGTGTGGGAAAGGGTTAGATTTATTTATTAATATTCCATGTATGAATATAGTGCCCAAGTTTACAGTGCTTACATACTGTACATTCACATCAGTCCCTGCCCTCAAGTTGCTTACAAGCAATCTTAGGTATCTATTTCACAAACTAGAGCCAATTTGGATGGGAGTCTATGAACATACCAAAGAGCATGTCTTTGGAGTGAGGAAGAAAACCCTCACAAGTGTAGGGAGAAAATGCAAACTCTGTGATTCAAAATGGAGAACCAACTTCTGCTTTGAGGCACCTGGCAACACCTGGTCCGACCCACTGCTTTCTGAACTGCTGCCTTTGTTGCTGAAACCCTCCCACTGTGATCTGCAGGAGGGTTGGGACAAGGGGGTGTGGCAGAATGAATACATGCCGTGGGCGCAATGTTATTTTGTGGGGAAAGAGGGCTTGCTGGGAGCTTTCAATGAGCTTGAGGCCTCTCCATTCTTCAGCTACCTCACTGACATGTAGGCAGGTGAAGTCTACTTTCTCCACTGCAGATGGTGCTCCTCTCCTGCGGCACTACAGATGCAGAGTAAGTCAAGAGGAACATAGTTCCTCAATGGTTTACTGGGTCACTGGGGAAGCTATGCATTGGATGCTGCCGTGCCATGTCACTCTTGCAGTCATCTTGGGTCAGGCAGAGCTTATTTAAGGCCTTGGCTCCCAGGTTTGGTGCCCACTTTGCGAGCGGACAGAGTAGGGACCGGAGCCCGACTGTTAGGGACAGAACTAGCAGCAGGGAAAGGTTCCTGAAGAGTAGGATAAGCATAGGGCTCGCAACTTTTTTGGACATCTTCCTGCTTGGGCAAGAGACAGCCAGGCTGCTGCCAGTTTGGCTGAAACCTGCTCTCTACACGTTGTTGGACCTGTGAGTGTTCCCGGTTGGACTGTCTTCGCATTGGGTTTATTGTGAACTGTCTTTGCATTATTTCAATATAAGTTCTTTAATCGCACCTGGACTGTGTGTATGTTATTGCCACCACACCATGCTGCATCCCTGTCAGGGCTGGCTCCTGCTATTTACTAGCAGCGCTTTTCTTTCAGTGCACAGAGGCTGCTCAGCTGTCGGTTAATTACCAGCCACTCATTGTTTCCCCAATGACTCATCTGGGTACCATTACCTGCTTCATTAGTACAGCCTACAGCCCACCCCTTTTGTCTATTTAAGCAGCTTTCCCTCCATGCCCTTGCGTGGGCAATACCTCCAGTGTGTTCCTGCTTGTGTTCCTGATATGGCTTGGCCTGGCTGAATTCTCTTCTATAACCTGTGTCTGATTTTGCTCTTCCTTCACTGACTTCTGGCTTCCTGATCCCGGCTTGTCTGATTACTCGATCTGGCTTCCATACCCTGGCTTCTGTTTTTGACCACGTTCCTGAACTGCGTTATTTTTGCTATTTCATTAAGGCCCCTTTCACACTGGGGTGGTTTGCAGGCATTATTGCGCTAATAATAGCGCCTGCAAACCGACCCGAAACAGCCGCTGCTGTCTCTCCAGTGTGAAAGCCCCTGAGTGCTTTCACACTGGATCGGTGAGCTAGCAGGACGGGAAAAAAAGTCCTGCTAGCAGCATCTACGGAGCGGTGAAGGAGCGGTGTATACACCATTCCTTCACCGCTCCTGCCCATTGAAATCAATGGGACAGCGCGACTATTCCACCGGCAAAGCCGGCAAAGCCCTTTCTTGGCCGCTAGCGGGGGATAAAACCGCCCCGCTATTGGCTGAATACCGATGGTAAAGCGCCACTAACAATAAAGGCGCTTTACCACCGACGCCGCCCCTGCCCCAGTGTGAAAGGGGCCTTAAGGTGAGATTTTTACTGCATTTTCAGCCTCCATCTGGTTTATGGTTCCTAACAACCCTACACACAGACAGACAGGACTGATGTCAGTGCCACTCCTATCAGAAGGAGCAGGTTCCTCCATAGCTGCTGGAGGGACAATTCTGCTCTCTCTACCGACCAACAGCCGCCTACTGTGGGTGAAAGAGAGGAGGGTGGCCAGGGAGAACGCACCCCCTTAGTATAAGCTCCTCTTTCACTGATATATTTGCTCTGCTTCCTGCACTTCTACACAGCCATGCCAAACTGTAATGCCCCTAACTCGCTCCTTAACCATCCCTCCCCCTTTCATTGGCACAATATTGTAACCTGGTCAGAAAAGAAGACTGCTGTCCTTCCAGGTCGGACCAAGAGACAGCCAGACTACTAAGCACTACCTTGGAGTGGCAGGCTACATGGAGTAATGCTGCAAGGAGGCTGTCTAAGCATTGTATTGGATCAGAAGGCAAGGCTATAGAAGGTAGACTGTCTAGGAATGGCCTTCTTTAGTTAAATGCACCCACAGAGCCCCAGACCAGCCTACCCATTTGCCTTCCTTTCTATATCCCACTGACACAGGTGTCATATTTGTTCTCCTCAGACTGATATCACTGATGCAGCAGAATTTTTCCATTTAGTAACACCACGAACGCAGGGACATTTCTTCTTTCCAGTGACACCACAGATGCAGGGACATTCCTACTTTCAGGGACACCGTGGACACAGGGCCATTTTCCTTTCAGTCATGCTACTGATGCAGGGACATTTGTTCCTTTCAATGACACCATTGAGGCAAGGAGATTTTTTTCCCTCATATCAGTCCTAGGGAATTTATCCCATTACCACTGTTAGCCATATAATGTCCCATGATGCAGATTGTGCACCACTATTAAACTTCAATTGGTAATGTGCAACAACCACTGGCACTATTTTAGTGCATGTCACAGCTATTATATAGATTCCGGCTCTGTGGTGCATGCACTACTGTTAGCCAAGACCACTGCTTTACCGGGGGGGGGGGAGTAAAGAATTTTCAACGTAGGCACTGGAGCACTGGAGGACCTTGTCCTGGCATTGGGCTGTAACGTCATGGAGGGAGAGCAGGTGTGATACAACTGAAGGAGGATTTGACTCAGGCGGGGAGGGTAAAGGTAATATGTGTTTATTTTAGGAGGCTTATGCATGACATAATAACTGGATTTGGTGCTTGTTTAACTGCTTGCCATCTACATAACTTAATTATACAGCAGCAGAGCAGCTCTCCTGCCCCGGATTACGTACCTAGTACGTGATCCAGCACTTCTGGGTAGGGGACGTGCATGTGCCGCTGGCGCCACGTTTGTGCTGTGATTTGACACAGCAAAAGCTGATCAGTGGGTGACGTTGGCACCCGGAGATCATGGTTTAGAGACACAGAACAGAGCTCTGCCTATGCAAACAAAGCAGAGCTCCATTCTGACAGGGGGAAAGTGATGGATTTTGTGTCCCTGCAAAGCAGGGAATAAAATCCATCACTTTCCTCAGTAAAAGCACCACACACAGTACACACAAACATTGGTTAGGCACATATTTAACCCTTTGATCTCCATAGATGTTTAACCTCTTCCCAGTCAGTGTCATTAGTTCAGTGACAGTGCATATTTTTAGCACTGATCACTGTACTACCGTCTCTGGTTCCCAAGTGTCAGTTGTGTCAGTTAGTGTCAATCAATCAATGTGCTTAACTATTTGACGCCCGCGCTATAGCTGAAAGACTATTATCTATGAGACTCGGCTGATCACAGCTCCGAGTAAGGGGTCAATCCCGGACCCTCACCACGTGATCAGCTGTCAGCCAATGACGACTGATCACGTGATGTAAACAGAAGCTCGGTAATCAGTATTTTTTTTCCTTGCGCTGTCAGCTTCAGAGGGACATCGGTCCCTCACTCAGAAAGCCACGGCTGTGCCCACCAGTGTCACCTGCCAGTGCCCACTGTGCCACCCATCAAAGCCCACCAGTGCTACCAATCAATGCCCATCAGTGTCTAATAATCAGTGCCACAGATCAGTGTTGCCTATCAGTGTCACCTATCAGCGCCTATCAGTGCCACCCATCAGTGCCCATCAGTGCCACCTATCAGTGCCGCTTATCAGTGCCACCTATCAGTGCCACCCATCAGTGCCCATCAGTGCCACCTATCAGTGCCGCTTATCAGTGCCACCTCTCACTGCCACCTATCAGTGCCACCTATCAGTGCCCATAAGTGCCGCCTTATCAGTGCCCATCAGCACAGCCTATCAGTGCCCTTCAGTGCAGCTTCATCGGTGCACATCAGTGAAGGAGAAAAATGACCTGTTTTCAAAATTTTATAACAAATTATGAATCAGTTTTTTTTTTTTTTTTTTAAAATTTCGGTCCCTTTTTGTTTTATTCAGCAAAAAAAAAAAAAAAAACCCAGCAACAATTAGATACTACCAAAAGAAAGCTCTATCTGTGTGAAAACATTGATAAAAATTTAATTTGGTTAAACTGTAGCATGACCGTGCAATTGTCATTCAAAGAGCGACAGTGATGAAAGCTGAAAATTGATCTGGGCAGGAAGGGGGTTTAAGTAAGTGGTTAATATGATTTTTACCAAAAACATGTAGCAGAATACATATTGGCCAAAATATTTTTATGGGATATGTTTTAAAGGAGTAAAAAAATATATAAATTGTCAGTATTATAGAGAGAAGGATTAACAGGACTTTAACGAAGCACACGGGAGCAAGAAAAAATTAATTGAATAAAATTGTTTTTAATTGGTTCAAATTATCATAAATTTTCATATCAAAACATTTAATGCATTTTGCTAATATAGATATCTGTATATTCTATTACAATGCATCAGAACCAAGTATTGCATATAGATAAACATTCCAACAAAGAGTTGGTACGGATTATAGGATACATAAAATGAGACATGATTATATGGACAACAAAAGCTATATAAATTATAACAGTAGAATTAGTACCAAAATGAGGCTAGAATAGGGAACAAATTAAAAATAGAAAAGGAACGGCCATACAAAGTATTTCATAAATGTGTATACATTTATGAAATACTTTGTATGGCCGTTCTTTTTCTATTTTTAATTTGTTCCCTATTCTATACATTTATGTATACATTTATGAAATTCTTTGTATGGCCGTTCCTTTTCTATTTTTAATTTGTTCCCTATTCTAGCCTCATTTTGGTACTATTTCTACTGTTATAATTTATATAGCTTTTGTTGTCCATATAATCATGTCTCATCTTATGTATCCTATAATCCGTACCAACTCTTTGTTGGAATGTTTATCTATATGCAATACTTGGTTCTGATGAATTGTAATAGAATATACAGATATCTATATTAGCAAAATGCATTAAATGTTTTGATATGAAAATTTATGATAATTTGAACCAATTAAAAACAATTTTATTCAATTAAGTTTTTCTTTCTCCCGTGTGCTTCGTTAAAGTCCCGTTAATCCTTCTCTATATAATATCTACAATTACCCGGGATGGAGGTGGGGACTTGAACGGCCCCGTTTAACCTCATTTAAAGTCCCAAATTTCTCCGTTTTAATTTCCTTTCTATATAAATTGTCAGTATTTTTTGTTTATAGAGCAAAAAATACAAACAGCATATGGGTACAGCATTGCATGACCCCGCAATTGTCAGGTAAAGTAACATAGTGCCATACCGTAAAAAATGTCCTGGTCATGAAGGGGGGTAAATCTTCCGAAGGTCAAGTGGTTAAACTTTTAACCTTTAGGCTCCATTCACACTTGTGTGACTTGTCATGTGACTTGACAAGACACAGCCATCATTTTCAATGGCCCTTGTTCAGATCGGTGCGACTTAAAGTTGCAGAGATTTTGAAAGGTTGCCTGCAGTACTTTGGTGCAACTTTTAATGTGACTTAGGTCCATAGGGTGCAAAGTTGTATCAAAGCCACACCATAAGTCGCATAAAAGTCACGCTACAAAGTTGCGCTGAGAAACTGTGCGACTTTGGAGGTGCGTTAGTGTGAATAGAGCCTTATGCCGCGTACACACGACTGGACTTTACGGCATACTTTGTCCTGCGGACTTTTCGAAGGACATTACGACAGACTTTCCAAATGAACGGACTTGCCTACACACGATCAACCAAAGTACGACGGATTTGTATGTGATGACGTACGACCGGACTAAAACAAGGAAGTTCATAGCCAGTAGCCAATAGCTGCCCTAGCGTCGGTTTTTGTCCGTCGGACTAGCATACAGATGAGCAAACTTTTCGACCGGACTCGAGTCCGTCAAAAAGATTTGAAACATGTTTCATTTCTAGGTCCGTCCAACTTTTGGGGAAAAAAAGTCCGTTGGAGCCCACACACGATCGAATTGTCCGACGGACTCCGGTTCGCTGGACCAAGTATGCCGTAAATTCCGGTCGTGTGTACGCGCCATTAGATGTACTTTAAAAGCTCTGGTTCATCAGAGAGCAGCTTGCCAATAACCTGCAAATCCAGTAGATACCTTTGACAAAGACAGCAAATCAGCAAAACGGAATACCCAGCATTTCAATACTTCACTTTTCCAGGTATCATTTTAGCAAGTCACCACTTCCTACAATCTTCTAATGTTCTTCTAAGTTTAAAGAAACAGGAGAACTGCATTTTGCTCACCTTCATGCACCATAAAGCTTAATTCTAGACCATTGTAGCTAAAGTACTACTCGGGAGACACATTTCTACAAGTAATATGGAAGGGACCTTATCTGTTAGGTTCTGTGGTTAATGCTTTAATTTTCTTTTGGTAACCATGATGTTCGTCTTCTTCAATCATTGTCTTTTTTTTTTTCTTGTTAAAATCTTATGTGCCCAATTTTTTAGGGTTCTACCCTTTTCAGATTAACAGTACAAATGAGAACTCCATACCTACACCTAGGGTGGTGGTAACTGAGAGCTACCATTTCACATCTTCTGTTGGGCTTGTCTTTCTAAAATTAAAGAACTCAACTGAGGCCAAGCATTAAACATTCAATTATGTACATAATCTTAACAAGCAGTAAATACGTGTTTTAATAAGCCCTTACTGAGTGCAACAAGTGATTACTCGGGGGTGCAGATTGCAGACAAGGAGGCAATACAGGGGCTTCTTTAACATAGCATAATCAAAGTCAAGCAGCGAGACATGGCTAGAAGCCAACATTCATAGAACAAAAATGCATCTCTTACGAAAAGGAGATTACACAAAGCATGGCTTCCTTAATCTGTGGAAAGAAGCAGTTCTCTTGATACTAGTACCCTGCAAATAACTGGACGTCTCCTTTAATTGCGAACAGTGAACTAGACCTCTGAAAACATTTCTGGCACCAGCGTTCTGCAGGTCCCCAGGGTTTCAACCCACCCCCAGCAGTGAGATGCAACCTAACTGTCCCTGACAAAAATTCCTGTACTTAGTCACTCCTCCCACACTGTGATGCATCTAATGCTAGTTGTTGCACTCCACCTCCTGAAAATGTCCGCCCAAATTTCACAAGAACACTTCCTCACTAGGCACAGGCCCCCCAAAGATGGGAATGCTAATCCAATGCTGTTGATGTGCCTACATGTTCTCTACAGCCCACTTATATTGAAGTCATTCCTCTTCTGGATCCTGAGTTGATTCCACCACTGAAGAGCCAAGAGTTTCTTCTATGTCCACAGGCAAATCCCACAAAATTCGAGATTTCATAAACTGCAATACAAGATATGTGGTATATGTTATCACATGCACCGCTTGTTCGGTTCAATATGTAGGCAGGACAATATGGAGACTAAAGGACCGCCTCTATGATCACCTTTATGACATACAAAAAAACCATGTGCCTAATGTCGCTAAACACTGGAATACAGTCCATCATAAAGACACCTCCAGTTTAGTCATTCAGGGCATAGATAAAGTTACAAAACCTCCTAGGGGTGGAGATAAATTTAATCTTTTGTGCAAGAGAGAAGTACGTTGGATCTTCTTTCTAGACACAAGGTCCCCTTTAGGACTTAATTTTGAATGGGATGTTTCCCATTTTTATCAAAAATAGATGCTGTTTTCATTTCTGACTATGACCATTACCATTTCACCAGTTCCCTTTATATATTACTATATTCACATTTATCTTAGCTTCATTGCACAGTAGCCATTTAAAGATTTGTGATTTCTGATGAGTTCTCCCATTGCATGGTAACTATCAAAATATTTTCCAATACCTCAACGAATTCTTTCTTAGCGATTGATGTTTTACTATAACATGATCTCTTTAAATCGACTGACCATCTTTATGTGGTTTGTAAAAGGTTGTGTTATGGTTCCATTATATGGCATACAATACACTCTAGATACATGTGTCTGCGGCAATAGGAGTGAGACTTTGGTGTTTTATTTCACCCTATCTCACGCCTCATGTCCACTGCACCATGTATCGGTGTCTTTTTCTATGGCATAATTAGTGAGACCATATCTTTAACCTCTTTTACCCTCTTTTGCTGCAGAGACACCTAATCTAAACAGCTTTATCTTTATCAATATATTTTGGATTATAAGTTTCATTGCAGGTTTTACATAATAATATTTATTTGATCCGTAGTTCTGGCTACATCTCAGGAGTTGAACATTTTTAAGGTTCATTTAGTGCCGTTTGACTCATTCCATGTTAGCTTCTGAAGAACGCTGCCTTTATACTATCACACATGCACATGGAATTTACTTAAATTTTTATACGTTGGTGCCCCTTTTCACGTATATTATCACATGGTAGACTGAAGTTTAGCCATTCTGTGCTATAACTGGTTTTTCACTATAATTATGCTTTTGTTGGTTAATTAAAAACTGTATTCTATGGTTATGAATATCCCTGGTTGGCTTGGGTTTTTCTGCAGCAACAAAAGTGAGACTTCTATGCCGTACGTTACTTCAGCCATTGTCTGTGCACATTCTCTGTAATGTGGAAGGTGATCCATGTCTGACACAGTGACGGCTACTTTGTCTAATCGTGTAGAGTTTTGGGTTTCTCTGCAGCAACAAAAGTGAGACTTCTATGCCGTATGCCACTTCAATCACTGTCTGTGCATATCCTTTGTAATGTGGAGGGTGATCAATGTCTGATGCAGTGATAGCTACATTGTTTAATTGTGTAGTATATTTTGACAACATGGGACATATCACAAAGGAGTCTACTGTTGTCATTATTGACATTGTAACTCATTGAGTTTATTTTCTCTCTTTTTTTTTTCACATCAGCAGTTTAAGTGATAAGTTCTAGTCTTTCATTTGATTTCTCATCCAGTTTTCTGCTTCTTTGGTTTTCCTGTCATTTTTCAATGGATATACTTATCTGTATATAGGTAAGATTTAATATTTTGCTCTGATATCTTACCTGTGGCTCAATAGGGTGTCAATTTGTTATTTCAACATTCATTAAATCTCGGGGCTAGAAGTACGGCTTTTTGTGCATCATTTTAATGCATCATCCATGGACTCTAGCTTTTAATTATATTTATATATATATATAATGTTCTTCTTTTTATCTTGTTTTTTGATAAATGAGAGAGAAGTCATTTTTCTATATATTCTTTATGATTTATTTGTTTTCTTTTTCCTTTTTCTACAGTTTTTTCCTCTACAGTCCATTATATTTGATGATGTATTTTAACAATCAGAATTACAGATGGAAGCGGTTTCGGTCTACTCATATTCATATATTTTATGATTATGTTTATGTACTTGTTTTGGATGTACACTTTGTCTCGTTTGTTTAGACATTGGATTCATCATTTACCTGTGTTGGCGTTCCATTCCAAATCTGTTTTTCTCCTGATTGTCTTTTTTTATGCATTTCTCACCATGGATCCACCTAACATTACAATCACTATTTTTGTTCAGGTTTTGTTGTGTTTTGTTGTGTTTTTTTGTTTTTTGGTTATTCTTGGTTATATACCATATTTATTTCAATGCAATTTATATTTATGCATAGATTCGTAATAACCATATATAAACATGCATTATATGATCTTTTTCATTTTATTTTATATTTCTTTTGCATTTTTTTGTATTTTTTTGTAGTTTTTGACTGGTCTCCAAAGTGCTGGAGACAAGTCAAGGGATCTCATGGTGGTGAATTCAATTTCAATTTTAATCATACAACATGTGTGGTCATTTGACACTCAATTGTTGTTTAATGAGTATGGGCGTTAACATCCTGTTTTCCCCTTCCTCTTTTTTCCTTTATATGCACTTTTGTTTGTTTGATCAAACTTAGCTATGAGCATCGCTGAATGTGAAACGCGTTAGCTTTTTATACCCGGTTTGTCCACCTGTTTTGCCTTTTTGGATTTTAAGTATTTTTCAAATAAAGATGTTTCTGCAAGGAGTGCGGCATTCCAGGACTTTTTTTCCCATTTTTTCCATTTCTACTGAAGAGCCAATAGAAAGAATTCACATCACACAAGAAGCATGAGGAGAAAGCCTGAAGGCAGGGCAGGAGGCTTGATTTTTCTCTCCTGCAGTTAAAGTGTTACTAAACCCACAGCAGTAAAATGAGTGTGTATATGCAGTATAGCATGCTTGTCATACTCACTGTGGAACTTCTAATCTAATGCTGCCTGTGGCTGCAGATAGTGCAATTACCGGATCCATCTCCATTGCTCCTGCATGGGAGCCCCTCCCCCCACCAGAGCACCAAAATATTTGACTAAAAGTGAGTAAAAGAATGAATGAATGTCATGTGTCAAATCGCAAAATACATGTGTGCCATTATGTAACTGACTGACAATTGCACGGTCATTCGATGCGAAAAAAAAATCCCAATAAGCGTATATTGATTGGTTTGTGCAAAATTGATAGCGTCCACTAACTATGACATAGATTTATGGCATTTTTATTTATTTTTTACTAGTAATGGCGGTGATCAGCGATTTTTAGCAGGACTGCAACATTGCAGCGGACAGATCGGACACCTACCTGACACTTTTGACACTTTTTGGGGACCAGTGACACTAATAATGTGATCAGTGCTAAAAATATGTATTGTCACTGTACTAACGACATTGGCTGGGAAGGGGTTAACATCAGGAGTGAGAAAAGGGTTAACTGTGTCCCTAGGGGGTGCTTGCTTACTGTGTGGGGGATGGATTCACTAGATGAACAGAGTGATCCGTGTTCCTGGTTAGCAGGAACACAAGATCACTCTGTTCATCTCTGACAGAACAGCAGTCTGCCTTGTTTACATCAGCAGACCGCTGTTCTACCTTTGAGAGGAGTGATCGTGGGTGGCCGGACTGTATGATACATTAAATACAGTTCTGTAAGCAACATCTTATTTTCGGGCAGTGCCCCTCCCGAGACTAGACTGTGGATCTGCCACTGAGCAGGTATACTAAAAAGCAGTGGCGGCCCATCTGTTAGGGGCACCACCCCCCTATCCATGCGTCTGGCCCCCTGATCTACATACAAGGTGCCAGACCATGGATTCCAATTGGGGGAGTGTTTTTTTTGAAGTACATGATTAGAGCCAGAGGCTCTAATAGGCTTTAATAAAAAGGGAAGCCCATCCAGTTGTGTGAGATAGTGAATGAATATTTGCTATTTTCACACTAAATCTCCTCCCTGCCAATCAGGAAGTGAGTCGTGAGACCTGTTTCCCGATTGGCCAAAAGGTCAGGTGATCCTATTGGATGCCTAGCGCTTAGGAGGAAGAGAGTGGAGACGCACGGCGGAAGCCGCTGGAGAAGCCGTCCTGGAGCCAATGCTCGCACCTAAATGGGGCCCGCCCGCTGTGCTGGAGGAGGCACTGACTGCCTGCACCCCGCTACCTAAATGGGGTAAGGACCAACTGGCAGACAGCAGGGGGTGGGGGGTTCGCTAGTGGCGTGCAGGAGGAAGGGGGTTGTGCCGCCCCCTGCAAAACAAAAAAAAACCACCAACCGCCACTGCTAAAAAGACCGCTGCACTAAGAATCCCTGGAGTATTGGGGTGCAATAACAATGTTAAAAAGGTGAAAAGTGGGTAAACAAATGAAAATGTAGAAAAGACCCCCATAATCAAACATGGAACTGTCTATATCTATTATGCTGTTGAGTGCGTAACATACAAATCATTAAGACATACAATGAAAAAAATTTCTGAACGAATTTGTGACAATAACTTAAAACAAACAAAAGTGCAATAAGCCCACTGTAAGTGGGACCAAAATGATGCTACAAAATCCATAAATAAAAGTCCATCAGTGTATGAACTGTTGTGCCCAATACAAGTTTCCATTCATCTCGTTAAAACAGTGATGTCTTTATGCAAAAACAAACCAAAAGTGCCAGTTCTTCACTGCCGTGTTAAAGATAGATTAAATGGCCGCTTACCAGACCCATAGATCTTCACAGGATCTCAATGCAGATGTAAGGTGTCTTAGCAGGGAGGAATCAACTGTTGGAAATCACTCACTGGAACTCGAGATGAACACAGACTCTCCGTTCACCATGTCAGTGACCTTCCTTTCTTGCTGATGTTCAATAGAAACAGGAAGTCCAATTGAATCCTTCTTCTCTGTAGGAGACCACCGATTTGGAGTTATCCCTGTCTCTGACATATCCACTAGTGGTGGGCGTAAACTTTATAACCAAAATTAAAATAAAATTGGTGGAAAAAACAAATATAGTTTTCTTCTTACTCCTTTTTATTAATTAATTTGCACATTTTTTATATAAATCTCTACTACAAAAAAAAAAACACAAGTAGAAGCAAGAGTTGGGAGCTGTGGTTGATGTTATATTGTGTGTGTATATATATATATATATATATATATATATATATATATATATATATTCACATAAAGACAGCCAGCAGAAACATTCTCTAGCCCAGCTGTAATAAGGTGGTAATTATCAGTGGGACCTTTATAATGTCACATGTGGCTACAACAGGAAAACGACTCTATATGAACTCATTTAACTGCAATTTGAAAACCAGAGAAAATAGGTCAGCTGTGGTTTTTATTGCCTCTTATAACAGTAGGCCCGGTATAATTTCTCTCCCGAGGATGCACTTGATGTTCGGAGATTTAGTGTGTACACCTGGGACACGCATTAATGCTCTCACATGTATTTAGAAACTGTGCTCAATTTCCAATGCCACATTTTCCGACAAGAAGCACTGGGGGGATTGTGGGTAAATGGAACCTGTTTCCCCCATGAGCTGCACAAAAGACATTTTCTAGATAGGAAAAACAGTGTTTAAGTTTAGTGTTCTCTAAGGAGTCAAAATGATAATAGTAATAGCAATAGATCTCAGAAAGACAATGTCACATTGACCTGGATGAGGCTCAGAGCCCCGCAGCACAGCAAAAAAAATGTTGGAGCCCTTATAGGTCTATCACAATAGATTGCTAGATAGATAGATAGATAGATAGATAGATAGATAGATAGATAGATAGATAGATAGATAGATAGATAGATAGATAGATAGATAGATAGATAGATAGATAGATAGATAGATAGATAGATAGACAATTTTTTGTGGATTCTAGGGCCCTGGGAGCAATGGTGAGCCTTTCCATAAGAACAATCCAGGCCTTGAATTTACCTGGCCTGCAAAGAACCTATAAGGAAAATTGAGAGGGGTTTTTTTTTTTTTTTTTGGCTAATCAAAATAATTTTGGCAAAAAATAAAGACATTTTGGCAAAATTCATTATTGGAAAAGAGAAAACAAAATGATGGTGATTTTTGGTTGTAACCCGGTCCATGACTCTACTGTGTTGCAGCCACGTGGGCCTCATGCTTCTGATAGACAACCTACTGCTGTGCCACTAAAAACTCCTCCCCCTCTCTCCTGCCATGATCATGTGAAGTGGTCATGTAGGGAAAGAGGAGAGGGAGATGGCCACTGCCACAGGCTGCAAAGCCAGATCCATTAGGTGATTTACAGTGTCCAGGGAGCAGGCAAAACAAGCACTCCCAGTGGTCACCGCTGAAGCCCCTTGTCTTTTCTTACCACCCACGAGAAGACCATAAGAATTTGTGAGGAACGTAGTCCCCTGGAAGGCAGCCCCTGTCTAGAAAGATCTGAGTGGGACTACAAGTCCCATGATCACCATGTGAGCAGCCTAGCTCTGAGGAAGGGGGTGCACTCCCGAAACACGTCAGTGATACACACCCCTTCATGTTCACAGCATACCTGTGTCCAATGGTTAATTTCAAGTTGCTATTTTGTGAGTATCCATTTTTTATCCATTTTAATTGAATAAATGTGGATCGGTAATGCACTAGGTCAGTGGTCATCAACCCTGTCCTCAGGGCCCACTAACAGGCCAGGTTTGCAAGATAACTGAAATACATCACAGGTGATATCATTTTCTGCTCAGTGATTGCAGTATTCTAGCCCGCATCTCCCCAAGGTAATACATAAAACCTGGCCTGTTAGTGGGCCCTGAGGACAGGGTTGATGAGCACTGCACTAGGTGCCTGCGCCATCTTGTTTGTTTGTCTTTCTAGTGTCATTCCGGATCACCCAGTCTGAGGAGGGCTGCATCCACCTAGTTATTTGGAATTGCCGTTGCCTTTATGCATTCCACTACAGAGGGCCTCTTAGCGCTGAAAGTGTTGGCTAACTTTTGTGTATCTACCATGATCACCATGTACCTGGGAAGGGGGGAGGATTATAAAAGGTGCATATCTGTACACAGTCTTACGCAGACAGGGAGAGAAAGAGCCATGCTGCCCGAAGATTCTAATACTGCTGTGAGAGTGCTGGTGCTGCACTCTCAGGCACAAGGCTTGATAATTTTTTTTTTTACTAACAAATCTTCTGGGTGGAACATGTAACATGTTCCTGAAGGTGAACTTATCCCTAAACTCTTTCGCTACCAGAGCCGTTTTTGCGTTTTTAGGCCCATTTAAAAAATTATTTAGGGCCTGAAGATTACATAAAACTCTCAAACATTATATATTTTCTGAAAGCAGACACACTAGAGAATAAAATACTGGTAGTTCCAATTTATGTCACAGGATATTACGGCAAAGGTAATATCCTTCAGTAAAAAAAAATACAATAAAAGCTCATTTTAGGGGGCACAATAGATACTCAACATGTCAAACTTTAAAATTGCATGCCTCCATGTGGGGATGACTGGGCCTCAATTATTTTTGGGGGGGGGCTAATATGCTTGGGTGTAGTTAAATTTTTTTTTTACTTAACTTTTTTTTCCCATCGCATAGGGGACAAAAAGTCCCCCATTTGATGATTTTTTTTTTTTTTTGTCGACAGGCTTTCTTAAATGAGACATCAAGGGTCTAAAAGATCCTGCATGTCCCCCCTGTGCCCCACTAAATACCATGCACATCGCACTGCAATCATTATTTTTCCAGCCTTGATGGGTGGGGGAAACTGTCAACGGGGACCCGGAAGTGACGTCACACGAACAACAAGAAGGTGAGGAGAGCAGATATGTGTCCGCTCTCCTCACTCCCCTCTACCCGGCAGCACCTTCTATGCTGGTCCAGGGCCCGCAGATGGGCAAGCGGAACCTGAGATACATAGCGGGGGGGGGGGGCGCAGGGTGTGTGGAGAATTTGAGCGGAAGCCCAGGCGCCAGGCCAAAATTTCTTGTCATCACGGTGACCTCGCACCTGGGGTTCGCTCCAACTTAGATTTTGGGCCCCAACACTGGCCATCGGGAGTTATTTACCATTGGCCTTTGGGAAGGTGATAAGAAGGGGCTGCATACCCTGCATGTATTACCTATACTTATGGCACACTCTCAATTCAGGGCCTAGTAGGTATAAGTAGGTATATATACCTAGTAGATATAAACTTTGCCATTACAGAATCAAGATTGCGATTCTACCCCCCCCCCCCCCCCCCGATCTTAAAAAAGCATTTCCTCAATTCAGTGCAGAGTTCTCTGCTCAAGCCGACAGCTGTCAAAAAAAAAAACAGGCAGCCTGCCAAGTTTCTTACAACATCCTTAGGCAGAGATAAAGAGAAACATTGTCACATATAGTTCTTTTATATCAAAATATGAACTTTGGTCTGTAAATGAAGTCAGTTTAACCACTTAAAGACTAAACCTTTTTCTGACACTTTTTGCTTACAAGATAAAATCAGTATTTTTTGCTAGAAAATTACTCAGAACCCCCAAAATATATATATATATATATATATATATATATATATATATATATATATATATATATATTTTTTTTTAGCAGAGATCGTAGTGAATAAAATGTTGGTTGTTGCAATATTTTATGTCACAATGTATTTGCGCAGCGGTCTTTCAAACACTTTTTTTGGAAAAAAATACACTTTAATTTAAAAAAAAACAAACAGTAAAGGTAGCCCAATTTTTTTGTATAATGTGAAAGATGATGTTACGCCGCGAGAATTATAATCTTTATTTTAAGCAACAAAATTGTGATTCTCATTTTAGCCAGAATTGTGCAGCTCTAACTCATTCACACGGGCACTGAGGCTGTGAATTGGTAATTTTTAGGGAAAAGCCCGATGTTCGAGTCGATGGTAAGTTGGACTTGAACATCGGGTGTTCACCTGTTCACCTAATTTAGAACATTATGGGGCATTCGCGTTAAATTCGAGTGTTGCAGAACGCCCTATAATGCACTGCGAGATCGCGGGGCTCTGGCGTCCTATGATTGGCCAAAGCATGCACCTGACCTGCATGCTTTTGCCAATCAAAGCACGCTCTGCTGAGAGAGCCATAATTGGCCAAAGGCAGGGTGGCTTTGGCTAATCATGGCTCAGGGGGCTAAGTCCATGCCCCACACTATGTAAGGCTGCTTACATAGCGGCCATACATAGTGTAATGAATGAGAGCAGCAAAATTAAATTTCTAAAGGAAAAAATATAATTCAAAACTGCTCACGGCTGTAATGTATTGTCAGATCCTGGCAATAGAGATAAAAATCATTGAAAAAACCGGCCACATGCCCTCAATATGGGGAGGGTGCTTTAGGGTCCCCCCCAAAACACCTTGTCCCCATGTTGATGGGCACAAGGGCCTCATCCCCACAACCCTTGCCCGGTGGTTGTGGGGGTCTGCGGGCGGGGGATTTATCAGAATCTGGAAACCCCCTTTAACAAGGGGGCCCCAGTTCTCGCCCCCCTATGCAAATGGGTATGGGGTACATTGTAAACCTACTCATTCACCAAAAAGTGTCAAAAAGTAAAAATGACAGGAGACAGTTTTGGACAATTTAAAATTAGCCTGTTTGCATGTTCTGCTGCGAACTGAACCGGGGGTGTTTGGCTCATCCCTTGTTTTTTTTTTTTTTAATGTGGCTGGAGCTATCAGGTGCTGCATGTAGGCAGTCCATGTAAATCTATGGTAACACAGCAGCTGCAGGGACACAGCCATTTGTCCTAATTTGACAGAAAAATACCTTTTTTTTAAAGAGAGGTACAAGACAGGATTGTCCTCTGTCTCCTCTCCTTTTTGCACTGGCCGTGGAACCCCTGGCGGAGGCTTTTCCGGAAAACCGAGACATTGTGGGATTCCAGAGAAGTACGGGCGAAGAAAAAATAGCACTCTTCGCTGATGATGCTCTAGTTTTCTTAGGGGATACCCATAAATCTTTGTCAAAAGTTATCTCACTTATTGATCATTTTGGTACTTTCTCAGGATTCAATATTAACTGGGATAAATCAGTAATAATGCCGATTGATCCAATAGACCCGATACAATTGGGGTCTCCTAACCAGAATCACCAGATGAAGTATGTTACGTCATTTAAGTACTTGGGGGTGATAATTACTCCAAATGTTAAGGATTACATAGATAAAAATGTATTACCTCTTTTAGGTAAATTTAGGCAACAAAGTAAAACCTGGAGTAAATTCCCATTAACTATGATAGGGAGAGCAAATCTGGTGAAGATGGTGTGGCTTCCCCAATTGCTATTCCTACTACATAATTCTCCAGTTTGGTTGACGTTAAAACTATTTCAGACACTAGATGCTATATTTAGAGACCTTATTTGGAAACATGGTAAACCAAGAATTAAACTTGAAACCCTCCAACAGGCGCAAGACAGAGGTGGAATGGCGGTTCCTAACTCTAAACTGTACTTTTTTGCAGCACAACTTCAACATTGGTGTGGTTGGGAGGAGATAGATGACCAAGACCCTATACAGAATATAATAATGACTCAGTTTAAACCTCTACCATTAGTTCAGCGAATATTCTCCCACAGATTCTATGAGAAGAGAAAACTTCCAACTTTTTATCTAATCCATAAACTGTGGGAGACAATACGCATTATTATGCAGCATAAGGGATTCACAAGGCATATGCCAATATGGGAGAATTCTTGTTTAGCTGAGTTGAATAAAATACCAGAATTTCTAGAATGGAAAAGGGCTGGGATAAATTTTCTTTATCAGATATTTGAAGGGGATACTTTATTGTCTTTCAGTATATTGAAAGACCGTTTCCAACTTTCAAAAGTTAACTTCTACCAGTACCTTCAGATTCGCCATGCTTTACAAAGCCAAGCTTTAAAGCGGGGTTCCACCCAAATTTTGAACAATATCTGTATGTATTCTCTTCCTTGCCTAGATGCTGACATGCCGTTTAAAAAAATTTAAATCGCCGTAATTACCTTTTATTTTTCTATTCTTCTTTGCACTTTCTGGTTCTCCTCCCGTGGGAGTAGGCGTGTTTCTAGACTCTCCCAGACTCCTGGGAGCTAGTCTCAGGCTTCCCAGGATGCCACTGAGCATGTGCGGGAACAAGCGGTGAATGCTGGGAGCACAGCATTCACCACATCCAGGAAATAAATGCTTGTGGGCTTCAAATGCCCACAATGAAGATGGAAACCGCCTGCAGTGAATAATATAAGTTATTCTTTCTGACGAAATCTGACACAGGCGGACATATTACACACAATATGTGAGTATGTAATGCTGAGAAGAAAAGTTTGTGAATGAACTCAAAAAAAAAAAAAAACGATAGATAGGTGGACCCCCGCTTTAACATTTCAATTTCAATATAATCCATTAGAAATCCTACTAAAAGCAACTTTAGTTAGGCTTACCAAAAGAGGACTAATAGGGGACCTTTACCCCATTTTATTAAATTGATATAAAGTGAATAAAGTGAAGGCAGATGGACAGGCTAAGAGTCTTATTCGTTGGCAGAAAGATCTGATAGATCTTAATGCAGATGAATGGACTCGTGCTATGGAGATCCTTCCTGAGGTATCTATCTCACCATCTCAGCAATTGACTCAACTTTATTCTACACAGAACCTACTATACCCCACAAAAACTATTTGTGTGGAGAAAAAATGCATCACCTTTGTGTCCGCGATGTTTGGTTTCGAATGGCTCCCTTGTTCATATGCTTTGGCAATGTCCCAAACTTCGTAGATATTGTGAAAAAGTTTTTATAACCCTAAATACAATTTCGCGAACAGAAATAATAAATACTCCTAAATTATCACTACTGGGAATAATTCCAGATGGAATTGTACCTGTAGATATGCATATAATGTGGACTAGATCTCTCTACCTAGCCCGTAAACTTATCCTATAAAAATGGACAGATAAGGTTCCACCAACCCATAAACAATGGATTAATAAAATAAACTATATATTAAAAAGAGAAAGATTAACATATAAACATAGAGGAGTCCCCCAGAAATTCAGTAAAATTTGGCATTACTGGATTGATTTGAGTAATCTACTGTATGATGGTTCATGTGGAGGGATTGGTGAGGGGGAGGGGGGGGAGAATAGGGATGAGGAGATTGATCTATAATATATTAATATGATGAGAGTTGAACAAAGTAAAACCAACCGGAAATTAAAGTGAGGTGTATGTTTAGTGTTTAGCGTTGGTGTGTGTGGCTAATTTTATATGAGTTTCTGATGTTGTTTGTATTTGTTTATGTCTCTCTTTGTCTCTGATGGTAAATTCTTTCTAAGTTGTTTACTTGGTCAAAGAGTATTGTCTTTTCATCTGTATTGAACATGCATTATAAAAATAAAAAAAGATTTGATATAAAAAAAAAAAAATTGACAGAAATGCGGGTTTGGGCAAGTTGCCCTGAATGCAGGCAGTGTTCGTTTGGGACTTCTCCTGCTGTTGTCAAGTTGGGGAGGAGGATGTCAAGCTGGAGGAGGCCACCCAAATAGCAAATTTCATCCGGTTCATCAGGAGCTGGAAAAAATTGGCATAGTGTGTGAACAACTTTAGGGAAGCTCATTTCAAGCATATTGGATTTGTTCTTGCAGTTTGTTCTTGCAGTTATAAATCTAATTGTCAATTAGCGACCCCTGAAGACAAGCATTGGCACAAAATGTGTTGGAGGGGAGCTAAGGGCTGACATTACACTTTTGGTTTTGGAGCTACTCATCTCTGTAATGCATTGGTGCATATGTTTTGGTGATCGTGATTTTTGCATCTGGATCCAGTTTAAATTATTTTTATATATATTACGCTACATATGGTCCTTTGGTTTGCTCCATGTAGCGAACGGTTCTTTCCTACTACAAACAGAGTATTTGGCTGTCCCCGATGGTGATAAGTGGTACTACCAAGCAACCTCAATGTAATGGTGGAGCTGGATGACCATGTGTGAGGGGCAGTAGTGATATGTTGCTGCTCTCCTCTGGCAACTTAGGAGTCATCGAGTGTAATGGTGTAAAGGATCTTAATAAAGGCTTTCGCTTGCAGCACTCCACAGAAACTTTCCTACTAAAACTCACTAACAATTTACTAACTGCTAAAACCAATGGCCACTTCTCCATACTCATACCGCTTGACCTCTCTGCAGCCTTCGATACTGTTGACCACCCGCTTCTTCTGAATAAACTCTGTTCTCTTGGCCTCAAAGATTCGGCCCTATCCTGGTTCTCCTCCTACCTATCACTGCGCTCCTTCAGTGTTACCTATAACTCTACCTCTTCCTCCTCATTTCCTCTTTCTGTAGGGGTCCCCCATGGCTCTGTTCTTGGACCCCTTCTCGTCTCTATCTACACCTCCTCCCTTGGTCACTTGATAACCTCCCACGGTTTCCAATACCATCTCTACGCTGACGACACCCAAAACTACCTGTCTACTCCTCACCTCACTCCTTCAATCTCTTCTCGCATTACTAACTTACTAGCTGACATATCAGCATGGATGTCGCACCACTTCCTTAAACTAAACCTCTCTAAAACTGAGCTGATAATATTCCCCACTGCCCGTGCCCCCATCCATGACTTTTCTATCAAAGTCAATAATGCAACCATCAATCCCTCTCCTAGCGCCAGTGTACTAGGTGTAATCCTATACTCTGACCTGTTCTTTCAGCACCAAATCCAATCGTTGACAAAAGCTTGCAGACTTCACCCCTGTAACATCTCTAAAATTTGAAAAAATGGGGGAAACAGGGGATGATGGGATTATTGCAGTGCCACCAAAATTCAAAATTACTAGAATGATATTTTATATAAAATCATTTATTTTATTGATATCAAAAACATCTAAAATGTTTACATGAAGGAGTACAAAAAATATACAAAGCAAAAACAAAAACAGAAATACAGTGCAAATAAATGACCGTCACCAAAGATGTTGAGGGGTGATCATAGTCTTATGTTCCCAACTAGTTTCGCCAAAACATTGGCTTCATCAGGGAAATGTAGAGATGTACTGCAGAGAGTAAAACCACATGCGGGCTCTAAAACGCAAGGGGGGACACCACCGAGACACTCAGAATGGAAGTTGCACTCAGCCCAGTATTTGGCTACAGGGGAATTAAAGGGCACCCTAATTATATGCAAAACCAAGGCACTCAATGTTGCACAAGGGAGATTCACAGCGCAGTCAGTTCATGTAAAAAATCGCATGAATGCGATCAAAAGGACGAATACGCATTAAGTTAGAAAAAATGCATCCTATGAATAAGGTTCCGCCAATATCTTGGCTAAACGTTGGAACCTCCACAATGAGTCTTTCTGGTAACACCGGTTATTATAGATGATCTTTTACATATGTAGCCAGCTCCCCAGGATAGTCCCACATCCCCTTGCTGTGGGACCATCCTGGGGAGCTGGCTACATATGTAAAAGATCATCTATAATAACCGGTGTTACCAGAAAGACTCATTGTGGAGGTTCCAATGTTTAGCCAAGATATTGGTGGAACCTTATTCATAGGATGCATTTTTTCTAACTTAATGCGTATTCGTCCTTTTGATCGCATTCATGTGATTTTTTACATGAACTGACTGCGCTGTGAATCTCCCTTGTGCAACATTGAGTGCCTTGGTTTTGCATATAATTAGGGCGCCCTTTAATTCCCCTGTAGCCAAATACTGGGCTGAGTGCAACTTCCATTCTTAGTGTCTCGGTGGTGTCCCCCTTGCGTTTTGGAGCCCGCATGTGGTTTTACTCTCTGCAGTACATCTCTACATTCCCCTGATGAAGCCAATGTTTTGGCGAAACTAGTTGGGAACATAAGACTATGATCACCCCTCAACATCTTTGGTGACGGTCATTTATTTGCACTGTATTTCTGTTTTTGTTTTTGCTTTGTATATTTTTTGTACTCCTTCATGTAAACATTTTAGATGTTTTTGATATCAATAAAATAAATGATTTTATATAAAATATCATTCTAGTAATCTTGAATTTTGGTGGCACCGCAATAATCCCATCATCCCCTGTTTCCCCCATTTTTTGAGATCTTCAACTTGGGATGAGGTGCCGTATCTGGTAGGACACACCACCCACCATCCAAATCTCTAAAATTTGCCCGTTTTTAACTAATGAAACCACCAAGCTACTCATTCATTCACTTGTTATCTCTCCTTGACTATTGCAACTCCCTTCCCGCTGGCCTACCTCTCCATAGGCTATCCCCTCTTCAGTCTATCATAAATGCTGCTTGCCAGTCTCATCTACCTTACCAACTGCTCATTGTCTGCCATCCCACTCTGCCAATCCCTCCACTGACTTCTGATTGCCCAGCGAATTCAATTCACAATACTAACAACAAAATACAAAGCCATCCACAACTCTGTCCCTCGAGCTGTATCACCAATCTTATCTCCAAATATCAACCAAATCGTCCTCTCCACTCTTCTCAAGATCTCCTTCTCTTTAGCTCCCTTGTCTCCTCCTCCCATGCCAGGACTTCTCCAGAGCCTCTCCCATCCTCTGGAACTCTCTAACTCAATCTGTCTGGCTATCTCCTACTCTGGCTGCCTTTAGGCGATCCCTGAAAACTCATCTCTTCATGGAAGCCTATCATGTCTCCAACTAATCTTTTATCACTTGGATCAGCTCCTCCCCCAGTTACAACCTTCTTTACCACTTGCCCAAGCCTATTAGATTGTAAGCTCTTATGAGCAGGGCCCTCTTAACCCATTTGTATTTTATTGTATTGCAACTGTACTGTCTCCCTTTTATATTGTAAAACGTTGCTTAACCACTTCCGGACCGCCCAACGCACATATACTGTGGCAGGGCGGCCCGGCTGTGCTAACCGACGTACCTGTACATTGGTCCATGCATGAGATACAGCGCAAGCTCCTCCGCGGGTTAGGTGGACTCGATGTCTACAGGCCACCTGCAATCGCGGTAAAGAGAGGCAGAACGGGGATCTGCCTATGTAAACAAGGTGGATCCCTGTTCTGACAGGGGACAACTCAGAAATCTGCTGTTCCTAGTGATCAGGAACAGTGGTCTCTGTGTTGTCCCAGTAAGCCCACCCACCACACAGTTAGAACACACCCAGGGAACACAGTTAAACCCTTGTTTAACCCCTAGGGTTAACCCCTTCCCTGCCAGTGTCATTTATACATTGATCAGTGCATTTTTTTAGCACTGATCACTGCAATAATGTCACTGGTTCTCAAAAAGTGTCACTTAGGGTCATTTTAGCAGGACTGCGCAACGTTTCAGTCACGCTAAAAATCACAGATCACCGCCATTACCAGTAAAAACAATAAAAAAAATAAAAGTCCATAAATCCATCCAATAATTTTTAGATGCTATAACTTTTGCGCAAACCAATCAATATACGCTTATTGCAATTATTTTACCAAAGATATGTAGAAGAATACATATTGGCCTAAACTGGTGAATACATTTGTTTTTTTATATATTTTTGGGATATTGCTTATGATAAAATGTATGGATATTTATGTAAATTGTGGTTAAAGTTGATGTAGTACCCTTGATATGGGTGTAATATTTGTGGTTCTGCACTGTTCTTTGATGAACTTCGGAAGGTAGACCCACCTGCGATACATGTGAAAAGCTTCTTGGAATTTGCATGCAATGGGTTAAATGCCCCTCAGATTAAAGTAAACATATCTGCAGCATTGGCTGGGTAGCATTAGCAGCTCACCAAAATTTATTTCCCAGAATTGCTCTTTTACATTGCAAAACCTTTTATTAAACATCCCCAACATTTAGTTGAACATGGACCCGATCCAGTTATGAAAGATCTTCTAATTATGTTCGTAAACACACTGGGACAGAGTTAATTGGTAAAGGGAGGGAAAGGGCAGCGCCAGACGCAAAACACACAATCTGTTCTTCGAGACTTTGCACTCAAGAATAATTTCAGCCCCACAGCTCAGTAAACATTGGGACAGAAATTCAAAAAACATAGCTGTTATTTTCCCCTTTTTGGCGGCTCAGGCTGCGTCTCCAGGTGTTAACAGCTAATGTCGACCTCTGTTACATCGGTCCTTTTTTTTTTGCAGAAAATGAAAAGCGAAAGCCATTAGGCAGAATAACACAAATGATTGTGATGCGGAACCTGAGTAAAGGAGCAGGTATAACACGTTGCGTTAAAGCCCGCGCACCCCAAAGGACTAGCGCTTTTAATTAGCTTTCCATTAGCCATGTTCATTAAACGCTGCAAAATGTCAGAATGGAGTCTTCTGTTTTGATAAGAAGGGAAGAGAAGACCCATTAGAGATTCTACCTTCTCTACTCATTAGAAAATAACCCTTAGGCTGCCAAGTGCTGAAATGGCATGAAACCGATATAAAGTGCGTAACATGATTTTTGAAAAAAAAAAAAAACTTGTTATTAATTTGTACTTTTCGACACGAACGTTCATCTACTTTTAGTAGTTTAAGTGAGTCACTTAACGATGATGTTTTAATTGCCAGCCTAATTGAATACCTTTAGCAGTTATACTGTCAGATTACTCCGGAATTAAAGCAGATCAATTGTTACATAATGGTGTCTAAGTGACTTTGGAGTCTCCCGAAGTTCCAAAACACTCAGAGCAAGTTTCGAGCAAAATTGCATCTAGTTGAGCAGTTCATAAAACACTTTATATTATTCTTGTTCCTTCCTTCCTTTCTTCCATTCTTCATTCCCTCTGAAAGATACACTATATTGTCAAAAGTATTGGGGCGTGTACAGCCTATTGTGCAAACAGCACTTGCCAGTCACCACATTTAATAAATATACGAAATGAAAAGGATAATCATAAATAACTATAAACCATATGAACAAGAAATTTAAAAAAATATTGTGAATGGTAACTACTAAGAAACTGAACCCGTGATTCATGTGATAATAAAAAAGTCCAAGTATGAAAAGTTTCAAAGAAGATCCCGTATAATACAAATAAAAGAAAATCTTCTTGCATGGATGGTGCAAACAAGTAATGTGTAGATATCCACTCAAAAGATGTTGTAGATCCTTCCACAAACAATGAGAAATAAACAGATACAAAGTATTTCTCCCTCAGTGTTCATGCAAAAAAAAAAAATATGATACATAAAAATATATATAGCTGCTACTATAAAAATGTAAACTGTATAAAAAAATATGTTAAAAAAAAAACAAAGTCTTTTAAACATAAGCAGCGCTTAAGAAGTTCATATGTGAAATAAAATACAAATAAAGATGTGTCTTAATTGTGTACAGCAGGGTGTGGGGTGGTAGCTGATATGTTTATAAAGAATGTTGAACACCAACTCTCTGCTGATCAAAATCCCAGATAAATCCTTCACCACATCCCCTATAGGTAATTCACTTACCAGAAGGTGATGGGTTAACAGCGTGCCTTTCACTGTTTTAATATCGACGGACTTAGTTCACTCAAATAGGACTGGATCCGTGAATGGATATTTGGTAAATAAAAATAAAATAATAAAAGGTGGGACTTTAAATGAGACACTAGGTCTCCATCCCTGTGCGTATAAAGAACAAGAAGGTTGGGACTTTAAATGAGGTGGGCAAATGAGGCCAAGGGGACAGTCACAATTGCATAAAACATTTTATTGAAACATAATGACAAATTAACACAGTTGAGTTGCAGTAAAGATAATAATATCCAATCGTATAACAATCCCATCCTGCCTGATATATGGGAAACATAGTGAGCAGTCCCCAAGTGGTACAGGGCAAAACAACTGGGAAAAATAGCAGTAGCATAAGGTCGCAAGATAAACATTAAAAGCTTATGGGTATGCGGACTTAATAAAAGTCTATGATTGTCTGGTGCTTGTCGTAAGCCCAACGTATTTCGTGTATCAAACACTGTTCAGGGGCAATATAGCACCAGGGTCTAAAAAAGAAAAAAAGAGACAGTGTAGTAAAGGAATGAGTAAAGTGCAAAAAATGCACTGTAAACAGGATAAGAAAAAAATAATAAACATATAGAGGAGACAGGCAGCCACTGATCCCCCATGGGTACTCACATGTTAACGGATTGTGAACTCCAGGAGTTCCGCAAATGTAGGCCACCAAATAGCTCAGGTCCGGGAGCTGAGGGAGGAGCTTGAACAGAGGAGCCGGGAGAGAAAATGGCCACACACAGAGGTCCCCAATGGATGGAAGATCCACATTGGTGATAAGTGAGGGTGAGGGTTCTAAGGTAATGAAAGTAGTATGTGTAAGGTATTGCCCCAAACGAAGCTGGAGCCCCTAATCATGGAGAAGTACAGAATTGTCTATGGGATGTCCCCCTTACCTAGAGATGGTACAAAATAGCCAGCCATATCTGACCCAGTGTTGGACGTGCTGTATGAGAGCAGGCTAAACATGAGTGAGGGTCTTATATGCAGCCAATCCCCGCCCCAATCAGAGAACTCCCCCCAGCATCACGTGGTGCAAACACACAAGTGGACGGAGAACTCCTACCAGCGCAACAGCCACTGCCACCCACAGCTGCTGGAGAAGTCGCCCTCCACGTGTCCGCACGAGAAGGAAAACACAACGTCAGCGCCGGGACACTCACGCAAAAGTCACGCGCATGACGAGGGGGCGTGATGCCGACGCACAATGGGAAACCTGCCCCAATCACCCGCACCCGCCGTAGCGGACAAGGAGAGAAAGGGGAGGGATCCCAGCCGTGCCTCACAGCTCCCGGACACTGAATGAAAAGGCAGCCAAACAGAAGCAGGCTCTATGGAGACACATACCGCATGGCCGACTCCGAGGTGAAGGGAGAGAGGAGGAAAAGGGGGGAAAAAAATGAAAAGAAGTACCAAAAGGAAAAACAAAAGGAATAAATGAACACATATGGGACCAAATATATTATATAATGTAAGGATATTAAACAAACCCCCTAAAAAAGGGGGAAACCTAATGGTTCAGGGCGAATGCCCTGTGGGGTAAATACCGTCGTAATAAGGCTTCCAGATGGCCTCAAGCCCGGCCTCCATCTCTATATCGAGTAAATAGATGAAGTGGGGTCTTTAGATGAGACACAAGGTCTCCATCCCTATACATACATCAAACAGGGAAATAGGGACTTTAAATGAGGGGGGCAAATGAGGCCAAAGGAACAATCTAAATACAAGAACCATTGGATAAGAATACTGTAAGTATAAAAATAACGTAATGACATAACAGTGCAATAATGGTCCTATAGAGATTATACTGGCAACACATATACGATTATAAGACTGCCCAAAGGCCTCAGAGCACACCTCCATCCCTGTATCAGGTAAATAAAAATAAAAGAATAAAAGGTGGGACTTTAAATGAGACACTAGGTCTCCATCCCTGTGTGTATAAAGAACAAGAAGGTTGGGACTTTAAATGAGGTGGGCAAATGAGGCCAAAGGGACAGTCACAATTGCATAAAACATTTTATTGAAACATAAAATTAACACAGTTGAGTTGCAGTAAAGATAATAATATCCAATCGTATAACAATCCCATCCTGCCTGGTATATGGGAAACATAGTGAGCAGCCCCCAAGTGGTACAGGGCAAAACAACTGGGAAAAATAGCAGTAGCATAAGGTCGCAAGATAAACATTAAAAGCTTATAGGTATGCGGACTTAATAAAAGTCTATGATTGTCTGGTGCTTGTCGTAAGACCGACGCGTTTCGTGTATCAAACACTCTTTGGGGAAATATAGCACCAGGGTCTAAAAAAGAAAAAAGAGACAGTGTAGTAAAGGAATGAGTAAAGTGCAAAAAATACACTGTAAACAGGATAAGAAAAAATAATAAACATATAGAGGAGACAGGCAGCCACTAATCCCCCCTCTATATGTTTATTATTTTTTCTTATCCTGTTTACAGTGCATTTTTGCACTTTACTCATTCCTTTACTACACTGTCTCTTTTTTTCTTTTTTAGACCCTGGTGAACTTCAATGCTGCAAGAATGTTTCTGTACCCTTTCCCAGATCTGTGCCTAGATACAATCCTGTCTCAGAGGTCTTCAGACAATTCCTTGGACTTCATGGCTTGTTTGTGTTTTAAAATGCACTGTTAACTGTGGGACCTTATATAGACAGGTGTGTGCCTTTCCAAATCATGTCCAAATCAACTGAATTTACCATAGGTTGACTCCAATCAAGTTGTAGAAACATCTTAAAACTTAAGGATGATCAGTGGAAACAGAATGCACCTGAGCTTAATTTTGAGTGTTACAGCAAAGGCTGTGAACACCTATGTACATGTGATTTTTTTAGTTTTTTAGTTTTTAAAAATGTACAAAGATTTTACAAAACTACTTTCATGTTGTCATTATGGAGTATTGTTTGTAGAATTATGAGGAAAATAATGAATATAATTCATTTTGGAATAATGCTGTAATATAACAAAATGTGGAAAAAGTGGAGCACTGTGAATACTTTCCGGATGCACGGTATGTTTTGTATATTGCCTGTAAAGTCCCATGGGGGAAATTTAGAATTTGAAGTCCAGCATAAATGTTATTTTTCATAGTAAGAGGTCAAAAAGCCAATATTTCCACATTTTCGGATCCAACCCCCCCCCCCCCCCCTTCATTGGAGCTTGAATGCTAGGAGTTGAACTAAAAAACTCACTCTTTAATCTTTATCTATTTATATTGCAACTGTTATCCAGTACTCTAGGCAGCATATAAGACCTGATGAAGGGGGGATTTTGAGTCATCGAAACATGTTGGCTTTTTGAGCTCTTGTCATGAAAGATAAAACTTATGCTGGACTTATTTAAGTTTTGTGGCATTCTTATGTTGTTGTTCTTTGTTTCTTTGGCTCACCTATCTTCAATCCAATGAGATACTGATGATGAAAATTTTGATAAATGTCTTTCTTTCTTAATTTGACAGAAGAAAATGGTTAATGTATTTTTTTTTCAGGTGTCTATTCAGCTTTAACAAAACAGCTGTAGCTTCCTGCATGGCCGATTAATCCACTTAACAGGAAATAAAATACAAGTGTAGCATTTACAGACTCTACATTTTATAGCAATCTCCCGAAACGTGTGCCTCCTCCTCCACAATTGTGCCTCTATCTAAAACCAGTGGAGTCAGTGATGTGATTTATGTTATGTATGCAAGCTTTTTATCAGTTGGGTGAAAAGTTTAATAAGGCAGCAACTTCTGCTCAGTTACATGGAAAGTTGCTGCAACATTAACTTTGTTAAGTGAAATAGCTGTTGACACAAAGTAAACCGCTCGTTGCCCTGTTTGCCTCTGCTCAATATCTTAATCACACCAAAAAAAACAAAAATAACTGAACTCAGAAATACACATAAGAAAGAGGAGGTTGGAGAGCTATAATTATACCGCATGACTGAGCTTCTGGAGGGTCAATGAAACGTGAAGTACCAGGCAGGCGTCCTATCGATGATAGTGGTAATCATGGGACAAGCAAAGGGGCTTAGTTAAAAAAGCAGTGGTATAGCCTCGATGCTGCTTTAACTAACAAATGAAAAAAAAAAACATGATTTATAAATTGATTGGCTCTCCTTTAATCACAGAGCTCTCGCTGCTCTGTTAATGAAGACAGCCACCACCCCACCGCTACCTAATAAACCTTCAAATATATTCATATATTTTACTAACTAAAATGAATGAAGTTAGTAATACTTACCTGCCTGCAGGAAAGAGGTGTTCGATGATGGGCGTGGACCAGTTCAGTGGTGTAACCATGCTGTCTATTCTGATTTGCATACCCCCTGGGGTTCTTGAGGCTATGGCAGGCATTGAACCGGGTCACTAACCCTTGCACATGGGGTAACACTTCACCCAAAGGCATGCTCACCAATACCCGGGACCAGGCAGGAGTCACAATCATGTGAAAAGTCAAACATTAAGGCAACTTCCCAACTCAGAGATGAGCCACATTTGCGCAGTACCCAAAGTATGGAGTTCCTCCACAAGCTGCTATGTCCTACATATTTGTACTGATATACAGTATGTGTTCATTTGGAGGGACAGGCTCTGCTCACTCCACCAGTCAGCATACCTCTGTTACCTCACTCCCAATAACAGAATGGGGTCCCGTCTAGCACATAGTACGGACCTTATATGTGCTCTCAATTAACTCTTCTCTTTTTGTACCAATTAACCAGGCCATAGATCTATGTAATGCTGGTCCACTCACGGTGACTGGTGGAGATGGACAGCTTGGAAGAGATTTAGAGCACCAACCCCCTTGCTACCACATAACCTATTACCTAACCAGGTACTATGCCACTGACTGGTTGCTGTTTTCCTTGTGATTACTCATGGCAACTACCTCTTCCTTCTTGTCATGCTAAATTAACCTCTGGCATAGTAATGCCCGTGCGCCCCATATGGACGGGCCACCGCTAAAAAAGACAATTCAATCCAAAGAAAGCATAGAATACCAAAACACACACAAGTCAAAACCTCCATATATACAATCCTATACCCACAGTTGATCAAGAGAAAGAAAAAATAAACCCAATAAGTATTAGTATCTAGCTATATTTTGTGCATTTATGAAAGAATCCAGGCTGTTTTTTTTTTTTCTAATAGACATATCATGCCGTTTTACCATCTCCGCCTGCCACATATCCACAGTAATTGGAGGTCAAGTTTGGCAAAGATAGCATCTGTTCCTTTTCCAGCCCATGTGAGCCTGGTTGTGGCCCCAAGTAACAATAGGGCAACAGAGGTATATGAGTTTGAATAGTGATCCAAGACTGCACCACAATGTGAGATGCATATAACTGGGGACCACAGATGGAATTTTAAAGCAGTCGGAAACTGGCAAGCAGCAAAGTACAAATATAGCAGCCAGTAGCAAGGTCAGAAAGTCAGGCCAGGAACAGCAGCAGGAGTCAACTGAGCAACTGAAGGATGATCCAAAGGCAGGTCCTGAATGAAAGGCAGATCCTGAATGAAAGCCAGGTCAGGACGACCCAAGTTAGGTCAAAGAAGCTGAAGGTCACTCAGCAGGAAAGATAGGAGTGGCAGAGCCTTAAAGTGGTTGTAAAGGCAGAAAGTTTTTTTTACCTTAATGCATTCTCTCAATCCAGTGCTGTGGCCTGCATTAATTCTCTGCATGATGGTATAAAACCTTCTGTGATCATCTTCCCCCCAAATACTTACCTGAGTCTGATCTCAATCCAGCTCTGTGCCTGAGAGAAGCAGCTTTCTCCTCTCTCTCTATCCTCACTGGACATGGAGGCAGGGGAGGGAGCCATTGGCTCCTGCTGCTGGTAATCAAACCGTGCTGTGTGTGTCAATAGATACACAGACCACGGCTCAGGACATAACAAACGACTTTCTGCGCAGAGCAGGTAATAATGACTTTTATTCCCTCAATATTTCTTTAATAAAGTTTTGCAAGATAGAATACAAAATACGATACAAGATAGGGTATTCATATGCATCATAAAGTTTACGTAGTATAGAACATCTCACACAAAAGATCCAAAATTGAAGTAATAAGCAGACTTATAACAAAAGTACTATAAAAGGAGATTTTATATACCAATAAAGTTAAATTCCATCGTCCATGCACAGAGAAATAAGAATAATAAGAGGACTTTTCTTTTAATTACCTTTACAATCACTTTAAATTCCTATTTGGCGCCAGTACTGAACATGCCATGAAGCACGCAAATGAACACCCACATGCATACATAGAAACATAGAAAAGTGGCAGAAGAAAAAAGACCAAGAGGTCCATTAAGTCTGTCAGTTTTTCTTTTTTTTTTTACATATTTTTTTTGGGGGGTGTGTTGTAGAATTCCATATTAATGTATTTTATATTATTCATATTAATTTGTATATGTTATTAGTGTAATTATTATCATTAATTATTATGGTATTCATATTATTATTATTATTATTATTATTATTATTATTATTATTATTATTATTATTATTATATAGTAGTCTTATCATCAATAATATTATTCAATATTAAAGCAATAGTTATGAATCTTTAATAATGTATATTATATTATACCAGAAATATAGGAAATCTTAATTTCTAAATGTTGAACTCTAGATTACCCCTCTGCTTCATGCTGGTATTTTTTGTAAAACAGACACAAGTTCAATTGTTGAAAGTTTATTAGGATAGTTCATTTTAAGTTTTTAAGTCCACTACTTAGAAAAGAAACACTTTGGCAGCGGTTGAACTACAGTCTGATAAGATAACATTCCTTAAAAGTAATAAAACAACCATTGTCAAGAATAAGTAATAAAGCTTCTTATAGTGTTGGTTTAAAAGTAATTATGTGGAATATGGGAAAGCTATGTACACAGAAAGCTATGTACACAACAACTAGGCGAACTAGGCAGTCGCCTAGGGCGCTCTGCTGCCTAGGGTGCAGCCACAGCCGCTGGTTCCATATCTCGATGTTTGACAGTAGCAGTCCTTTCAAGGTGGCGCCGCTGTGCAGTCCTGTGGAGGAAGAGGAGGAGGCGCTGGGAGCTTCTCACAACCTCGAAACAACAGTTGTTGGGTCAGTGAGTGGATTCATGTGCTCCCCCGGCTCCTCCCATTCTCTCGCGCTCTGCGGATCTCCTAACATGTGCAGAGCGCGGATAATGGCCGCTGTGGCTGAGCAGCTCCCTGACCTCATCTCCAGGATGGACGGCCAAAGTGGAGAACCTGCCAGAGCAGACATCGCGATCAGCGGGGGGAGCCAGTCTGCCGGAGTCTCAAGGTACATACAGCATTACGGTCCTGCTGCCCGACACTGACACATCCTGTGATGTCATTCCCTGACCGAGGGCGCCCCGAACATCCTTGCTATCAGCCGCCTGTGACCTCACACACACAGCCCTGATGACCATCTACTGTCCCCCGTCATCAACATCATCATGCTCCTCATCATCCCCCTGTTCCTGGCATCCCACCACCCTACCTCCTGTCATCATACTTTTTATCATCATCCACCTGTGCCCCCCATGCATATGCATCCCCCCTTTACCCCCCTGTCATATGCTTCCCTCTGTCATCATCCCCCCTGTACCCCCCCGCTATATGCTTCCCTCTGTCATCACCATCCCCCCTGTACCCCCTGCCATATGCATTCCCCTGTCATCATCATCCCCTCTGTACCCCCTGCCATATGCATCCCCCTGTCATCATCATCATCCCCTCTGTACCCCCTGCTATATGCATCCCCCTGTCATCATCATCCTCCCTGTACCCCCCAGCCATATGCATCCCCCTGTCATCACCTTCCCCCCGGTACCCCCTGCCACATGCATTCCCCTGTCATAATCCCCCCATAGCCCCTGTCATATGCATCCCCCTGTCATCATCATCATCATCATCCCCCCTGTACCCCCCTGCTATATGCATTCCCCTGTCATAATCATCCCCTTGTACCCCCCTGCCATATGCATCCCCCTGTCATCATCACCCCCCTGTACCCCCCTGCCATCATCATCCCCCCTGTTACCACTTGCCATATGCATCCCCCTGTCATCATCATCCCCTCCTGCCATATGCATCCCCCTGTCATCATCACCCCCCTGCCATCATCATCCCCCCTGTTACCACTTGCCATATGCATCCCCCTGTCATCATCATCCCATGAAGAGGCCTTGCAGCTTATGCATGCGTTTGCAAATGCGTGCTAACTAAACCCCTGTTTTTAACACAGACTGTTGGACAGGTTAATTTGGTTAGTTGGCAGACTGGTTGGGAAGTTGAGCTATGGAATGTTCTGTTTTTGTTTTTCATGTGATAGCCCTTCCATGTGCTCCTTGCTGTGAAGGCCAGTTATAGGTGGGAGCAGGGGCCATTTGTTTGTTTCATCATCATCCCACCCTGTACCCCCTGCCATATGCATCCCCCTGTCATCATCCCCCTCTGTACCCCCCTGCCATATGCATCCCCTTCATCATCATCCCCCCTGTACCCCCTGCCATTTGCATCCCCCTGTCTTTATCCCCCTCTGTACCCCCCTGCCATATGCATCCCCTTCATCATCATCCCCCCTGTACCCCCCTGCCATTTGCATCCCCCTGTCATCATCATCCCCCCCTGTACCCCCCTGCCATATGCATCCCCTTGTCATCATCACCCCCCCGCCATATGCATTCCCCGTCATCATCATCCCCCTGTACCCCCCCGCCATATGCACTGCCCCTGTCATCATCATCCCCCCTGCCATATGCATCCCTCTGTCATCACCATCCCCCTTTACCCCCGTCATCATTATCCCCCCCCGCCATATGCATCCCCCTGTCATCATCATCCCCCTGTACCCCCCTGCCATTTGCATCCCCCTGTCATCATCATCCCCCTGTACCCCCTGTCATCATCATCCACCCCTGCCATATGCATCCCCCTGGCATCATCGTCCCCCCCTGTACCCCCCTGCCATATGCACCCCCCTGTCATCATCCCCCCTCTGTACCCCCCTGTCATCATCATCATCCCCCCTGTACCCCCCTGCCATATGCATCCCCCGGTCATCATCACCCCCCCTGTACCCCCTGCCATATGCATCCCCCTGTCATCATCATCCCCCTGTACCCCCTGCCATATGCATCCCCCTGTCATCATCATCCCCCTGTACCCCCTGCCATATGCATCCCCCTGTCATCATCCTCCCCCCTGTACCCCCTGCCATATGCATCCCCCTGTCATCATCATCCACCCTGTACCCCACTGCCAGCTTCCTACCACCCCACCCCCTGTCATCTATATCCCCCCTGTACCCTTCTGACAGCTTCCTACCACCCCACTCCCTGTCATCTCCATCCCCCCTGTACCTTACTGCCAGCATCCTACCACCCCACTCACTGTCATCTTCATCCCCCGTATTCTACTGTCAGTTTCCTACCACCCCACCCCCTTTCATCTTCATCCCCCTGTACCCCACTGCCAGCCCACCCCTTAAAATTACTGGTGCACGTGACATGATGGACGCAGGGACAATTTTTTTCTTCCAGACACCATCAATGGGCAGGGACTTTATTTCTTTCAGCGACACCAAGGATGCAGGTGCATTTCTACCTAAGTCCCTGGTCACCCATAGTGCAGTGACCTTTTTTTTGGGGGTGGGTGGAGGGGGGTGGACGTAGCTGGTCTTGGGTGCAAAATAGCCTAGCACCGGCCCTGTATGTACATTAATTAATTGATAGGGTCAAAAAGGTCTGCTTGTGTCCCAATTAAAACAGTTAAAATACATTTGAATAAGAGAACACTATTATGTGTATGTATGTATATATTAATAATGTGTATATATAATATATATATAATATATATGTAAATAATACAGTCTTTTTTTTTAAACCAATATATGAATACATACATATTGCTAATCACTTCAAAAATAAGATTGAGACAATTCGTCTCAAGATCTCCTCCACTCTAAAGATATCTCCCTCACTTTACACTCTTTGTCCTCCTGTACAATCAAAACTCTTGTTTAACCCAACTACTACACAGGAAGTCAATAAACTTTTTTCTAATGCCCACCTAAACTCCCGCCCGCTTGACCCCGTTCCTTCTCAAATACTATGGTCTCCCTCTGACTCTATTCTACACTCTTTAACTCATATCTTCAACCTCCCCCTCTCTACTGGCATCTTCCCCAAGCCTCTGAAACATGCACTAGTCACTCCCATACCAAAGAAGGCCTCACTGGACCCCACCAATCTTAACAACCTAAGACCCATCTCCTTACTCCCCTTTGCCTCCAAACTCATTGAATGTTTAGTCTACAACTGACTGAGCGACCATCTCATTGAGAATAACGTTCTCGATCCATTTCAGTCTGGGTTTCATCCACAGCACTCCACAGAATCTGCTCTCCTAAAACTCACAAACGACTTACTAACAGCTAAAACCAAGGGTCATTATTCTGTACGCTTACTCTTGGACCTCTCCGCTGCCTTTGATACAGTTGATCACCCCCTCCTCCTCAAAAAACTCAATTTGCTTGGTATCCATGGCTGTGCTCTCTGTTGGTTTGAATCTTACCTATCTCACCACACCTTCAGTGTCACTAACAACTCTACTTCCTCCTCTCCAACACCTCTTATGCCCTGTACACACGATCGGACATTGATCGGACATTCCGACAACAAAATCCATTGTTTTTTCCAACGGATGTTGGCTCAAACTTGTCTTGCATACACACGGTCGCACAAAGTCGTTGCAAAATCCGGTCGTTCCGAATGCGATGACGTAAAACACGTACGTCGGGACTATAAACAAGGCAATAGCCAATAGCTTTCGTCTCTTAATTTATTCTGAGCATGCGTGGCACTTTGTCTGTCAGATTTGTCTACACACGATTGGAATTTAAAAGATCGGATTTTGTTGTTGGAAAATTTTATAGCCTGCTCTCAAACTTTGTGTGTCGGAAATTCCGATGGAAAAAGTCTGATGGAGCCCACACACGGTCAGAATTTCCAACAACAAGCTCCGATCGCACATATTCCATCAGAAAGTCCGACCGTGTGTACAGGGTATTCCCGTTGGGGTCCCCCAAGGTTCTGTCCTTGGACCTCTACTATTCTCGTTCTACACATCCTCACTGGGTCAGCCCACCATGGATTCCACTACCATTTATATGCCGATGACACCCAAATCTATCTCTCTACCCCTCATCACACCCCATCAGTCTCCTCACACATCACTGATTTTCTAACAGACATATCAGCCTGGATGTCACACCACTTCCTCAAACTGAATCTATGTAAAACCGAGCTCAAAATATTTCCTCCCCCACGTGCCCATTCCCTTGACTTCTCTGTCAAGATCAATGGCACAACAATCAGTCCGTCCCCACATGCCAGGGTATTAGGGCTAACCCTAAACTCTGAGCTGTCCTTTCAGGCCCACATCGAATCCCTGTCCAAATCATGCCACCTTAGCCTCTGCAACATGTCTAGAATACGTCCCTTTTTAACCAATGACACCACCAAGCTTCTAATTCACTCCCTGGACATCTCTCGCCTCGACTACTGCAACTCACACCTCATTGGACTACCCTTACATACACTATCCCCCCTTCAGTCCATAATGAATGCTGCTGCAAGACTCATCCACCTTACCAATCGTTCAGTGTCCTCCACCCCTCTCTGCCAATCCCTGCACTGGCTTCCACTCATCCCCCACAGCTATTACCTTTTGTATCAATTGACCCTCCTTCCTAGATTGTAAGCTCTAGCGAGCAGGGCCCTCTGATTCCTCTTGTACCAAATTGTAATGTTACTGTAATGTCTGTCTTCATTTTGTTAAGAGCTGTGTAAACTGTTGGCGCTATATAAATCCTGTATAATAAAAATAAGACATATAACACATAAGGTGGGGTTATTGCAAGTTAATTTTTCCGGAGTCGTAAATCTGTTATCCTTAAGTTGGTGAAGTCTTATCAGGACAAGGAGGGTTTGATTTAACATGACTGGGTGCTATATTGCCTGTATACAAGTATTTTAATGGGTAAATCCATATACAAAAACAGTTATAAATCATTTTCATAAACATATAGGAATTCTGGGAATTAATAAGTTTGTCTGGTTGTATGACAGGTGTCTGCTTTATGGTTAGTTACAATGACGTAGATCTTTCCAACCAATCACATTGTACCACATGTAATTCTATGGTCAAGAAATTGTATAAGAAGGCTTCCTTGAATTTCTTTCTTTGAGCAAGTGATGAACTCGCTCCCAGTTGCAGCTGTTTGTTATTTTTACTGTTATTTTTAATTGTTATTTTTATTGTTATTGTTTTCATTAACCCTCCTGCCTTATTGGAAATGTATTGCCTGGTCATTTGTTACTTTTCTACATCAGGTGGGGAGGGAGGGGTGGTGGTTTTGTTAACTTTTGGTCCATTCGTAACCTCTTTAGACTGACAGGACCTATCTTACACTACTTTAGCAATTTGACAACAATTCAAACTTTTAGCTGTGTAACCCAACTAATTAACACCAACTCCAGACTTTATGACACTATGTGAATGATAAATATATTTAGAACAGTGTGGTTTAACAAACTTTCATACCTTGCATAATGTTCTTTGGCAATCAACAACTGGTGATTGGACTAGGTGATTGAGTGAGTTACTCATGTTGGGGTATGTCTATGGCACTTATTAGAACAAAAGAAGCTTCTTGAATGAGCAGAACAAGTATAATTAATTGTAGCTAATGTACAGGAAGCCAAGGATGACTCGTAGATGGGAGATATGTGTCTCTATTGTTTGGGTTGTGGGACCTTTTAAGGGGAACAAAAAAAGAAGCAGTTTGGAGTACTCAGGGATTCTGACCCGGCAGGATGAGGGGCTGTGGGGGATCCACTAAACAGGGAAAACTGATTTGCGGTTTGCCCAGGATTATTTAGTCCTAATATGGGACATGAAATCTTGAGGCTCGGAGAGATCTTGGGTGCGAAAGAACCTCCCAGTCTGACTTCTGGGTGCCTTGGACCTGAAAGGGTTAGCTCAACTAAGAGAGAGGTCTGAAAAGGGCAGGAAGCAGCTAGCAGGTGTCCATGAGATGAGTGAAACGGGACACAGTTCTCAGAGGGTTGTAGTCTATTTGGGCTACTGAAATGCTGCTGGTCTCTTGTTTTTCTGGACCTCTGGAGCAGGTGAGGGACTTTAAATCCTGCTGTGGGACAAGCATATATGAGCGGTGAGCTGGAGCTTTGTTTTTGTGTATCTTTTGGTTATTTAACGCTGAAGATAAGCTACTTTTTTGACAAAATAAAAATTGTTTGCTTTTACAAAGACAGCTGGCTACTGATCCACTAGCAATTTCTATATAATATTTCTTTGCTAATGTTGACCAATGCAACATAAATCTGGTCCACATGACCGGAGGCAAGTCCTTTGCCTTAACAGTTTTGCAATAATAGGCTTTTTTTCCATCCCAGAGAGCTGGCGAGTAAACCTATAATTTAGTTTTTGACGGATGTCCACCTTTATGATTATATATGAGGCACGATCAAACATCACGTGTTCGGTGATCTAATAACCCCTAGTAAATTGTTTTGGGTTAAATCATTCTTTTTTTTTTTAACAGCTGTATCTTCCTGAACAACTGGCCTTCCTCCCAAATTGAGGAAGCAATCCAGCAATATTTATGCAAGATTAATTAGAGTTGCTTTCACAAACCCGGAGCTGTGTGTTAATGAAGTGGATTAGGCCAGAGTTATGATGTCTTAGGAGTGTGAAAGAATTTCAAGGGATCTATTATCCTCTATAAATTAAAAGTGGCCGGCGTTGTTTGTCAAGAGCAAGACAAAAGCAACTGTAATAATGTGATGTTCTTGGGAGGATTTATGGAAGGACAAAGCCCAGTGTATAGAGGATAATCAATTCTGGAGGATAAAGATATAGGATTATCATGGCCTTCTAATATATTTTGCAGGTATGGATTCCTTGGACAGGCATGCAATATTAATGCACAGAGATGCATGTGCTTTATCATGCTGGAAAAAAACAAAATAAATTATCATAAGAAAAAGGACTTGTGGCCACTTGGATAGAATTTGTACTGCTTTTTATTTTCTGGACTCCAATCAGAAACTGGGAGTAATTACAGCACTATGCTTTTTAAAGCTGCGGTTTTTACAGTGCCTTGAAATAGTATTCGCACAGCTTAAGATTTTTCACATTTTGTCATGTTACAACCAAAAATGTAAATGTATTGTAGTGGGATTTTATGTGATAGACCAACACAAAATCACACATAATTGTGAAGTGGAAGGAAAATGATAAAATTTTCAAATTTTTTTACAAATAAATATCTGAAAAGTGTGTTGTGCATTTGTATTCAGCCCCCTTTTACTCTGATACCCCTAACTAAAATCTAGTTGAACCAATTGCTTTCAGAAGTCATCTAATAGTCAGTAAATACTGGTAGTCAGAAGTCAGTAAATAGTGTCCTACTGTGTGTAATCTAATCTCGCTATAAATAAAGCTGTTATGTGAAGCCCTCAGTGGTTTGTTAGAGAACCTTAGTAAACAAACCACATAATAAAGGCCAAGGAACACACCAGACAGGTCAGGGATAAAGTTGTGGAGAAGTTTAAAGCAGGGTTAGGTTATAAAAATATCCCAAGCTTTGAACATCTCACGGAGCATTGTTTTATTCATCATCCTAAAAATGGAAGGAGCATGGCACAACTGAAAACCTACCTAAACTGACAGGCTGTGCAAAGAGAGCATTAATCAGAGACGCAGCCAAGAGGCCCATGGTAACTCTGGAGGAGCTGCAGAGATCCACAGCTCAGGCGGGAGAATCTGTCCACAGGACAACTATTAGTCGTGCACTCCACAAATCTGGCCATTATGGAAGAATGGCAAGAAGAAAGCCTTTGTTGAAAGAAAGCCATAAGAAGTCCCGTTTACAGTTTGCAAGAAGCCATGTGGGGGACACAGCAAACATTTGGAAGAAGTTGCTGTGGTGAGATGAGACCAAAAAGTAACTTTTTGGCCTAAAAGCAAAACGATACAGTATGTGTGGTGGAAAACTAAAACTGCAAATCACCCTGAACACACAATCCCCACATGAAACATGATGGTGGCAGAATCATGTTGTGGGGATGCTTTTCTTCAGCAGGGACAGGGAGGTTGGTAAGAGTTGATCGGAAGATAGATGGAGCCAAATACAGGACTATCTAATGCCCTGTACACACGACCGGTTTTGCCATCGGAATAAACTCTGAAGGTTTCTCCGACGGAACTCCGACGGAATTCCATTCAAGCGGTCTTGCCTACACACGGTCAAACCAAAGTCCGACCAAAGTCCGACCGTCAAGAACACGGTGACGTACAACACGTACGACGGGACTAGAAAAAGGAAGTTCAATAGCCAGTAGCCAATAACTTCTGTCTCGTACTTGCTTCAGAGCATGTGTCGTTTTTGGTCCGTCGGAACAGCATACAGACGAGCGGTTTTCCTGTTATAAATTGGTTCTGTCTGAAATATTTAGAACATGTTCTATTTCTAGGTCCATCAGAATTTTCTAAAAAAAAAGTCAGATGAGGCCTACACACGATTGGAATATACGATGAAAAGCTTCCGTCTGACTTTTTCTGTCAGACATTCCGCTCGTGTGTACGCGGCATGAGAAGAAAACCTGTTAGAGTCTGCAAAAGACTTGAGACTGGGGCGGAGGTTCACCTTCCAGCAGGACAACGACCCTAAACATACAGCCAGAGCTACAATGCAGGACTATCTAATGCCCTGTACACACGACCGGTTTTGCCATCGGAATAAACTCTGAAGGTTTCTCCGACGGAACTCCAACGGAATTCCATTCAAGCGGTCTTGCCTACACACGGTCAAACCAAAGTCCGACCAAAGTCCGACCGTCAAGAACGCGGTGACATACAACACGTACGACGGGACTAGAAAAAGGAAGTTCAATAGCCAGTAGCCAATAGCTTCTGTCTCGTACTTGCTTCAGAGCATGCGTCGTTTTTGGTCCGTCGGAACCGCATACAGACGAGTGGTTTTCCTGTTATAAATTGGTTCCGTCGGAAATATTTAGAACATGTTCTATTTCTAGGTCCATCAGAATTTTCTAAAAAAAAAGTCAGATGAGGCCTACACACGATTGGAATATACGATGAAAAGCTTCCGTCAGACTTTTTCTGTCAGACATTCGTCTCGTGTGTACGCGGCATGAGAAGAAAACCTGTTAGAGTCTGCAAAAGACTTGAGACTGGGGCGGAGGTTCACCTTCCAGCAGGACAACGACCATAAACATTCAGCCAGAGCTACAATGGAATGGTTTAGATCAAAGCAAATTTATGTGTTATGCCGCGTACACACGGTCGGACTTTTCGGCTACAAAAGTCCGACAGCCCGTCCCACAGACTTTCGACTGACTTTTTGCGGACTTTTGGTGGACTTGCGGCAGACTTTCTAACGAACAGACTTGCCTACACACGACCACACAAAAGTTCGACAGTCTAGTTTGCGGTGACGTACACCAAGTCCAACGAGACTATAAAACGGAAGTTCAATAGCCGTATGACACCCTTTGGGCTCCTTCTGCTAATCTCGTGTTTATCTTGTGTTAGTAGAAGTTTGGTGAGAGACGATTCGTGCTTGTGAGACTCATATTTTTCAGTTCGTTTTAACTGTTGTTCAGTCTGTGCTTGTGAGGTTTGTATCTGCTTTTCAGTGCGTTTGGTGAGTTGGCATTGAGAAATCTTTGTTTTATTGTCCGCTCGTTGCTGATTTTCAGGTCGCTCTTCACAGGCCTTGCTGTTCTTCAGTGCGTTCTGTTAAGTGCGTTCTGACCAGCCGACCGTTTTGAAGCCATGTTACCTGTACGTACTCGTCGTAGAGCTCGTGCATTGTATGTGCTTGGTGCTGTAGTTCATTCTTCAGCCCAAGACCAGTCCATGAACAGGGCGAGGAGGAGTTCATGGACCAAGAATTGGTTGCTCCAGCGTGACCAGTTCTGTCACATGCCATTGCTCTGTGAGATCCGTGAGAATAATCCTGAGGATTTCAGGAACTTTCTCCGGATGACGGACCCCGTTTTTGACCGTTTGTTGGCTTTGCTTACCCCTTATATCAGCAGGCAGGATACCTGCATGAGGCAAGCCATCACTCCGGAGCAGAGGCTAGTTGCCACGTTGCGGTACTTGGCGACAGGGAGAAGCCTGCAGGACTTGAAGTTCTCGACAGGCATCTCCCCCCAGGCTCTGGGGATCATTATCCCAGAGACCTGTTCTGCCATCATTCAGGTCATGCAGATGGACTATATTAAGGTAAGAATTTTTTCCTTTATTAGCATCACATGTTATTTTATTTAATGTTTGATAATGTAATGTATTTATTAACTCAAACACTACTTACCATCATTGCAATATAGTGTGAATGTCCCCTTTTTCTCCTCACGCATGCTGTAATTTTTTCCTGTTCTTTTTTGTCATGCATGTATATTTGCCTTCACTAACCTCCGAGCATACAATGCTGGGCACATATCCACCTAGTCTACTCAGTTTGAATGTATTTAGTCAGCTGCATTGTATTTTGTTTCCCCTAAACTCCATTCAAATAGTGTGTGTGTCATTAACTAGATTACCAACCCCCCCTAAACTCCATCCAAATAGTGTGTGTGTCATTAACTAGATTTCCAACCCCCCCCCTAAACTCCATCCAAATAGTGTGTGTGTCATTAACTAGATTTCCAACCCCCCCCCCCCAAACTCCATCCAAATAATGTGTGTGTCATTAACTAGATTTCCAACCCCCCCTAAACTCCATCCAAATAGTGTGTGTGTCATTAACTAGATTTCCAACCCCCCCCCCCCCCCAAACTCCATCCAAATAGTGTGTGTGTCATTAACTAGATTTCCAAACCCCTCCCCCCCTAAACTCCATCCAAATAGTGTGTGTGTCATTAACTAGATTTCCAAACCCCTCCCCCCCCTAAACTCCATCCAAATAGTGTGTGTGTCATTAACTAGATTTCCAATCCCCCCCCCCCCCCCTAATAATTTGCTATAATGTTCTGTGGTGTTGATTTTTACAAAGCAAATATATGTTGCACTTTGCAAAATTCATTTGCACTCTGCAAGTGCATTTGCTCCAGGGCTTTAGTAAATGAGCAGAAGCTCTGCTGATTTCCATCATCCAATCATGTGCAAGCCACAAAGTGTTTGCATTAATTGCCCTTGCATGTGATTGGGTACTCCTTGCAACATGAAGCCTTTTACCTTACCTCATTTACTAAGCTGTGGAGCAACTGCACTTGCAGAGTGCGACAACTGCACTTTTCAAACTGCACAGTCTTGTAGCCTTTAGTCAATAAAACCCTGCGTGTCCTTAAACTTTTAATTTCTAATTTCACCACCCCCTAAAATGTAACAATGTGCCATCAGAGGGGGTGAGCAATCTGATAAGTTTGCCTTTCCATATTATTTATTCAAGGAGAATTCAATTATTTAATGTTATACTGATGCTGGGCAATAATGTTTTAAGTGTATAATGTTCTTGCAATGTTCTTTTCTAAATTACTGAGTTTTGTTTTCTTGTTTGATTCCCCAGTTTCCTTCAACGCCACAGGAATGGCAGACTGTGGCATCCCATTTTGCCACCCGTTGGGACTTTCCCAATTGTGGAGGGGCTATAGATGGGAAACATGTCCACATCGTGCCACCACCCCATTCGGGGTCATACTATTTTAATTATAAGGGGTTCCATAGTATTGTCTTAATGGCGGTGGTGTCAGTACAATATGAATTTCTCTATGTGGACGTGGGGAAGAATGGCCGGATGTCGGATGGAGGAGTATTTGCCCAGACGGAGTTCTGCCAGCGTCTCCAGAGTGGTGGCCTGGGATTGCCACCTGATGCGAATAACGTGGAAGGACTCCCCTTTGTCTTCATAGCAGATGAAGCCTTCGCTCTGAGCAAGCACCTCATGAGGCCATTCCCCCAAAGAACCCTCACCCCGGAGAGGAGGGTTTTTAATTTCCGGCTGGCCAGAGTGAGAAGAGTTGTTGAGAATGCTTTTGGGATTCTGGCCAGCCGGTTCCGCCTGTTTCAGACATCCATAAACCTGGCGGAATACAAACTTAATTTCGTCATTTTAGCGTGCTGCATCCTGCACAACTTTTTGAACAAACATTCTACAAATTATATTGTGCCAATTGGGCCTGAGGCCGGACTTATTAGTGACAATCTGACGGGCCTGGATACTGTCCGTACTGGCTTTGCCCCCCAAAGTGCCCGTCAAGTTCGAGATCAATATGTCAATTATTTTATGGGTAGGGGGGCCATTGCAATGCCCCAGGATATTTAATTTCTCTAAATAAAAATCTTGATGAAATATTGCATTATATTTATTGCTTGCCTTTCTTTTTGGCTTTCTCCTAGGTTATGGTAGAGCACTTGTAGTGCCAAGTGTACTTTCCTTGACTAAATAAGCACCATTGTCACTGTAAACAACTATTTTAAATTTAAACAAACTGATACTGAGCATTGAAATAACAAACCACACATTTAGTTAATTACTAAACAGATGTTTTAATATTCTGTGTACATTCACTTATGCATTTCTAAAAAAATGTTGATAGTCAAAAAATATCTATATATTTACAAATTTGGAACAATATAATTAAGTCTTTTTTTTTTTTTTTTTACTATATAATTTTTTTTTTTTGTTTTTTAAAAACAGGCCTCTATTTTTTTATTTATTTTTTTTTTTTTTTAAACAGGCCTCTATTTTTTTTTTTTTTTTAAAAACAGGCCTCTATTTTTTTTTAATTATTATTTTTTGTTTTGGAAAACAGGCCTTTATTTTTTTAAGATTTTTTGATTTTTTATTTAAACAGGCATATAATTTATACCAAAGAAAAAAGAGAAGGCCCAGAATGGGGTCAGCAAACAAGGAAATGAAGAACATGATCAATGTTTTTTGGGTTGAAAAAGGGCATTTAGATTCGACCCAAAACATCGATCATGTTCTTCATTTCCCTTCTGCATACGATCCAGCCGATTCCGCATTTGATCAATCTCCCCATTCCAGGCCATTATTTGACCAATTAGTCGTTGGGCACTGTCTGTGGTAAAATTTTCACTCAGACCTAAAATTGAATGAAAAAAAGATGTGTTTAGAAATATGCAGACATACATAGATTACCTTACCATAAGCTGGTGTCTCAGACACTGACCTGGTGGGGTGCTCATGTCGCATACTTCATCAACATCCTCGGGGGTGGCACTGTTGCTTGAGTCAAGCACAAACAGATCACCTAAAATATAGTTTAAAATTTTCAGCAAAAAATATGCAGCCATACATAGATTACCGTAAGCTGGTGTGTCAGACACTCACCTGGTGGGGTGCCCATGTCGCCCACCTCTCCTTCCTCCACATCCTCAGTGGGGCTTGGGCTGATTTCCCAATTATGTTGTTTCGGTTGGGGGGACTGGGTTCACCTTGGCTGAGTCTTTTTTCCCCTATGTGAACCAAAAAAATCTATCTATCTATCTATCTATCTATCTATCTATCTATCTATCTATCTATCTATCTATCTATCTATCTATCTATCTATCTATCTATATCTATATATATAGATATATATATCTATATCTATATATATAGATATAGATCTATATATATAGATATAGCTATATCTATATATATATCTAGAGATAGATAGATACATTAATAAAAGATCTAGGTCTGTATATATGTAACAAGGTTTATTAAAAGATCGTTTCAAACGAAAAAAAAACTCGTACAGTAAAGAAAAGCACATGGAGCAGTATACAAGGTAATAAACAGAATATGAACACACGACAAGTACTTTACTTTTTTTCAGCACTTTACGGATCCGTCTGTACTGATCCTGCTCCCAGAGTTTGAGGTCGGACCATCTTTTTCGAATCTGATCTTTCGAGCGCCGTACCCCAAAAGAAAGATGTAATGTCTTCACCACCTTCGCCATTATTTTGGCTTTTCTAAAATTAGGCCGGGCGTACGGTCCATACTTCCCATCATAGTCATTATTTTTCAGAATTGCCACCATTTCCACCATCTCTTTAATGGACATATTGGAGGCCTTAAATCTCGGCTTCCCAGATTGTGACGTTCCGGCCTCCGGGCTTTCGGCGCTACCTGAGGTAGTACACACCAGATGTGTCTCCGCCATTATTCATCCCACTACGCACCGTAGAAAGAATGGGCGGAGAATATTTGTTAAAGTAGAACGTTAGGGGCGGGCGACGCAGGCGGAGTTTCACACATGCGCAATGTATAAAGAGAGGTATTACGCATGTGTCGTACGTACGTTCTGTGTGTAGAGTCAAGGGGCGGAAAATATGAGTTAAAATCGAACGTCAGGGGTGGGCGACGCAGGCGGAGTTTCACACATGCGCAGTGTATAAAGAGAGGTATTGCGCATGTGACGTACGTACATTCTGTGCGTAGAGTCAAGGGCAGGTTATATGCGTAAAGAAAAAGAACATCAGGGGTGGGCCAAGCAGGCGGAGTATTATGCATGTGCAGTGTATAAAACGTTGTTACGTATTGTGTCGTACGTACGTTCTGTGCGTAGATGATAGTGGACCGGGACGCTACAAAACGAAGGTCATTTTTAATTTTGAAATTTGGACAAAACTTTGTAGCAAGCAGCCTATATGGCTTGACAGATTGATGAGGCCTATGTAGGGATAAGATGATGAGGGTTTAGCAGAAACATAAGTGTTTTTTGTCTTGTGCCTTTATCTTTTACAGACATTATGAATGCCAAATTTAAAGAGACTGAATTTTTGTCGGCTTTCATTGACAAATACAGAGAGATGAGGAATCTGTGGGAGGTCAAACACCCTCAATATTATTTGAAACATGTAAGGAAGTCAACACTGGAGAGACTTCTGACATTTGTCCAGACGTCCATCCCGGAAGCAAGGATGGAGATGTTGTTAAAGAAAATTGGGATCTTGAGGTAAATGTATAAGAGGGAGCATAACAAGATCCAGGATTCCATGAGATCAGGAGCATCAGCAGATGGTGTATATGTACCCAGGCTGTGGTACTACAATAAACTACGGTTTCTTGATGACCAGACTGAAGCCAGGGCATCACTTTCAACCCTTCCCTCCACCCTTCCCTCCACCCTTCCATGCACTCTTCCATGCACCCTTCCCTCCACCCCAGCAGAGGCTGATGAGGACCAAGCTGGGTCTTCCATTCTGGAAGAACCGGATGTGACCATCTGGAGTCAGGTAAATTAATTTCAAAAATATTTACTGTCCTAATATTGATGATGTTAACTAGATGTTATAATTGATTAAAATAATTTTCTCCGAAAAATGATGTATACATATCAATTTGACAGTAGTGGCCAAATATGTTTGTCACCTGCTTTAAAAAATTATGGTGTCTGATTTCTAGACTCTTTTATTAAGAGATGTATTCACGTTGAATTTGCAAGTCATGAGAAGCAGATTGTGTGTCATTGATGAACCCCAAAAAAAAAACTAAAAATATGTCCCTTTTTTATACACAGGATGAGGGCAGCCAGGAGGAACGTGGGGAAAGTGGCAGGCAGGAGGAGACCGGGCCCATGGACAGCCAGGAGGAGGCCGGACCCAGTGTCATCCAGGAGGAGGCAGGACCCAGTGTCATCCTGGAGGAGGCTGGATCCAGTGTCAGACAGGAGGTGGCCGGGCCCAGGAACAGCCTGGAGGAGGCCGGACCCAGTGTCATCCTGGAGGAGGCCGGACCCAGTGTCAGACAGGAGGTGGCTGGGCCCAGTAGGAGCCTGACACAATCTCAAGTGCCTCCCCTCCGCCTTCATACAAGGGCCAGGAAGGGGACGGTGACACAGGAGGCATCCCTGCGCCTCATGCGAGAGGCCACCAATTTTTTGAGGAGCCCCCCCGAAGCTGAAGAGGCCTATGGGTGCTACTTAGCCAGCAGGCTGCTTTAAATGCAGTGGGGCCAACGCCTCATTTGCGAAAAACTTTCGGTGGAAATGATCCACAAGGGGCTGAACCGCGAGCTAACTGCCAATACACAATTACATGAGGCAGCCCCCCTCCTCCTCCTCCTTCTCTTCCTGCCACAACTCAAACACCAGAGCCACAGCCTCCAAAGAAGGCTGCAGGGAAAGCTGCAGGGAAGGGTGCAGGGCAGAGTGGAGGGAAGGCTGCAGGGAAGAGACGAAAGTGATGACCTGGGTTCAGTCTGGTCTGACAGAAGACGCAGGCTGTTGTAGTACCACAGTCTGGGGACATCTATATCATCGGCTGCTGCTGTTGATCTCTGGGATTCCTGGACCAGATTGTGCTCCCTCTTATATGGACTCCTCAAGATCCCAATTTTCTTGTCCACAGACTTTTTCCAGCGTTGACTTCCTCTTTATTTTCTTTTGACCATAAATAAATGGATATTTGAGTTTATGAAAAGACTTTATGTGTTTTAATTAACATCACTGATTTAGACACAATGTCAAATTAACAAGGGACAACAATCTTCTTGAGGTTGCAAAAACACACACAAAAAAAATAATGTTCTAGTGGTAACTTAAAAAAAAAAAATTATACATAACCAAAAAAGGTTCTTTGTGTTAACTTTATATACAAAAGAAAAAATCACAATAAACCAAAAAATGGTTCTTTGTGGTAACTTAAAACAAACAAAATTAAAAACAAACAAAAATGAAAGAAAAATGCATTTGTGTTCAATTTAAGAACTACAAAACTAAAACAAAACAAAAAAATCTAAAAAAATGGTTCTTTGTGGTAACTTTACAAACCCCCCCCCCCCCCAAAAAAAAAAAAAAGGTAGATAAAGATAAAATAAGTTCGACAACAATCATAAAATAAAAATCTGGATAAAATCTAAAATAAAAGATGACTCCCACAAAAAAAACAAGTATAAAAATTATTATTAGTATGGAGACATTGTTTTTAAAAATAATACTATATCATTCATGAGATCAAAGAGAAAAAGAATCCAGAAATCAGTTTGGGAGAACTCTGTGTGAATAGGAACAGCAAAACATCTTCGTTCTTATAGCATTATTAAAGAAGACATTAATGCGCTGCATTCAACGATCACAGAATTTGCAGCGTGAGGAATGTGCTACCTACAATACGAACACTAGTTTTACTAGACCGAGTGCTTCCGATTAGTTTTTGCTTATGAGCATGCGTCGTTTTTTTGTCCGTCGTACTAGCATACAGACGAGCGGATTTCTGGGTCCGGCGTAGTTACGACGTAAAGATTTGAAGCATGTTTCAAATCTAAAGTCCATCAGATTTGCGGCTGGAAAAGTCCGCTGAAAGTCCGGGGAAGCCCACACACGATCGGATTGTCAGCCGTATTTTGTCCGTCGGCGTCCATCGGACTTTTGTAGACGAAATGTCCGACCATGGATACGCGGCATTAGAATGGCCCAGTCAAAGTCCAGACCTAAATCCAATTGAGAATCTGTGGCAAGACTTGAAAATTGCTGTTCACGGTCGCTCTCCGTCCAATCTGACAGAGCTTGAGCTATTTTGCAAAGAACAATGAGCAAAAATTTCACTCTCTAGATGTGCAAAGCTGGTAGAGACATCCCCAAAAAGACTTGCAGCTGTAATTGCAGTGAAATGTGGTTCTACAAAGTATGGACTCAGGGGGGCTGAATACAAATGCACCCCACACTTTTCACATATTTATTTGTAAAAAAATTGGAAAACCATTTATCATTTTCCATCCACTTGACAATTATGTGCCACGTTGTGTTGGTCTGTCACATAAAATCCCAATAAAATACATTTATGTTTTTGGTTGTAACGTGACAAAATGTGGAAAATTGCAAGGGGTATGAATACTTTTTCAAGGCACTGTACATAGCTACATTGGTCCAGCTTATACCAAAATAAATATGTATATACCATCATCCCTATATTAAAGTGTAAGTAAAGAGGTATTTTCCCCTGGGACTATAGAGGTAGCCGCTAGCTTCTTTTAATGATAAAATATATATATATATTATTAGTTCAAAGAATTAATAAAACAATATTTTTTTAAAAAGATATGTTTTATGGTTTACAGGTAAAAAATGGCCAATAGGCAATATTGCACTTGTCAATAGTAAATGTATGTTAACATAACAAATATCTTAGCAATGATGTATAGAAGAAGCACCCAACGTTTAAGTGTTGCTTTCTTCAGGGGTGCGCCAAACTATGATATATGTTATTATATCTGTAACAAAGTACAATAATCAATGAAGAAGACTGAGGATGCTGCTGCCAGTTGTGCCGTAATCCTCCAGAGTTGTGTCTCACTACTACAGGAGGCTTGTTACTGGCCAGACCACCAGGTAAAAACATAGGAAAAAAGCTGAAGAAAAGAAAACTAATGCAGCCACCATATGTAATGATTGGTAAGCTGCAATATAATACAGGTGTTCTATCAGGTTGAGGTCAGGACTCTGTGCAGGCCAGTCAAGTTTCTCCTCCCCAAACTCACTCATCCATGTCTTTATGGACCTTGCTTTGTGCACCGGTGAGCAGTCATGTTGGAACAGGAAGTGGCCATCCCCAAACTGTTCCCACAAAGTTGGGAGAATTAAATTGTCCAAAATGTCTTGGTATGCTGATGCCTTAAGAGTTCCCTTCACTGGAACTAAGGGCCCAAGTTTAACCCTTGAAAACCAAACCTACATCATAATCCCCCCTCCACCAAATGATTTGGACCAGTGCACAAAGCAAGGTCCATAAAGACATAGATGAGCGAGTTTGGGGTGAAGGAACTTGACTGGCCTGCACAGAGTCCTGACCTCAACCCGATAGAACACCTTTGGGATGAATTAGAGCATAGACTGCGAGCCAGGCCTTCTCATCCACATCAGTGCTTGACCTCACAAATGGAAGAATGTTCAAAAATTCCCATAGACACACTCCTAAACCTTGTGGACAGCCTTCCCAGAAGAGTTGAAGCTGTTATAGCTGCAAAGGGTGGACCAACTCAATATTGAACCCTACGGACTAAGACTGGGATACCATTAAAGTTCATGTGCGTGTAAAGGCAGGCGTCCCAATACTTTTGACATTATAGTGTAGATATATTGTGGTCGGCAAGTGGTTAAACATTGTCAGGCTCTATTCACACTGCATTTAGGTGCCATTGAAAATGAATGGCACCCGAACATGCGATTTGTGATTGCAGTGTGGTTTAAGATTGCAGCGATTCTGTCCGAGATCCCAAAAGGCCAGATGTGAATAAAGGCATAGTGGTGAGCACAGGACTCTACAGAAACTTTGTACACAGTACATAGGTCTCTATCATATTCTTTCCACTTCTGGTTCAATGTTCTTAGCCTATAGTGTATATAGTGTATTGGCCATGTTCTTAAACACTTCTGGCCAGATTTTCCTGGTATTAAACTTAAAATCAAAAATGTAATATATTGCAGCTTAACAATCATTAGATGTGGTGACTGCATTTGTTTTCTTTTCTTAGAGCCCTTGCACACTGGGGCGGGGGCGGCGTCGGCGGTAAAACGCCGCTATTATTAGCGGCGTTTTACCGTCGGTATTCGGCCGCTAGCGGGGCGGTTTTACCCCCCCCGCTAGCGGCCGAGAAAGGGTTAAATACCACCGCAAAGCGCCTCTGCAGAGGCGCTTTGCCGGCGGTATAGCCGCGCCGTCCCATTGATTTCAATGGGCAGGAGCGGTAAAGGAGCGGTATACACTCCGCTCCTTCACCGCTCCGAAGATGCTGCTGGCAGGACTTTTTTTACCGTCCTGCCAGCGCACCGCTCCAGTGTGAAAGCCCTCTGGGCTTTCACACTGGATACACAGCAGCGGCACTTTCAGGTCGGTTTGCAGGCGCTATTATTAGCGCAATAGCGCCTGCAAACCGCCCCAGTGTGCAAGGGCTCTTAGGCTTTTTTCCTTCTGTTTTTACCTGGTGATCTGGCCAGTAACACACCTCTTGTATTTGAGCGCCTTCACTGAATGAGGGGCACCTCTGAACAGCAGCATTGTCAGTCTAGGGGGAGGGAAGTGTTAGATGCAGATTCAAATACACTAACAAATTGAAGCCAAACGCTGCTTTATAAACAGTTACAGAAAACATTTATTTTCCCTTTGGGATAAAGGCAGGAGTGTATCTACCTCGAGGTAAACTAGGCATTTTTCTGGGATGGCAGTTTTCTGGGGGAGGGGGGGCAGGGGGGGCGGTGGCCCCCCTGTCCCCTCTCCATCCGTGCAATATTTCGATCGCAACTGACTCCATGCCTCGCACTGGGGTACCAATGGCGGGGTTTTTTTTTTGTAGCACGTGATTAGAGCCAGAGGCTCTAATAGGCTTCAGAATAGGGTGGTCTCGGGACACCGATCCCTGCGAACCTAGCCCGCCCAGTTGTGTGACAATAGTGAATATTCACTGTTTTCACACTGAATCTCCTCCTTGCCAATCAGAAAAGCAGGTCTGAGACTCGTTTCCCAATTGCCCGAAAGGAGAAGCGCTACCGATTGGCCCCTGAGGAGAAGGGAGGGGATGGAAGCCGCCAAGCAGGGGAAGGGGAAGCTGCCTGTGATGCCAACAGAGGCGAGCAGGGGAAGCCACCCATAATGCCGGCCATAGATGGGGGTAAGTGCTCAGGACCTGACCATAAAAAATTACCACCAACTTCCACTGAAATGAGCCTCAGTACATGGAGGTGAATTCCATTTAGATATAGCCTTATATCTAGTCTGCATATAGCTTTAAATAGCTTATGCTTCACCATTGCATTGCAGTATATCTTGTTACATAGTTACAGTTAGTCAGGTTGAAATAAATTTGTTTCCTTATGCCCTGTACACACGGTCGGATTTTCCGATGGAAAATGTCCGATCGGAGCGTGTTGTCGGAAATTCCGACCGTGTGTGGGCTCCATCGGACATTTTCCATCGGATTTTCCGACACACAAAGTTGGAGAGCAGAAGATAAAATTTTCCGACAACAAAATCCGTTTTCGGAAATTCCGATCGTGTGTACACAAATCCGACGGACAAAGTGCCACGCATGCTCAGAATAAATAAAGAGATCAAAGCTATTGGCCACTGCCCCGTTTATAGTCCCGACGTACGTGTTTTACGTCACCGCGTTTAGGACGATCGGATTTTCCGACAACTTTGTGTGACCGTGTGTATGCAAGACAAGTTTGAGCCAACATCCGTCGGAAAAAATCCTAGGATTTTGTTGTCGGAATGTCCGAACAAAGTCCGACCGTGTGTACGCCCTAATAGAGATTAGTCAAAAGACAAGAATAGCTATATTATCCAATAGTGGAAAAAAATCTTTCCTGATTTCACTAATTGGATTTTCCCAGTATAAACAACCTACGGTGTTTTTTTCACCTATAAATGTTACTAGCTTGTTACTGTATATTTCTGTATTTTAGAATCACCTCCAGTCTTTTTTGACACATTGTGCAGAGTTGGCAAGAACAAGCTCTTAGGCCCCTTTCACACGGATGGATAAAATGGTGCTTTTAGCTGCGGATTTTCTAGTTTTCTACCGCAGCTAAAAGCACACAATGCTTTCCTATGGCCCCATTCACACACTGCATTTAGCTGCGATTTTGTTACATGCGGTTCCGTGCGGATAGAAAAAATAGAATTGACTGCGTCCAGGAGCAATTTAGCGCAACTATCTGCACATAACTGCAGGTAATCGCAGTGTAACCTTTTCCTCCTGTGGATAGCAGCGGCAACAAGGAAAAAGCAACAGAAAGCACATCAAAAATAGCAAGAATGTTCGAAATGCAGCTAAACGCAGCCACATGTAAACGCACGTAAACGCAGGTAAACGCAGGTAATCTCACTGTACAAATGCAGCTGATCGCAGTGTCTGGCGTCTTGAATTTCACAGAACATATTACATGCTTTTAATTGCGGCAGAACAGCCGTCCGTGTGAAAGGCGCCTTATGGAAGTCTTTACCACATCATCACGGCTCTGACTGTAAAGAAGCCTTTTAGTATAAAGATCCAGATGAAGGTAAAAAAAAAAAAAACATTTTCTGCATACTTCATTTTGCTCCAATAGGAAAACGAATCCTTCCTGATGCTGGCAATCATATACTTTCCATATAAGCAATCCACAGATTGTTTTTACTTCTAAATGTTACTGGCTAGTTATATTTGCTACTTTTGGAAATGTATCCAGCCTTTCTTTTTTTAACATTGAACAGAGTGGACAAGAACAAGTTCCTATGGAAGTCTACCACATTTTCACAGCTCTTACTGTGAAGAAGCCTTTCCGTAACAAGATCCAGATGAAGGCAAAAAAAATCCTTGTAGGCATAGTTAAATTTGCTCTAATAAGGACATAATCCCTTTCTAATCTTGGCAATTGGATAGTCAACAAATAAACAATCTACTTGAAAATGTTACCAGCTAGTAATATATCTTATGTTTAGAAACACAGCCTTTTTTCTTTTCATACTCTGTATGAACAGACGATCAGTCACTTCTCCCCTCAGAGAACCGGAAACTGATCACGGTTGTCCGTGTGCCCCGAGCGATCGCGGGAGCCGGCGGTGATCGCGACTGCCGGGCACTCACATCAGCTCCGTGGGAGCGTGCCCCTAGTGGCCACAGGGCAAAGCGACATTACATAACTTTGTTTCGGCCAGTCGTGCCATTGTGCCACAGTACAACTGCAGTGGCTGGTCAGCAAGTGGTTAAGCATGGAGACATAGATGGGTGGGTGGGGTGATTGGTTTTGAATATTAAAGTGGTTGTAAACCCTCCCATATACCCAGTGAAGTGAATAGCCTCAGATAATACACAGAGATGAAACAAATCCTCCTACATAGGTTTTTACTTGTTTATCTGCAGTCTTCTCTTCTCTACAACCCTTCAAAAGGGCAGATTTTGTTAAAAATCTTTATCTGACAGGAGCACAGAGTAGGGGATGGAGAGGCTGCAGTTACAGTGTGTGAGAGTTGATTGGAGGAAAGGAACACTCCCCCCCCCCCCTCCACACACAGAACTGTGTTGGGAAAAGACAAGCTCTGTTCTGAGCTCTCCCCCAATTCCTGACACAAATTTATCTCATGTGTCATGAAAACTGAAGTGACTCATGCTGATAACAGAGGAACGAAGCACCAGAGAGAAATGACACTTAGAGCTTTGGAGAGAGATAAATAAACACTACAGATATATGAGCTTTTATAACCACCTTAAAAATAAATGAAATAGGGCTTTTGGAAATAGGGCTTTTGGTTTGTTGTGCTCAGATACAGTGTAGTTCTGCTTTAAAGCATTTCCAGTGCTCTCCCTCTTCTCACAGGATAGAGAGGCAGCAACGGCAGCCATTGGCTCCCGTTGCTGTCAATTAAATCCTGTGAGCAGAGAGTAGAGGAAAGGGGCCAGGCCACACTGTGTGTGTCTATGGATGCACAAGCTTGGCTGGCTTGCTCTGGGGGCACTCGAAGAAAAAGGAGGAGTGGAGAGTGCCATCAGGAGATCCTAGAAGAGGAGGTAAGAGACTGCTCTGTGCAATACGATTGCACAGAGCAGGTAAGCCTAACTTGTTTTTTAATTATTATTTTAGGCAAAAAAATACCTTAATAATCACTTTAAAAGGAACAACTTTGCACCATGCCAATTATATGGACCACTTCCTATATGGCAGGTATGTGATTGCAGCAGCCATTTTGTTCTGGATACCAAGATGCTCATTTGCTATACAAATGCCAACTTTAAAAATGAACGTACTACTTCAGCATTGCCAAAAAACACCCATGCATGTAAGTCCTTTCATAACGTGCCGCATACTAGAACTCCGCAGCTTCTCCGATGATCTATATGCAAACCTCCAAGAAAAAAGCCGTTTGTATTCCAACGGCTGACGGTAGCATTGTCTAATGATACATTTGTGTGACATTAAAAGCAAGAGCTGTAACTGATCACGTTGCCTAATGAAGTTTGGAATGACATTATTAATCCAATATGTTATTAATGAGTTTTCTTCATGTTAGGATTTTAATTGCCGTCGTATTATGATGAGCCCCTTGTGAACAAAATTTAAATTGAGAATTAGGCAGGCATGGAATTAACCTCTCCATGGTTCCCTGGGAAATGACATAAGGGCTCATATTAAATAGGGACAAAAGTGATCACTTCATAACCGTTTGCATTTAAAACGTAGTAATTGGGTTGTCAGGATAGCTCCACCCGCATCTAGGAAGGAAAAAAAATGAAAAAGGAAGGAATGGAGAAAAAGGATTAAAAAAAAGGAGAGGCAAATGAATGAAAAATGGTATTGTAATAATAAATAATAAAATAAATACATAGATTAAAATAAAAAAGTAGGATGAATATACAGTGCCTTGAAAAATATTCACACCCCTTGAAATTTTCCACATTTTGTCATATATACAACCAAAAACATAAATGTATTTTATTGGGATTTTATGTGGTAGACCAACACAAAGTGGCACATAATTGTGAAGTGGAAGAAAAATGATAAATGATTTTCAATTTTTTTTTACAAATAAATATGTGAAAATTGTGGCGTGCATTTGTATTCAGTCCCCTTTACTCCGATACCCCTAACCAAAATCTATTGCCTTCAGAAGTCACTTAATTAGTAAATAGAGTCCACCTGTGTGTAATTTAATCTCAGTATAAATACCGCTGTTCTGTGAAGCCCTCAGAGGTTTGTTAGAGAACCTTAGTGAACAAACAGCATCAAGAAGGCCAAGGAACACACCAGACAGGTCAGGGATAAAGTTGTGGAGAAGTTTAGAGCAGGGTTAGGTTATACAATATATCCCAAGCTTTGAACATCTCACAGAGCACTGTTCAACCCATCATCTGAAAATAGAAAGAGTATGGCACAACTGCAAACCTACTAAGACATGGCCGTCTACCAAAAATGAAAGGCCGGGCAAGGAGAGCATTCATCAGAGAAGCAGATAAGAAGCCCATGGGGGAACACAGCAAACATGTGGAAGAAGCAAAACGCTATGTGTGGCGGAAAACTAACACATCACATCACCCTGAACACACCATCTCCACCATGAAACATGGTGGTGGCAGCATCATGTTGTGGGGATGCTTTTCTTCAGCGGGGACAGGGAAGCTGGTCAAAGTTGATAAGAAGATGGATGGAGCCAAATACAGGGCAATCTTAGAAGAAAAACCTGTTAGAGTCTGCAAAAGACTTGAGACTGGGGCGGAGGTTCACTTTCCAGCAGGACAACGACCCTAAACATACAGCCAGAGCTACAATGTAATGATTTAGATCAAAGCATAGTCATGTGTTAGAACGGCCCAGTCAAAGTCCAGACCTAAATCCAATTGAATATCTGTGTCAAGACTTGAAAATTGCTGTTCACAGATGCTGTCTGTCCAATCTGACAGAGCTTGAGCTATTTTGCAAAGGAGAATGGGAAAAATTTCAAGTGTGCAAATCTGGTAGAGACATCCCCAAAAAAGACTTGCAGCTGTAATTGCAGCAAAAGGGGGTTCTGCAAATTATTGACTCAGGGGGGCTGAATACAAATGCACCCCACACTTTTCACATATTTATTTGTAAAAAAAATTGAAAAACATTTTCCTTCCACTTCACAATTATGTGCCACTTTGTGTTGGTCTATCACCAAAAATCCCAATAAAATACATTTACATTTTGGTTGTAACATGACAAAATGTGGAAAATTTCAAGGGGTATGAATACTTTTCAAGGCACCATATAAAAGGAAAAGAAGAAAGAACAAACAAAAAAAAAAAAGAAGGGAGAATGCAAAAAAGTAAAGAAAAAAAAGGGAAAATACAAAGGTGATTCTAGCAAAAAGAAAAAAAATGATGTGACCTCTGAAGACGTCAGACGCACTGACGAAATGCATAGGGTGTGGTCGAGCATGATACGTCACTTCCGCCCATAGTGGAATGCAGATGAATCACACAACAGCATCCCCGCGTCCGCTTGTTTTGTTTTTAACATGTTATCATGCCGGTTGGCATTTAGCGCCATTTTTTATCAAATAAACCACTTTTTTTACATACTTCACCATGGGTTCTTTACCCTATGTCTAACCTAGATATGTGTGGCTATTCCTTTTAATTGGAGACATCATTGGACCTGCAGTGACGAATTCACAGAAGCAGTTTGATAATCCAAAGGCTGTTATGATCTCTGTAATAGAGATCATCTCCATCTGGTGAGTAGGCTGTTTGCTCTGTGTTGGTGGAGGATTTCTCTATTCATTCAAGCATTGGAAAAGTCACCTTTAACACTTGAATACATTGGATGACCTTCTTTTGGTTTTTGGACTTAAGCATTTTTGATAAGGACTTTTATTTACTTATATTCTTCACTTTGCACAGCTAATGATATGTTTGATCACTATTCTGATTATTGTTGTGTACATTATGTCCTATTGGAGTGAATCCGGTGGTTCTTTAGTTTTATTTTATTTTGTACTGTTTGCACTTTATTATTAGGTCTTCATCAGAGTATTAGCGCGGTTCACCACATACACATTTCTCAATGGCATGCAATGGCAAGCTGCTGCTAACAAAGCAAACATAATTTTGGCATGCATTAAAAAAGAGATTAACTCCACGGATAAAGTGATAATTCTCCCGCTCTACAAGACTCTGGTCCGGCCGCACCTAGAGTATGCTGTCCAGTTCTGGGCACCAGTCCACAGGAAGGATGTACTGGAAATGGAGCGAGTACAAAGAAAGGCAACAAAGCTAATAAAAGGTCTGGAGGATATTAGTTATGAGGAAAGGTTGCGAGCACTGAACTTATTCTCTCTGGAGAAGAGACGCTTGAGAGGGGATATGATTTCAATTTACAAATACTGTACTGGTGACCCCACAATAGGGATAAAACTTTTTTGCGGAAGGGAGTTTATCAAGACACGTGGCCACAATTAGAAGAAAAAAGGTTTAACCTTAGGGCTCTTTCACACGGGGCGGATCAGTGATGATCCGCCCCGTGAACACCCGCTTGCTCAGCAGGGATTGCTCCGCCGATCCCCGCTGAGCAGAAAGATGACAGGTCCATCGCTGCACACTGTGCAGCTACGGACCTGTCAGAGCGCCGCTCTCCCCTATGGGGGATTGGATGATGGTCACCCGATCCGATCCGAAAACGGATGGAAAAGTAGGGTTTTCCTCCGTTACACTTTTCGGATCGGAGCGGGCCGGATGTCAGCCGACATGTCACCGCTGACATCCGATGCTCCATAGGGATACATGTATGTCCGTTTTTCATCCGAAAACGGAAGGATGAAAAACGGACATACGGATCCCTCGTGTGAAAGAGGCCTTAAACTATATAGAGGGTACTTTAAGAGTGGCAAGGATGTGGAATTCCCTTCCACAGGCGGTGGTCTCAGCGGGGAGCATCGATAGTTTCAAGAAACTATTAGATAAGCACCTGAATGACCGCAACATACAGGGATATACAATGTAATACTGACATATAATCACACACATAGGTTGGACTTGATGTACTTGTGTCTTTTTTCACCCTCACCTACTATGTAATGTGATCCACATCTACATACAAGACCTTTCTACATATAAGGGAAATGGTACTGACATAAACACACATCCACGTCCACACAGGTTGAACTGGATGGACTGGTGTCTTTATGCAACCTTACCAACTATGTATCAAAAGGAAGGAAGAACAAAAATAAAGAAGGGAAAAGATGGAGGAGGACAAAAGGATCACCCAGGAAATGAACAAAGTCCTCTCTTTGCTGGACATGTCTGGACTCTTCTCGGACTGCCCTACAACTCAAAGACTATTGGGAATTGGTGAAAACAATGATCAAATGGATGAGCAGATATGTCTCTGGGAGAAAACCTTTCCATATATCTCCTATACAATATGACAATCCCTATAAAAAATTAAAGGAGTTGTAAAGGCAGGAGGTTTTTTTATCTTAATGCATTCTATTCATTAAGATAAAAAACCTTCCATGTGTAGCAGCCTCCCCAGCACCCCCTAATTACTTACCGTAACCCAATCTCTCTCCAGAGATGTCCACGAATGTCTAAGCCGTCAGGGACACTCCTCCTGATTGGCTGAAACACAGGAGCGGCACCGCAGCTGTCAAAGTCAGTCAGCCAATCAGGGGAGAGAGAGGGTCAGGGCTCCATGTCTGAATAGACACACAAAGCTGTGACTCTGCTCCAGTACCCCCATAGGAAGCTGCTGACTTTGGGGGCACTCGATAGGAGGGAGAGACCAGGAGCAGTGAAGAGGGACCCGAGAAGAGGAGGGCCTGGGTTTCTCTGTGCAAAACCGGTGCACAGAGGAGGTACTTATAACATGTTTGTTTATTTTTTTATCTTATTTTTTAAATGAGCCTTTACAATCACTTAAAAAAAAAATCTAAATTAGGACATCATCTTAATGCTGCTAAGGTTCATATCCCTAAGTTGAGGAAGATCACTGAACAACTAACCAAAGAACACTGGTTCCTACAAATCTGAGAGATACAACAAATGGAAAATATCACTCTCCTAATTAAAGTGGAAGTAAACCCTATACTGGTAAGCCTATAATAAGGCTTACCTGTAGGCACAGTGAATATCTCCTAAACCTGCACAGCTTAGAAGATATTTACACTACATGCCGCCAGTGATGTCACCGGCGCATTCGCTCTGAAGGGAGGGTATACTGGTGCTGTCCCTTCAGAGCTCCATGCCGCGGTGAGTGATCCATGTCCACATACAGACCTGGAGCCAATGGTTTTACATATGAATTCTTTATTTAGAGATAAAGGGCAATTCCAAGAGTATGTGGCATTGAAGCTTCAAAACAGTAGTTAGTACACATCCACCATATTCGTTATAGAAACATCTATAAATTACAGTATCAATGATTGTAAATGATAGAGATATGTTTAGGTAAAACATCAATCAAGTTTCTAGAAGGAGCCTGATTTTCTTATCCCAGAAGATGTGGAGAATAGTAGCCTCAGCCTTCCCACATCATCCGCACGTGTCAAGGACCAGGAGGATCATGCAATGCAAGACAGAAGGAAATCTATACCAGCCCACTCCTCGGTACATGTTACATATTGAGGATTTGTGATCATTGTAGCTCAATTTATTTATTTGTTCAGAGGAAAGGTTGAGTTTTAGATCCCTCTTCTGTATTTGAATTAAAACGTAGGATATTTCCAGTTCTGGGCTCATGATTAGAGAGTAAAGCATAGAGAGTGTATATCTCATTGGGCCCTGTCCTAGGCAAAGAGTTTCCGAGTCTTTCAAAGGTCACCCCATGGCTTCTATACAGAGACCCCCCTAGACTACTCCATATTCCCTTCTCTGCCCCAGGACTAAACCCAAAACCATCTCTTTCCTTCACTAAATAGTCCAGGAGAAGGGCCTGCATGCACATGAAGATGGGGCTAAAGTGATGGCGAAACTTGGCACCCTAGATGTTTTGGAACTATATTTCCCATGATGCTCCACTACACTGCAGAGTGCATGACCATCATGGGGAATGTAGTTCCAAAACACCTGAGGTGGCCAGGTTTGAAATCACTGGGTTAAACCAAAAGGGAAGTGACCCCTTGTTATGTCCTACTTTCCCTTTTCATAAGGAGATAATTATCCTCATCCTTTTTCCACTTTCCTCCTACATTGACCCCTCACTTACCTCCCCCCAGAACCCTACATAGTTTCCATATTCCATTCCTCCCCCCTATCCTTAATCTGTGGTTACTTTTTTCCCTAAAAAAGGCAAAATATACAAATTTATTATCAGATAATCCAGTCATACAGATATGCATCCAGCACTTTGTTTACAGCTGTGGTTTGAAATGTACCCTGTATTTATTGTTTGATTGAGTGTGCTTTATTATACATTATTTTTTCTTTTTTTCTCTGGATTGTTTTCCGTTCCTGGAATGTTCAGCATCTGCCTTCTCCTATAAATACAGAATAAAAGAAAAAAAAAAAAGAACAATAAGAGAGAAGGGAAAAAAACAACACAAAGAACAAAGGAGAGCAGCATAGTGGCTTAATGGTTAACAACATTTGAGTTATTGGTTTGAATTCCAACTAGGACACTACATGCATGGAATTTGTATATTCTCACTATGCTTTAATTGACTCCTGCATATATATACATGTGAGATAAGGACCTTAGATTGTAAGCTCCTTTAGGGTAGGGACTGATGTAAGTGTGCATTATGTAAAGCGTTGCTTAACCACCTAAGGCATGCCCACAGTATATATACTGCAGACGGGTGGCCCCACTGTGCCGGATCACGCACATGTACGTGATCTGGCATTTCTGGGTATAGGACGTGCGCCCATCCTCCACATGATCTGTGCTGTCAATCGGTACAACACAAGTCGGTCAGCAGGCTAAGAAAGCAAAGAAGGAATACATTAAAGGGGGGGACGAGCAAAATGAAGCGACAAGATAAAAGAACAAAAATAAGGACAACAATTAAAGAAGGAAGGACAAAAAGAATAAAAGGAAGGGAAAAATAGAGAAGGAAGAAGAGCAAAAAGGTAGGAAGAGGTAAAAAAAATAAAAATAAATAAAAGACAGCGAAAAAAATAAGAATCAATGTTGACAAAGAAGATTATGATAAACCCCACCAGTTTAGCCACTTAAGGACCTCCCCATGCATATATACGGTAGCAGGGCGGTCCGCAAAGCGGAGTTCCACCCGGAAAAAAGTTTTTTTTTAAAGTCAACAGCTACAAACTCTGTAGCTGCTGACTTTTAATAAGGACACTTACCTGTCCAGGAATCCCGCAATTTCGGCCCACTGAGGCCGATCTGTCCATCAGATCGAGTGCAGGCACCGCCATAGTAACTAAGGGAAACCAGCAGTGGAGCCTTCAGGCTTCACTGCTGCTTACCTACTGTGCATGTGCAAGTCGATTGATGCTTTCTGAATGGTCCCGTCATCTTTTGGGACACACACAGGTCCCAGAAGGCATCGGGGGGGGGAGGGGGAGGGGCAGAGCCAGAAGAGGACATGATGTACCTTGCTGCGGCAAGGTTGGGATGGAAATTCACCGTTAATCTAATAAGGCAAAGCACCCCCCCCCCCCTACAGTTAGAAAGCACTCCCAGGGAACACATTTACCCCTTTGATCACCCCTAATGTGAACTCCTTCCCTGCCGTATCATTATTACAGTGACAGTGCATTTTTTTTTAGCACTGATCACTGTATTGGTGTCACTGGTTCCCAAAGTGTCACTTAGTGTCAGATTTGTCCACCGCAATGTCCTACTAAAAATCACTGATCGCCACCATTACTAGTGAAAAAAAATAAATAAATAAAAAGTCAATAAACTATCCCATAATTTGTAGACGACATAACTTTTGCGCAAACCAATCAATATATAATTATTGGGATTTTTTTAACCAAAAATATGTAGCAGAATGCATATTGGCCTAAGTTTATGAAGAAATTAGATTTTTTACATTTTTTTATTAGATGTATTTTATAGCAGAAAGTAAAAAATATTGTTTTTTTTTCAAAATTGACGGTCTTTTTTTCTTAATAGCGCATAAAGTAAAAACTGCAGAGGTGATCAAATACCAGCAAAATAAAGCTCTATTTGTGGGAAAAAAGGACATGGGTACAGCATTGCACGACCGCGCAATTGTCAGTTAAAACAACGCAGTGCCGTATCGCAAAAATTGGCCTGGTCAGGAAGGGAGTAAACCTTCTGGGGCTGAAGTGGTTAAAGTGGCTGTTATGTTAGACTAAAAACCACCTACAATATACTGTAACAGTGGTTGGGTAGGCTCTCATACCAAGTATATTGGACTAGTAATTTATTTAGGTCTCACATTCCCATTATACCAAATTATACTGTAGAAAATCCTTATTTGTAAAAGAGACTTTTCAGGTGCTAAATTAACATATAAATATCATAGATTGTGTCATAAAATATGTTTTATTTCCATCAACTCTTAAAAGCACATAAAAGGAGAGAGGTCCATACAATTATATATGTCACATGCACAATATATCACATTTATACCCCCTTATATAACCTCAAACACCCACTGTTCAGCAAACTCATATGTCTTTTCAATCATATCTTTAAAGCGGAGTTCTGCCCTGGGGAAAAGTTAAAAGTCAGCAGCTACAAATACTGAAGCTGCTGACTTTTACTATATGGACACTTACCTGTCCAGGGAGCCTGCGATGTTGGCACCCCAGCCGATCTTCGGATCAACTGCCGGGTGCAGCTGCCGCCGTTCGAGGTAAGGGAACCCAGCAGTGAAGACTTTCGGTTTCACGCCCGGTTCCCTACTGCGCATGCGCGAAGCACGCTGCCCTTTCTGATTGGCCCAGCGGCGGAGGAAGGAGGAGAGGGCCAAACTTCTGGGAGATCTCTTGAAGTCTCCCGGAAGTGGGGAAGGGGGTCCTGTCAAAAACAGGTCCCCGTTCCCCCCTCCCCCTGAAAGGTGCCAAATGTGACACTGGAGGGGGGAGGAAGTAATTAATCAGAAGTTCCACTTTTGGGTGGAACTCCGCTTTAAAAGGGTTTTTTCGATTCATTTGAAGTTGATTTCTGCAGTGGGATGAGGATAATTCTCAATGTGTTTCCCACATCATAGATCTGCTTTATCAAGAGATAAAGGAGTTGTATTTACAATATTTTATGAGAATTGATATTAATAACATACATTAACCACTTCAATACAGGGCACTTTTACCCCCTTCCTGCCCAGGCCATTTTTCAGCTTTCAGCGCTGTCGCACTTTGAATGACAATTACGCGGTCATGCAACGCTGTACTCAAACAACATTTTTATCATTTTGTTCCCACAACTAGAGCTTTCTTTTGGTGGTATTTATTCAACACTGGGATTTCAATTTTTTGCTAAATAAATGAAAACAACTGAAATTTTGAAAAAAAAGAACCAAAGTTTTTCTTTGTTTCTGTTATAAAATAATTGTTCTTCATAAATTTAGGTCAAAATGTATTCTGCTACATTTCTTTGGTGAAAATAACCCAAATCGGTGTATATTATTTATTCTGTAGGAAAGTTTTAGAGTCCACAAACTATGGTATATACAGTATCTCACAAAAGTAAATACACCCCTCACATTTTTGTAAATATTTTATTCTATCTTTTCATGTGACAACACTGAAGAAATAACACTTTGCTACAATGTAAAGTAGTGAGTGTACAGCTTGTATAACAGTGTAAATTTGCTGTCCCCTCAAAATAACTTAACACACAGACATTAATGTCTAAACCGCTGGCAATAAAAGTGAGTACACCCCTAAGTGAAAATGTCCAAATTGGGCCCAATTAGCCATTTTCCCTCCCCAATGTCACGTGACTTGTTAGTGTTACAAGGTCTTAGGTGTGAATGGGGAGCAGGTGTGTTAAATTTGGTGTTATCACTCTCATTCTCTCAAACTGGTCACTGGAAGTTCAACATGGCACCTGATGGCAAAGAACTCTCTGAGGATCTGAAAAAAAAAGAATTATTGCTCTACATAAAGAATGCCTAGGGCCCTAGGCTATAGGAAGATTGCCAAGAACCTGAAACTGAGCTGCAGCACGGTGGCCAAGACCATACAGCGGATTAACAGAACAGGTTCCCCTCAGAACAGACCTCGCCATGGTCGATCAAAGAAGTTGAGTGCACGTGCTGAGTGCAACTGCCAATACACGAACATCTCTATGCACCCAGATCTTCCAAACAGAACCAAATTTACTCCTAGACACTATGCCAATTGTTGTACTCAAGGCATCGTGTATCTGCTTCAGTGTGGTTGTTCCTGTTTCTACGTGGGAATGATCAAAATGGAATCTTGGCAGAGAGCATACCATCATATCCGCAGTATGCAATCATGCAATCCAGATCTGCCATTGGGACGGCATGTCACCCATTTAAATTCTTAGTATTAGATCAAGTTCACCCAGGCCTTAGAGGCGGTGACTGAAACAAGACACTGCTTCAGCGGGAGCAGTGCTGGATTTTTAGACTCAGTGCCACCACATTTCCTGACCTAAACAAGAAGATTTCCTACAAGCCTTTCCTTGAGGGATTCGTCTCGAGGGGGCGGAAAATGAATAGTTAGTTGTGCATTTAGTCCCTCTCAACTCATCCATCCGTTAGTCTCTGTATTAATACTGCTGGTGGTATATGTATATTTGCTATATATGGTATGGGTAACTGAATTCAATTATTTAATCATTTAATTAATTGAATGAATTGAATTTACTGAATAATGGCATTGCCTGATATTGAATTACCACACTGAATATGACATACATTGTAAATTCTGTATGCACAGGGACATATAGTGATCTCATGTGTTAATTAATTAATGTTTTACTGTAGTTTAAATCCCTTTTTTCCTGTTTTCCTTTCATTGTTTCATCGTTTTCCTTTTGGCATCCACGGCTGAGATTCTGGCTGCCTTACTGCACCCCATGAACACTGGAGTATTAGTCCAGTGCGTTTTTGTTTCTGAGTGTGGCTGTACCATTTCTAAGCCTCTTATTTCTCTATAGCATAGCCATGTTCCTTTTTTTACCCCCATGTTTTGTTTAGGTGCTCTCCCATCTGACGCACCCAGGCCGTACGGTCCGCCCCTTTTCAGGTGCGGTGACGGCGGCTTGCTTGGGCTCTGGTGCTTGTGTTCCCATGCACCTTTGAGCCTTATGTGCGTCAGTGGGTGGACAACGCAGCACGTGGTGCCATTACGTGATCTGCTGCGGCATCTGCCCATGATGATATCATTCACTTGGATTTCCAGTGATGGCATCATCTGTGGGTGGCGCCGCAATTTAGCATCATCGCGATCATATACACCTGTGTCGGTGGTGTGATGTGGTGCGCCGCCGACTCGGGGGGGGGGGGGGGGGGCAATCGTGGAGTGTTATTTAGGCAATGCCACAGGTGGATTTTCTTCACCACCCCCCCTTCCTGTTATGGTTACTATAAAAACCCTTCAGTCCATTATAATCTCTGCTTCATTCTGGAGACACAGGGAATCGCTGCACCCATGACAATCCATTAGGTAAGATTCAGTGCTGGGATCTGCTGACACCTGTCAAGAGAGTATAGTACTTTTTGCAATGATGTGGTAATTTTCCCTGTGTAATACAAATGCTGGGATAACTCCCCTGGTGTAAAATAAATGGATACTATTTTTTATTTGTTTTTTTAGGTTTGGCTGTTGATTGCCTAGCCAGTTCCTATACATTGGGTGTATCTACCTTTAAACATGGGATGGCTTTATGGTATCATCTGCAGCTGAACCTTGCCTCAACAATAGTGGCCATTTTTTAGGTGGTTTAGGTCTTTGAAAGAACTTTTGCACTGCAAGATTTAACAGATAAATTTCAAAGCAATAGGTATGTTTACCTGCATATACTTGGATGACTCTTTTGAGGGTCCATTTGTTTCTATGCATCAGTTACACCCTTCAAATTTTTATGTACCCAAATCCGTGTTGGTTTGTCCCTCGAGACTGCTCCAGCCCCCTTTGTGGGAGGCATTTTTTCGAATACGGGGGGTTTCATGTGGATATGGTTTATCTCCATCTTGCTTTGGCTTTCATGACGCTGCTTTGGCGTCTCAGTTTCCTCTTACTTGCTGAGCTATGATCTCCTTTGTTTGAAACACGCAACACATGAGGTCAGTATTGATACCTACATCTACGTTTTGTGCTCTTTCTTTGTAAATAACTGTAAAGATGATTAGCTTTTGAATTTTGTAATATTTTTAATTTTGTGTGTAATTACATATATCAATATTGTAGATTGTTTGTATTCATCTGGAAGTCCTTAGCCCATTACCCTGAAGAAGACCCTTACTTCATCTGTTGAAACGCGTTGGATTTCCCCTGTCTCCCCGACAGTTGATTTGGGCCTCTTCCAGCTGTCTGTCTTTGGACTGCCTTTTCAAATCATGTGTTTTAGTTTTATCCATTTTTTGTATCATGCTATTTACTGTTTGTAATAAATTTGCATTTATTTTTATAAATTTTCTACTTTTCTGAGTGTTCATGGTACTGTAAATATTTCAAGTGGTTGGGAAGCAACAGTGGTGGCTGATCGCCTGACATCTCTGAGCACTCCAGGTACTCAAGGAGGACAAAAATAGTGGATATTTACAATACCATATGTAATTCTATTATTGAGGTCACAAGGTATGATGTTTTGAGCTGGACTTATTATGCCTGAATACTACTGCTCAAAAAATTGTACTCAATAAATAAACAAAACTATGTACCAACTAAGTACATAGGAAATGGGAAATAGATCTAGTAGCCATGGCTGCCATTTTTTTTTTCTTTTTAGATATGTAGACTCTTCTTCCTGCTCAGTGGTGCTGCCCAATGGTTGTGTCCTCTCTCTGCAAGAGAACAAGTCACACATGACAACTAAAAACAATCCCCACCCCATGTACTGTACATGGCAGTTGTTGATCAGGGTGAACTAGGCATTAGACAAAAAGCATTCGATTCTGGAAATGTGATACAATGGTACAATAAGCATGTGCTCGCATGAAATTTACATATAAAGTACTTTATTGTGTACAGTATATTCATAAAGCAGCAAATGTGACTTTAATTAAATATTTACTGGTGGTGAATCGGTCTCTGTCATTTAAAACCCATGATACAAGAAGATATATCTGCTGTGAATATTTGTTAAATGTCAAATTCGATGCATAACCACTTCAGCTTATTTGCTAAATGTGTATACAATTATGATTTCATGTCATTGTCAACATATTAAGGCTAAACATCTGTGTAAAACCCCTGTAAATATATATATGGGACTGTCTAAAGTGGTTGTTTTCTCAGTTGCATCCATTTTTCCCAGGTAGCAGGGATAAAGGGGATGACAAGTGAAGATGTTTATCACGTACAACAAGGGGAGAGACTGGACTCTTCTACAGGCCCCAGACGTTGATCTACGGGGGGATCCTGTCAACTGTGTGCTGGTGAGTGCCCTTCATGCTTTGCCCCCCCAATCAACATGGTATTAAAATTTTGAAATAAACCGTCCTGGTTTCATTACATACCTTAACCACTTGACCGCCAGAAGATTTATCCCCCTTCATGACCAGGCCATTTTTTGTGATACGGCACTGCGTTACTCTGACGCTGTCATGCAACGCTGTGCTTAAATAAAACTGATGTCCTCTTTTTCCCACAAATTTTCTTTTGGTGGTATTTGATCATCTCTGCATTTTTACATCAATACAGTGATCAGTGCTAAAAAATATGTACCGTTACTGTACTAATGACACAGGGAAGGGATTAACATCAGGGGCGATCAAAGGGTTAATTGTGTCACTAGGAAGTGCTTGCTAACTGTGGGGGGAGGTGTTTGTACTGCAAGAAGACAGAGATCCGTGTTCCTGCTTAGCAGAAACACAGGATCTCTGTCTTCTCCTGTCACAAAACGGTGATCTGCCTTGTTTACATCTGCAGACCACTGTTCTGTCTGCCTCGGGAATGATTGGTGGGTCCCGGGGGGACATCGAGTCTGCCAGACCCACTGATTGGCTCCAGCTGTGTCCAATCACAGCGGGAGGTGGTCGGCAGCAGTGCGCGTGCAGACCAGGAAGAGTGACATCACGTACAGGTACGCTATTGCGCCCAGGAGAGCAGCTGCCCCGCAGTACATGTATGTGGGGCGGTCTGCAAGGGGTTAACAGCTTAAAGCAGAACTATACTCGCCTTCTCTCCAGCGGCTCCCTGCTGGCCACTGACATATTTGGCCAATTGGCTTCTGGGTTTACGATCTTCAGCCATTTTCATTGACTGGGCCTACAATGGAACACTTAAGTGTGGATGGGACCTCTGGGCCCATTCAGACGGGAGCTGACTCCTGTCCTCCATGCTGCGCTGCTTTTTGCTGCTCAAAGAAGTGGATGCAGCGGCTGCATGGACACAGTTGCATGTCAAAATCTGACCTGGAGGCAGGAGCAGGTGCACGTATCCAAATGCATACTGCGTGCATTCGCTCCTGCTCACATGTCATTCACTGAATGCATGAAAAACATGCATCACGCTTGTGGTGCTATTTATTGTTAATAGCATGGCAAAAACACTGTTAATGGTTGACTTGGTAAACTGTACGACAAGCATGCCAAAAAATAATTGCTCAACACCCACAAAGGTGCAGGAGCTTCTTTGGCGTGTTTATCATGCATGGGAGAGTCTATTTAGCTGAATGGCCTTCCTTATGTCTGTTGCACAAAAACATGCAAAAAAACCCCACAAAAAGCACACATTTGTGTGACATGCAGATGTGAATTTGGCCTTTGGCTAGTTCACACCTTTGTAAAATAACAAAAGATTGCGGCGCTAGTGTCTAATAAATAAAACTGGATAATAAATCCAGAAAAGTGTCCATATAAGGCCCCTTTCACATGGTCACCATCAGTTTAGCCACGTTAAAAACGTATCAGTTCTTATCCGTTGCTTCATCCATCTTCTGTTTCGTTAATCTCCGTTTTCATCCATCTTCCGTTCCGTTAATATCCGTTTTCATCCGTTAATGTACACCAGGGGTGTCCAAACTACGGCCCTCCAGCTGTTGCAGAACTACACTTCCCATGAAGCATTGCAAAACTCTGAAATTCACAATTACTAGGCATGATGGGAATTGTAGTTCCTGAATAACTGGAGGGCCATAGTTTGGACACCCCTGATGTACACATTTACATCCTTTTTTTCATCCATTTTTGTATCCGTTTTCATCTGTTTACAGCAGTTTCTATGCCTTTAAGGAAATTACCCAGAAAGCATTGCTCCTCCCATCCTACATTGCCATGCGTGAACAATTTGCAGACTACTTTCTATCTCCATCTCCATCAGAAGTTTCATGGCAGTACCAATATATATAAATAATGCAATGCAAATTTAAATGTATTAATTAATTAATTTGGTTATTTCATTGTGTTTTGATAGCATAAAAAGACACAAAAGCACATGATATGTTCAAAACAGTTTTAGTTTTATTATTCTGCATAACCCTTTTAAAATAAAGTTTTTTTCACTGTGTTTTTTTATTTGTCAAAGTACGAACTTTGAATTATTTCTTCAAAACGGATCTTAACTGATCGGTCGTTGACAGACATTGTCAGTTAATATCGATTTTGATGGATCTGGATGTAGCCTTGTACGTAAAAAAAAAAAACGGATAAAAACGGAAGCGGAGGTTAACGGATGGTAACGGATGGTCATCCGTTTGCCCATAGGAATGCATTTTCGTCCGTTGACGGATGGAAGAAAAACGGATAGACAGTCTGTCCGTGTGAAAGGGGCCTAAGTGTCCAAACACTCCTCGTGATTCCTGGAATGAAGGTAACAGAGACACCCAAAGTGCACCTTCCACCGTGAAGTATATCCACGTTATAGGAGCCTAGCAAAGCATGGATTCACACACCCCATTGAGGATCCATCCATGGAAAGCAGACACAGATAGCACTGAAATCAGCCTTGCTGGTTTTTCCTGGTGTCCACACCCCCGATGATGTCAGTTATGATGAAACTAGTAGGCTGGAGTCTATGCTGAACTTATCATGCCAGGTTGTGATCTGCAGAATCTTTTAACCCAGGATATTTTTACTTTTGTTGGACTTGTGGACTCATTCAATAAATAAAACGGTTTTACACTATGTGGCGATTTCTCTCTTCCTTTAGATCACTTGCATGTGAGAACAAGGAAAAGGAAAAACCAGCAAGGCTGATTTCAATGCCATCTTTGCTTTCCATGGATGGATCTTTAATGGGGTGTGTGAATCCATGCTTTGCTAGGCTCCGATAACGTGAAGTCTATCTATCCGGTAAGGACACATCTATTATACTTCACGGTGGAAGGTGCACTTTGGGTGTCTCTGTTATCCTTCATTCCAGGAATCACGAGGAGTGTTTGGACACTTATCTGGACACTTTTCTGGATTTACTATCCAGTTTTATTCATTAGACACTAGCGCGACAATCTTTTGTTGTTTTAAATGTGTAGCGCACTACCCCTGTAGGAGCTGCTGTTTGTTTATTTTATCCGTTAATCACATTCACAACCAAGCACATCGCAGCCCATAGAAATAGAATCCAGTCCATATTGTACTTTTTGTCTTGCTTTTATTTGTATAACTTGAACTGGGACAGGGAAAGGGTTTTCTGAGATGCTCTTTCGCTGCTTCATAATCTTTCCCTTGATTTCTTATACAAATACTTAGAGCAATGCGGATAATGAAAAGTCACACTGAATAACTTTTCATGGGAAAACCGGAGTAGTATGGTCTTTGAGAATACATAGGGTGGATAGCAAAGAGTCACTCTGAATAACTCTTCACATATAGGCTTTGGTAGATTTACTTTAGAGAATACATAGGATGTGTAGCAAAGAGTTACTCTGAATAACTTTTCACCCGTAGGCCTTTTTAGAACAATCTGTATCTCCATTTATGCTCGGAGCTCTACCTCCACCTTTTGACCACTACTTCCCGTTTGTACAGTACTTCCAAGTTAGGCTAAAGAAGACATTACCCTGAATAATTCCTCCTGCCTGACTGGTTGGAATCCCTGGGCTTTGTTGAACCAAAAGTCACAGACCATCGGTGCCTGCATCACTGACTTGCGTACCAACATCCCTCAGCCTCTTGTAGCACTGCTCCCCTGGGCTTTTACTCAACAGTCCATGTGCCACTCACCAACAGTCAATCACCCAGTTTTCTTCTTCTTCCGCTTAGCTCCTACTTCTTCCTGATGGCTCCTCCATCCCCCCTCTCCGGTTGGGCACGCTCCCCTCCCCGCAGGGGGCATCCAGCGACACCAGCTTCTACATGCTATGCAGTGTCTCTACTCCAACTTCTCAACTCGCCGTGGCTCACCTTTTCCCCCTCCCCGAAGGGGGCTCTCTCTCTTCCCACAGGGGGCTTTCTCTCTCTCCTCCTAGCATGTGACCCCAGCTTATATGAGAGTCCCACCTCCTGCCAAACAAATTAATGATTGGCCAGACCTCCACACATGAGCTGCCTGCCACTCAGATCCCAAGTCCAACCTCTCTTCCAGAACAATTTCCACTGAAAGCATGAGGAGGCATCTCTGGGCCCAAGCACAGGTGGCCACGCCCTCCACTACACTGACACTCCCAGTCCCCAGAATAAACAACCAGGCCTGAAATAGGAATACAGACCTGACTAAATTTACCTGAAACTGTACCCTGTCATTTAACACTGAAAGATCACCTACCTTCATGTAGTGACCGCTACACATGTTTTTACACAAATGTTCTGTTCTGATTGCCAGCTGCTTCCTTTTTTTGATTCATGATTATTTTTCACCTGTGCAGTTACTACATTTTCTTTTCTATACTGTTAATTCACACCTTTGGATGTCGGGAACATGCGCAAAAACATCCCAACACGCTTTCCCAACACGCAAAAAAACGCACATCAGTGCCGTTAATTGTTAACCACTTGAAGACCAGACATTTTCTGGCACTGGTGGGTTTAGCAATTTTTTACGTTATATGCTATTTGCACAGCGGTTTTTCAAACGCAATTTTTGAGGGAAAATATTTTAAAGGGCGGGGGCACTTTAAATTTTATTGTTTTCAATTATTAATTCTTTTTATTTTTTTACACTGTTACTTAATTAATTTTTTATTTTTTTTAGCACTGTTATTGCGATCACAAGGAATGTAAACATCCCTGTGACAGCAACAGGCATGGGACAGGTACTTTTATGGAGGGACCTGGGGTCTATAAGAAATCCCAAATCCCTCCTTTGCACTTGAAAGCATTAAAAACGCTGATATCTACTGCTAGAATTACTGCCCATGATCCGACATTTGCGGCGATATCTCACACGTGTGGGATGATTGCGGTTTGCGTGAATGCAGGACCGATGCACGCATTCACCTTTGCGCGCTAGCACGGGGGGGGCAGGGGCACTTTAATTTTTTTTTCAATTATTAATTCTTTTTTTTTTACACTGTTACTTAAATTATTAATTTTTTTTTTTTTAGCACTGTTATTGCTGTCACAAGGAATGTAAACATAGGCATGGGACAGGTACATTTATGGAGGGGTCTATAAGAAATCCCAAATCCCTCCTTTGCACTTGAAAGCATTAAAAACGCCAAGATCGGCATTTTTTAATACTTTCAATTTTCAAAAATGGCACCGTTAAGATGCCTGTAAACCGGAAGCGATGTCATGTCATCGCTTCCGGCTTACCATAGTGGAGACCCCATCAAAGCTGATCCTGGCTTTCTTTGGGACTCCAACTAGCCGGCAGAGGTGGGACGGGAGAGCCGTGGAAGGAGGGCGGGGGGGGGGACGCATCATTCCGGTACAGTCACTTGAAGTCAAATGATGTACCAGGTACGTGATTTGGTGGCAAATGGTTAATTGTTAACATTTTTGGACAAGGGTCAGGGACTTATTTTCATTCTTTTTCACATGTCGGAACACGAGTTCAGCCCCACCTCTAGGCGTGAACCTAGTCTTATCATTTTCCAGACAGAGTTGTTGCCATTTTGAACATTTTTGTTTATCTCAGACATGTATCACACCGACCCAGAAAAGGCTTTCTCGCCGAAAACGTACAACCGGTCCTTTTCAGTATTCAGCGGAGAGGCACAAAGACACGTAAGCCCTGGAAATCGCATTATTGGGACTATATGAAGCTTTTTTCTTGCTGCAGGAGCGAGCGCTGAATTTCTGCAGACAGAGCTGAGAAGATTACTGCAGACAGAAGCGGAATACTCTGGAAACACAGTGTAATTCCCATGTCAAGTAGCCAGCTTTACTGGAGATACGCACAGGAATAGTATATACAGATCAAAGGCTTTCACCGGTATATACAGCTGTTTTTGTGGAATGCCTTTCCACTGAATTAGAAATAGGAGACTTATTGCTTTCCAGACCTCTGGGAAATATAACAGCACAGATCACCACTACCTGCCTAGCAAGGGTATGCTTGGACTTGAACCTCCACAGAGAATTTTCCTTAGGACCCATGCACACATGTGCGTTGTGGCAATGCAAGTGTTAATGCATGAAAGGCCCACCAAGTTGCATCATATGGCAAATGCTGGTCACCCACACCATGGTTTAACCACTAGACTCCCAGGCCAATTCTCAAACTTCTCACACATATGTAAAAATCTACATTTTTTTTTTTTTTTTTACTAGAAAATAACTTAGAACCCCTAAATATTATGCATTTTTTAGGTAGAAGCTCTAGAGAATAAAATGGTGGGTTGCATAATTTTATGTTACAAAATATCTGCGCGCCCGTTTTTCAAACAAAGTTTTTTGGGAGAAAAATACACTTTCAGGAATTTTAATACACACAAAACACAATATAATACCCCCGTTTTTTTGGTAAAATATAAAAGATGATGTTACGCTGAGTAAATGGATACCTAACAAGTCACGCTTTAAAATTGAGTACACCTGTGCAGCGGGGCCAAACAACGGTACCTAAAAAATCTCCATAGGCGACACTTTAACCACTTGCTTACTGGGAACTTTTACCCCCTTCCTGCCCAGGCCAATTTTCAGCTTACAGCGTTGTCACACTTTGAATGACAATTGCGCGGTCATGCTACACTATACCCATATGACATTTTTAACACAAAAATAGAGCTTTCTTTTGGTGTCATTTAATGACTACTGGGTTTTTTAATTTTTGCTAAACAAACAAAAAAAAGGCCGAAAATTTTGAAAAAAAACAAAAACCTTTTCTTATAATCTGTTTGCAAACAGGTAATTTTTCTCCTTCATTGATGTGCGTTGATGAGGCTGCACTGATGGGCACTGATAAGGTGACACTGATGGGCACTTTTAGGTAGCTTTCATGGGCACTGATGAGGCTGCACCGATAGGTGGCACTGATAGGTGGCACTGATGGGAACTTATTGGCAGCAATTATGGGCACTGATAGGTGGCAATGGTGGGCATTGATAGATGGCACTGGTAGGTGGCACTGGCGGGCACTGCTTAGCAATGCTGATATGCACTGGTAGGTGGCACTGGTGGGCACTGCTTAGCAGCAGTGGATCTGGAGTGTGCAGGACCGATGTCCCGTTTACTCCAGACAGTAATTGGCTTTTTTTTTCATGGGAGGACCAGCAACAGACGGCAACAGTGCGTGCGACAAGAGGTTGCTCTACCGATCGCAGCGATACCTCACATGTGTGGTTTGAACACCGTTTTTATATGCGGGCGCTGCTCATGTATGCGTTCGCTACTGCAGGCGAGCTCGGTGGGACGGGGCGCGTTTAAAACATTTTTTTTTTCTTATTTATTTTACCTTTTATTTTTTATTTTTACATTGTTCTTATATAAAAAATGGTGTCAAATTTATTCCTATTATAAGGAATGTATACATCCCTTGTAATAGAAAAAAAGTATGACAGGACCTCTTAAATATGAGATCTGGAGTCAAAAAGACCTCAGATCTCATATTTACACTAAAATGCAATAAAAAAAAAAAGCTAAAGTGACAGCAAAAAACAGAAGTATCATTGTACATGTTATTTGCAATCTTTTACTACGTAAAGGAGTTCAAAGAATGGACATTCACTGGTCTCCCTCCCCTCTACCCAGAGGCACTCATAATGCCAGTCTCAGGTCCACTGATGGAAGCACAGAGTTAGGGAAACATGGCGAGGGCGTGTGCAGGGGGATAAATATTCTGAGGATGTATGGAAGCTATCAGGTGATTTAATAGCAACTTGTCAGATTTACACACACTCCTGGATGAGTGAGTGTTAACCCCCCTCCCCCGCTAGGACATATGCCATTTGTCAGTGGCAGTGAAAGTATAACTAAAGTGAAAACTTTCTTATTTTTTAGTTTTGAGTGGAGAGGGATTAGAACTCCTGTCAGGTTTTTATTGCTGTCCACTTTTTGATATATCTCCTTAGAATTTAAAATCCCCCTGAAGAAGACCAGAAGAGAAAAGGGTCGAAATGCATTGGGGTATTCATGGGGTATTCATGTGGATAGCATTAATACAATGCAACTGTATAATCAGAATTTTCTTAATGAATTGATTGCCATGAGTGATGGTTTTTTGTTGTTGTCTGTGTCGCTAACTAGAAATTTTATTCAATATTGATTGTACCAATGTAATTTATTGCATGTTGGAATTAAATAATAATATTTTTACAAATATGGCTTTAGAACAATATTTTGCTGCTAAAAAAACCCCTTGGGGAAACTTTTCCACTATTTTGCAATGTTTTTTGGGGTGTGCAGCGGTACCAACTCATGCATGTGCTTTTCACTTTGTTTATTGCTGTCCAGTTCCCCGTTGGGGAGATTCTCCCTTTTTAACTGTCCTGTTCACAGTTATCACCGAAAGTGAAAGAAAATCCCAAACTCTGGGTTGTCACCAGAATAGGAATAGAGAGGGCATCTTCCAATGGGGACACAAGTTCTAAGGACAACAAGGGATTCCCTCACTTTGGAGGGATTTCCTCTCACTTCCTGTTTTGGCTATTGGACAGGAACTGAAGGGAAATCTACTGAATAAGGCAAAGATGAGAAGAAAAAAACTGACAGTGATTATAACCCCCTATTACTCCATTCAAAATGAAAGAAAAAAAATGGTATTAGTTCTTATTTAATTCTACTTTAGGCTGGGTTTACATATATTGGGAAATCCGCATCCAATTCGCCTGACAGGTGAGTGCGACCGACTTTCAATGGAGCTGGTTCACACAGGTCCGGGCGGCTGCTGTCTGGATTCCAGAAGGGTCCTGTGCATCTTTGGGTCTGGTTCAGGTGTGAATTCAGGCAAAAATTTGGACCTGAATCGCACCTGAACCAGTGAACAGGGACACACTGGACCCCATTCTTGGAACCGTAGCCAGAGATATGTGAACCCAGCCTTAAAACAAGTGGCCCTTTCAACTTCTATTCAAAACTGTTTAGGCTGGGCTGACACTTTAAGAAAAAAAAAAGTTGACACAACCCATTTAAGACTCGATATTTTCCATAATGTCCTTGAAGATTTAGCAAAAAAAACATATATTTTACAATAATGAATAAGAAATTCAAAGTCAGATTAGTTAAGTGGCCATTTGGCTGAAAGGGATTTGACGAATCAAATCTATTTATACTACAGATCTTCGCGTGAGCAAAATATTCAGTAAAATTTAATTACTGACTGTATTCTGGTTGGCAAGGATCCAGTATTAAACCTGCAGACATCCCAATGTTAATTAAAATACCTGCAGGTTAATAATGATAAAGACTGGCACAAAGTCAGAATTGCAGAGAGGTCTGAAATTATTCCGAGTGATTCTAAAATGTGTTCTGCGTTTAAGGCAAAAAATCTGAAATTATTATTATGATTTAACTTTAAAAAATAAATTAGTTTTGGATACAGCCCACCCAGACTTAAATACAATACATAGTCTGCTCAATTTGTTTTATGATATGCATAAAAAAATAGTATGGAGAGCTCTACTACACTGTAAAAGGAAAACCCTACAACCAACACTGCAACACAATACACTTCTCAGAGATACTATCATAGCCTGGAGGAAAACCCGGAAGAAACTGGGTCTCTCCCCCTATATCTCTATGTACCGACCTATTCATGATAAACCAAGCTTTCCACCAAGCACGGACCATGCTGTTTTCTCTGTTTGGAGACATCAAAGCCTTACATCCTTCTCATCGCTATTTAATCTGGAATCGGGTGCACTACTTACTTTCTTGGATGTGGCCAAACAATTCTCTCTGCTGGCTCTACCCATCTATTCTACTACTGGCAAAGTATCAGTTTAATCACCACGCAATGCAGGGACAAAGGCAAGAGATTACAACTTTCTCTTCTGGTCCGTATATTAACTCAAGATTCCAACGCTATTTCGAACATATACAGACCTTTAATCAGCAAATGGACTCCATCGTTTCACACATCTTCTGCAGCCAACTGGGCCAAAGATTTCCTGGATGAAGAAATCACTGTCAAGATGCTCAACGGATACAACAGCATCATACGTCTGATCCCAAGTGAAACATCGAGGGAGACACAGCGGAAGTTGATCCATCAAGCACACATACTCTTCTGGACAAATCCGACCCTCAACCTGCTCTATGTCCTCTCTGTTCCCAACCAAGACCTTCCTTGACTCACCTCTTCTGGTCTTGTAACCACATCTCCATTTTTTGGGACCAAGTCCTTTCTTTCAAATTAGGTATTACCTCAATCCATATCCCAAAAGACCCTCAACTCCTAATATTTGGTTATTGGACTCCTTATCTACTCCCTAAAATGACTAAAGAACATTTTTGACACAAAGATTGGATCCTAATCTGTCTCTTAACAGCCTGGAGAACCATATTAAAACAATGGACTTCTTCCCACCCAACAATCACTCTTCTCAAAAGAGAACTTACAACACTCATGTACCGTGAGAAAGCTAGCTAAGTCAGCCATTCCATTGGTCATCTCCCGTCTCTCATCTCTCCACCATCCATGTTGCTCCCCCCCCCTCCACCCTCCCCTCCGCCTTTCCCCTCCACTCTATCCCATCCACCCCCTTCCCCGTCCCCTCTCACATAACACTTCACTGATCCATCCAGTTCTCATTTAGTTTTCGTTTCTTTCCCCATTGGATGATTTGTGGCAAAGGATGTTCTTCTACTATTTTCAGGTTACATAGACTGTATACTAGGTTGATGTTCCTCACTTTGTTATCCCCCTTATTCTATGTACCGAATTATTTGCTACCACTATTGATCCATTTGTATTCTGTTTTCCACACAATAAATTCTATAAAAAAAATAGTATGGATAGTTTTTAAACATAAAAATGTGATGTATCCTATTATACGCTCATTCCCGATCTGGGGTGCTCCTATGACTGAACCAAATTGCAAACAAATACTTGCAGAACAGACCACACAAGACAGTCACTATAAAGGATCACAGAGTTTCAATAGTATAACATTTTTTACTTTATTCAAATATATAAATCACCAAAAATTATGAATAAATAAGCAAATAGTTAAAAAAAAACAAAACACCATCACCTTTCCCCCTTATTTTAAATTTAAAAGACTAAAGGCCATCCGCCCTCCCCCCAAAGCTTCCAGGGCAAATTTAAGGACCTACACCCTACTAGATGGGGTGAGTAGGTTCCAGACTGTGTAGGTGCAAAAAAAACAACCACATACAAAGAGTAAGAAAGGGAAGTGGGGAAAGTGCTTAACTGCCAGTGTGCAATACAATGGCGGGCCCTTCAGCAAGGTATAAAAATTGCTCTGGTCATAGCCAAAAGACATGGCCTAGGGGGCAGGTGTGAAAAAAGCGTGCAATAGTGCTGTGACCTTGGTGTAATAATAAACTCAAGTGACTCCCCCACGTGAGAATTTCTGGCACCCTCGGACTGCTACTCCAGGGGCACCCTGGCCAGACCAGAGCAAGTACTAATGCCTCCCTGGTAGGGATTAGGGATGGGCTGAAAGGACTCCTGTTCGGTTCGCACCAAAACCTCCAAACACCGCGAACGTTCGGACCCAAATAGCGAACCCCATTAAAGTCAATGGGACCCGCACGTCAAAAATCAAAAGTGCCCATTTTGAAGGCTTATACGCAAGTAATTGAGCATACAATGGTTATAGGGGTTTGGGTCCTGCCCTGGGGGACATGTATCAATAAAAAAAAGTTTGTGAAAAACGTCATTTTTAAATGAACAGTGATTTTTTTATTTTTAAAGTGAAAGCCTAAAAATAAAAAAATTCCTTCCAATATAGTGCCTGGGGGATCCCCTTAGTCTACCTGTAAAGTGGCAGATCTGTACCATGTCTAGAATCTGCTTCAGCAATAATTGCATTTATAAAGCCAAAAAAAAAGACATTTTCCCTACAAGTTGCCTATTTTTTTCAGCAACAGCTGGGGAGCCAGTGTGTATGATGAGGCCACAATGTAGTGCACTGGGAACAAGATTAGAGATTTTTTGGATATATTCTTGTGTCACTTTGACTTTGTATAGAAGTAACGGATGCGTAAAAATTGGTCTTTGAGTGTCGGTGGCACCTTCCCACCGTACAACTGTATATAGGTACTCTTGATGAAAGCAAGAATTGGCCTTGCTGTAAAAAATTGCAATGATATGCACCTGTCAAACAGGTGCTAAAAATTGGTCTTTGAGTTTTAATTGTGCCCATGAAACCTATACCAAAAACATTCTTCCAGATGAAATGATTGAACACCCTCAAAGCTAGGCAGCCTCAAAGTCCTGCAGAGATTCCACATCCCAAAAAGACTTAATCAGTGACATCGGAATCAGGGGCTTCATAGCTGATAATCCAGGACTGATTCATTTTTATAAAAGTCAAACGTCCACAGAGTCTGTGGACAGACGCATTCTATGATCAGTAATGAAACCTCCTGCAGCAACGAATGCCCGTTCTGAAAGCACGCTGGATGCAGGGCAGCCCAACAACTCAATAGCATACTGGGCACGTTCTAGCCAGTGGTCTATTCTCATGACCCAGCAAGTCAGTGGATCGTCAGCTGGAAAGCTCTCCATCTCTGTTTTTGCCTCCGAGGTAATCATCCACCATGTAATGCAAACGCTGCTGATGGGATGTGGAAGCTGAAAGCCCTGGGTGGCAAGGTCTAAAAAAATTCTGAAATGCCTCACTTAGGCGGACGCCTTCTCCAATTCTGCTCTCTTGACCAACAGAAGACTGAAAACGACGTTTTCCACCACACTGTAACCTACTGGAGTCAGGAAAAACATTCAATAAAATCCTCTTTAACAAGAGATTTTATCTTCTGCACTCTCTGTGGGGGATGGGATGAGTTCGGAGACCTTCCCCTTATAACGGTGGTCAAGGAGGGTTGCCAACCAGTAATTTGCTGAGGCTTGAGAAGCAGACTCCTCGGGGTCACTCTAAAACTTCCTCCTCCCAGCCACGTACTACTCCCAAGGATCTTGGGTTTGGGAAGCCATCGCTTACAGATTGACGCATGTCTTCCTCTTCTTCGAAGCCTAGAAAAAAGCCAGAATCCTCATCCTCCTCCCCTCTCTCCTCCTGTGTGTTCTGTGACATAGGAATGATGGTGTCTGGATAAAGGGGGCTTTGAGAGGAAAGGAATTCCTCCTCTTCCTCCTGTTGCTCTACCGCCAGTACCCTGTCCATAATGCCATGACAATTTGGACATTTTCACTTAGGGGTGTACTCATTTTTGTTGCCAGCAGTTTAGACATTAATGGCTGTGTGTTTAGTTATTATGAGGGAACAGCAAATTTACACTGTTATACAAGCTGTACACTCACTACTTTACATTTGTAGCAAAGTGTAATTTCTTCAGTGTTGTCACATGAAAAGATGTAATAAAATATTTACAAAAATGTGAGGGGTGCACTCACTTTTGTGAGATACTGTACATAGCTACATTGAACCTAGCTGCACCAATGTAAATATGTAGAAATATCCATACCTGGAATTCTTCTTTAATTACCGTATTTATCGGCGTATAACAAGCACAGACGTATAACACGCAAATTCATTTTAAGAGGGAAGTTTCAGGAAAAAAACTTAAATTTTAAATAAGGAACTTTGAAGCAAAATAAGGGTCAGTGCCCATCTGCAGCCTCACCATTGCCATCAATGCAGCCTCATCAAGTGCCATCAATGCAGCCTCATCAAGTGCCATCAATGCAGCAGCCATGCCATTGCCATCAGTGCAGCAGCCTCACCATTGCCTTCAGTGCAGCAGCCTCACCATTGCCTTCAGTGCAGCAGCCTCACCATTGCCATCAGTGCAGCCTGATCGATGCCCATCTGCAGCCTAGAGGGAACAGGGAGGGGGGCGGGACGAGCGTCGACAGATTACATACAGTGAGAATCTCCTATGATAGACAGAACAGTGGTCCAATGGCGGCCCAGGAGATGGGACTTCCTATTACAGAGGCTGCCAAGTAAACAGGAGATTCTCGCTGTATGTAATCTGACAGCACTCGTCCGGCCCCCCTCCCTGTCCCCTCCGAGGCAGCTAAAATTGAAGTATTTGCGTATAACACGCACACACTTTTTGCACCCAATTTTCATAGTGATATCAGTGAACAATGTCTCAGGCTTGGTGGCCAGTGGGAGTAAAAAAATTACATAGCACCTGTGGTCATTAGAAGGAGGAATCGTGCCCCCATTGTTGGTGTCAGTTGAAAAAATAGTGCGTTACTGTTGGTGTCATGGAAAGGAACGGTGCCCCATTATTGGTGTCTTAAAAGGAATGGTGATCCTCTGTTGGTGTCAGGGGAAGGAATAGTGCCTTATTATTGGTGTCAGTAGGAGATAGGGCACCGGCCTCATTGTTGGTGTCAGAGGAAGGCATGCTGCTCCATTTAGGTGTCAGTTTTAATGCCTTCATAGCTGTTTTTTGTTTTTTTACATCTGCATGGAGTCCATTAAAAAAGTTCTGCTTTAACTGTCACAGTACCTCAATCAGTGAATTATTTATTGCGATGACTGCAACTCTTGGCTCCAACCGTCATCTTCCGAATCACCCTGACATTCTGAATTACACACTTTGCTTACTTCTAGAGCAAACCCAACATTAACCGTGACATCTGCTAATTAGCAAGCCAAGGTGGCAGGCGCAGTTGTTATCAAGCTAAAACTACTTCTTCCCGACTCTTAGTACTGTATATTTTTATTAACCAAGGCAGTTACCTTTTATCAGCCCTGAAAATTTACTGGCCATGGATAAGACACCAGACAGCCCATCTGCGCTGTGCAGCCATTGACACTAAGAAGGAATGTATATTATTTTAACTGAGAGCTCTATATCCTGCTGCATGGCTGAGGAACTCAATGGACAATATGAAGTACATGTAACATAAGGATGGGGTAAAGCTGTCTCCACTGATTAAAAGGGAAACAGTCTGTGAATTTTTTAATCAGACCATATTTTTTGGTGTTTTATCCAATTGCCTACCAGGGAAATTCTTTAACTTTTTCATACATATTAAAACAGGCATTTTGAAATGACTCAACAAAAAATGTATATATTTTCTATTAGTAGACACCCTAGAGAATAAAATGATGGTAGGTAAAAAAGTTTATGTTGCATAAGGTTATTTATCAAAATATTTTCAGGCAAGAATACACTCAGATGAATTTTAGTGCAAACATAATATTATACACATTCCTTTTGGTAAAAGAAAAAAGACAGGGCTGCGTCGAGTAACAAGATTCCAAACATGTCATGTCTAAAACTGAAATGATAGTGTAATCACAAAAAAACCACAGTACCCAAAATTGTCCATAAATGATGCTTTAAAAGCTTTTACAGGTTATCAATTGAAAAGTAAAGTGATTGTAAATTTGAACAATTGTATTTCTTTTTAAATAACAAACAGGTTTATATTTACATGCTCTGTGCAATGGAATTGCACAGAGCAGCCCAAACCTTCTCTTCTCAGGTCCCCCACTGGCCCTCCTGGCTCATCCCCCCTAGCAAGTGCCCCCATAGGAAGCCACTCGCTCCCAAGCCTCGCTGTCTGCATCTGTAGACATGCACCCTCATCACTGGCTATGATTGACAGCAGCAGTAGCCAATGACTTCTGCTGCCTCATTAAAGCCTGAGAGACCAAAAAGAGAGGGGGGAGAAGAGCTGCAGACATGCACAGCCCTGGATTGAATGAGATACCAATGCCTAAACATTTTTTACCTTAATGCAAGGAATGCCCTAAGGTAAAAAATGTGTAGGATTTATAATCACTTTAACTATAAATTATGGCCCTAAAATGATTTCTCTTACAACACTATTTGTGGTGACACCTCATGTGTGGTGCAATTGATGTTTAGATATACATGTTCACCCCACATTGTACATTTGAGTCAAGGTGTATATGGGGGGGTGCATTACAACTTTTTATTTATTAATTTTTATTTATTTTATATCATTTTGTTTTATGTTTTTTCTTTAGCTTTATTGCCATCACAAGAGAGCTAACAAGCCCCCTATATATTAGGATTAGGCAGGCGACAGGTCCTCTTTATGAAGACATACATAGACTCCAATGTCTCCCCTGACCTCCGCTGCAGCTAATCAAGCATAGTGGGGTAGACACACATTCAGAGCCCCATAAAAGTGATTAGGGTGGCTCTAGAGCAGCCCAGATAATTTTTATCTGAAAGCCCTTTGATGTCTCTAAAAATCGACTCTAAGTTCTAGCTCGCTTTAACCCCTTGTATACCAGGCTGTTTGTAAATCTACCTTGGTAGACAAGAGGTTAATGTCTACTTTAGAGCGAAACTGAAGTATTTTGGGGGAAAAAAAAAACAATCCCCTTAAGACCCTTTCACACCAGGGGTCCGATCAGGTTCGCCTATCCATTTTTTAGGCTGACCCGACTTGACCCTCCATTATTCTCTATGAATAGTTGGATGTAAACACACTTGTGTCTGTTTACACTGGGCTACCGTTGATCTGATCTGGCAAAAACAAACAGAAGGGGATCTGTTCCCCTCTGGCTAGATCGGATTGGAGAGCTGTCAGGTGGAGGCCATCCAAATGCCAGACTGGAGGGCATTCAACTGCCCATAAAGCAGAGCGGGCTGTGTTTGTATCCACTCTGCATAAGCAGACCTGTTATCCGGCCTCTCTGCTCAGCTCAGATCTTTGATCCCCTGCTGAGCAAAACTGGATCTGGCCCATGTGAAAGTGGCCTAGGGTGAGCCATACAGACTACATTGCAATCTATAGGGTAGATTTACACCTAATGTTTTCTTTGCCATGATTATTTTTAAACTAACTGCTACATAGAGGGGTCCGTCTTTGTGATCTCCATCTGAGCACACTCAGGATTGCGATATATGAACAGTAAGGTAACAGTTTTGTACCTCCAAAAAAAAAAATTCACATCACAATACATGCATTAATGCAACCGTCTCCAAGTTGTGGCCCTTTGCTGGCTTTTATCCTGCCCTTGAGGCACTATTTCATCCACTTATAGCAAAGATCGGGCATAATTACCCCGACTGATATCAATGAGGGGCCACAATTCCTCTCAATGACACCAACAATGGGGCACCATTCCTCTCAATGTCACCAACAATGGGGCACCATTCCTCTCAATGACACCAACAATGGGACATAATTCCTCCCTGTGACACCAACGATGGGGCACAATTCCTTCCAATGAAGGGGCACAATTACTCCCACTGAAACAAACCATGGGGCATTATTTTTTCCCACTGATGTCAGGACCTTTTCTACTCCCACTGGTCACATTCCGGCCCCCCTGAAGCCTGAAGGACAGTAAACTGGCCCTTTGTTTAGAATGTTTGGAGATCCCTGCATTAATGTATATATTTTGCATGCGTGACTTTTGGTAGGCGGTAGTGCAACTTTTTAATGCATCACGGAGTTGATGTGTGTTTTTTATTGTTCAGAGTGTTAACCTCATTTCTTTCTTTATGTTTTCTTTTTAATGCCTGCAGAGAGTGCTAGGTGCAATAAAAAGCATTATGTTCCATTTTTTTCCAGCACCCATGAATGCACTATTTTTCTGGTCCTTAAAGTGGTTGTAAACCTCAGACATTAAGATGATGCAACAGCCTCCCGGGAGATAACGCCCCCCCCCACCCCACCTATCCCCCCAAGCACACAGTAGGTGGCTCACATTCTTGACTCTGTATGTTTTCTATTAGCCTGTGTACATGGAGGTGTGCCCCTTCCCTCCAGTCAGCTATCTGATTACTGGGAGTTGTGTGCTCTAGCTCTGCAGCATGTGATGTCAGATCCCTGCCCCTGCCTTCTGCTGCTGAGAAAAATCCTTTGATTTGTGTGTTTTAGAAGGCTGTAGAGAAGAGAGAGTTACAGATAAACATGTACAACTTATGTTCTTTAAAATAACAAACATGTCATACTTGCTCTGCACAATGGTTTTGCACAGAGCAGCCCCGATCCTCCTTTGCTCAAGTCCCCACCAGCGCTCCTGGCTTCTCCACCCAAGTGCCCCTATAGCAAGCCACTTGCTTTGGAGTTGTGCTGTGTCTGAGCCAATGAGGATGGAGAGAGCCGAGAGCCTCTGCTCTGATGCACATCGCTGGATCAAGATCAGGCTCAGGTAAGTATCGGGGGGGCGGTGCGGCATGCAGAAGGTGTTTTTTTAACTTAATGCATAGAATAGAATTTAGAATCTAGAATCTAGAACAGTTTGGAGATTCCTGCTCAAGACTAATCAAGCAATTATCCCTTGCAGTGCAGACAAAACTGGCCAGGCTTTCGGTTCTGAACCAGCTCCCGCTTTCTTTGGTACATGGACCCCTCAATAATGGACCAGGACTGCTAACCGTACTCTTTTATTAAATTCATGTTGGGTGCTTGAGATTTCTTACACTCATGTGAGGACCTTGAATCTCAAGTTGGACATTGGTCTTTATACAATCTCTACCATCTTCTAATCATGGGAACTTCTCTATACTTGCAGTCTCTATACTTGTGGGAATGTGAGGGAGGTTAGAGTATAACCGCCTATTGCATGTACAGTATGTGCTTTCATCAATTTATCTTAGCTTAACCTTGATTTATCTACAGTATGTATCTGCAAGATTTGGGCATCAGTTTAACTCTTCTTCCTCTGAACGCATATGCACATGTGTTTGCATCTTCACAAGTTATGTGGGATTTTATGAGACCATAGACCACATGCAAACCCATACAAAAAAAATACAGGGTGCCGCTCCAGGCTCCTGTCGGTCCCAGTCTGGTGAGCAGCCGTTGAGAAATGCAGGTGGGAAAGGAGCTTGTCTCAGCTCGATGTATGCAAACAAGGGAAAGAATCATTCCAAGTGCCACACATCCAACAGAACACACGAGTAGCAATGGTAAGAACAGACTCCATCCAGGCCACACCCCTGACATGTTTTGCCCCACGCACAGGACTTCATCATGGAGCCCTCACACGAAGCCCAGTGGACGGGGGGGAAATGTGTCAGTGCATGGCCTGGACAGAGTTTGAGCTGAGGCTGTTCTTACCATAACCATGGGTTCTCTTGGATGTGCGGCACTTGGAATGATTCTTTCCTTTGTTACCATAGACCACATCCTTTATATTTAAAACGTAAAGGAGCAGCACCAGGGAAAAACTCATGCTAATTGTGGGAAATTTTCATCATGCTTTACATATGTGATCAGATCCAAGGGATATAGAGGGGTCCTTTGGGATATTTAGATATGTGTGGTTCGTTTTGTTTTGAATTGAAATTCGGACAAAAGATGTATCTGAGTTTTCCGAATACAACAGCAACAATATTCAACGAATCCGAAATAAACAAAATTTGCTTGTTTCATTCAGATGTTTGAAGCATCAGAATGAAACAAATTATTTGAATTAATTAGATAATAGCTGGTTGTTAAGGTGCAGGGGGCCTTCCAGTCGCTGCATCCTTAACAACCATGTTGTTAACAACCACAGGAGAAAGGGTTGGTTGTGGGGATCTGAGGGCAGGGAGCTTATTGGAATCTGGAAGCCCCCTTTGCCAAGGGGGCCCCTGGATTCCGCCCCCCCCCTTCTATGTAAATGAGTATGGGGTACATTGTACCCCTACTCATTCACCAAAGTGTAAAAATGAATAAAAACACAGAGTTTTTGACAAAAAGAAAATGTCTCCCGAAGTAAATCCAGCATCAACCACAATGAATGCTGCCCCGAAAAAAAGCTCTGTACCTGTTGCTTGCCTCCCAGCGTCTGACATCTCCGGTTCCACCAAAGTTAAATAAGGTGATTTGGGTGGGGGAGCCACCCTCCCATGTTGAGGGCATGTGGCCTGGAATGGTTTGGGGGGGCACTCTTTCCCTCCCTTTCCTGATTTGCCAGCCTGCATCTGACCTGCTGACAGCAGATGTGTCATGGTTGTTGAGGATGTGGAAGCCGAGAGGCCACCCCACTCCTTAACAACCAGCTATTTTTCACACAGAATTCAGATCAGATCGATAATTTTAAATAGTGTAGCAAGGTTCCTGGGCCCCAGAGGCCTAATGGTGACCTTAAGGGTTAGGGAGAGCTGAAATCCTTCCTTGTAGAGTGGGTTACCAGGCATGGTGGGTGTGATGGGCGCCAGTCTCTTTTCAAGAAGAATGATGGGCGCCAGTCCCTTTTTGAATGCAAACAAGAGATCTATTGTCTCTTAACAGAACTGGGGGAGGGCTAGGGCCAGGAAACCTTTGAGGAGATGCAATGGTAACTAGCAGACTCCGAGACACTATAGGTAGACAGCTATACATTAGAAAGCCTCCAGCCAGATAACACTTCTGTATAGGTAGGACCGCTGTCTCCTATGGCAACTAATCTTCCAACAGTCACTAACGGTAGTTGTACATAACTCTTGGTAACACAGAACAGTCCTTTTACTTACAGTAACTCACAAAAGTGAGTATACCCCTTACATTTTTGTAAATATTTTATTATATCATTTCATGTGACAACACTGAAGAAATGACACTTTGCTACAATGTAAAGTAGTGAGTGTACAGCTTGTATAACAGTGTAAATTTGCTGTCCCCTCAAAATAACTCAACACACAGCCATTAATGCCTAAACCGCTGGCAACAAAAGTGAGTACACCCCTAAGTGAAAATGTCCAAATTGAGCCCAATAAGCCATTTTCTCTCCCCGATGTCATGTGACTCATTAGTGTTACAAGATCTCATGTGGGAATAGGGAGCAGGTGTATCAAATTTGGTGTTATCGCTCTCACTCTCTCATACTGGTCCCTGGAAGTTCAACATGTCACCTCATGGCAAAGAACTCTCTGAGGATCTGAAAAAAAGAATTGTTGTTCTACATAAAGATGGCCTAGGCTATAGGAAGATTGCCAAGACCCTGAAACTGAGCTGCAGCACTTTGGCGAAGACCATACGGCAGTTTAACAGGACAAGTTCCACTCAGAACAGGCCACGCCATGGTCGACCAAAGAAGTTGAGTGCACATGCTCAGCGTCATATCCAGAGGTTGTCTTTGAGAAATAGACATAAGAGTGCTGCCAGTATTGCTGCAGAGGTTGAAGGGGTGGGGGGTCAGCCTGTCAGTGTTCAGACCATATGTCGCATACTGCATCAAATTGGTCTGCATGGCTGTCATCCCAGAAGGAAGCCTCTTCTAAAGATGATGCACAAGAAAGGCCACATGTCATGTGGTCTGATGAGACCAAGATAAACTTATTAGGTTCAGATGGTGTCAACTGTGTGCGGTGGCAACCAGGTGAGGAGTGCAAAAAAAAGTGTGTCTTGCCCACAATCAAGCATGGTGGTGGGAATGTCATGGTCTGGGGCTGCATGAGTACGGCCGGCTCTGGGGTGCTACAGTTCATTGAGGGAACCATGAATATCAACATGTACTGTGACATACTGAAGCCAAGCATGATCCCCTCCCTTCGGAGCCTGGGCCGTAGGGCAGTATTCCAACACAATAACGACCCCAAACACCTCCAAGATGACCACTGCCTTGCTAAAGAAGCTGAGGGTAAAGGTGATGAACTGGCCAAGCATGTCTTCAGACCTAAACCTTATTGAGGTTGTGTCATGGAGGAGTGAAAGAAGATTCCAGTGGCAACCTGTGAAGCTCTGGTGAACTCCATGCCCAAGAGGGTTAAGGCAGTGCTGGAAAATAATAGTGGCCACACAAAATATTGACACTTTAGGCCCAATTTGAACATTTTCACTTAGGGGTGTACTCACTTTTGTTGCCAGCTGTTTAGACATTAATGGCTGTGTGTTGAGTTATTTTGAGAGGACGGCAAATTTACACTGTTATACAAGCTATACACATTGTAGCAAAGTGTCATTTCTTCAGTGTTGTCACATGAAAAGATATAATAAAATATTTACAAAAATGGGTTGGGTATACTTACTTTTGTGAGATACTGTATCTCACAGTATCCCACTGTAGATCTTCACTCACTGAGTACCCAGTCTCTCACAAGACTTCCAGATCCCATCATCACTGGATCCCCTGAGCTCTTCCATAGCTATCCCGCTGTATACTCTTTAAGCATCACCCCGGCTATCCTGCTGGCTGCCTGGCTTGGCACTTGCTGATGCTTTCCCACTTCTTCACCGTCCCCAGCTGGTGAGAAGACTGCTCAGGTACTTGCTTCAGCTTACTCACAGTAGTAAGGTGGATGGTCCCTTAGTGGCGAAAGCTTCCCCTTTACCTCCGACCACAACTGGTTCCCCATACAGCTGAACCTTCACAACTCGGTTGGACTCCAATCCTGCAGTCCATACCCTACGCTGTTTCTCCTACTCCTGGATAGGCCTCAGGCAGCCTAGCAGCCAGGTGTCCCTGGGATAGATCTCAGGCTTCCGGCTTAGAAGCCCTGGGAGGCATAACACACATCCACCCAGACAGTCATCCAGGTGGCACAGAACCCCGATCACCTGACTCCACCCAAATAAATAGGCTCTCCCAGCAGGCCAAGGGGCTTAAAGAAACCCTTGCCCATTGGCTGAGACTCCCCATCCATTCAGGGCCATCTTAATAACATTATGGGCCCCTGGGCAAATTAATGCACTATGGCCCCTACCAGGGAGATGGTGACCTACGGCACGCTATGCGCGCTGTGGAATAGAGTGGGTGTGGATAAATAATGCTACATATTGGGTGTGGCTTTTTAGTCTGATTAGAAACAACAAATACAGACAACTAAGGAATTATCTCAAATTAAATTCACCCCCTATACACACTGTCCCGCCCTTGCTACACACTGCCCCCCCCCCCCCCCCCCATATACTGTACACTGACTCTTTTTCCCTGTACACAATGCTTCCACTTCTTTTTGAAACTATCCTGCTCCATGTACACACTGCCCTTCTGTGCCCTTCTCTCTAAATGCCTCTCCCAACTTATCAGCGGGCTGTATTTATGTATGACTGTAAACAGTATGGGGGTGGGTGCAGGAGGGCACAGTACGGGGGGGTTCGAGGACACGGTAGAGGGGAGGTCAGGAGTTTACAGTATCAGGTGTAGTTATGTATAGTGTCAAGTTTGGGTAGTATAGGAAGGTATAGTGGTAGGTTTGGGTAGTATTGGGTGGTATAGTGGCAGGATTGGATAGTATAGGGAGGTATAGTGACAGGATTGGGTAGTATATTGAGGTATATTGACAGGATTGGATGCCATAGGGCGGTATAATGACACGATTGTGATAGTGACATACTCTTTTCTACCCTTAATTCCTTACTTCACCCCCCACTGCCCCCACCCACCAACTTGCCTACTGCTCAACAGATTGCCAACCACTTCAATAGCAAAATCAACACAATTTGCAAGGAGATATCCAGAATTCAAATTCCTCCCCTACCCAACATATCAGGTCCAACACCACACTAAATACTCTCCTCCTTTTGCCCATTTACCACAGATGAAGATGATAAACTCCTCTCCATGGCCCACCTCACTACCTGTCCCCTGGGCCCTGTCCCCTCTCAATTACTGCGACCACCTTCCCACTCTATCCTCAACTCCCTAACCCGCATCTTCAACCTCTCCCTCTCCTCCGGCACCTTTCCTTCCCCGCTCAAACATGCACTGGTTACCCCCATACTCAAAAAACCCTCACTAGACCCCACCTGTTTGAATAACTTAAGACCCATCTCCCTGCTCCCGTTTGCCTCCAAGCTCATCGAACGACTTGTTCATGACCAAATGAGTCGCTACCTCATGGACAACAACCTTCTCGACACCCTACAGTCTGGCTTCCGCACACAACATTCTACTAAAACTCACCAATGACCTAATAACTGCTAAAACCAATGGCCACTACTCCATACTCATAATTTTAGACCTCAGCACAGTTGACCACCTGCTCCTCCTCAGCAAATTACACTCCCTTGGACTCTGTGATTCTGCATTATCCTGGTTCTTCTCCTACCTATCTCAGTGCACTTTCAGTGTCACTTACAACTCCATCTCCTCTGCTCCCCTTCCCCTTTCTGTTGGGGTACCCCAAGGCTCTGTCCTATTCTCACTCTATACCTCTTCCCTGGGCCAGTTGATAACCTCCCATGGCTTCCAATACCACCTCTATGCCGATGACACACTGATCTATCTCTCCACTCCTCAACTCACCCCCTCGATCTCCTCACGGATCTCAAACTTACTGAATGACATATCGGTATGGATGTCACACCACTTCCTCAAACTTAATCTTTCTAAAACTGAGCTTGTTATATTTCATCCTTCACAGCCCCTACCCTGTCCACCTTTAGGAGATCCCTGAAAACTAATTTATTCAGGGAAGCCTATCCCACACCCACATAACAACTGTCCCCGAGCCACCCATCAAATCATTCTCTGCAGCTATTACCTTTTGTACCACCACCCCCTCCCTTTAGAATGTAAGCTCTACGAGCAGGGCCCTCCTGTACTTTTTATATTGAATTGTACTGTAATTGTGTTGTCCCCCCCTATACATTGTAAAGCGCTGCGTAAACTGTTGGCGCTATATAAATCGCGTATAATAATAATAGTAATAATAATGATTGGATGGCATAGGGAGGTATCGTGACAGGATTGGGTAGTATAGGAAGGTATAATGACAGGATTCGATGGCATAAGGAGGTATAGTAACAGGATTGGATGGCATAGGGAGGTATAGTGACAGGTTTGGGTAGTATAGGGAGCTATAGTGACAGGACTGGATAGTGTAGGGAGCTATAGTGACAGGATTGGATAGTATATGGAGGTACAGTGACAGGTTTGGGTAGTATAGGGAGGTATAGGGACAGGATTGGATAGTATATATTAGGGCTGCGCATCTTCACTGGTCTCACGATTCGATTCGATTACGATTATCTGGTCAACGATTCGATTCGATTCGATTCCGCGATGCATCACGATGCATCACGATTACCGACGAGCTCCCACTTCCGCTTGGGCTGCCTAGGCGGCCCTTCTTCCCTGCAATCTTCTGGGACACATCACAGTTCCCAGAAGATTGCCCGGCTGTGCAGGACAGTGCAGTGCGACATGCGCACCCGGCTGTGAAGCTGCAAGCTGTCACAGCCGGATGCCCACAGTAGTATTGCCAGCGCCGTGGACAGGCAGGGGAGAGAATGGAGGGTTTGGGTGGCCACGTCGCTGGATTGTGGGACAGGTGAGTGTCTTTTTATTAAAAGTCAGAAGATACACTTTTTTTGTAGCTGCTGACTTTTAATAAACAATAAATTTACTAGGCGGCCCCTCCCTGCCAGCGATCTTCTGGGTCCCAGAAGATGGGCTGGCCAATGGCAGAGCGCAGTGCGGCTTGTGCAGTCTGCGCCCGGCTGTGAAGCCATAAGCTGTCACAGGCGGGTGTCACTGCCCACAGTAGATATGACGGCGCCGAGGAGAGGGAGAGGAGCGAGGCTCCGTGCGGCCGCATCGATGGACCGTGGGACAGGTGAATGTCTGATTATTAAAAGTCAGCAGCTACACTTTTTGTAGCTGCTGACTTTTAATAAACTAAAAAAACGGGTGGAACTCCACTTTACGTAGTGCACTAATCTGGTGCACAACAAGGTACAGGAATTCACACACGGCTGCTGGAAGGTCAGGAGGGATTACAATCCACAACTGACAAACAGCCCCGTGAAGTTCCTCTACTGTCTCTGTGACATTTCTCTGGGCTCCCCTGTTTGCACCTTCCAGCACACTAGGAGTTAACACAGTGGAATGTGCAAACTGGGAGGGGGGCAGAGAAATAATGTCACACAGCACATGTAGGAGACAGTGTAAGTAGAATACAAACACACTTGTACTCTACATACAGCTGATAAAATACCTGTGTGGTAAAAAAAATGCAGTTAAAATCCATGCTGTATCTGCATTTTAAAATTTATGCAGCTGCATATCTTATTTTTGTCTGTGTAAATATAAATAACTGTGTCTTTGTCATAATGGCTTTTGTTAATAAATACAATTGTAATCCATTAAGTGGTGATCGCTGTGTGTGTTTTTTTTTTTAAATATATGCATCATACCTCGTTTTTTTAGTCTGTGTGTAAAACTGTATAAGCCGGTCATGTGACTGCTCAGTCCGGTCCGCATCTCTCTCCTCTGTCTCATGTCTCTGTGATTCTCCTGATGTCAGTGGGAGTTCTCAGCCCCGCCCACCAACTGTAGCTATCAGATCAGAAGAGAGGCGGGCGGGGCTGCGGTCAGGAGGGACAGAGAGGAGAGGGGCGGGCCGGACCGAGCAGTCACATGTACGCCGGATATACAGTTATATACACAACTAAAAACGAGGTATGAAGCTACATATATTTAAAAAAAAAACACATACAGCGATCACCACTGAATGGATTACTATTGAATTTAATAGCAAAAGCCATTTTGACAAAAAACGCTTGGAATACACTTCCGGGAGGGGCGGGGCAAGTCGGGATGACGTCACACCCGACATCGATGTTTAGGGGTGCTTGCATCGATGCCGCATCGGGGACCCCCGAATCGCGATGCATCGATGCAGCGATTAAATTCCACACCCCTAGTATATATCCACTTAAGGACCGGGCCTATTTTTTAGACTCAGTGTTTACAAGTTAAAATCAGTTTTTTTTTTATTGCTAGAAAACTACTTAGAACCCCCAAACATTATATATATTTTTTTCTAACGCCCTAGAGAATAAAATGTCGGTCTTGCAATACTTTTTGTCACACCGTATTTGCACAACGGTCTTACAAGCCCACTTTTTTTTGGAAAAAATAAACTTTTTTGAATTAAAAAATAAGACAACAGTAAAGTTAGCCTATTTTTTTTATATTGTGAAAGATAATGTTATGCTGAGAAAGTTGATACCAAACATGTCATGCTTCAAAATTGCGCCCGCTTGTGGAATGGCAACAAACTTTTACCCTTAACAATCTCTATAGGCGACATTAAAACATGTCTACAGTTTACCAGTTTTGAGTTGCAGAGGAGGTCCAGGGCAAGAATTATTGCTCTCGCTCTAACGATCATGGCGATACCTCACATGTGTGGTTTGAACACCGTTTTCATATGGGGCGCTACTAATGTATACGTTCGCTTCTGCACGTGAGCTCGTTGGGACAGGGCGCTTTAAATTTTATTTTATTTTTCCTATTTTTTTTTTCACAAGAAATGTATTTTTCTTATTTATTTTACTTTTTATTTTTTTATTTTGACACTGTCCTTTAATAAAAAAAAAAAATTGGTTCCACTTTTATTCATATTACAGGGAATGTAAACATCCATTGTAATAGGAAAAAAGCATGACAGGACCTCTTAAATATGATATCTGGGGTCAAAAAGACCTCAGATATCATATTTACACTAAAATGCAATTATAAAAAAAAAATGTAATTTGAAAAAAAAAAAAAAGAAAAAAAATTCTCCTTTAAGAGCATTGGGCAGAAGTGGGTGGTCCGTAAGTGGATAGGGAGCTATAGTGACAGGATTGTATAGTATAGGGCGGAATAGTGACAGGACTGGGTAGTATAGAGAGGTATAGTGACAGGATTGTATAGTATAGAGAGGAATAACGACAGGATTGGGTAGTATAGAGAAGTATAGGGACAGAATTGTATAGTATAGAGAGGTATAGTGACATGATTGGGTAGTATAGATAAGTATAGGGACAGAATTGTATAGTATAGAGAGGTATAGTGACAGGATTGTATAGTATAGGCAGCCCCCCCCCCCCCACAAACACACACACCGTTGATGCTCCTGCTGACCTGAACGACTTGAAAGCAGTACATGTTTACAAAGTTTATAAAGCTGCAAGGGGACAGGAAAAGTACAAGGGCCCCCCATGCAGCTGGGACCCCTGGGAAATGCCCAGGGGTGCCCGCTCATTAAGACGGCCCTGCATCCATTCATAATCTGTCCTTGCTATGCCCTTGTCTATCTAATGTTACCAGCTGCATTGCCACCTAGTGACAGAAGAAAAAGAAAAGTGCAGCAATTCCAGAATTAGGGGGAAATCAGTGGATCTCCTAACAATTAGCCAGGACAATTACTACCTGGCAAACTAAATTGGTTAGCAGCCCTACCTAAACACCAGGGTGCTACATCAGATTCAAATTCAAATCTGTCCAAAGAAATTCATTTGAAAAATAATAAACTAAACATGGGTAAAGGGTGTAGCGCTCAAAACATAATATAATAAAAAGGCATAATGTTCATTGTTCAAAGTTCATCTCTATAAATAGAAAACTGAAAACAATCAGAACAAAGTCCACCCGGAAAAAGAAAAATCAAAATCCACCGTGATGAGATGTAGGAAAGATAATATAGATCCCGTCACCTTCACCCAATATAACTGACCCTTACCATCAGTGTATGGGTTATACACATATAATGCAATCTGGTGATGGCAAGAGAACGATCCTTTCAGCTTAAATAGCAATTCACTGCAAATGCAATCCAAAGCGTTCCTTCTCCCAATAGACCAAACAGGCTAAAAGAAACCTTTACTCTCAGCAGGATCTAAGGCCAGGTAAGTTCCTAGGCTCAGGCCGTGGCTCGATAAACATATCAGTGCAAAAAAATAGAAAAAGAACGCTCATTGCGCAGATATCCAAAGAAGGAGTATTTATTATGAAAAAGTAAAATTGAATGAACTCACAATTGGTAAAAATTCAACAGGCACATTAGAAGTCCGTCCGTATACTACGTCACACATCCCGTGACTCCACCCAACGTTTCGTCATTAACATGCGTCTTCAGGGGCGTGGTTATGATGTGCGACAATACTTGTTTATATAGGACGGACAAGCCTGACGGGTGAAAGTATTATGCGTTCACGCTAATGGCAACCAGAGACCACCCATCACAGGAAGCTCCAGTGTGGAGATAAAAAAATATAATATGTTCCATGGGAAAAAAAGTTAAAAACCCAGGAACAGATATAAGATCAAAATAATCGGTTGCCCATTACCAATAGGAAACCGAAATTATTTAGGGGAAAAGGGACGAAAGTGGCGTTTAATCATAATATAATTAAATATCAATAGATATGAATGGACAAAAAACGGACTAAAGGGGCAGCGGCACCTTGTGGTTAAACAACAAAAAAGCATCTATATATATTTAAACGGACAAAACATAATGGAAAATATACAGATTCACATATTGAAAATAATAAACACATAACAATAAAAAAATTCTCATATTCCAATGAAGAGAAAGAGAGTATTTAGATTATTATATAGTAACCCCAAAAAGAAAATAATGAAAAAAGGATTTATATGTTAAACCATAGCCTAAACGTAATCTGGAATAAGAATAATCACTTATAAATAAAAATACATTCACATATCGTCTAATGTCAGTTACATAACATGTATATGTGCAATAGCCAGAAAAAAATGGATACCCAATAATAATACATGGTATACCGTGGTCAGAGAATGGGAATCCAATGAGCTCTAACTATTGTTTATGAAAGCATTCAGATCTCATTCAATATTTATTCCATGGGGATGGTAAGTCTGGACCTGATAAATCCGCTTGGTCTCTAATTGAGAGATGCCCCTGACTATATTACCTCCCCTCCAATGCCCAGAAAATGTATTGATACCCAAAAAGGGTTGCAATCATGTTTTAATGCATAATGCTTAGATAAACTGTTTCGGGAAACCCCTCTTAATGTTTCCCACATGTTCACTAAGCCTAACATGTATAATGCGCATTGTGCGCCCTATGTATTGTAATCCACAGGGGCACTTAATGACGTAAACCACATTTTTAGTGGTGCACGTGATAAACAGTTTTATTGGGCAGCTTTCTTGTGTATAGGTTGCCTGGAATGATTCTGTCCTCCTATTCCTAATGGCATTTAGCTTGCAAATAGGGCACCTCCTACAAGGATAAAAGCCCCCCATAGTCTGAAAGAAAGACACCTGTTTGGGTGGGTCCACCACATTTGGGGCAATCTGCAAACCCAATGGGGGCACTCCTCTATAGACAATAGGTTTGTCTGGCAGGTTAGGACCTAAAAACCTATCCCCTCTCAAAACCTTCCAGCGTCTCTGAATGATTTTATGGATATCATAGTATTGACTGGAAAATGCAGTCACAAAGGAAAACATCATTGACCTTAGACTTAGTGATCAACAAATCATCTCTGTTTTTCTCCGATGCAAACCTAAAAGCCAAATTCAAATTCAAACCTGTCCAAAGAAATTCATTTGAAAAATAATAAACTAAACAAAACTAAACTAAATAATTCCGAGACTAATCAACTAAACAAAATAAGTGACATAACCAATCTATCCAAAACCAAACAAAACAAATTTTTCCGCTCTGCACAGATCTATGATATTTACATGATTATTTACAGATAGGATTTATAATCTAAAATCCAGAGTTCACGGAGGAAGGTTAAGATGTTGTCTGATTTATGTGTGTAGCAATTTTGGCCAAAACATTTTATTGTTTGTGTACAATGTTCTAATAAAGGATTTATGGCTTTAGATTGTTGGAGTGGTTATGCTGGTTTGGTCTAATTTTGGATACTTTTTCTTGGAATGGAGTCTTAAACCAGATCTTTTATTGCAGAGAATTTATAGCGCTGGCACATCCCCACTGCAGGGGATGATTTTCAAGTTTCCCAAAGTTGGGCTTTAAATTATAAAGACTAGAGAAACCTTCGCCTTAATGTCATTGTTAACTGGTCCCATTTTTACTCTTCAGGCTAGCAAAATACAGACCTCATGTCAACTTTATATATGGTCCTGGAAATAACTTCACAGGTAAATTGGCATCGTCAGTGGTCCTGTGGGAAGACCAGGCCAGAGAAGAGCCTACCTGTACAGATATATCGAAGAAGATAACATTACCACTGTGGAACAGTGGTAATGTTCTTCACCATTATAAATAAACGGCAACTGCCCCAACCTGTAATTGGAAGTGTTCTTCACTGTACCTTCAGGAAATCATCCAGTGCTCTCCGAAAGTTGAAGGGATGTTAAAAAGAAAAAAAAAACCTCAAGACTCTCACCTAATTTGGACACATTGGCATTTCCAAACAACATTAAGGCTCCTGCACAAGCAAAGCACTTAATCCTGGTGATACTAGATTAGCGTTTGCCTCCTTCGGTTCTTGTAACCAGGTCAGGACGTTTTGCATAGTGTGAGCTTATCAAGGTTTTCCATTTTACAAGCCATTGAAAGGTGTCTCTACCAGCCCGATCATTATGGATACTCAGCAGTGAATCGTTACCTTGCTGATAGACAAAACTGCTCTCTGGGGTGCAGTCTGAATTGCTTATTACCGCCTGCCTGTCCCAAGGGGAGTGCTCTTCTGAGTTCATCTTACACACAGACCCAACAAAGGCTCTGCTTCATTTTTAATAGGATTCTTTGGAGACAAAACACAAGATGCAGCTGCTGCGATAGCAGGATTCAAATTATGCTGTCACAACACGTAGGGAGAATGACAGCTCTCCTTCCAGTTTTTCCTTTGCTGGCTCAAACCACTCCAAATATATCAACTCACTTTCTATACATTAAATAAATTGCAGTCTAATCACAGTCAACCTATTTCTACTTACTACTCCTTACTACTAAACAGACCTTCTGCCGAGCTAAGTTGAGTACAGGACAGGTGGCTGGTTGATATCCCGGACCTCTCTACAGATTAATGGAAGGAGGTGTATGCCTCATATCCTGATACTGTAATCTTTGATAGGAACAAGCTTGTACAATTATGATAAACAAAACATAATATACCTAAGCGTTTATTTCTTATACGCAAATGTGACACCCCCACATGCCATAAATGTGAGTCAGATCAAGGGGACTTTATGCATATGGTTTGGTCATACATTAGGGTCAGACTGTTTCGGTCTGAGATTACTTCAATTATTATGAATTATTTCAATTCATTTTGATCTCCCCAATGTTTGTTGTCAAGTTCCTCTACTCCAAACTCGCTCATCCACCTCTTTATGGACCTTGCTTTGTGCACTGGTCCAAATCATTTGGTGGAGGGGGATTATGGTGTGGGGTTGTTTTTCAGTGGCTGGGCTTGGCCCCTTGTTCCAGTGAAGGGAACTCTTTTTTTTACAATCAGGAGTGCTTTATTGAAGGAAAAAGAAAAATGCGTACATTAAGTGAAGGGAACTCTTAAGGCGTCAGCATACCAAGACATTTTGGACAATTTCATGCTCCCAACTTTGTGGGAACAGTTTTGGGATGGCCCCTTCCTGTTCCAACATGACTGCACATCAGTGCACAAAGCAAGGTACATAAAGACATGGATGAGCGAGTTTGGGGAGGAGGAACTTGACTGGCCTGCACAGAGTCCTAACCTCAACCCGATAGACACCTTTGGAAATATGGTCAAACATTCCCATGAACACCCTCCTAAACTGTGTAGACAGCCTTCCTAGAAGAGTTGAACCTGTTATAGCTACAAATGGTGGGCCAACTCATTATTGAACACTACGGACTAGGACCGGGATGCCATTAAAGTTCATGTGCATGTAAAGGCAGGCGTCCCTATAGTTTTGGTAATATAGTGTATATTACATGGTTTCCAGTGGCATAGTTCACACTGGTGCAGTCAGTTCCAGTGGATTTCAGTTCCAGAATATGCTGCTTTTTTCCTGCGCATAACTGTACTGAAACACATCAAAGAAACATAAAAAAACACTTGACCCAAGTACAGTGACAGGAAAAGGAAGAAAAATGTATTTTAACTCCTCCCATGATTCTCTTTGGGTTCACATGCACATCTGGACAAGATGGAGCATATAAGGCTGTATCTGGACACTGATAGGCTCCATCAACGGTGGATGTATCCAATAACGCCTTCTCTTGCGGGCATGCAGTCTCAGCAGTGCAATGGCCATAACCATGAATAAGCCTGCCAGTGCAGACATCTTCTCTACACCGGCCACTTCCAAGGGATAAACAGGAAGTGATCTGACAGGAAAAGTGACCCAGAAGCATTGTCATGATGAAAATAAAGATTTTGGAATTGAAATGACCGAAACAAAAGGAGGAAAAAAAGAGCATCTGTAATGCATCCAGAAACGCATTAAAAAACATGTTAGAAAAGCACATACAGAAATGCATTTGGAAAGGATTTGGAGGACTTTTTTGTGGTGTGAACTGGCCCTTAAACCCTTTGCATAATTGGAGTACAAATTTTCCCATCACGCAAGATAAAATCTTCATGTTTTTGGCTAGAAATTGGCCACCATGTGGTGGGATAATTGGGCAGAACAGTGTCTCTTCTGCCTTTGTTTCTGGAGAAACAGCTAGCTGGTCATAATCTTATTTCTCAATAAATCTGTGTTTGGGACTGACTTTTTAAGCTGGCCATACACTAGTAGAATTTCTTTGGAAAACTTTAATTTTACTCGCTGACCTGTATGTATTGTTCATTATTTTGTGCTAGCATTTTTTTTTTTTTTATTCTTTATTTAAAGTTTTTGACAAAATACAAAAATACATTATAGGACTACAAACTGGCCAAAACAACCCCTTTGCAGGGGAAACCCCCTGTCCAAACGGTATTGAAAGAAAAAGCAAAGCAAAAAAATGTGGTTATGCTGGAACATAGCTGAAAGGTTCAGGGAAATGGACCAGAATAGATCTTCTAATCGTTAGTGGGGCCAAATTAACATTTGTTTTTGCAGCAATGAGAAAATTTGAACAAATTTCTAAAAGTGAATGTGGATTTTGTTTAAAAAAGTCAATGTATTCCAAAATTTGAAGTTTCGAACAGCATTTATCATGTGCTGATAAGAGTTTTTGTATGTTCATACAAACATTCATTCAAAAATTTACTAGTGTATAGCTCATGTCAAACAATTGCAATGGGCATGACATAATGAAAATAGTATCTCTCAAATGTCCCCCAAACCTGTGTCAGTCAGATCAGCATGTGAATAGACTGGTGCAAGACAGACAGGATCGGCTTGTGAGGCTCTAGTAGACTTCAACAAAATGGTAGTTGTCTGCACGCACCGACCCCCCGTTGCAGAAATGTGAATGAGATTGGTAAAAGATGGCTTCATCTCCTGTTCTCCCCCAGTAGAGAACTCCTCAGATGTGTTTCGACCTTTTTAGTGGGCGAAACACATCAGAGGAGTTCTCTACAGGTGGAAAACAGGAGATGAAGCCATCTTTTACCCATCTCACTCACATTTGTGAAACAGGGGGTCGGTGTCTGTGTGCAGACGACCAACATTTTGTTGAATGGCAATGACTGTTAATGTTAATGTTAAAAGAAACCTGTAATAAGATAACGGTTTAAGATATAGAGGGTTTAGTTGCACACATTTGCAAATATATGTGGAAGCCGCATTGTCTCACCAAGGCCCCACTGTATACTGCTGTCCTATCTCTAGATTTTTGAGAATCTCCAAATTAGAGCATATATACTGTAGCAACAATTGATAAATTAAGGGCAAGTATGCCTGGAGGGAGCCCACTCCTCTGTAAAGGCTCAGGGACACATTAGATGCCTAGCAAGAGCACAATGGCAGCTGAAGGCATCCAATGTGTCCCCACACCAAATCCATATGTACTGTATGCTTCAGTTTAGACTCAAACATAGAGTTAGGACCGCAGTATACAGCAGAGCCTTGGTGGACCACTGGGGCTTCCACATATACTGGTAAATGTGCAACTAAATACGTTGTTTTGGATTTTTGGAGGCTAGCTGATAAATATGCTGGGACATGTTTCAGTTTGTTTGTAAAAAGATATAACATATTGTTGGATGTTTTAGTAGGAGTCCATCATCCTTGACCCAAAGAAAGGCATCACCGTTCCTGTATTTCATCTCAAATTACAGTACTAAGCTCATCCAAACGGGATTGTATGGGCACCTTTGATTTAAAAGGTATCATGTATACCCCTTTTGTCAAAACTCTGATGCCCCATACACACGATCGGACTTTCTGACAACAAAACCGTGGATTTTTGTTTAAAGGTTGTTGGCTCCAACTTGTCTTGCATACACACGTTCACACAACAATTACGAACGTGGGAACTTGGTGACGTACAAGACGTACGACGAGCCGATAAAGAGGAAGTATAATAGTCATGCACCACCCTTTAGGCTCCTTCTGCTAATGTTATGTTTGGTGAGCATTGATTCCGAGCATGCGTGAACTTTTGTGCATGGACTTGTGTACACACGATCGGAAAGTCTGACAACAACGTTTTGTTGGCGGAAAATTTGAGAACCTGCTAGCCAACATTTGTTGGCAGAAAGTCTGACAACAAATGTTCGATGGAGCATACACACGGTCAGACTTTCAGCCAACAAGCTCACATCCAACATTTCCTGTCGGAAAGTCCAATCGTGTGTACGTGGCATAAGGCCTCATGTACACTGCTGCTGGCATTCGGACGTTTAGGAGCAGTTGGGCATTTTTTTCAGCTGCCCCCGAACTCTCCTCTGTTATCTTATCAGTACATGTACACAGGGTCGTTTATAGTCATTTCTAGGCAGTTTAGTTTAGAAGCATTTTTGGAACGCAAAAAATGCATTCAGGACAGATGTTCAGAGGCTTTTGAAATGCCAAATGCCTGTAACAGCCTGTAAATGCTGCTAATTGCAGTAACTCATAGCAGCGTTTTGTTTACAGACTTTTTTCATTTTAACAAAAAAAATAAAAAAACGCTTCTAGATGCAGACGTGGCTAAAAGCTGAATGTAAGGAAGCAACATATAAAATGTCCAGCGCTCAGGCTATTGTTGGAAAACAAAATACAACAAGTATAAAAGTTTATGGTTTTTAATGAACCAATAATGAGCCAGTGGTTAGCAATAGTCCAAAGTAACAATATTTACTGCAAAAGAACCAGGTTCAGAGGCTCTGTTTAAAAACAAAAAAGCACACGATAAAAACTATTCAAAAATTACAGACTCTTGGTGATGTTGTAAGTGATCAAATAGACATCAAAAAGGTGACAGAGGCATCAAACAGCAGGAGGTTACCACCGGAGATCCATCTAATGAAAGTATACGGAGACTGCTGTGTAAAGTGTGAAAGCAAACATATGGGCTCAAAGCAGGTGAATGGAGGCAAGGTGGTGGAGATATGTCAAAGTACTCACAGGCAGGTAAGAGGGCTCAGAGCTGCCTCATATGGTGAAGACCTTGGCGCCATGAGGAATATCCGGGCTGAAGTAGAAGTGAAGTGGCCGCCGTGTGGAGATGTGTAGCTCCGCCGTGCGGAGAACAGCCTGGCCGGAGCTGTGTGTCAATGGAGGATGACGTCAGCACAGGGGAGCCGCTGTAGCGTCTGAGAAGTAAAACGGAACCGCTGCTAGGCTAGGACGTGTCTCCACAGAGGTGAAGTCTCATCAGTGAGACCTGGTGACACTGCGCTGAGGTCGGAACTGACACTGAGAGGCCCTCTGACGGGGGAATTGGTGGCGGCAGGCTGATGGAGCTCACATCAGCCTGACCTACCTGGGGAGATGGCCAACAGTCATATGAAAAAATGGATATTGCAATGGGTAAAAAAAAAAAAAAAATATATATAATAAAAATAAAATAATTGAATCAATGGATGTAAAAGCGAAGCTGCCCCACCCAGATGGGGTAGTGAAGATGGTGAATTTGCAGGAAATGCTTGCTGGTGAAAAAAGCGGCTTCACAAACAAAAAAAACAAAAAAAAAAAAAAATGTGAATGGATGAAAAATCGCAGTGAAGAACTCAAGCTGGGGCCTCTGCCATGTAGGGGGGGGGAGAGAGGTTGCCTTGACGATGCGTTTCGCGCATGAGCGCTTTGTCATAGTCAAGGAAAATAGGCAACTCGCAGGGTTTAAATAGGTAAGTGGGGATTAAGGGGAGGGGAAAGGGGAGGGGCTTAATGGAAAAAAAAAAATGAAATAGGCACAGGGAAGAAACAAAGATCTCCAATGTTAACCCCCTCAGCTCCAAGCAATTTACCAATGGGTATACGTGCCTTACTTCACATAAAGGTATGAAAATAAACACAATATATAACCAAGGAACACATAGTTTATACTTCAACATAAAAACTTAACATTTTTCTATAAAAAACATAATCAAACATATTAAAAACCTATTAAGATCAATATTAACCCAGAGATGATCTAAAAGGTATATATATAGACTCTCATTAAAATTACACAAAACTACATGTTTCTAGTTCTTCGTTCAACCCCTTGGGGGCAAGCGAGTCAAACATGTAGATCCAAAAGACCTCACACTTGCACAACAGGGAGAATCTTTCATTATTGGTTAGCGTGCCTTTGGGGATAGTTTCGATAACAAAGACCTCCAAGAACCTGATGTCCTTGTCATGGAAACGCAAGAAATGACGGGGTACACTATGTTCATCGCACCCCTTCGAAATTAGTCTGCGGTGGTCACCTACTCTAGCCCGTAAGGCACGAATAGTCCGGCCAACGTAGACCAACCCACAAGGGCAACGCAAAACATATACAACAAAATCTGTAGAACAGGTAATGAAATGTCTAATCTCATATTTTTTGCCTGTATTGGTTGTGATGATATTAGTGCCATGAGTGATAAATTGGCAAGTAAGGCACCCCTTCTTTTTGCACTGGAATATGCCCTTTCTGTCATGAAAATAGGACCTGATATCAAGGAAAGATTTGGACGGTTTATTTGTTATTTTACTGGGTGCTAGCAAGTTTTTTATGGTGCGTGCTTTACGGAACGTCACTTGTGGGATCTCGGGTAGCACCGGAGCAAGGCGTTGGTCCAGATGAAGAATACCAAAGTGTTTTCTAACTATATTAGAGATGGATTTGTAATTCTCATTAAAAGTCGAAATAAATCTGACTGTCTGATTGGTTCTTAAATTGTCACTCGAATGCTTGTCTCTAATAGGGGGATTCAGATGAGACAGGAAAGCGTCATTAATAAGATCAGGTGGATAACCTTTCTCTTGGAATTTCTTAGTCATCACTGTTCCCTGTTCAACATAGTCTTCCAATTTCGAGCAATTTCGTCTAAGTCTATAAAATTGGCCACTAGGGATATTGCGTTTCCATACTGGGTGGTGGCAACTTCTAAAATGAAGATAGGAGTTGCCACTTGTTGGCTTAACATGATTTCTAGTGAGAATCCTCTGTTGGTCATGGAATAGGACCAAATCTAGGAATACAAGCTCCCGAGAATCTATAACATGGGTGAAAGCCAGACCAAGTGTATTTGAGTTACAATGGGCCACGAAGGAGGAAAACAACTCTGGGCTCCCACTCCAAATGACCACAATGTCATCAATGTAGCGCCCAAAAAAGACAATGTGTTCAGCAAAAGGATTGTTAGCCCAGATGTTATGTTCCTCCCAGTAGCCCATAGTGAGATTTGCGTAAACCTGAGCAAAATTCGCTCCCATGGCGGTACCTCTACGCTGCAGATAGAATTGTTCTCCAAACGTAAAGTAATTCCGTCTTAGGCAAAACTCGGTGGCTTGTACCAGGAATTGTGACTGTAACGAATTGAAATCGCCACTCTTGGTCAAGAAATGTTGAACGGCTCTCAAACCTATATCATGGGGTATTGAGGTATATAGAGAGGACAGATCGAGAGATGCCCACCAGTAGCCCTCTTCCCATGAATAGTTCTGAAGGGCAGTGATTACATCATTAGAGTCTTTAATATAGGACGGTAGCTGGCACACAAGGGGTTGGAGACAATAGTCGATGTACATTGACAAACCTTGCTAGCACCCAGTAAAATAACAAATAAACCGTCCAAATCTTTCCTTGATATCAGGTCCTATTTTCATGATAGAAAGGGCATATTCCAGTGCAAAAAGAAGGGGTGCCTTACTTGCCAATTTATCACTCATGGCACTAATATCATCACAACCAATACAGGCAAAAAATATGAGATTAGACAATTCATTACCTGTTCTACAGATTTTGTTGTATATGTTTTGCGTTGCCCTTGTGGGTTGGTCTACATTGGCCGGACTATTCGTGCCTTACGGGCTAGAGTAGGTGACCACCGCAGACTAATTTCGAAGGGGTGCGATGAACATAGTGTACCCCGTCATTTCTTGCGTTTCCATGACAAGGACATCAGGTTCTTAGAGGTCTTTGTTATCGAAACTATCCCCAAAGGCACGCTAACCAATAATGAAAGATTCTCCCTGTTGTGCAAGCGTGAGGTCTTTTGGATCTACATGTTTGACTCGCTTGCCCCCAAGGGGTTGAACGAAGAACTAGAAACATGTAGTTTTGTGTAATTTTAATGAGAGTCTATATATATATACCTTTTAGATCATCTCTGGGTTAATATTGATTTTAATAGGTTTTTAATATGTTTGATTATGTTTTTTATAGAAAAATGTTAAGTTTTTATGTTGAAGTATAAACTATGTGTTCCTTGGTTATATATTGTGTTTATTTTCATACTTTTATGTGAAGTAAGGCACGTATACCCATTGGTAAATTGCTTGGAGCTGAGGGGGTTAACATTGGAGATCTTTGTTTCTTCCCTGTGCCTATTTCATTTTTTTTTTTCCATTAAGCCCCTCCCCTTTCCCCTCCCCTTAATCCCCACTTACCTATTTAAACCCTGCGAGTTGCCTATTTTCCTTGACTATGACAAAGCGCTCATGCGCGAAACGCGTCGTCAAGGCAACCTCTCTCCCCCCCCCCCTACATGGCAGAGGCCCCAGCTTGAGTTCTTCACTGCGATTTTTCATCCATTCACATTTTTTTTTTTTTGTTTTTTTTTTTTTTTTGTTTGTGAAGCCGCTTTTTTCACCAGCAAGCATTTCCTGCAAATTCACCATCTTCACTACCCCATCTGGGTGGGGCAGCTTCGCTTTTACATCCATTGATTCAATTATTTTATTTTTATTATATATATTTTTTTTTTTTTTTTTTTTTACCCATTGCAATATCCATTTTTTCATATGACTGTTGGCCATCTCCCCAGGTAGGTCAGGCTGATGTGAGCTCCATCAGCCTGCCGCCACCAATTCCCCCGTCAGAGGGCCTCTCAGTGTCAGTTCCGACCTCAGCGCAGTGTCACCAGGTCTCACTGATGAGACTTCACCTCTGTGGAGACACGTCCTAGCCTAGCAGCGGTTCCGTTTTACTTCTCAGACGCTACAGCGGCTCCCCTGTGCTGACGTCATCCTCCATCGACACACAGCTCCGGCCAGGCTGTTCTCCGCACGGCGGAGCTACACATCTCCACACGGCGGCCACTTCACTTCTACTTCAGCCCGGATATTCCTCATGGCGCCAAGGTCTTCACCATATGAGGCAGCTCTGAGCCCTCTTACCTGCCTGTGAGTACTTTGACATATCTCCACCACCTTGCCTCCATTCACCTGATTTGAGCCCATATGTTTTCTTTCACACTTTACACAGCAGTCTCCGTATACTTTCATTAGATGGATCTCCGGTGGTAACCTCCTGCTGTTTGATGCCTCTGTCACCTTTTTGATGTCTATTTGATCACTTACAACATCACCAAGAGTCTGTAATTTTTGAATAGTTTTTATCGTGTGCTTTTTTGTTTTTAAACAGAGCCTCTGAACCTGGTTCTTTTTCAGTAAATATTGTTACTTTGGACTATTGCTAACCACTGGCTCATTATTGGTTCATTAAAAACCATAAACTTTTATACTTGTTGTATTTTGTTTTCCAACAATAGCCTGAGCGCTGGACATTTTATATGTTGCTTCCTGGTATGATCTGTTTTCACCAATTACAGTTTGTCTAGCAGCACGGGATATTACTATTATGTTTATTGTAGTTTCTAGTTTCCTGTTTCATCCCTGTATATGCATTAATAATTTTTGAATGGATGGTACAGGCTATACATCTATTTTATATGTTTGTTACATTCTCTGGGTGACCTACCACTGGCGCTAGGTTACTCTTCTCTGTGTTTTTCCCTGTTTTTCTTTGGTGCTCCGGCAGCCTCTGCAAGGTCACCCTGAGTAACATTGAGGGTCAAGTCCCATTTTATCCAACTATACACCCATCCCAACTCCCCCCCCCCCCTTTTTTTTTTTTTTTTTTTTTTTTTTTCTTCCCCATTATGGGGACCGAGAGAACACATCGGCTACAGGCCATTTTTGAAAATATAAATAATAATAATACTGTTCGATCTAAAATAGACGAAATTTCCACGGGTGCTTCCTCCCAAAGACCACATACGGAAGCTTATGAAATTCGTATGAGGAAAGCCTTCTTACGATTGCAAGATGCAAAACAGTATGAACAGACCCAATGGTGGGATTTAGCATTTCTTAAGAAATATATAGAATTGGGTATCACCCCTAGAGGACTTCGGATCAAGAAGCAATGCAGCTTCTTGGACGAAGATCTCCACAAGGAATGGCGATCGCTAGCAGAATTTTGTACAATCAAATGGATTAAAATTCTTATTTCACAAAGAGAAAGAAAATTAGAACTAGCAACACAACAGGTAAAGGACAAAGAAGACACTGTTCATGAATTTAGTGCTTCATGTTTATATCCGAAGTGGCTTCAGGTTCTTGAGAGAAATGTCAAGAAGGATGAAGACGCTTTGGTTTTTAAGAAAACCAAAAAGCTGGAACGAGACCTGTTTGATTATGGCAATGGCCAGGTATTCGACTGGCAACGCCATAAACAGAGGGCCAATGAAATTGTAGCACATTCAACTTGTTCAAAACCTATAAATACATCTAAGTCTAAAAAAACAAAGTCGAAAAAACACAACTCTAATAATTCTAAGAAAGCTACTCCCAAGTCTATTCCTCATCCACAAATTATGGAAGTTTCCAAATCAACTAGTTCAAGCATACCAATATCTGCTACCAGAGGTGGGATTGTACCGACCACCACTATTTTAGACCTGAATCCTTCCCCCTCAGTGTCATCCTCCTCTTTGATGGTACCGCTTATTCCGTCTGTTGACAGACACGAGATGACCACTGTTTCACCACCTACTACCCAACTTAAACTGGCATACAATTTACCCATTCATAACAGTTTTAGCCCCTTATCCCGAGACCTGGAAAACTACATTCTGTTGGGAGCTAGACCTAAATCCCAAGACACTAGAGACGAACTTCATCCTCAGGATACCAACTGTTGTACTTTATCCCCAAAGGACTCCAACCCTCCAAATTTTCAGTTCTCTCCTCCAAAGGGAGTGTCCAAAGAGAAAAGAAAACTAGAAGAGGACAGAGAGGAGGAATCATTAGGAAGACTAAACAAAAAAGAGAGGTCGGAACCAATAGAAATAATAGTACTATAAAAATATATAACCTATCCTCACATACTCTCACTCCGTCTGAAGAAATGCTACTTCGGAAAGGCCTAGGTTTCTCTCCAACTATAGGCCCAAATAAGTTTGGTCTTTTCAAAGATCTACACCGTTTTATACGGTTACTAACTCTAAAACGTCACTATGCCCCTAACCCATTAGCCTTATATAAAAAAGATAGGAAAGAGGCTACGTCCACATCTTCCATAGAACTTGATGAAGTGGCATTACAGGCCCTAGAGGATTTATGGGCCGAAGGACATACAGAGGGCTTTGTACCCTCTGCTTGTCTAGAACCATCAGTAATACATACTCCTTTTCGGCCCAAATCAACTTTTTTTCCAACTAATTCAAAGGGCCCTTATATTGAAACCTACTACCAAGCGGTATATAAAGATTTTCTATCACTATGTGAGAATCCTAGTAGACGGAAACATCGGAATTTGAATAGATGTGAGAATTTAGCCTTGAAAGAGCTAATGTCCAATACCAAAATCATCATTAGGCAGGCAGACAAGGGTGGAAGTTTGGTGATACAAAATCGCACCGACTACATCAAAGAGGCCAGCAGACTGTTAGCTGACACTGATACATATCTGAAACTACAGTCTGATCCTCTTCCAGAATTCCAACTAGAATTAAAGTCGCTTGTCCAAGAAGCGTGGCATAATGGAGTACTTACCAATAAAGAAAGACAATTCTTATTACCATCTGAATGCAGTACCCCCTACTTCTACCATCTCCCAAAGGTCCACAAATCCTTGGTGGACCCCCCTGGGAGACCAATTGTAGCTAGTACAAATAGCTTCAGTAATGGTTTGTCAATGTACATCGACTATTGTCTCCAACCCCTTGTGTGCCAGCTACCGTCCTATATTAACCACTTGAGCCCCGGACCATTATGCTGCCTAAGGACCAGAGGTCTTTTTCCAATTTGGCACTGCGTCGCTTTAACTGCTAATTGCGCGGTCATGCAATGCTGTACCCAAACGAAATTTGTGTCCTTTTCTTCCCACAAATAGAGCTTTCTTTTGATGGTATTTGATCACCTCTGCAGTTTTTATTTTTTGCACTATAAACGGAAAAAGACAGAAAATTTTGAAAAAAAATGATATTTTCTACTTTTTGTTATAAAAAAAATCCAATAAACTAAATTTTAGTCATACATTTAGGCCAAAATGTATTCGGCCACATGTCTTTGGTAAAAAAAATGTCAATAAGCATATATTTATTGGTTTGCGCAAAAGTTATAGCGTCTACAAACTAGGGTACATTTTCTGTAATTTACACAGCTTTTAGTTTATGACTGCCTATGTCATTTCTTGAGGTGCTAAAATGGCAGGGCAGTACAAAACCCCCCCAAATGACCCCATTTTGGAAAGTAGACACCCCAAAGAAATTGCTGAGAGGCATGTTGAACCCATTGAATATTTATTTTTTTTGTCCCAAGTGATTGAATAATGACAAAAAAAAAAAAAAAAAAAAAATATTTACAAAAAGTTGTCACTAAATGATATATTGCTCACACAGGCCATGGGCCTATGTGGAATTGCACCCCAAAATACATTTAGCTGCTTCTCCTGAGTATGGGGATACCACATGTGTGGGACTTTTTGGGAGCTTAGCCGCGTACGGGGCCCCGAAAACCAAGCACCGCCTTCAGGATTTCTAAGGGTGTAAATTTTTGATTTCACTCTTCACTGCCTATCACAGTTTCGGAGGCCATGGAATGCCCAGGTGGCACAAAACCCCCCCAAATGACCCCATTTTGGAAAGTAGACACCCCAAGCTATTTGCTGAGAGGCATATTGAGTCCATGGAATATTTTATATTTTGACACAAGTTGCGGGAAAGTGACACTTTTTTTTTTGCACAAAGTTGTCACTAAATGATATATTGCTCACACAGGCCATGGGCATATGTGGAATTGCACCCCAAAATACATTTAGCTGCTTCTCCTGAGTATGGGGATACCACATGTGTGGGACTTTTTGGGAGCCTAGCCGCGTACGGGGCCCCGAAAACCAAGCACCGCCTTCAGGATTTCTAAGGGTGAAAATTTTTGATTTCACTCTTCACTGCCTATCACAGTTTCGGAGGCCATGGAATGCCCAGGTGGCACAAAACCCCCCCAAATGACCCCATTTTGGAAAGTAGACACCCCAAGCTATTTGCTGAGAGGCATGGTGAGTATTTTGCAGCTCTCATTTGTTTTTGAAAATGAAGAAAGACAAGAAAAAACTTTTTTTTTTTTCTTTTTTCAATTTTCAAAACTTTGTGACAAAAAGTGAGGTCTGCAAAATACTCACTATACCTCTCAGCAAATAGCTTGGGGTGTCTACTTTCCAAAATGGGGTCATTTGGGGGGGTTTTGTGCCACCTGGGCTTTCCATGGCCTCCGAAACTGTGATAGGCAGTGAAGAGTGAAATCAAAAATTCACGCCCTTAGAAAGCCTGAAGGCGGTGCTTGGTTTTCAGGGTCCCGTACGCGGCTAGGCTCCCAAAAAGTCTCACACATGTGGTATCCCCGTACTCAGGAGAAGCAGCAGAATGTATTTTGGGGTGTAATTTCACATATTCCCATGGCATGTTTGAGCAATATATCATTTAGTGACAACTTTGTGCAAAAAAAAAAAAAAAATTTGTCTCTTTCCCGCAAATTGTGTCGCAATATAAAATATTCCATGGACTCGACATGCCTCTCAGCAAATAGCTTGGGGTGTCTACTTTCCAAAATGGGGTCATTTGGGGGGGGGTTTGAACTGTCCTGGCATTTTATGCACAACATTTAGAAACTTATGTCACACATCACTCACTCTTCTAACCACTTGAAGACAAAGCCCTTTCTGACACTTTTTGTTTACATGAAAAAGATATTTTTTTTTCCAAAAAAATTACTTTGAACCCCCAAACATTATATATTTTTTTAAAGCAAATGCCCTACAGATTTAAATGGTGGGTGTTTCATTTTTTTTTTTCACACAGTATTTGCGCAGCGATTTTTCAAACGCATTTTTTGGGGAAAAAACACACTTTTTTAAATTTTAATGCACTAAAACACACTATATTGCCCAAATGTTTGATGAAATAAAAAATATGATCTTAGGCCGAGTACATGGATACCAAACATGACATGCTTTAAAATTGCGCACAAACGTGCAGTGGCAACAAAATAAATACATTTTTAAAAGCCTTTAAAAGCCTTTACAGGTTACCACTTTAGATTTACAGAGGAGGTCTACTGCAAAAATTACTGCCCTCGATCTGACCTTCGTGGCGATACCTCACATGCATGGTGCAATTGCTGTTTACGTTTGACGACAGACCGCCGCTTGCGTTCGCCTTAGCGCGAGAGCAGGGGGCGACAGGGGTGCTTTTTTTTTTTTTTTTTTTTTTTTTTCTTTATTATTTTTTTGCTTTTTTATCTTATTTTTAAACTGTTCCTTTCATTTTTTTTTTTTTTTTAAATCATTTTTATTGTTATCTCGGGGAATGTAAATATCCCCTATGATAGCAATAGGTAGTGACAGGTACTCTTTTTTGAAAAAATTGGGGTCTATTAGACCCTAGATCTCTCCTCTGCCCTCAAAGCATCTGATGACACCAAGATCGGTGTGATAAAATGCTTCCCCAAATTCCCAATGGCGCTATTTACATCTGGTGAAATCTAAGTCATAAAATGCTCGTAGCTTCCGGTTTCTTAGGCCATAGAGATGTTTGGAGCCACTCTGGTCTCTGATCAGCTCTATGGTCAGCTGGCTGAATCACCGGCTGCATTCTCAGGTTCCCTGTTGAGACAGGAGAGCCAGAGAAAAACACGGAAGACGGTGGGGGGGGGGGGCATTCCCTCCCACGGCTTGTAAAAGCAGTCTAGAGGCTAATTAGCCGCTAGGATTGCTTTTACATGAAAGCCGACCGCTGGCTGAAAATGATACCAAGATGATACCTAAACCTGCAGGCATCATTCTGGTATAACCATTCAAAGTCGTGAATGGCGTACCTGAAGACAAAAAAATGGTTAACAATAAAGCACAGTAAACGGTAAAGTATAAATAATTACATACCTGAAAAACAAACATGATAAAACATAATAACAATAAAACATTGCAGAATAGAATACAGTAAAAAAGAGCAGAACAAGAGAGAGAGAATAGAGAGAGAGAGAACAATAAAACGACAACTATTTTTTTTTATTTTATATATTTTTTTTTTTTTTTTACACTTTTTTTGTAACTAACTTTTATAACGGTAACCGGTTCCAGGTTCGGGTCTCTCAAAATGCGATGGCATCTTGGGAGACCCTGTGAAAGTGTGCCTAGTCTGTGCAATGCTGTACCCTACGCTAATACTCAACTAGTGAATGGTAGCGTTCAAAACATTCACCAATGCAAAGACCAGGATTGTCAGGACAGGAGGGACAATAATAGCGGGTGTCACGCCTATATCCGCGCTTGCTGCAGACACAACATCTTTTTTGGGGGGCGTTGGGTAGGGGTACTCGGGAGGACATAAAGAAAATGCCTCTCATGCAGCCGACTGCATTTGGTTGGGGATGTGAATGGGGGAAGTACGGGCGCTGCAGAAGTGGTGGGTTCCCAATTAGGATTGGCGAATGCAGCAGGAAGGGCACTATGGGCACGACGGGCCTGTGTTTGTCTTCTTGGTGGCAGCGCGACACTACTTGTGCTTGCCACCTCACCAGCTTGAACTGCACTTATGGGACTCGCCACATCACCAAGTGTTACTGCAGTGCTGGTTTGACTAAGACCGGGGTGTACTAGGCCGCTGGTGCTTGCCAGTTCACCAAAACGCTACCAAAAAAACTGTTAGCGATCGCAGGGATCAGGCCTGACTCTGCGAATGCTGCAGTTTAGTTTAGTGTTTTGTAAGTGACAGTGATCGATCGATACTGCACTTGGGTGGGCTGGGCTGGGCCGGGCGGAGGGGCAAAATGCAGGTGCTAGCAGGTATCTGGGCTGATCCCGCTAACACTGCGTTTTTGGGAACCCTAAACTGCTGGGGACGCTAGTATAGATCTGATCGGATCAGATATTGATCCGTTCAGATACTATACCACTAAGGGAGGCGTATGCTGCATGCGTGGGTGTTAGCGGTACTGGCGCTAATCTGACGCTGCTTGGGGCTGGTGCTTGCCAGTTCACCAAAATACTACCAAAAAAACTGTTAGCGATCGCAGGGATCAGGCCTGACTCTGCGAACGCTGCAGTTATGCATTTAGTGTTTTGTAAGTGTCAGTGATTGATCGATACTGCACTTGGGTGGGCTGGGCTGGGCCGGGCGGAGGGGCAAAACGCAGGTGCTAGCAGGTATCTGGGCTGATCCCGCTAACACTGCGTTTTTGGGAACCCTAAACTGCTGGGGACGCTAGTATAGATCTGATCGGATCAGATATTGATCTGTTCAGATACTATACCACTAAGGGAGGCGTATGCTGCATGCGTGGGTGTTAGCGGTACTGGCGCTAATCTGACGCTGCTTGGGGCTGGTGCTTGCCAGTTCACCAAAATACTACCAAAAAAACTGTTAGCGATCGCAGGGATCAGGCCTGACTCTGCGAACGCTGCAGTTATGCATTTAGTGTTTTGTAAGTGTCAGTGATCGATCGATACTGCACTTGGGTGGGCTGGGCTGGGCCGGGCGGAGGGGCAAAACGCAGGTGCTAGCAGGTATCTGGGCTGATCCCGCTAACACTGTGTTTTTGGGAACCCTAAACTGCTGGGGACGCTAGTATAGATCTGATTAGATCAGATATTGATCCGATCAGATACTATACCACTAAGGGAGGCGTATGCTGCGTGCGTGGGTGTTAGTGGTACTGGCGCTAATCTGACGCTGCCTGGGGCGAAGCATATCACCGCCGGGCGATCAGGGGGCTAAACCTTTATTCGGTAATAAACGGCGGGTGCCCTCACACTAAAAAAATAAACAAACTAACCAGCGTCACCCGTAACAGTTATACGGTGATCAGTGGTGAAAGGGTTAACTAGGGGGCCATCAAGGGGTTAAAACATTTATTAGATAGTATATGGGGGTCCCTGTCGCTATAAAACGCTGACGGCGAACCTAAATATTTACCTCACTAACTAGCATCACCAGCGACACTAATACAGCGATCAGAAAAATGATCGCTTAGCGACACTGGTGACAGGGGGTGATCAAGGGGTTAAAACTTTATTAGGGGGGGTTAGGGGGGTATCCTAGACCTAAAGGGGGGTAATATTCACTGTCCCAACACTGTAACTGTCACAAACTGACACCAATGCAGTAATCAGAAAAAAAAAAAAAAAAAAACTGCTGGTGTCAGTTTGTGACAGGGAGGGGGGGGTGATTGGGGGGGGATCGGGGGGCGATCGGGGGGGGATCGGGGTGTTTTGTGTGCCTGGCATGTTCTACTGTGTGTGTAGTGTTTGTGCACTCACATTGATGTCTTCTCTCCTCGGCGCTGCAACGGAATACCGAGCCGAGGAGAGATGACATCATTTCCTTTGCTGCTGTTTAGCATACAGCAGCAAAGGAAGTTATCTGATTGGCCGGCGGCGATCGCGAGGGGGGGGCCACGAACAATTGGCCTCCCCCTCACCTCCGATCGCCGGGGGACCAAAGACGACCGCCTCGGGCACCGGGGGGGGTCCGATCGGACCCCCCACCCGCGGAAGGCAAATCACGTATATATACGTGATTTTGCCTGTCCGTGCCACCTTGCCGACGTAAATCGGCGTGAGGCGGTCGTCAAGTGGTTAAAGACTCTAATGATGTAATCACTGCCCTTCAGAACTATTCATGGGAAGAGGGCTACTGGTGGGCATCTCTCGATCTGTCCTCTCTATATACCTCAATACCCCATGATATAGGTTTGAGAGCCGTTCAACATTTCTTGACCAAGAGTGGCGATTTCAATTCGTTACAGTCACAATTCCTGGTACAAGCCACCGAGTTTTGCCTAAGACGGAATTACTTTACGTTTGGAGAACAATTCTATCTGCAGCGTAGAGGTACCGCCATGGGAGCGAATTTTGCTCCGGTTTACGCGAATCTCACTATGGGCTACTGGGAGGAACATAACATCTGGGCTAACAATCCTTTTGCTGAACACATTGTCTTTTTTGGGCGCTACATTGATGACATTGTGGTCATTTGGAGTGGGAGCCCAGAGTTGTTTTCATCCTTCGTGGCCCATTGTAACTCAAATACACTTGGTCTGGCTTTCACCCATGTTATAGATTCTCGGGAGCTTGTATTCCTAGATTTGGTCCTATTCCATGACCAACAGAGGATTCTCACTAGAAATCATGTTAAGCCAACAAGTGGCAACTCCTATCTTCATTTTAGAAGTTGCCACCACCCAGTATGGAAACGCAATATCCCTAGTGGCCAATTTTATAGACTTAGACGAAATTGCTCGAAATTGGAAGACTATGTTGAACAGGGAACAGTGATGACTAAGAAATTCCAAGAGAAAGGTTATCCACCTGATCTTATTAATGACGCTTTCCTGTCTCATCTGAATCCCCCTATTAGAGACAAGCATTCGAGTGACAATTTAAGAACCAATCAGACAGTCAGATTTATTTCGACTTTTAATGAGAATTACAAATCCATCTCTAATATAGTTAGAAAACACTTTGGTATTCTTCATCTGGACCAACGCCTTGCTCCGGTGCTACCCGAGATCCCACAAGTGACGTTCCGTAAAGCACGCACCATAAAAAACTTGCTAGCACCCAGTAAAATAACAAATAAACCGTCCAAATCTTTCCTTGATATCAGGTCCTATTTTCATGACAGAAAGGGCATATTCCAGTGCAAAAAGAAGGGGTGCCTTACTTGCCAGTTTATCACTCATGGCACTAATATCATCACAACCAATACAGGCAAAAAATATGAGATTAGACAATTCATTACCTGTTCTACAGATTTTGTTGTATATGTTTTGCGTTGCCCTTGTGGGTTGGTCTACGTTGGCCGGACTATTCGTGCCTTACGGGCTAGAGTAGGTGACCACCGCAGACTAATTTCGAAGGGGTGCGATGAACATAGTGTACCCCGTCATTTCTTGCGTTTCCATGACAAGGACATCAGGTTCTTGGAGGTCTTTGTTATCGAAACTATCCCCAAAGGCACGCTAACCAATAATGAAAGATTCTCCCTGTTGTGCAAGCGTGAGGTCTTTTGGATCTACATGTTTGACTCGCTTGCCCCCAAGGGGTTGAACGAAGAACTAGAAACAAGTAGTTTTGTGTAATTTTAATGAGAGTCTATATATATACCTTTTAGATCATCTCTGGGTTAATATTGATTTTAATAGGTTTTTAATATGTTTGATTATGTTTTTTATAGAAAAATGTTAAGTTTTTATGTTGAAGTATAAACTATGTGTTCCTTGGTTATATATTGTGTTTATTTTCATACTTTTATGTGAAGTAAGGCACGTATACCCATTGGTAAATTGCTTGGAGCTGAGGGGGTTAACATTGGAGATCTTTGTTTCTTCCCTGTGCCTATTTCTTTTTTTTTTTTTTCCATTAAGCCCCTCCCCTTTCCCCTCCCCTTAATCCCCACTTACCTATTTAAACCCTGCGAGTTGCCTATTTTCCTTGACTATGACAAAGCGCTCATGCGCGAAACGCATCGTCAAGGCAACCTCTCTCCCCCCCCCCTACATGGCAGAGGCCCCAGCTTGAGTTCTTCACTGCGATTTTTCATCCATTCACTTTTTTTTTTTTTTTTTTTTTGTTTGTGAAGCCGCTTTTTTCACCAGCAAGCATTTCCTGCAAATTCACCATCTTCACTACCCCATCTGGGTGGGGCAGCTTCGCTTTTACATCCATTGATTCAATTATTTTATTTTTATTATATATATTTTTTTTTTTTTTTTTTTTTTTTTTTTTTACCCAGGTCTCACTGATGAGACTTCACCTCTGTGGAGACACGTCCTAGCCTAGCAGCGGTTCCGTTTTACTTCTCAGACGCTACAGCGGCTGCCCTGTGCTGACGTCATCCTCCATCGACACACAGCTCCGGTCAGGCTGTTCTCCGCACGGCGGAGCTACACATCTCCACACGGCGGCCACTTCACTTCTACTTCAGCCCGGATATTCCTCATGGCGCCAAGGTCTTCACCATATGAGGCAGCTCTGAGCCCTCTTACCTGCCTGTGAGTACTTTGACATATCTCCACCACCTTGCCTCCATTCACCTGATTTGAGCCCATATGTTTGCTTTCACACTTTACACAGCAGTCTCCGTATACTTTCATTAGATGGATCTCCGGTGGTAACCTCCTGCTGTTTGATGCCTCTGTCACCTTTTTGATGTCTATTTGATCACTTACAACATCACCAAGAGTCTGTAATTTTTGAATAGTTTTTATCGTGTGCTTTTTTGTTTTTAAACAGAGCCTCTGAACCTGGTTCTTTTGCAGTAAATATTGTTACTTTGGACTATTGCTAACCACTGGCTCATTATTGGTTCATTAAAAACCATAAACTTTTATACTTGTTGTATTTTGTTTTCCAACAATAGCCTGAGCGCTGGACATTTTATATGTTGCTTCCTGGTATGATCTGTTTTCACCAATTACAGTTTGTCTAGCAGCACGGGATATTACTATTATGTTTATTGTAGTTTCTAGTTTCCTGTTTCATCCCTGTATATGCATTAATAATTTTTGAATGGATGGTACAGGCTATACATCTATTTTATATGTTTGTTACATTCTCTGGGTGACCTACCACTGGCGCTAGGTTACTCTTCTCTGTGTTTTAAAAGCTGAATGTAAACACGGCTAAACGGATGTTTTTAGACATCCGTTTCTAGCTGTCAAGTTAAATCTTTCAGGAGAGGTTAAACAATGTCCCGTGTACATGAACCCTTAAATTGTATTTATTTTATTACAGATATGTATCTACAGTAGTGGCATCAATTTACATTCCTATCAGTCCCTGCCCTTGAGGAGCTTACGATCTAAGGTCCCAAACTCACATACATACTAGGGCCAGCATGTCTTTGGAGTGTGGGAAGAAACATGAGAACCTGGAAGAAACCTACAAAGGCACAGGGAGAACATTCAAACTCCGGGCAGGTAGCACCGTGGTTGGAATTCGAACTGATGCTCTTAGTGCTGCCAGGGAGAGGTGTTAACCACTTAGCTACTGTGATGTCCAAATCAAAAGCAAAATTTCTGTTTTTTACAGACTTTAAAGTATTATCACAGGATATAAAAATATATACTATTAAAAGGGGTCACAAGGGTCAAAAATGTAAGGGGGTCTGAATACTTTCTGTCCCCACTGTACATTCAGGTCACAAATTGAATAAGAAGAACAAATATTGCCTTTCAAGTCTTTATTGTCCTAGAATCCTTAGTAGATATCAGTCATATTTAGAAAAGAGGCCAGCAATGGCTGCCCTTGTATTTCTCTGTTTTTATACATTAATGCAGACATGAGGGATGCAAATAGCCCTCAAAGCTGACCTCTCCTGGAAATGCTAATAACCTAGATGTCATGTTGACCATCTCACTTTAACACTTTAGTGTCTTTTACTTTGATTTACTGACCTACTGTCCTGGAATAGGGATCAAGATAGGATTTTCAGTAGTTTCTCTGACTTTCTTGTTCTGTGTGCTTATTCTGAGTAAAAAGATTAAAATGGCCAATATACATTTATTTCTAATTTTAAAAGAGTTTACATTGGCAGCTTCAATTAGGGTCTTTTGAGCCATGTTGGTAGTCTCTCTTGCTCTGTGCTGGTGTTTTTGGTTGTCTCTCTTACTCTTTGGCGGTGGCCTCTGATGGTCTCTCTTCTTTCTTCTTGATGGCCTCTGGTGGTCTGTCTTGCTCTGTGCTGTTGGTCTCTGGTACTCTTTCTTGCTCCATGTTGATGACTTATGGGGGGTCTCTCTTACTTTACGTTTGTGGCTTGTAGGCAGGTGACTACTTTATGTTGTGGGTTTACAAGTATGGGAAGCAGGCAGTGAGGACCTTTATCATTATGCTGAAGCTACTCTTCGGGCTGCAGCACCTTTTTATGGGACCCATTCTTTAGAGAGATCACATGTTATGGACTTTTGTTGCTATGGACTACAATTGCGAAGGTATGGGTTGTACCATGCACTTATGCACCATTTTCTGTAGGCACCATTAGAGACAAGATATGTAGCAGCAAGATATGTACCAAATTATGGAGTGATGTACTGTACATACTGTATGTACACTGTACAAGTATACCAGTAAGGGGACTTTGATTAATTGAAGTAGTTGTCTGTGTCACTTACTGGAAAGAAGCAAGTGGGAGAACAAGGTGTGATGTTGGTGTATGTAAAAGAACCTTACTATGGGGAGTCTAAGCCATGTTAACCCTTCAGGTTAAGAAGCATAGCACCTATGAAAAATCAAGTGTGCCAAAATAACCCTTGTGGTTATGTGTACCATGTGAACATTTAGTGATCCTTTATGGTTGTGGAAGTAGAAGGCGAAGAACGAGTAGCAGCCGGCAGTGGAAGCTAGTGACGATGGTTGGTGACAGGAGCCCTGATGGTGAGGGGATAAGTGTATTTCATGTCCCCCACCTTGTGGCTTGGACTACATCTTGGAGTCAGCTGCTGTATAGGACTTGCCTAAGGACCTAGACTGGGATCAAGAGTGCCAGGCCTTGCCAATCAAAAGTACAGTGGCTTCCCTGTGTGCGCTAGGGTGTAATGTGTCTGGTGAAGACATGAGAGGGCTGGTGGAGTTGTACTCAGCATTAACTGCTAAAATCATTACAAAGTCTATTGCCGAGGCAAGTAGGAACAGACCTAGCCACTGGCTAAGAAGGGGAAGAAGGGGAGGCTAAGAAGGGGACGTGAATCTTCAGTAGGCCTGTGGGTCAAGCCCTGTGGGGGCTTCTAGTAGTGTCTCTCTCTCCATACGGGTGACCTCTAGTGGTCTCTTTTGTCCCATGTTGGTGGCCTCTGGTGGTCATTCTTGCTCCATGCGGGTGGCCTCTGGTCCTTATTTGCCCGATGGCAGTCTTTATTGCTCCATGTGGGTGGTCTCTGGTGCTCTTTTGCCCCATATTAGTAACCTTTGGTAGTGTATTTTGCTCCATGTTGATGGCTTCTGGTGGTATCTTTTGCTTTATAATGGTGGCCTCTGGTGGTGTCTCTGGCTCCATGTAGGTGACCTTCTCTTTTGGCCCATGTTGGTAGCCTCTAGTAGTCCCTCTTGCTCTATGTGGATGGCCTGTGGTGCTCATTTGCCCCATGTTTGTGGCCTCTGGCAGTCTCTTTTGCTCCATGTTGATTACCTCAGGTTGTCTCTCTTGCTCCATGTCGGTGGTTTCCGCTGGTCTGTCTTACATAACACTGGTTGTCTTTCTAACACCATGCTCTGGTGGCCTCTTGCACAATGTCATGCATTTCTTGAACTGGTTATGGTAAAACAGGGAGATATATTTGCAAACCTCTCCAGATTTTCCAATGAATTAAAACCTAGCTTCACCTGTAAAACCATACCTTTTTAGCCAAGCTAAATTTTTGGTATGGTGCATAGTTTCTCATCCCCATCTCTTTTGTGGGGAAGGGGGGAGAGTGATATACATCAGTTTGATGGTATACTAAATTATTTATAGCAGGAGTGTTATAAAGCAGATTAGGGAATGTTATGCTGCTTATTAGCATTTACGGCTGAAATGTCACTATTTAACCACACCACCATAAAACCACATAGACATTGCTGGCTATTAGATGCACGGGGGCTTTGGGCCCCACATTTTATGTCTGCCCTAGGGCCCTCAATCTCTAAAGCATTCCCTGAATAAAATAGATTTGAAAAATATGTACAATCATTATGCAACTATTACATTTTAAATAATGTAATTTATTTTATAATATCTTTTTCCGGGAACGGTGTTTAAAAGGCTGCAATTACATGTAATACACTAATATAACTCCCCTATACCAGTTTCTGTAGGACTGCGTTTAAGTTTTTTTTTTGTTAGATTTTGTAACTAGAGTAGGAATAGACAAATTCCCTCCTTAGAAAGGTGTTGCCAGCACAGAGCTCCACTTTGGAAGATTTACCCTTTATGCCTGTTATGGCGACAACTCTAGAATGTTGGACTTTCCATCACTTTCTGTCCTAATGACAATGGTCCTCAGGACAAATATAGAGCGTGTCACTGACAGAAATATGATCTAGCCTTTTCTTAAAGCTGAACACCAAGCAAACTGCTAAATAAACAGATACAATACATATGTTAGAGCTGTTTTACTTACCAAAGGATTTGTATTGTTGTCCATCCAGTCCTTTGAGTTACATGACAAAGCTCAGCCCTATTTAGCAGGTGAGGGGACCTGATCCTTCTCTGCTGCAGTTTCACCTTCACTTACAGGTCTCCTCCACACCCCCAGCCTGTGACAGCAAAAGAGAAGCAGGAGACTAGTGAGTCTCTGTCTGCTCTCTCTTACTAACAGCCTACTCATTGTACTGCAACTTGCCTGATTGGCTTCTTAGCTCCATCATCAGGGACACCCCTGATGACGTCACTCATGACGAAATGCGTAGGTGTGCTACAGTGATTCTGTTCTGAACTGATTGTATACAGGATGAAGGCTCCTCTAACTTGCCATAGTGGAGCACCTGCAATTTTACTACATACATGTGAGAGTATTTTATTAGCTTTTAATAAAGTATTTTTATGACAGTGAGCGCTATAGTTTACTGTTTCACTTTTGAGCTTAAAGGATGCACATTTTCCTGGATGACCTAACCCTTTAGTTACAATCATTGAACGGGATTTGTAGTTGCTCTGAGTGGTGTTTGATATACAAGCAAACTGGATTTGATTAAGGACAACCATTCTTCTGTACAAGTGTCTTTTGGGTCCTGGTGCCTGACATAAATGCGCATTTGACCTTTGTAGTGAGTGTCAATATTGGAGGTGAGCATTCATCCTTGGGTGGGGTTTGTGGAGGTCTGTTCACTTGGAGTGATTACGGAGAAAGTGTGATTTTTTTTTTTTTCTGCACCTTTTTTGGGACTATCCTGCAATTGGGACATTTTTCTTTATACAAATGTGAAAGTTTTCTTTTTGTTCATGATTTTGATTGTTTTGAGCAACACATGTTATATGCACTTTTGAGCAATATATTTTTTATAATACATGATTTCTACACCTTTACATCATTTTGAGTGTCATGGAATTTTGTTAACCACTTCCCCCTCAGTGGACATCATATGACATCCTTTAATTTGAGTGAAGATATCTGGATGATGTGTGCATCTACAGGCATCATCCAGATATATTTTGTTTTCAGCCGGTAATTCCCTCTGTAGTAATAGCCATCCTGGCGGCTATTTATCAGGTGGATTGCTCTAACAGACAGCGAGAGAGGAAGTGCAATCTGGGAGCCAGAGATCTGATCTGGCTGTGGCAGTGGTTTACTATAGAGCTGGTTGTGGACCAGATGGTCCTCAGACATCTTTATGACCCTGGGAGGCCAGAAGTGACATCATGACCTCACTTACGGCTCTGACAGATGTAAACACTGCCATTTTCTTTTGCTGCCAAAAATAATTTTCTTTTTTCAATCTCATGCTTTCCAGCATAGAAGGGAGATGTGGGGTTGTGTAGACCCCCGATCTATCCATCAAGAGGACCTATCATGCCTTTTTTCCTACTACAAGGGATGTTTACATTCCTTGTAATAGGAATAAACGTGATTAAAAAAAATAAAAATAAATGGAAAGTGTAAAAATAAAAAAATGTAATAAAAAAATAACAATAATAAAAACTTTTTTTTTAAAGCTCCCCCTGTCCCCTTGTGCTTGCACGCAGAAGCAAACGCATAAGTAAGTCGTGCCCACATATGTAAACGGCGTTCAAACCACAGATGCGAGGTATCGCTGCAATCATTATAGTGAGAGTAATTATTCTAGCACTAGACCTTCTCTGTAACTCTAAACTGGTAACTTGTAAACATTTTTAAAGCGTTGTTTATGGAGACTTTTAAGTACCATATTTGGGCGCCATTCCACGGGTGTGTTCAATTTTAAAGCGTGACATGTTTGGTGTCTATTTACTCGACGTAACATCATATTTTATGTAGCGATACCCCCGAAGGAGCTACTTCTGTTTGTTCAGTCCTTTACTCTGCTTTTTAACCCTAATAACAGCCTCAGCCCCCTCTTGCACACCTGGCAATAGTGTAAGTGCAATGACCCATGAGAAACACACACATTATGATAAAACACAGAAATTGTCTTTACTGCAATATTTCTGTGGCGGAATAACAGACAGTAATAGTATATATCAGGGATATGCAATTAGTGGACCTCCAGCTGTTGCAGAACTGCAACTCCCATGAGGCATAGCAAGACTCTGACAGCCACAAGCATGACACCCAGAGGCAGAGGCATGATGGGACTTGTAGTTTTGCAACAGCTGGAGGTCCGCTAATTGCATATCCCTGGTATATATTCAAGTAATCAACTAGAGATTAATAACTGAGATTTAAGTGCAATAGAGCTCTCAATTCTATATTCAAGCTGCTTTCAGGGGATTCCAAACCTGAGAATGTCCCCAAGAGCAGAGGCACAATTAAATGGTAAATAAAGCCCAATATGGCACTTCAAATTTAGATTGGTTACCTTTATTCAGATTGGCTCTATGAGTCCCGGCAGGAGGAGAGCAGAGGAATGACTCCCTTTGTGTCTGGCCTCTCTCTACTGTCCCCTGACACCACAGGCCCAACTTTACACACTTATTCAAGTCAGCAAGTAATGGCTTAACTTTATAAACTGTCCCACACACCCAAAGCATATGCAGAGCCCTGAATATGTGTGTGCGGATCCGTATGGCACTAACAGCTTCAGTCTTTTTTGAAGCAAAGATAAACTTTGGTGTCTTCAGCTAGCCACTTTTGTTGGTGCACTTTAACTCCTGGATAGCAGAGCCAAAAAATATAACTGGCCCAGATCAAGTGAAACAGACAGGATTTTGTTCAACAAGGTGAGAGGACATGGTGTCTGTATACAATGTCCCAGAAATGGATAGCCTTATCCCTTTATCCCTGTATTAATACAAGTGTCCGCAAGATGACTACCAGCAATGATGTCTGTATACAGTGTTCAAATAACTCTTTCTGTAGTGTAGTGTCTCTGTTCCCTGCAGATGGGCAGAAATGCTCTCTCACCAAATCCTGCCATCAGGGCCCAAGTGAACGTCCTGGAACAGGCAGGCTTTCATGGCGACCTGATCAGTCCCCCTCCCACTGGAACGGTTCACCGGTGGTGGAGATGCACCTCAATATTTACCAGGGATCCCCCTCTCTCAGGCTGGACATCCCAACTTGTGGCGGAGGCCTGAAACGCGCAGGGAGATCATCTGAGAGACAGCACCTCTCCCTCGGGTCTGGTCTTTTCCCTCCCTCATGGCTGACTGAACTTTACCTCAGGACACAAAATGGAGTCTTTTACTTTCCTGTCAGCAAAGCCTGCTGGGATTGGTATTTCTCCCTTTATACCAGTCTAAGGGGCCGTTTTGTGTGGGAACTGCATGTCCTAGAATCCATTGCGGCTCTCCCTGCAGTTCAGTACAATCTCTTCCATTGGCTGTTGTAACTGTGCCCTTAAAGCGGAGGTTCACACAAAAATGGAACCTCCGCTTTTCGGAACCCTCCCCCACTCCGGTGTCACATTTGGCACCTTTTAAGGGGGAGGGAGGTGCAGATACCTGTATAATACAGGTATTTGCACCCACTTCTGGGAATAGACTCCCGTGGGAGTCACACCCCTTCCCGTCCCCATCTCCGCTGTCTCCTGGGAAACACACAGGTCCCAGGAGATAGTGGGGACCAGTTAGGACGCACAGCGCGACTCGCGCATGCACAGTAGGGAACCGAGAAGTGAAGCCGCAACACTTCACTTCCTGAGTCCCTCACCGAGGATGGCGGCGGCAGCAGCCGAGAGCCGAGCAATTGATTGGCTTTGGCTGGCGACAGCGCGGGCACCCTGGACAGGTAAATGTCCATTTATTAAAAGTCAGCAGCTGCAGTATTTGTAGCTGCTGGCTTTTAATATTTTTTTTTTTTTTTAGGTGGACCTCCTCTTTAATTGGTTTTCCTCTTTCGTCCAATAGGGGCACAAGAGAGGCCACTGAATGCAGAGCTCTGTGTGTGTCACCTCATATTACATGAACTCAGTCAGTGAAAACAGGAAGAAGGGGAGGTGAAAAATCCCCCTTACAACTGCTAGCAGACAGCTCTCCCTAACTCAAGCTGGAAAGCCTGTGTACATCCTTCCAGCCAGCTTAGTGGGATTGCGGGTTATAGAGTGAGACACCCACTACATTTATATTTTACTAAAAAATTGGGTTTTATATATATATATATATATATATATATATATATATATATATATATATATATATATATATAGTGCTTTTTTTGCATTAAAATTCATTAAAGTGAATTTTTTCTAAAACAAAAAAGTATTTGAAAAACTGCTGCGCAAATACTGTATGACATAAAAAATTGCAACCTCCGTCATTGTATTCTCTAGGGTCTCTGCTAAAAGAAAATATATAATGTTTGGGGGTTCTTAGTAATTTGCTAGCAAAAAAATATTAATTTTTACACATAGGAGAGAAACGCCAGAATTGGCCTGGGCTGGAAGTAGTTAAACACATTTTTATATATCTGAGTTCAGTTTGTGAGAGCAGCACATTTTGCATAATATCTCAGCTCAGGGAATAGTCCAGGGGTTTTCTTTTTTGGTGTTTTTATTTTTGGGTAACTTGGATGGGGTTAGGGAATTTAGTGGGATTCTCCGAAACTATATGTACAAATAGGAGAACACTTCCTCTTCTGTAGAATTATTAGCCTGTAGCAAACTTGAAGAGATCAATCTATCTTTGGTGGAAAGTCCAAGCAAAGTCCTTTCACTAAGGATTAAATAGACTAAGCTCTGCAAGACACTGGATACTTTGGGGGGGGGGGCAAAAAAACTGGTGCAGCTCTGCATAGAAACAGATCCGCTTCCAGGTTTTATTGTCAAAGCCTGTTTGAACAAGCTGAGGTTAGAAGCTGATTGGCTACCATGCACAGCTGCACCAGATTCTGAGTGCTCCAGTTTTAGTAATTCTCTACGATGTCCCTTTTACACACACAGCCGACTCTCGAGGAATGGCCTCAGCACACAGTTTCTAGGACCTCCCTCTCTACTCACAAATGTCCTTGGAAAATTGATTGCCTCCTTCCAAATATTCTTGCGACACTTTCTCCTTGTGATACTAGGCTAGATCCTCAGATGACAGTCCCTCAGTCAGCTTTCTGCAACTTCCAGCAAAGTTCCAGGTAGCCCACCTGAGGCCTCAACACCCCCAGGCACATGGCAGGATGGCCTAAGGGGGAAAACAGCCCCCCTTAGACTGTGATCTCTTCTAAGGGAAAATACCTGGGTGCTCTCTGTCCCAGAGTATTTATACAGGCTCCTAGCTACCATCTGGGCCACCCTTCCCAGAGATGGACCAGGGCTGTATGAATATTTAGCTGTTGATTATTCTCTTCCTGCCCACTAATTTCCAGAGCTTTCTGGACTAATTGGGGGAAGCAGTCAATCCTGCAGCTATTGAAACATAGAACAGACCAAAACAATCAACAGAGCCACACTGGTTACAGTGAGCCAAAACGAATTTTGCCAAACGACAAACTTCAGCTCCACTGGATACAGTGGGCCAAACTAAATTTACCTAATCCTAGCACCTATCTAGGAGGGTGCTACATTAGTTTTGGACAGAACGGAGAGAGATCAGAACACCTGTCAGGTTTGTATTGTTGTCTGTCCCCCCCAATAGGGTGATCCACTCCCTCAGTTTGTCCCATTTACCGTTATCATCAGTAGATGGCCACACATGGATTGAAATTCAGCAGGCTCAGCAGGGACTGGCCGAGTTTTGATCCATCTATGAACATCATCGTTCTACCTACAATCTACGCAACCTCTGTCCAACCCAGGGCCGTAGATAAGGGGGTACCACCAATCCTCCTGTACAGGGCCTGGGCCAGCAGGGGGGCCCAGGCAACAGGGTGAATAGGATGTGGGCAGAGAGGGTGATCAGTGCAGCAGGGGACAATTACTGGAACAATTTCCCTGTATGACTCTGCAGTAGCTGAAAGCTGGCTTCTTCTCCTCTCCCTCCTGTTGACTTTCAGCTGCTGCAGAAAGAGTCATACAGGGGATTGGTTCCAGTAATTTCCCCCTCCTGTCACCCTGAATGTTTCCCCCTCTACCCATGCCCCCCGTGTGCCCCCCTAACCCTGCAGTACTGCTGGCTTCCCACCTCTTTTTGTTGCCGCCAGCTGCAAGCACTCAACAGGATCCTTCCAGATTGAGAGTGATGGAAGGGTCCGGTAAATATGTCTTATTTACCAGCCCCTACCATTCCTGAATGAACACAATTAGTGATCAGTACCGATTACTCACTGTGTTCATTCATAACTGATGCATTGACTGTATGGGGCCCCGTGTCAGGTTGGCTGTATGGAGCCCCATGGTTTCTAACAGCAGCCGAGGTCCAACCTTTCAACTTTCAGCTGCCCCAGGCACATCAGTATAAAAACACTACTCTGGTAGTTACGTTGGCTGAATCAAAAAATTATTTCATAAATTGAAAGCGTACATAAGTGTGCTTTTAAATATATATATATATATATATATAGATATATATATATATAGATATATATATATATCTATATATATATATATATATCTATATATATATATATATATTTCCAAGGTTGTTCTTCCAAAGCAAGCTAATCAAGACAAACAGATACAGGCAGATGCTGAAAATATCGATTTTCTTCTTCTTTCTCCAAAATGAGATTGTTGAAATTAAGCAAAAACACTTTCTATAACATAAAAGACAAGATGACTCAATACATCCAATCATTGCCACTGCCAACCAATCCCGGCTCAAGCCACTTTACTTTTTCTTTCCTTTTTTTTTTTTACCCCCTTCCCTACCCCCGGGACATTTTTTGCAGTGTAATTAACTTTGGCTTAATTAAATAATTGATTCTGAAAACATTTCTGACAGCAATTATGTAATTAAACCTGGAATGATTTAATTAAATAACGAGACTCCGAAAATGTGAGCCGACCCAACATTATCTCCTGACTAAATAGAGAAAGGTTAGGATGACGGAAGCAGCAACATTAGCAATTTTGGATTCATCACATGCCGTTAAAGCCTTACTTTGTACAATTGTGTTTTTCTTTCAAAGCTGAACTCGAACCGTTTCTTCAGTCTTGCACAGTTTGTACAGGCTCCTCTTCTGGACGTAAATGGCTTATTCTGATTTCACTGCACCCTGTGAACTTCTCACAATGTGCATTAGAAGCTGAAGCAAGTCAGATAGAACACACCTCATTTCCTGGCTGGAGGACATCCATTATCATCTAGTTCTTTCCTCCAAAGCCTGATTGTTCCTGGCCCCTCCCCTTTATTTTATTGGATTTCAATTGTTTCAATCATAGTGGCTCAGCATCACCTGTGGGTGTTGCTTAGGGTGGACTGTATGCCTAGGGACACCCACCCCTCCAGATTGACACCCACCCATCAAGGCTTTTTTACGTTTGCATAACTCCTCCCAAGAGCTGGCCCACTGCTTGCATTAGGGCTGAGGGCTCTTGAGAGGAGTACTGAGGTGGACTCTGTGCAGGCCAGTCAAGTTCCTCCACCCCAAGCTCGCTCATCCATGTCTTTATGGACCTTGCTTTGTGCACTGGTCCAAATCATTTGGTGGAGGGGTGTGGGGTTGTTTTTCAGGGGTTGGGCTTGGCCCCTTAGTTCCAGTGAAGGGAATGCCTAAGGCGTCAGCATACCAAGACATTTTGGACAATTTTATTCTCCCAACTTTGTGGGAACAGTTTGGGGATGACCCCTTCCTGTTCCAACATGTCTGTGAACCAGTGCACAAAGCAAGGTCCAATTCCTGACCTCAACCCGATAGAACACCTGAATTAGAGTGGAGACTGCAAGCCAGGAATTCTCGTCCAACATCAGTGCCTGACCTCACAAATGCATTTCTGGAAGAATGGTCAAACATTCCCATAGACACACTTCTAAACCTTGTGGACAGCCTTCCCAGAAGAGTTGAAGCTGTTATAGCTGCAAAGGGTGGGCCAACGCAATATTGAAACCTATGGACTAAGACCGGGATGCCATTAAAGTCCATGTGTGTGTAAAGGCAGGTGTCCCAATACTTTTGGTAATATAGTGTATATAAGCAAAATAAACTTCAACTTTGGGTTTGGGATTGAGTGAGGAAGAGTTTTTGTTTTTCTGTAATCCTGTTGTGGAGATGTTACCTTTCTTCCTGTCCCTGTAAGTGGGATTTGGGAAGGGAGGATAGTGGTGAATACAGATTTACTCTCACCAGTTCTTCATGACCTTTACAGTATACTTACTGTTGTCCAGAGTGGAGCCACTGCACAAACAGGGCCCTGTATTTAATGGCTTCAGGCACAGTCCCTAGGATAATTCCACACTGCAGTGGGCCTTATGATAGGGACCCTACTGCACAACAGGGTGTCCCATGCCCAGCCACCCCTACCTGCAAAATCTCTGTCACTGGCCACCACCACTCCACACCTGAACTGACTGTTCTTCCTTCTTGGCACTTTATACTTCATAACAAAGAGTTAACTAGTACATGTGTAGCGTTGGGATTTTTGCCATGTAATGCTATATAATAATGTAATGCTATTAGATTAGTATTTGGTTCCCTCTAGTGGCCAGAACATTTATGCTTCTTGTGACTTTGTTTACACATCCGAACATGCTGTAAAGCATATACAGGAAGTGACTTAAAGTTTTATCTGGAAAAGACTTACTTACCCACAGTGCCTCAGTTACCTACCCATGAGGCCAAGTGGAAGAACTGCTTGCTGGGTAGTGAAATAAAAGGGCCAGCACAGCCATGCTTGCTCTCTTCTTCCTGGGATGAGTGACCTGCCTGCAGGGACCTGTGTGGGAGTGTTCGGAAGAGCGCGGCCTGTTCGGCACGGAACGAGGTGAATGCCACTGGAGAAATGTTGGACACAGAGTGCTGGAATAGCGTGTGACCGAGTCAGAGGATCCAGGAAGCCTGAAGGAGCCTGACAAGAACCATCATTCATCTGACGGAATGGCGCGGTGTGTCGGAGCCCCTGGAATCGGGATTGAGGTCAAAGAAACGCAACAGGGCCTGGTGTGGTGAGAGGGCTGTTGCCCAGAATTTATATAAAGTACTTAACACGGTATAGACTAGTTTCACAGTGTTGCTGAGACCTGCAGTTCCATGGAGCGGTCTCATTTAAATAGACTGTGTTCAACCAGGCCTTAAAGCCTGTACTCCACTAGATATTGACTGACGGTGCATTCTCACAGAAGGAAGTTATAAGTGTGTTGCATAACTGGAATTGCTGTTATCCACTATTTTATGTTAATTTACCATCTACTAATTCTCTGGAATACAAATACTAGTATAATGGCTAGCTGAAGAAAGAAGACAAGAGACTATACCACTCACTGTAAGGCCTTGTGTTTCTGTTACATGCAAAGGACTGCATTACACCGCAGGGGGAGCTCTTGAGCAATCATACTGTGTTGTATTGTTTTAATAGCATTGCATAGTGTGTTGCTGGTTTAGTGTGTCTGCACGGCCGTACTGGAAGTGGGAAAGTGCCCAGTGTCAAGGTCTTAACACCCTGAGCATTAGTCCCACTTAGAGACATGCCCACACGAGTCATTTAAGTAATCCTTGAGTGATAATTATTTACATACACTTAGTTTATTATTGTATTAAGTCTGTGTACCAAAATTGCTGTTATAACTACTGTCTTAGACCAACCTTCAGTAAACTTACAGTTTGATCAAAATATAACTGGTGTGAGGTTTTGTTTTATTCTCAAAGCAGGTGGAGATAAAGACACCAAGGTAACGGTAGAGGTACAATATTTATATATGGTTATTGTTGGGTTGTTTCCTTATTATTGAGTGTCACACCAACACTGTTACACAGCTGCGTCAAGCAGGTTGAGCCAATTCATTGGGGGTTTAGAAGCAGAGTATACACCCGATAAATTACCAGCAGCTCCTTAGGGGGTAAGTGCTACACATGCACTCTGCTTCATAACCACAAGGGTCAACTTGTATTACACACTCGCTGTCCAATCCAGAGGGTTCGTTTCGACAGGTCCTCTTAATTCCCCAGTTCTTCAATACACTATGAATACACTTGTTAAGTCGCTTGATATTACATTCTGGACTAACTTAGACCAGGTAATGCTTCTTCAATAGCAACTGCTTTTACTTGATATTGTTGTCCAATGGTCTCCAAACTGTGGCCTAGGGGCAAAATGTGGCCCTTTGCTTGCCTTTCTTTGGCCTTTGAGACACTTTTCCTCCAGCTGACACCAATGATGAAGCACCATTCTTCCTACTGACATCATTGATGGGGTATTATTCCTCACACTCATACTAACAATGAGACCATATTCCCCCCACTAATGCCAATGTTGGGGCACTATTCCTCTCACTAAAACCAATGATGGAGCATTGTTTACTCCCACTGACGCCGGGGCATTTTCTACTCTTGAAAAGAGAGCTGGGTTCACACTGCTCCAAGCAGCCTGTGAGATATTATGCACTGCTGTGAGGAGCCGGGTGCCTGCCTGGTCCGCAGCCAAATCAGTCCATGGAAAAGAAGAAAGGTGGCAGCACGTCCAGGAAATAAAACAGTAGCTTTATTGAAGATCCATAAAAAGAGGAAACTAGACACACATACTGTATGGTCCAAAGGTGCTCAGTAGACGCGTTTCACACTGTCATGTGTTACTGTAATGAGTAAGCACAACAGTGTGAAATGCGTCTACTGAGTACCTTTGAGCTGTATGTGTGTCATGTCTCATCTTTTTATGGATCTTCAGTAAAGCTGCTGTTTTTAATTCCCTGGATGTGACACCAACTTTCTTTGTTTCCATTTTTTGCTCTCACTGGCCACACATGGAAGAACAGTAAACTGGCTCTTTGTTTTGAAAGTTTGGAGACCCCTGATGAAGTCAAACACATGTTGAGGTAGTACAATAGGCTTAATATAGGATCCTTAAACACATGGTTGTCCTCTCCCATCAGGTGCATTACACTGACTGTGGCTGTGCTGTACTATACCCCATGGTGCTGTACCCTATAATAAGCAAAGTCACCCTCCACTGACAAGGACAAAGTCCAGCTTTGGGAACTCTCGACAGGGTCCCATTAAAGGATAACTTCACCACTGTAGATTGTGGATCGTGTAGTAAAAGTTGGTCCTCACCGCATCATTCCCATGGAAAGACTGAACATGAGGTCTGGACCTCCTCCATATATCACTTCATAAATAGGAAGACACATCACAGCACAAAACCTTAACCTCTGCAGCACAAGAGTAAAACAGTAATCTTAAGTAGGCACCCCCTACAAGAGGTTGGAGCTGAAAATGCAACTGTTGAGATCTTACCTCCAGAGTCTTAGAGAGTCAAAGATGTTATGGTTCTTCAACCCCTAACTGCACTCAAACATCGAATTATCAGTCACCCAGGTCCTCACTCCTGAGTGCCATGTCCTAATTCACCCGCTAAATTACATTTATAAAAAACACTGCCATGCATAATAAGCCTCTTTCATTACTCCTGACTATTAAACCATGGCAATGGAAACACACGCAATAAAAAGGTTTTAATGTAATTCGGTGTAATTAATCCTGGGAATCTCAGTCATCTCATCATATTAATTTAAAAGTAGATTTCAGAGTAAATGAGCCCGCAGTAGAAACATTTAAGACAAATTTACAATGAAAATCATTACTGTATCTGAGTCGGCTAGACAGGATGGTGGCTTTCAATACATTCAAGTGAATGTCACGGGGAAAAAAAACATATGCAATACTTATCCACCGTACATGTACATTTCTTTATATTTTACTTTATATTTTATCCCTTTAAAGACCCTGAAGGTACAAAAAAAATACAAGTTGATTTGCCAGAAATGCACACAACTTTTTTTTTTTGTGGACTGACTTGGTGTCAGCCCTGTCCAGTGTCTTTTGCTAAACTATTCATCCATTTCCACTCTCAGATCTTAAGGCTAATCAGAAACTGCTGGCCTCCTGAGATGATTTGTAGACATGCAGTACAAGCCAACATCTTGATTTTAACCTTTGCATATAATAAAATATCCGGGGCTCTCTGTGGCACTTTTAAAGTCCCCCATTTCTGTTCTTTTTTTTCATTTATTCATTTTTTGGATGTGGTGCCATTAATATTGTGCTACATTTCTTCTTTGAATTTATGTTTAGGGTGGATATTTTTAGTTTGGGGGTTGCCCTTTATGGAATATTTTGTATTGCGCATGGTGCCATGATGGAGGTGGACTTTGGCTGGCTAAAATAAGCGCTATATAAACATTAAAACTATAGTTTTATGTAGATATATGTATCTATCTATCTATCTATCTATCTATCTATCTATCTATCTATCTATCTATCTATCTATATATATATATATATAAATATATAAAAATATACCCCCATAAAATCATTCCCCGCATCTATTACCTTTGGTACCACCACCCCCTCCCTTTAGAATGTAAGCTCTAATGCCGCGTACACACGGTCGGACTTTTCGTCTACAAAAGTCCAACGGACGCCGACGGACTAAAGCTGGCTGGTAATCCGTTCGTGTGTGGGCTTCTCCGGACTTTCAGCAGACTTTTTCAGCCTCAAATCCGACGGACTTTAGATTTGAAACATGCTTCAAATCTTTACGTCGTAACTACGACGGACCCGAAATCCGCTCGTCTGTGTGCTAGTCCGACGGACAAAAACCCATGCTAGGGCAGCTATTGGCTACTGGCTATGAACTTCCTTATTTTAGTCCGGTGTACGTCATCACGTACGAATCCGTCGGACTTTTGTGTGGTCGTGTGTAGGCAAGTCCGTTCGTTAGAAAGTCTGCTGCAAGTCCGCCGGAAGTCTGTCGGACAGGCTGTCGGACTTTTGTAGACGAAAAGTCCGACCGTGTGTACGCGGCATAAGAGCAGGGCCCTCCTGTCCCTTCTGTATTGAACTGTACTGTAATTGCGCTGTCCCCCCTCTACATTGTAAAGCGATGCATAAACTGTTGGTGCTATATAAATCATGTATAGTATAATAATAATATAATAATATAAATAGTGCCTTAAATAAGTATTCATACCCCTTGAAATTTTCCACATTTTGTCATGGTACAAGCAAAAACGTAAATGTATTTTATTGGTGTTGATAGACCAACACAAAGTGGCACATAATTGTGAAGTGGAAGAAAAATGTTAAATGCTTTTCAAATTTTTTTACAAATAAATATGTGAAAAGTGTGGTGTGCATTTGTATGCAGCCCCCTTTACTCTGATACCCCTAACTAAAATCTAGTGGAACCAATTACCTTCAGAAGTCACCTAATTAGTAAATAGAGTCTACCTGGGTGTCATTTATTCTCAGTATAAATACAGCTGTTCTGTAAAGCCCTTTGTTAGGGTTTGTTAGAGAACCTTAGTGAACAAACAGCATCATGAAGGCCAAGGAACACACCAGACAGTTCAGGGATAACGTTGTGTTCGATCCTGTGTGGGCTTCATCGGACCTTTTCTGTCGAAAAATCTGTCGGACTTTAGAAATAGAACATGTTTCAAATCTTTCCAACGGACTCGAGTCCGATCGAAAAATCTGTTCGTCTGTATGCTAGTCCGACAGACAAAAAAGGACGCAAGAGCAGCTATTGGCTACTGGCTATCAACTTCCTCATTCTAGTCCGGTCGTACGTCATCACGTTCTAAACGATCGGACTTTGGTGTGATCGTGTGTAGGCAAGTCCGTTTCGTTGGAACTCTGTCGGAACTCCGTTGAAAAATTCTTCGGAGTTCAGTCCGACGAAAAGTCTGGTCATGTGTACACGGCATTAGAGTCTGCAAAAGACTTGAGATCGGGTTGGAGGTTCACCTTCCAGCAGGACAACCAACCCTAAACATACAGTCAGAGCTACAATGGAATGGTTTAGATAAGGGGTCTCCAAACTTTCTAAGCAAAGGACCAGACTGTGTTAGTGGGTATAGAAAATGCTCTGGCATCGGTGCCCCATCATTGGTTTTATTGGGAAGTGTAGTGTCCCTTCGTTGGTATCAAACGGAAGAATAGAGCCACATTGATGGTGTCAGTAGAGAGAATGGTGTCCCAATATAAAATATTATATGCAGTACAGTATATACATACAAATATGTATCATATTTTATCATATCATATTTTTTTTCTACTATGGCAATCATGTAGCCAACTACCATCAAAATTGAAGCCAGCAATAATTGCTATACACTGTAACACCTGATTAGTCACAAAGAAAATACTGAATCTTTAATAAAGATTTATATCTTTTATTTATAAATGATTATATACAATTGTCTCCCCCCAAAGTGGTGATTAAACAAAGTACCACCAGATAAACTGGACAATATATGCAGATTAATCGCTGAAGAGGTGAACCCTTTTCAACAAGGGAGTGTTCAAAAAGGAACTATCCAAAACTTATATAGAACTTATATACAGGATATGCTAAACTAAACAGCCAATCAGATGAGAAATATTAAACATATATGTAAGGCCAAAACTTCTTTTTGTTTGTTTAAGATAGATTAGGGAAGGGATAAAACCTCATATCATGTAATGTTCTGCTGCCTGTATCTAGCTGTTGAGATTTCCTGCTGCTTTCTGTCATGAAGACGCCACCAGGAAAGGAGAAAACATTTCACCATAGTGACTTCCATTCCTTAAAAGTTGTCGCTTTCAGAGGCTTTCATATCAGAGGATTTTCCCTCACCTGTTGCTTTGGTGACAACTCCAAAAAAAAATGTGAGTTTTCTTTCACTTTTATAAGTCCAATAGTCACCAAGACAAATATAGAGAGAGAATCTCTTCAGTTAGGACAGCAGTCCATCCAAAACAAAAAAAACAGTATTGCCTTTACATGCACTTTAAAGCTGAACTCCAAGATAGGCAAACAGTGACTATATACAGGAGGCATGTGTATTCTTACTTATATCTTGAGGGTCTATTTATAAAAATTCCAGTTGAAAATAATCCCCGTAATGTGTCTAATATGTGTATTTCCTATGATCTTCAGCTCCCTCTAATGGCCATAATGAGACATTTTTCTGAGTGCTGTATTTCAGGAAAATACCACATTATGGCTAACAATTTTAGAATATACACATATTAGACCCATTAGGCGGATTACTCTGGGATTAATAAATAGACCCCTTGGTGTGCTTTGTGCATTTCTTCTAGATCTCTGCAGTAATCCAGTGTAAGACATTTCCTGTAATACATTCTGGTCACTGCTACTCACTCTCCTTGTGCAGGGGGACTGGTCTGGTCTCCGCCCCCTCCTGTAGTTTTCTGCAAGCAATCTGTAGTGGGCGGAGCTGCTAGGCCCCTCCCACAGCTCTGTTCTCTGCACAGCCTATGTACAGCACAGTGACGATGACAATTCTACTTGTAATATCTGGGTTTGAAAAGGCATTTGGTGCAAACAATGTAGATTTATATCTTTTGTGGCTATTTAGGAACATATGTAAATAACAGTTTTTGTGCTCGGAGTTCAGCTTTAAGAATGATATTACCGAATTCTCGCTCTCTGTGGATGCCACAAAAGATACCGTGGTGCTGCGTCAATTAGTACGCTTAAAGGTCTGCTTGCCTGAATAATGCATTTTCCATCTGGGTTGTAAAATAGATTCTTATTGCATGGAGCCAATGAAATTTACAATACATCATCCAGAAAAAAAAAAAAAAAAGAGTAATAGTTCCCATTGAATCCCATCTATTTACACACCTTGTTAAACTACCAGTGAGGTTTAACCTAGGGAAACGCTAAAAAAAAACATTTAACCCCTTCAGAACTACAGGGACGAGCAACACGTTGCGAAGCCTCTCGGTCAGTGAAAGGGTTAAAGCATGCACATGTCAATTAATCGAGTAGTTTTACAAACACGAGTGAGTTTAAAAGAAGGTAGGCATGTCCAAATTCTCCTTCCTCGTCTTCGTATTCTTCTTTAGGCTTAAAGCTTAAAAACCTCGGGATTGATCAAAGATTGGGCACAGTCCGAAAATTGCCGTTAGGAGGGTCCCCTTCACACATTTACATACGTTGGATTCTCGTTTGTGCTCTGAGTTTCAGCAACCATGGAAATACTTCCTAGGAAAATTAGAAGAATGCATTAAACCTGAAGCTTCTTCAAGAGGCTTCCCACCCAAACCAGCGTCTACCGCGGGGATTTAATAAAATATCGCTGGGTGGTCTTTCCACGCACGTAAAGTGATGAGCATGGGTTTGATTTGAACTAAAGTCAGAAGCAAGCTGTAAATCCTGCCAAATCCAATCAGCCACCGCCAGAGCATCCTCTGCCCTACACCTGCATGTAACAATGAAATGGGGAAGCTTGTGATATTATTGACCTATTTTGGCTAAATGGCTATATTTGGTCAATGGCATTGTCCAAACATGGCCATATGGCCATATTAGGTCAATGATGACATGAGAATCCCCACCCTGCAGCCATACATACCAAATGGTTGGGGAAGCTTTTGATTGACGTAATCTGGCCACATGGCCATATTTTTTCCATGACATTATCAAAATATGGCCATGTGGCCATATTGGGTCAATGATGTCACAAACATCTCCACCCCACATGTAACAAAGTGGCAGGGAAGTTTATGACATACTGTAATTGACCTAATATGGCTAAATGGCTACATTTGGCCTTTGGCATTGTCCAAACATGACCATATTAAGTCAATGATGTCATGAGCATTCCCACCATGCAGCTGCACATAAAAAAAAGCAGGGATGTTTGTAACATCATTGACCTAAAATGACCACATGGCCATATATGGTCAATGACATTGTCCAAATATGGCCACATGACCATATTAAATCAATGATTTTTACGAGTGTTCCTACCCTGCAGCCATACATACCAAAGGGTCGGGGAAGCTTGTGACATGATTGACGTAATCTGGTCACATGGCCATATTTGCTCAATGACATGAGAATCCCCACCCTGCAGCCATACGTACCAAATGGTTGGGGAAGCTTTTGATTGACGTAATCTGGCCACATGGCCATATTTTTTCCATGACATTATCAAAATATGGCCATGTGGCCATACTGGGTCAGTGATGTCACCAACAACCCCACCCCATATGTAACAAAGGGGCAGGGAAGTTTGTGACATCATTGACCTAATATGGCTAAATGGCTATATTTGGTCAATGGCATTGTCCAAACATAGCCACATAGCCATATTAGATAAATGATGTCATGTGCATCCGTACCCTGCAGCCGTACCTACCAAAGGGTCGGGGAAGCTTGTGACATGATTGACATAATCTGGCAACATGACCATATTTGGTCAATGACAATGTCCACATTTTGCCACCTGGCCATATTTGATCATTGATTTCACAAACATTCCTTTCCAACACCCATACATAACAAAGGGCAAAGGAAGCTTCTGACATCATTGTCCCAATATGGCCACATAACCATATTTGGTCAATGACAATGTCAACATTTTACCATCTGACCATATCAGGTCATTGATGTCACCAACATCCCCATCCAACAGCTGCACATAACAAAAAGCAAAGGAAGCTTCTGACATCATTGTCCTAATATGGCCAAATAACCATGTTTGGTCAAAGACATTGTCCAAGTATGGCCATGTGGCCATATTTGCTCAATTCTGTCATGAGCATCCCCGCCCTGTAGCTGCACATAAAAAAAGAGGGGGAAGCTTGTGACATCAGTGACCTAATATGATCACATGGCCATATTAAGTCAATGATGTCTTATGCATCCCCACCCTGCAGCTGCACATAGCAAAGAGTCCATATGACATGAGCATCCCTGCGCCAAGGCTGCAGGTAACAAAGGGGAAGATAGAGACATCAATAACCTAATATGGCCTCATGAACATATTTGTTCAATGCTATTGTCCAAATATGGCCATGTAGCCATATTAGGTGAATGATGTCATGAGTATTCCCACACTTCTGTTACATGCAGCTGTGGGAAAGAGAATGCCCTGGCAGAGGCTGATTGGGTGCTGATTTGGCAGCAGTGACAGCTTGTTTCTGGACCATGCCCATGCATGTAATTTTGCACATTACGGGCAACAATTAGCTGCATTGATGGTTAGAACTGACAACGAATGTATATTGTCAGAAAGTTACAGCGTATCTAAAACCAAGTACAAAACACCTTGACAGTTATTAGATGTGGCCGCTGCATTCGTTTTCTTTTTTCAGGCTAAGACCATTTTCAGTAAGTACAGAACACTGTTGATCCTGCTAGAAATGTAGTGTCCTTGTCACTTCCTGTGAGCTGAACTGAACCCTTTAATAGTCATCCCAGGTATATTCTGTTGACTACAGAACACCATCCTTATATAATGTTGATGAGGAAAGGGAAAACAGTTTGTAGTCCAAATCAGGATGATAAAGCTGCACCTTCAAGTATAGAACAGTAAGTGAGCTTTGTCACCCTAGAACAGGAAGTGTGTTACTGGAAGGAACACCCAGTGAAAATAAATGGAAAACACCTAAAAAATAGGGACATGTATTACAGCCACCACATCTAAACGCTTGCAAGCAGCACCATAATACATTTTTGGGGGTTTAGATACACTTTGAACTTGAAAGCATTGGTACAATTTGCATTTGTGTTTGTTACATTTATTGAATCCATCAAATATTTATTAAATCCCGCAGCTGGTCTTAAAAGGTCAGCCCACCCAAAGCTGATATTTCAGGGTATGGTAAATGCTGAAGAGTTAAACTCCCTTTCTGTCTCTCAGGGACTCTATTAGTGAGATCTTCCTGGTGAGCACACCTGCTGTTTCCATTCAGAAGGGTTCTCACCATCCCTGCATTTAGCTCTTAGATCTACACACCCGGTGTGCCCATTATGAGGGGACTCCACTACCACTACACTGAGTACCTGTGTCTGCACAACTGCTGTGCCCATTGTGAGGCATTACTGCCATCCCTGATTTGAGTTCTTGAGTCTGTACTCCTGATGTGCCCATTATGAGGGTCCCCCACCATCCCTGTGCCGAATTCCCAGATCTGTAAACCTGCTGTGCCCATTATGAGTGGTTTCCACCATCACTGCATTGAGTTCCCAAGTCTGTACATCCTGCTGGATGACAGGAAGAGCTGGGATTCATAAAGGCTGACAGGAACAGCAAAAATTCCCAGGTTGGTGAGATCTCACTTTTGAAATACCCAAGAGCTATAAGAAGCCTGAGGATGATTCAGCCCAACAGATTCCACCTATACCTAAAATATCAGTTTGGGAGAACCGACTGTTACAAATTTCAAGCTTACAGTCAGATCTAGTGGAAACAAGAGCAGATACAAAGATCACATAGACATAACAAATAACACACAAAGAACAGGGACATTTTGAAGAGAAGGGTAAGAGGTTCTTTATGTTGTCTTGACTTGACTTCCTCTCCATAAATCAGGAAAAGGTCCATTTCGTTTTGCTGTTTTGTTTGACCGTACTGCACTTAATGTGATTTTTATTAGAGTGATGCTACCAGGTCTAGATATGAAACTAGAAGTGCTCATACACAAAAAGTACCATTACATATGAGAACCATTTAAGCCTTGGTTGAACCCTTCCCACCAACTGTACCCTTACATGTGGTAGCATGGAGGTGGGCTTTAATGCAGTGCTGACACATATAAAGCCGCCATCGCTGCTTTGTTCTGGGACTGTGGTACTCGCAGCATTGACACCACACTCCCAGGCCACTGTTCCCAATTGAAAGCCGGTAGGACAGAATCCTGATCATTTGATCACTGTGACAGCCAATTTAAGTGCCGCATGAGATATATTGAATATATTGATATATTCCTTTCATGCTCATTTGCATGCACCAAGACTACTCCCGTTTCATCACTAAGGTTCAGCATAACGGTAGATTGTTCTTTACTAAAAAAAATTCTCAAAATTGTTTATGTGTCATTTTTGTGTCCTGTTATTCTTCCCATCCTCCACTAAGTTTAACCCCTTCCTGGATGCATAAATACCTCAAACTCACGACCACAGAATTCGCTGTTTGTACCCTTCTGGAAAATCCTCTGTGCATGGCTCACTCCTGCACATTAGCTTCCTATAGACTTCTATAGGGTCATCTCCCAATGTACTCTGACCTCAGATCACGGCCCCATAGAAGTTAACAGGGGTCTTTTGCATGGGCAGTATGCATCTGTGAAAAAATAATGGTGGGCTAGTTTGGTTTAGCTTGAGGGGGAAAAAAGATAAGTGCACTTTGCTTAAAAGAGTACATATTCTTTTAATTACACTCTATGGCCAAAAGTTTGTGGCCAGTGCCACCTGACCATTACACCTGTATGAGCTTATTGGACATCCTGTTCCAGAACCATATTCATTAATATGGAGTTGGCCTCCTTATTGCAGCTATAGCAGCTCCCACCCTTCTAGGAAGGCTTTCCACAGGATTTTGGAGTGAATCTGTGGGAATGTTTACCCATTCAACCAAAAGGACATTTGTGAGGTCAGGTACTGATGCTGGATGAGAAAACCTAATTCACAATATTCATTCCAACAATGGGGCACAGTAATGTTGGAGCAAAAAAGGGTCTTCACCAAACTGTTGTCATGGGATTGTCTAACATGTCTTAGCATTACCAGTACCTTTGACTGGTAACACCTTAACTTAGTAATTTGGAAAGAGGGACACATGTTTGGCCATATAGTGTATATCTAAAGCCAAGTTTTGAGTTACCATGCCAGATTTTTTTTCCGTTGCCTGTATTTCTCTGGGGATATTTCAGTTCCTGTCCTGGAGACACAACAGGAAATTGGAAATGTAGATGTCTGTTCTAATGACCCTTGTCTTAGAGGGTAATTTTCCAACTTTGAAGAGTTTTTCTTTTGCTGCGTACACACGAGCGGATTTTCCGTCGAAAAAAACTTGGATGGTTTTTCCGATGGAATTCCGCTCAAGCTTGCCTTGCATACACACGGTAAAGGGGTAAAAAATGTGCAGCGCTAAAAAACAACTGGTATAAAAATAATTAACTGGTGAAGATGATAATAAAATCAGAAGATGAAGTGACATATATTCAATGAAGGTTAATGTCCATAAGTGAAAATGAGGGACCACAGAGATGTCCTAATAAGTCCCGAAATGTGATCCAAGTGAAAATTAAGTGGCAATCACTGTAATCATTAAAAAAATAGTGCATGGCATAGACAGTCCACCACCAGAACCACCAGTCTCTTACCGGAAAGATTGGACTCATACAGGTGTACACCTGACGAGCCAATCAAGCTTTAAAAGGTAACCAGGAAGGCACAGTTTCATTGCATGGATGTAACCTCCAAGTGGAAGTTCAAGGTGATGCGTTCAGCAGGTTAAAACACAGAGGCAGGTCAGCTCAACCTGTTGATCTTGCCAGAAATGCAGCACCCTAGTCCCTTTCTGTGTGATTTAGAAGAGGTAAAACAAGCGCTTGTTAATCGATAAAATTACGCAATGGGAACAGCAGGCTAAATCTGACGCATTTCATCCACGAAGATATCGCCTGGGGTGTCTCCCCAGACGACCGGGGGGGGATGATGCAGCTGATCCAACTGGGGGTTGGCTTGGTGGACAGATTGTTTGCAGCCCCCCAAAAAATATAGCACCAGCTGCCACTGCACTATACCCCATAGATTATATACTATACCCTACCCTATCCAAAACTAAAGAAAAGGTTTAGGTTATACAGCCACTATGATAGATTTAGTGCTTGCCAGGATTCATCTGTAATATTATCATCTTACTGTAAAAGATAAGTGAAATACTTGCCCTTCGGATTGTATGGATTGCAAAATTGCAATATTCAGCAAGCAGTGCCAAGACTTTTATGAAGCTAAAGATATTTAATTCTTGCTTGCAGTATTTTCAGCTGTTTTAGTTTTTACTGTACTCCCAGGCCGCTAAGATATATATTGCATTGTCTAAAGGTTCCTAGTGTGCTTCCTCTTCCCTTCTCCTGGTTTATGGCCACTTACAGCCCCAGGTGAGATAATTGCTGCACTCTTGCAGCTCCGTATGAATTATACAGACAGAAGGTAGGACTGTGTATTAGCCACTATTCAATGTGATGCAGGTCCTGGGTGCATACTGCACATGCTGGGTGTTTATGCAGGAATAGAAGCAGCAGATTATCACTGTTGGGTATTCCTGGAGGGGTTGCAATTCCCTATTCTTGTCTAGTACTGCCTGTAATTAATGTTTGTGGACTTCAAATTGTCAGCATGGGCTGCTGTTCTGCTGGTATTATTTAAAAGGCTAAATAAACAGTTTTAAATTGTGATTATATCAGCACTTAGTGTTATTAGAAAGCCAGAAGCCTAAATACTTCACTTCCCCCTACCTTCTCGACCCTCTCTCTTCTCTAACTCCCTATCCTAATCTCTCCCCCTCTCTCTTTTTGTCTTCACCTCCCTCATTCTTTCTAGCCTCCAACCTCTGTCCTCTTCTTTTCCAGCATTCTCACTGTACTCAATCCCGTTTATCTCTATATAGCTTTCTTTTTGTAACTCCCTCTTCCTTCCTTACTCTTTCCACTTCCTTTCTTCCCTTGCTCTAGCCGCTCTCCCTTTTTACAGACCCTTTCCCTCTTTTTGCCCTTCCCTCTTTCAATTCCCTCTGTAGGATTCTAGTTCTTTGTCCATTGTTCTAGCCCCTTTTCCTCTTGTTAGTCCCCATACCTCTTCTTAGCTACTTTCCTTTTGTCTACCTCTTCTTCTTTCTATTACCTTTTACAACCGTCTTAGCTCCTACCTCAGTGAAAATAACCTTCTTGACCCCTTACAGTCTGGCTTTCTCTCGCAGCACTCCATGGAAACTGCCTTACTAAAATTCACTAACGATTTACTAACTGCTAAAACCAACAGCCAGTACTCCATAATCCTACTACTTGACCTCTCTGCGGCCTTTGATACTGTTGACCACCCGCTCCTTCTCAATAAACTACATTCCCTTGGCCTCTGAGATTCTGCTCTATCCTGATTCTCTGCCTAGCTATCACAGCGCTCCTTCAGTGTCACCTACAACTCTGTCTCCTCCTCACCATTGCCCCTTTCTGTGGGGGTCCCCCAAGGCTCTGTTCTTGGACCCCTTCTCTTCTCTATCTATACCTCCTTCCTTGGTCACTTGATAACAGCCCACGGCTTCCAATACCACTTATACGCCGATTACACCCAATTCTGTCTACTCCTCACCTCACTCCTTCAGTCTCCTCTCGCATTACTAACTTACTAACTGACATATCAGCATGGATGTCGCACCACTTCCTTAAACTAAATCTCTCTAAAACTGAGCTATTAATGTTCCCCCCTGCATGTGCCCCCCTCCATGACTTTTCCATCAAAATCAACAATGCAACTATCAGTCCCTCCCCTCACACCAGGGTACTAGGTGTAATCCTAGACTCTGACTTGTCATTTCAGCCCCAAGTCCAATCGTTGTCAAAAGTTTGTAGAATTCACCCCTTTTTAACAAATGAAACCACCAAGCTCTTCATTCACTCCCTTGTTATCTCTCGCCTTGACTATTGCAACTCCCTTCTCATTGGCTTGCCTCTCCAAAGGCTATCCCCTCTTAAATCTATCATGAATGCTGCTGCCAGACTTATCCACCTTACCAACCGCTCAGTGTCTGCCAACCATCTCCTCCAATCCCTACACTGGCTCCAAATCACCCAGCGAATTAAATTCAAAATACTAACCACAACATACAAAGCTATTCACAACTCTGCCCTGAGCTACATCACCAATCTTGTCTCCAAATATCACCCAAATCGTCCTATCCGCTCTTCTCAAGACCTCCTACTCTCAAGCTCTCTCGTCTCCTCCTCCCATGCTCGTCTCCAGGATTTCTCCAGAGCCTCTCCCATCCTCTGGAACTCGCTACCTCCACTGGTCCGGCTATCCCCTTCTCTTGCTACCTTCAGGCAATCCCTGAAAACTCATCTCTTCAGGAAAGCCTATCACGTCTCCAACTAATCTCCTACCACTTCCATCAGCTCATTCCCCACAGTTACAACCTTTTGTACCACCTGCCCCATCCTATTAGATTGTAAGCTCTTCTGAGCAGGGCCCTCTTAATCCTCTTGTATTTTATTGTATTGTAACTGTATTGTCTCCTTTTTATATTGTAAAGTGCTGCGTAAACTATATGCGCTATATAAATCCAGTATAATAATAATAAGCCTCTCTCCTTCTTTTAGGGCCCGTTTCCTGTTGTCCCACTTTCTGGCCCATTCCCCTCTTTCAAGCCCCTTTCCTTCTTGCTAGCCCCTCTACCTCTCTCTTCCCTCTCCTTCTCTCTAGCCCCACTCTATCTCCCTTTCTAGTTCCCTTCCCTCTTGCTAACCTCCCTACCTCTTATTAGCCACTATCCCTCTTACCTATTCTCATGGCTGTTGTTAGAAATCATACAGTTTACGATGCTTCAGTGATGAATGGACACAGGAGCGATCTGTACCGATATGACATATTTACCAGACCCTAGCTCTGCATCCTGAACTCGATCCTCCAGTGTGCTCTCAGCAGCTGCAGGCAGGAGAAAAGAGGAGGGAAGCCAGAAATACTGCTGAGGAGGCAGGCACACAGGGAGGATTGGACAGCAGATGAAGGGGGGGGCTGATACAAGAACCGATCCCCCTGCAGCGCATCCAAAGGTAGAAAGCCGACAGCTCTGCAGGGGGATCCACAAGAATCACAAGGCAGTAAAGCCGGCCCTTGTCAGGTGCCCGAGCCCTCCCTTTGAACTGATGAGGCCTGCCTGGGTCCAGTACAGGAGGGCCAGCCTATTCTATTCCATCGTCTTTTCTTCTCTAGCCCTCCTCCCTTTTTCTAGCCCCTCTGTATTTCTAGTCCCATTCTATCTTTTTATTCCTTCTCCCTTTTTCTAGCCCTCTGTCTCTTTCTAGCCCTGGTTCCTCTTTTTTAGCCTCTCTCCTTCTTTCTAGCTTGTCTCTCTATTACTAGCACACCTCTGTCTTTCTAACCCTCCTCCATCTTTCTAGCTACTTTCCTCTTTGTAGCCCCTCTCTATATGTGTAGACCCTTTCCCTCTTTGTAGCCCCTTTCCCTCTTACTTTTTAATTCCCTTGTCCTTTATTAGAGCCTTATTTCCTCTTTCTAGCCCCTGAACCCCTTTATAACCCCTTGTTCTCTTTCTAGCCTGTCTCCCTTATTTTCTCACCCCTCTCTCTCTCTCTAGCTCCGCTCTTTCTTTCTCCTCTACCTCCTTCTAGCTTATCTCCCTCTCTCTTTTTCTACCCCTCTATCTTTGTAGCCTCTCTCTCTACCTCCTTTCCCTCTTTGTAGCCCCTCTCTATCGGTTTAGCCCCTCCACCAATTTCTAACCCCTTGTCCTCTTTCTAGCCTGCCTCTCTCTTTTCCTAGCCCCTCTTCTTCTCTATATCCTCTCCCTCTTTCCAGTCCCATTTTCATGTTTTTAGCCCCCTTCTCTTTTTCTAGCTCCAATCTCTCTTACCTATTTTAGCCTCTCTCCCACTCTTTTTTTGTAGCCATCTCCCTCTTTCTAGTCCCTGTATCTTTGTAGCCCCTTTCCCTCTTTGTAGCCCTAGTTGAAGCTTCTCTTCTTCTTTCTAGCCCTTAACCCCTTTATAACCCATTGTTCTCTTTCTAGTCTGTCTCCTTTATTGTGTAGCCCCTCTCCCCCTCTCTAGCTCCACTCTTTATTTGCCCTCTCCCTTCTTCTTGCCTATCTTTATAGCCTCTCTCTCTACCTATCTACCTCCTTTCCCTCTTTGTAGCCCCTCTCTATCGTTCTAGTCCTCCCACCCATTTTAACCTCTTGTTCTCTTTATAGCCTGCCTCCCTCTATTTCTAGCCCCTCTCCCTCTCACAGTCCCATTTCCATGTTTTTAGCCCCCTTCCCTCTTTCTAGCTTCTAACTCTCTTAGCTATTTTAGCCTCTCTCCCACTCTCTATATTTCTAGCCCATCTCTCTCTTTCCAGCCTCTCCCTATCTTTGTAGCCCCTTTCCCTCTTTGTAGCTCCTTTCCCTCTTACTTCCTCTGCTGTGCTTTTTCTTGCTTCTCTGCCTCCTTCTAGCCCGTCTCCCTCTCTCTTGCCACTCTCTCACTTTTTCTACTCTCAGTATCTTTGTAGCCTCCCTTTAACTCCTTTCCCTCTTTGTAGCCCCTCTCTATCGGTCTAGCCCCTGACCCATTTCTAACCCCTTGTCCTCTTTCTAACTTGCCCTTTCTCTTTTTTTAGCCCCTCTTCCTCTCTATATCCTCTCCCTCTTTGCAGTCCCATTTCCATGTTTTTAGCCCCCTTCCCTCTTACTAGTTTCAATCTCTCTTACCTATTTTAGCTTCTCTCCCATTCTCTTCTTTTTCTAGCCCCTCTCCCTCTTTCTTTCCCCTCTTTTTAGCTCTCTTTCTTTAAACCCCTCTTGCTCTATTGATAGCCCCCCCCCCCCTCCCGTCTTTCTATGGCCCCTCTTTTTATTTTTAGTCTCTACTTTTAGTCTCTCTCTTTCAAATGCCCCTCCTCCCTTTTTCTAGTCTTTCTCCTCTCTCTTTTCTCCTTACATCTTCTTCTTTACTATTACTATAATTTTAAAGCTCCCTACTCTCTTTCTCTCACCCTCTTTGTACCCCCCCCCCCCCCATTCCTCTGTACTAGTCCCTCTCCCTCCTCTTTTTATCCCTTCCCTCTATATTTCTAGCTCTCTCCCAGTGTCTCAGACTCAGTGTTTCTCGTCCACATTGTCTCGTAGCAAATTTCTATAAAAATAAACTCTAAAAAGTTAGCTCCACAAGCTTTACAAGCACACAGATAACATGATTTTGGGATGAGCTTTGGTTTATTCGAATATCATTTTAAGTTTTCATCTTAAAAAAAACCCAAAACTTATGAAGATGTGTGCATTCCTCTGTTATCTGGGTAGGATCAGGCACCATCCATTCTGGTTACCTTGTATCTAGTTATTACAAATAAAAGCATAATTGGCTTTACAAGGACAAAGCATCCAGGCATATTAATTCTTTCTTGTGCAGCCTTTTCTTCACTAGACATTTTTTTACACCTTCCTTTAATCTCAGTTCTATAAAATTCAGACAGTCTAAGCCTTACATTTGCATTTGGCTGTTTCAGCTGCTGTCCTTGGTGCTGATCCTTTAATATCTTGCTGAAAACACTTTAAAGGGTTTCAAGTTATGCAGCCAATGGTACATTATGACTTTGAAACTGTGATAATGTTATATGAAATTCCCCCTCCCCCCACTCAATGTGTTCATGGGTTCAAGCATCTTAAAGGAGATTTGAGAGCTGAATTAATTAAAAACAAATGTGTGTTGCTGCCAACAGCATGTGTGTCTTCGCTATTTTATTTTTATGTTTTTTTTAAGGGGAAAATAACGTACCTTTGTTAGAATTTAGAAATTGCAGATAACTGACTTTGATTTAAAAATAAAATGCATTGTAACCTGAATGTTAGGCCTACAGAGAAATCTAAACAGAATTTTATTGTTTTATTTTATTTTATTTTTTCAAGGTATAGTGATACAAGAAAAGGGAAAACAAAAGCAAAAAAAGTATTTCACAAAACAAAAAACAAAAGCAAAAAAACAAAAACAAAAGTTTCTTCCAGTGTATTACAAGAAATTGTACTACTGGAACAACACAATGGGGGTGATTTACTAAAGGCAAATCCACTTTGCACTGGATGTGCACTTGGAAGTGCAGTCGCTGTAGATCTGAGGGGGACATGCAAGGAAAATAAAAAACAGCATTTTTGCTTGTAAATGATTGGATGATAAAAGCTGATGCAGAGCTTCCCCCTAATTTCAGATCTACCCCTCAGAGCTAAAGCGACCGCACTACCAAGTACACTTCCAAGTGCACTTGCAGTGCAAAGTGTATTTGCCTTTAGTAAATCAACCCCTATATCAGCAAAATAACTGCACTCCCAAATTGCCGACATGAATCTAGGCACACATGTGTAAACAGACCAGATTACAGTTTATACCAGTCCACCCAAATCTGCCATCTACAAAGCTTGTAGAATTGTATTTTTTTTATATACTAAAATACCTAAAATAAATTGATCCACTGCTTTCCAAAGGTTTGTGGACACTCCCCCAAATTATTAAGGGTTTCCAGTGAAGGGTGCTGTTAATGTTATATTATACCAAGATATTTTAGACAGTTGGGCAATTCTAAGTTTGTGGTAACAGTTTGGTTAAGGCCCTTTTGTTCCAGTATGACTGTGCCCCTGTGTACAAAGCCAGCTCTATGAAGATATGCCCCTGATGACGTCAGTTGGTGATGAAATGCGTAGGATGGGACAGTAACATGTGATGTCATCATACCAGATGCCGTGGCCATCTTGCGAATATTTCAATAGGCATTTCTCTGTACATATGTGAGTTTATAAAATAACTTTAACTAACAATTAAAATAACTTTTTAATACATAGTATTTCAGAGTTACTGCACTAGGGAGTCTATTATATGTTTTTATGAGGTTTGATCCAAATGCTACCAAGGCGAGCAATCCAAGTGTGTGTGGTGGGTATTGTGGACATCTTGATGGCTCCCTTAAAAAAACAGCCGATAATATTAGTATCTGAGTGTCTTAATTCATGGAGATCTGGAGGATCACTGTGGTGTGGCTGAAAACAGATCTAAGAGACCCGGGATATTATCATTTTTAAAGCACAATTGACCAATCTATCTAGTGAGGGTTATTGTAGTCCGGTAAGTGGATTATCATCTTTAAAGCGCAATTGACCAATCTATTTATTGAGGGTTATTGTAGTCCGGTAACCGGCGTGATGACATCACATTATCACTGTGGTGGTGTGCGGATCTCTATCATTTTGAAAACTGATTTAGGACTTCTCTCTAACACCTTCTTTGTGGACTTTCTGTGGACAATATGGTATCTATATATTTTTAGCACTGCACATGTTTCTAGAGAAGATATGGTTTGACAAGTTTGGTGTGAAGGAACTTGAGTGAGGCACAGAACTCTAGCCTCAACCTTACTTAAACACCTTTGGGATGAATTAGAAAAACAGCTATGAGCCAGGTCTTTTAATCTAACATCAGTACCTGCCCCTCAAATATTATTTTCACAAAATGGGCACAAATTCCCAAAGACACACCCCAAAATCTTGTGGAAAACCTTCCCCAGGAGAGTGAAGGCTGTTGCACCCACAAAGTTGGGCCAATTCCATATGTTATGCCAGTGATTCTGGAATAGGTTCTCCAACAAGCTCACATAGGTGTAAATTTCAGTTGATGACTTGCAGGTACTTGAGTGGCCTGCATAGAGAATAGACCTAAACCTCCACAACTTTGGGATGAATTGGAAAACTGATTGTCATTTAGTTCATCTCAACCAACATCAGTACATGACCTCAAAATCTTCTTTTGGTTGAGTGGGCACAAATTCCCACAGGTCCATTCCAAAATCTTGCAAAAGGCCTTCCCAGAAGAGTGAAGGCTGTTATATTTACAGAGGTGAGCCAACTCCATATAATGTCTATGATTTTGAAATGGGACGTCCAACAAGCTTTCGTTTTTGCCATTTGAGTCCCATCAGAGAGATTTCTCTTCACTTCCTGAAGAAGAAAAATGATGGAACCCCTGGTTGTCACCAGGGTCACCAAAACTAGTGTCCCCATTAGAAGATGTACCTCTATTCCTGTTCTGGTGAACAGAAAAAAATAATTAAATGTTTTCTTCCCATTGCACTCTCAGTGAAGCAGGACAAACAGAGAGGGTGAATCTCCCTAATGGGGGCCCAGACAGCAATAATTCCCCCTACTGTAGCCAAAACTAGAAAAAAAAAAGTTGGCCTTTAGTTATATTTTAAAGTCCAACTCTGGTCTTGGGATTCCCACCCTCTTCCATTTATAACCCACTGCCTTTGAAACACCCCTGCACCTTTAATAAAAAGAGTATACATACAGGCAGTTCCCGAGTTACGAACACCCGAGTTACGAACAACTCCTACTTACGAACGGCCTCAAATGCCGACCACTTGTGCTCCACGCTGGTCCTGGATACCTCCGGACACATCCCATACTGCAGTACTACATGTACTGCATGGCCAGAAGAGCCCCAGATAACATAACAAGCGCCCGGAACATCCCACATCCATGCACAGGCGGACGTTACACTTACGAATGCAGTGTTCTGACCAAAAGTTACACTTAGAAATGCAGTGTTGCGACTTAGGAACAACTTCGACTTACGAACAAACCTACAGTCCCTATTGTGTTCGTAACTCGGGGACTTCCTGTACCTTTTTTCCAGGTGTCTTTGCCCTGTTCCGGTGGTGTCACAGATTCTCTCAAGTACTCAGTGGTACAGTCATGGGCTTTAAAGCCCAGCTCCAGACAAAACTGTTTTATTTTCTTATATAGAATGGAAAACGATTAGAGCCCCTGTAAGGTTTATATGGCCATCTATGACCCTACTGGGGAGATTCACCCCTGTAGTCTTGTCAAGACAACAAATACTGGGAAATCTCTTCAATGGGGACACGAACAAAAACACATCAGTTTTTGCAGCGTGGAGAAGAGTTAGAACTTCTGACAATGTTTGTATTGATGTCTGGGCCTTCCGTTCCTAGTGTACTGGTTGATTGTCTTGAAAATGTATCTAAAGCCCCTTTTCTAGGATCTGTAGTAAAAAAGACTTTGGGTGCTACTCCAAGTTTCAATGTCCAGGTCCGAGGACTTGCACTAAAGGGTTGGGAAGAGCCTGTCCTGGCTCAGTACACACAGTAGGAGAGTAGAGAACCCACAACTGCAGCACACCCCCGGCAATAATAAGGGTAAAATCAGTCTCAGCCCAGCACTGTCCAGGCCTTGTCCCCACCAACGCATTTTGCCCTGCCCCCAGGGCTTAGTTGTAGAACTCCATGAGTAAGACCCGGGGCAAAGTGAGACGCTTGAGGAGGCGTGGCCTGGACGGAGCTGGGCTGAGATGGCTTTTACTCTTGTTATTTTCGAGTTTTCTTGGTGTGCAGTGATAGTGGGTTCTCTTATCTCCTTTTTATTGGATAATGTGTGGAAGGGTTAAAACTATGACAGGTTTCTATTAAAAATGGAAACTGAAGAGCCACACCACAATCCACAGTTTCCAATGTGTTTTATGGGTCCAAAACATCTCTTTCATAGTGGCTAGAAAAAAACATAAGGACATCTCCATATCAGTACACAAAGTCTGAATGAGTGTGACTTGTATAGCGCTACCTATGCGATCTGAATCGCCTCAGGGTGCTTTTTGCCGTCGGTGTCCATCTGCGGTATAGTGCAGTCCTTTGACCTATGGGGTCCCGACGAGCTTACAAACACATGCACATATTTGGCCAATGTTAATTAATGTGATCTAATTAACCTACCAGCATGTCTTTGGAGTGTGGGAGGAAACCGGAGTACCCGAAGGAAACCCACGCAGGCACAGGGAGAACATGCAAACTCTAGGCAGATGGTGTCGTGGTCGGGATTTGAACCAGCGACCCTAGTGCTAACCACTACACCACTGTGCTGCCCTAAGTCTGTGTCTAAACTGGAGAGATTTACCCTCTCTATTGTCTAATACAGGGGTCTCCAAACTTTGTAAACAAAGGGCCCGGTTACTGTCCTTCAGACTTTAGTGGGGCCTGACTGTGGACATTGGGAGTAGAAAAGGTCCTGACATAAGTGGGAAAAAATAATGCCCCATCGTTTGTTTCAGTGGGAGTAATCGTGCACCTTCATTAGTGTCATTGGAAGGAATTGTGCCCCACCATTGGTGTCATTGGGCCCCATCGTTGGTGTCACTTGGAGAAATTATGCCCCATCATTGGTATCATTGGGAGGATTTGTGCCCCATTGTTGGTGTCATTGAGAGGATTTTTGGCCCTTCATTGATGTCAGTGGGGGGAATTATGCCCCATTGTTGCTATCAGTAGATGAAATAGTGCCCCAAGGGCAAGCTAAAAGCAAACAAAGGGCTGCAGCTGGCTCCCAGACCACAGTTAGGAGACCACTGGTGAAAGTGATGGGGTTGTCACCAGAACAGGAATAGTGGTAAAACCATCCAACAGGACACATGCTACGGTGAAAATGATCAATTTGGAAAGATTTCATCCCATTTCCTGTTGTGTCTACATAACCATTTTGTGCTGTATCCAAAAAGAAAAGGAATGAAGGTTTCAGATTTAGATACACTTTAAGTACATCTTCTGCCTGCATTTGTGCAATTGCCTGATTGAGTCCCATCCGCCGCAATCCTCCCAGCATCCAACTGTCCTTTTCTTCAATGAAGAGCCATCAGTCAGTATTTGCCATATTCATAGTACAGCCAGTGATATATGTGTTTAAGCCAATCACTTTTGAACACACTTTGTTTCCAAGTGGGGAATCATTCATTTTATCAGTAAACATTTCTAGGTCTACATTCCACACACTGCAAATTAGCCTAAAATTGTAATTTACATAACCTGGCATTTGCATCGGATCCGGATAATGATGATTACTCTAACAAATTATTATGACTCTTGGAAATAGCGAGATGAATGCTGTACAATGAGTGGTGAATGCAGATGAATGTAAGGGGTCTATAAAACATTTGTTGCATAAATGTCAGAAGCATTCGTGCAATCTGAACAAAATGTCCCGTAATTTTTGTAAGAGATTATTGCCTGTATAATTAGCTCCTTTTAGTAGCCAAAATGCAATGTAGTTTAATTAAAAAAACGATACTGCCTTTTTGGCCATTAGATGTAGCTGATCATACAGGAATTAATATCCTTTTTTATATTAATAGAATTAATGTAACAAAAAATACGGGACATTTCGTTCAGCTTGTACGAATGCTTCTGACATTCATGCAACAAATGCTTTATAAATAAACCCCTAGGTTTATAAATGAGTCCAGACTGACCTGGTGTTTGTATATATGGATTATGATTCCTGAATTTAGGGTTTAAAGTGAGTCTGAGCTTTGATCAAGCAGGGCAAAGCAGCAAGTTCACTTTAATGGCAGACCCTCCAGCCGCACATACTCTCCTATCCTTTGCTCCCCTGCTGTTCTGTTATTTCAGGAAAGTGAACTGAAATGCCTGGAACTTTCAGGTATGGAAGAGCATGTGAATCACTCACCTTCCTCCCATGTGACAGTGCTGGTGTTTGGTGGTTGGTCCTTTAGGTACCTAGTGCTGTCACATGGGGGCGGGGTGACTTGAAGCTTACACAGGATTAACTGTCTTCTCTCTTGGCAGCCAAAAGGAGTCGCAGGGCAGTGGAGGGAAGATGAGTATGTGCAACTGATGGGACCAGCATGACAGTGAACTTGTCGTTCTGCCCTGCATGGGTAAAGCACAGGTTCATGTTAATATCCGACTGGCCACTAGAGGGAGACTTTACAAATCAGTGTATAAAATTCAATTAAAATAAAACTAAAAACAGCTTAAAGGCAAACCAAATTTAAATAAATATAATAGGTTTAAATATGCTTTCCCTGAAAGCACACTTTAGTGCCCCTTTAAAGTGACAAGTGCCCAAAAAGCAGCCTGAAAAAGAAGACCTGCTACCACTGCAAGCATCATTAGGTGCCATTAGATGTGCATTAACTACAGTCTTTTTTTCTGAGCTTCTGGAGCATTTCCAAATCCTCCAAAGAAAGACTTCCTAAAAAATGGAGGCCCTCACTAGTATCCAACAATGCAATGCTGGGCTAAGTAACCTATCAATAGGCCTATTCCTTGTCAAGTGTAATGCTTGGGGTGGTGGGGCGCATATGCTTAGACTTTTAGGAAGTCGACATTTGCTTTGGTAGTTCGGAGGTCAACTTTGAGGGTCCTAGAAAACAGAGGTATGTATAGACACCTAGTGGTGCCAGCCCTTCTAGGCATGCATTATATTTTACGGTCCAATCACACTAGAGTGTTTTGTTAATGTGCCTTATGGTACAGGTTAACGTGCTTTGGGTTAGGGCAACCCATTCATTATGGATGGTCTGTCAACACACCACAACCGATGAAAAAAGTGCATGACCCTTTTTTAACAATGAAGCACACCACAATGCAAGATAAAGGCTCTGCTGTACAATGCATTGGGGTGCCATTCACAATGAATAGCATTGCAATGCACCACACATAGAGCAGGGGCATTGCCTTGAATTGTGGTAGCGTTCCTATTGTAGCATACATTGATACACTGAATGAGCCCTTAGTGTTTTTTACATTGATGGATAAATACACTAGCTGAGTTTGTGTTTTTTAATTAAACTGTAACTAAAGCTAAAAAAGATCAATAGTCAACTATCCCACTGATCTTCTCTCTCCTGCAAAGTAATGGCCTCTATCAAAATCTTCACATTTGACACTTCTGGGTGTGTCGGATAACTGCATCTCCTTTGGTTCCATCCACCAGCCCCTACAGCCCCAGTCCAGAAGCGATGTGGGGCCTGGAGAATGGAACCATGATTCATGGCCAGAGCATGCATCCATCACACTCCAAAAACTGCCTAGACCTATAATCTGCCATAACTCTGCAAGAGAGCAGAGATCCATGGAATGGGTACTGGGATAGGTTAGTATTGATAGCTCTTTAACAGGCTGATTATTGGGCACTGTTTTTGTTGTAGAGACAAAGTCACTTTAAAGTTGAACTCCAGGACCTATTCAAATGGTATACTATTACCCTAGCTTGGTACAATGTAGGTATACATTACTCATACCTAAGGGACCGATGGGGTACCTGAAAATCGTGGTAGTAGTTGGTACTACTACAGTGAGAGTCACAATCCTCTGGTCCTGATCAGGTTCTATGTGAGCGGCTGCCACCTTAAAAACTGACTGCAGGGGGTCATTCGCTTAGCACTGCCATCATTAATAGATCGCCTTGTATTATATTTAAAGAATACAAGGCGTTCTGTAATTGGATGGTGTGAAAATTGTGCCATCACTGCCCTTACTTTCCCCATTGTCCAATCAGAGAACACCTTGTACAAAGCATTCAATAATTGGGGGCATTGCTGAGCAAGCAAGCCCCTGTGGTCAATATGTAGAGGGAAAGGCGCTTGCATAGAACCTGAGCAGGACCCAGAAGATTGTGGCTACCACTGTAGTAGTGCCAACTAATACAGTGATTTTCAGCTTCCCCTGCAGCCCATCAGGTATGAGATATGCATATTTGCATATTGTGCCAAGGTGGCCCAATGTAACTATGTAATAAAGACCATATCTGGCATTAAGCTTTATTCAAACACCTCTCCATCATCCTGAATGCTGTCCACTTAAAGAGGACATGCCAGGATAGAAGCTACCATGACTGTGTAAGCTCCAGTATGGTCATTCCCTTCCTTGCATCTTCTGACCTCACTGGATGAATACTTGGTTTGAGCTAGTGGTGCACTATATCATAAAGCAAAGGTGAGTGGGAAAGAATTTGTTTCTTTTAAAGATTTTAAAGTGTTACTAAACCCAGGACCTTGCTTTCACTATATTCTGCCTCCTACAGTACACAGAACATGGAAATGCAATTATCTTAGCAAATATAAACTGCTAAATATCTTTTCTCATCAGCCGTATATAAGCAGTCTTGTGACTTCTATCAGTGTCCAGTTAAAGCTTGTAGGAGGCGTTTTCGTTCTCCTCTGACTGTCCTATGAGGCTATAGGACTCCTGACCCTCTGTCTGGACAGTGCTGATTGGACCTGTGCCGATCACATGCACCCTCCCAAGAAAAGAAAAAACTCTCTAGCAATACACACCAAACTGAGCATGTGCAGAGTGACTCCAAAGGCTCTGTCTTATCAGGAGATGGATTGGGGACAGCAGAAGAAGAGGAGGATCAGAGAAGCAGCCTTTTTACACAATGTGGATGATTAACCCCTTAGGTTTCACAGTGAGTATAACAAGCATATTTACTGCATATACAGACTGATTTTACTGTTGTGGGTTTAGTAACACTTTAAGTTTTACATTTTAAATAGAAAATATTAAATTAAAAAGACAAACAAAAGAAAAAAAACTCTTAAAACTCACATGTAGCACAAACAGCACCTAATTTTGGGAGGTATATGATATGAGGAGCAGCTAACCTGCTTCTGAAAATGCTAGTCTCCAGGTTATTCTGCTGACTGTATGCCTTCATTATTTTCAGAGTCTCTAATGCCGCGTACACACGAGCGGACATTACGGCGGACTTTGCCCGGTGGACTTTTCTATGTACTTTCCGACGGACTTTCTGAATGAACGGACTTGCCTACACACAATCCACCAAAGTCCGTCGAATTCGTACGTGATGACGTACGACCGGACTAAAACAAGAAAGTTCATAGCCAGTAGCCAATAGCTGCCCTAGCATGGCTTTTTGTCCGTCGAACTAGCATACAGACGGCGGACTTTTCGACCGGACTCGATTTCAACGGATAAATTTTAAACAAGTTTCAAATCTAAGTCCATCCAACTTTTGAGAAAACAAAGTCCGCTGGAGCCCACACACATCGAATTGTCCGACGAAATCCAGTCCGCCGGGCAAAGTCCGCCGTAATGTCCGCTCGTGTGTACGCGGCATAAGGGGTCTGTTTATAAAAACAACCGCTGAGTGAATGTCTCAGCTTTCACATAGCCATTGCAAATAATCCCATTATTTTGTCTAACATGTTTACTTCCTATGATTGTCAGCTCCATCTAGTAGCCATAATGCACTACTATATTGAAATACCCCAATCGGAAAAATACCATAATATGGCCACTAGCTAAAGCTGATGATAGCAGGAAATAAACATATAAGACACATTACAGAGATTAATTGTGATGGCTGTGCAGATGCTGAGGCATTCACACAGCAAACCTTTTATAAACGGACCCCTGAGTATACAGATCAGGACTTGTGATGCTTGTTCTATGACTGAGATTTAGAAAGCATTGAAGACACAGACAACCAGACAACTAGCATCTAAATCTGGCTACACATACAATTTTCTTGTTCGGTTTCCTTTAGATTTACCTTCAACTATGTAGTGCAAGGGCCTGCCTGATTGCATACAATTCTAAAGTGTTTAGGTTTGAGCTTGTATGATATGGTTTTGGTAAATCTGTACAAGGAAATTGTATAATGTGTAGCCAGCTTAATGCTTTTTTATCACAGGTTGGTCAAAAGAATAAAATACAGTGCCTTGAAAAAGTATTCACACCCCTTGACATGTTCTACATTTGTCATGTTACAGCCAAAAACATAAATGTATTTTATTGGGATTTTATCTGATAGACCAACACAAAGTGGCACATAATTGTGAAGTGGAAGGAAAATGATAAATGGTTTTCAAAAATGTTCACAAATAAATATGTGAAAAGTGTGGCGTGCATTTGTATTCAGCCCCCTTTACTCTGATACCCCTAACTAAAATCTAGTGGAACCAGTTGCCTTCAGAAGTCACCTGTTTAGTAAATAGTTTAGTAAATAGAGTCCACCTGTGCATAATTTAATCTCAGTATAAATACTGCTGTTCTGTGAAGCCCTCAGAGGTTTGTTAGAGAACCTTAATGAACAAACAGCATCATGAAGGCCAAGGAACACACCAGACAGGTCAGGGATAAAGTTGTGGAGAAGTTTAAAGCAGGGTTAGATTATCAAAAAATATCCCAAGCTTTGAACATCTCACAGAGCGCTGTTCAATCCATCATCCGAAAATGGAAAGAGTATGGCACAACTGGAAACCTACTAAGACATGGCCGTCCACTTAAACTGACAGGCCAGGCAAGGAGAGCATTATTTAGAGAAGCAGCCAAGAGGCCCATGGTAACTCTGGAGGAGCTGCAGAGATCCACAGCTCAGGTGGGAGAATTTGACACAGGACAACTATTAGTTGTGCACTCCACAAATCTGGCTTTTATAGAAGAGTGGCAAGAAGAAAGCCATTGTTGCAAGAAACCCATAAGATGTCCTGTTTGCAGTTTGTGAGAAGCCATGTGGAGGACACAGCAAACATGCGGAAGAAGGTGCTCTGGTCAGATGAGACAAATATTGAACTTTTTGGCCTAAAAGCAAAATGCTAACGCAAAACTAACACTGCACATCACCCTGAACAAACCATCCCCACCGTGAAACTTGGTGGTGGCAGCATCATGTTGTGGGGATGGTCAGAGTTGATGGGAAGATGGATGGAGCCAAACACAGGGCAATGTTAGAAGAAAACCTGTTATGCCACGTACACACGAGCGGAATTTCCGTTGGAAAAATCTTGGATGGTTTTTCCGACAGGAATTCCACACAAGTTTGCCTTGCATACACACAGTCACACAAAAATTCTCTGAACTTTCGACCGTCAAGAACACGGTGACCTACAACACTACGACGAGCCGAGAAAATGAAGTTCAATGCTTCCGAGCATGCGTCAAATTGTTTCAGAGCATGCATGGTTTTTTGCGCGTCGGAATTGCGTACAGACAAACACATTTTCGGATAGGAACTTTTTCCGACCGAAAAATAGAGAACCTGCTCTCAATCTTTTGCTGGCGGGAATTCCGCCAACAAAAGTCCAATGCAGCATACACACGGTCGCAATTTCCGACCAAAAGCTCTCATCTGAGTTTTGCTGGCGGAATTTCCGATTGTGTGTACGGGGCATTAGAGTCTGCAAAAGACTTGAGACTGGGGCGGAGGTTAACCTTCCAGCAGGACAATGACCCTAAACATACAGCCATAGCTACAATGGAATGGTTTAGATCAAAGCATATTCATGTGTTAGAATGGACCAGTCAAAGTCCAGACCTAAATCCAATTGAGAATCTGTGGCAAGACTTGAAAATTGCTGTTCACAGATGCTCTCCATCCAATCTGACAGAGCTTAAGATATTTTGCAAAAAAGAATGGGCAAAAATGTCACTCTCTAGATGCACAAAGTTGGTAGAGACATCCCCAAAAAGACTTGCAGCTGTAATTGCAGAGAAAGGTGGTTCTACAAAGTATTGACTCAGGGCGTTTGAATACAAATGTATGCCACACTGTTCAGATATTTATTTGTAAAAAAATTGAAAACAATTTATCATTTTCCTTACACTTCACAATTATGTGACACTTTGTGTTGGTCTATCACATAAAATCACAATAAAATACATTTACGTTTTTGGTTGTAACATGACAAAATGTGGAAAATTTCAAGGGGTCTGAATACTTTTTCAAGACACTGTAGGTAGCAGTGGTAGTTCTGATATGTTAATCATGACATGTCCTCTTTTAAAGTCTGCTTGAAGTTTCGGTTTAAACCAGCTAAATACATTACAGGTGCATCTAAAGAAAAAAGCTGCAAAAAGTCCTCAAATTGTTTTATTTAGAAAACAGCCTCAGCCTAAAAGCCTTTCCACTGCCAGCATGTTACAGAGAAGGGATGTTGCTCTTTGTTTGGAAGCTGTGATCTCTCTGCAGATGTCCAACATGCCCCTTGATGAATCAAAGCTAGAACCCTCCAGTCAGCAGGAAACCTGAACTTTTACTGATGTGCTCTGACTTATCAGGGGGAATGTCAGACCTCTAGATAGGGACCACTGCTTCCACTCTGACACATGCTGGCAGAGGACAGGCTTTTCTATTCAGGCTGTAGCAGCTTTACAAAGAGAATAAAATAAAAGACTTTGCACATTTTTCACGTACCTGGAATGTATTTGATTTAAACTAAAAGTTCAATTGGGCTTTAATTATGGCCATTACGTGTATTTCACATCAATTCTGGACATTGCTCAATGGGCATAGTGCTTTTTTTATTATATAATATCATAAGGCTGCTTTGTTGAAGGTAAAAAAAAAAGTCTGTGTCCTCTACAACAAAGTGAACAAGCAGCAGCTTCTAAAGCGAGGTGCTTCGATTTCTAATAATGAAAGGGAATTTGAAATGAATCTTTATTAAGCCCTTTTCATGGCTTCTGTAGCGGCTCCTCCTGAGCTGGCTTATTTGGTTTAATGTGATTCATTCATTAATTCAGGATCAGAAGTGACTGCCTGAATTATGACAATCAGTCTTGGTTAGCAGTCCTTTTTCCATGTTCGGAAGCACCCAGCAGTGGGGGGGCCAGGGGCTGGGGAGCTCCAATTACCTGCACGTCTCGGGGGTTAGCTAGGAAAACAGGTAGGGTGACAAAGGGAATATGTAATAAAGATTACACAATCACAGGGATTCAATAACATTTTGCAATTTATTTTTTTTGCCGCAATGCGCTAGTTTGCGACGTTCCTAAAATTCTAATTGCCTGTTGGATGCTCGGTGAGAGGGAGTTAACATTACAAGCATTGGATAATGTACTCGGTAGGAGCAAAGAAAGCTTGGTTGGGCATAAACACGCTAATGAGGAGAGATATAACCCTAATCCTAACCCTAGTTTGACTACAATGGGGCAGTTGACGGTCACAGCAATTCTCCAATGTGTTTTTAGTGCTGCCTTAGTGGTCATTTATGAACATGTTCAAGGGTGGCTCCAGTGAATCTACTAAATATACAGAGAAAGCTATATATAGTAAATATTTTAAAGAATAGCTATATTTTTAGTTTAGTTATCCTCTAAGTTACACTAGGGTTCCTCCAAAGGTTGCAGTTTCTGCCTCTAAAATGCGTTCCTACTGACACCATTGATCTTTTTAGCTATATGTAAGGGGGTAATTCTTCCCAATGACCACAATTGTAAGGAGCATTCTTCCCAATGACCATCACACTAATGTATCTTGAGTTGTAAGTACAGTAATTTTGCAGCAGTGGTTCCCTGAGATCGGAACGTTATTTAAGGGTTCCTCTGTGTTAAAAAGTTTGAGAAAGGCTGACTTACACACTCCTTCCCAAGTCTTATATACTATATAACCAAATAGCTAATGGTATATGGACATCCCTCCAAATGATTGAGTTAAATCTTATCCAGTGAAGGGTACTGTTAATAATACAACAAACAAAACCATTCTGAAACCTTTTTGCACCATCTTGGGAATGGACATTTTCAGTTCCACCATGACATGGTTTGACCAATTTGGTGTGGAGGAATCCAAATGGCCTGCACAGCATCCTAACCTCAACCCTACTGGACACCATTGGGATAATTTGGAACACTGATTCTGAGCCCGGTTTCTTGGTCAAAATCAGTACGTAGGCAGCAGGTAGAGCAGGTTCCCTTTTAAAGTGTCTTCTTGCCCAGGCTGGGAGGTTAGGCAGGAACAGGGAGGAAGGTGGGGCAGACAAGAGAGGAAGAGAAAAAGGCAACATCTGCATGCTGAGCTCCTGCTTTACCCCCTCTTGCAGGAGGGCAGGGTGTCCTGGGGTTCCCCATCCTAACCCAAAGAGAGAGGACCTTGGAAGATGGTTCACCCCTGTGCCCCTTCCATCCTTAGCCAGGGGGAACATTATGCCGATCAATCTGCAGGGATACGAGCTGCTACCGGCAGGGCCTGGGACCAAGTGTCCATTCATTACTGGAACTGCGTTGATCTATTGAAGCCATGTATCGTTTAAGAACATTAAGCACATCCAGCTTCGTGGTGCCTTTATTCAGTAAGTATGCTGTTCTGAAGAGTGTGAGAGAGTTTTACTGGTGTCCCCTGGCTGTCGGGCCTAAAGAAGGTGCCCTGTGACTGGAGCCCCTGGGAGTGAAGGGAATGAAGCACATAGCCAGGAGGGTGGATCGGAGGTCAGTCTCTGCCCGCCACCAACACATCGGGCAAAGTTCTGTTTGCTCTGAAGGTCAGTTCTACGTTAGCTGCTGTCTATGGCCATGTGCGAGGCAGCCCGCCAAAAAGTACCTGACCTCATAAATGCACTTCTGGATGAATGGGCACAAATTCACATAAACACAATCCAAAATCTGGTGGAAAACCTTCCCTGAAGAGTGGAAAAGGAGGGGAGAGACTCTATATTGGCTCCTATGGTTTTGAAATGGGACATCAAACAAGCTTATATATGTAGGTGTGATGGTCAGCTTTTCTCAAACTTTTATACTCATATAGTATATTCACCTATCCCTGGAACCTCCAATGTCCCCACTGGAAGCCACACCTTCCTCAACAGTTTCCAATCTCTATTTATTCCTATGGAAAGGCTGTCCAAAATCCTTTCCAACTTTACATGGCTCTTCAATAGGAATAAATAGAGAATCTTACCACTTGGGAGGCATTTGGAACAGAACCAGTATGTTGCATACCGAAGATCTCAGAGAAGTTGAGACAAACAAGTGGCTTGGGAGAGTTGCTGGGGGTTGGGGAGCAATTAAAAGATAACTTTGCTAAAATTACAGTTATCCTTAAATGCCCAAAAGATCAGAACATGTTTGTGATTATTCCTGCATATAGCTCAATTAGAATTCCAATTCCTTTTTAATTGTGCAGACACCCTGACACTGTTCCCCACCTTCTTTTTAGAATGCTTTGAAAGGAGGGGCACACCTATGCTTAGGGGTTGATTTACTAAAACTGGAGAGTGCAAAATCTGATTCAGCTTTGCAAAGGTAGCCAATCAACTTCTAACTTCAATTTGTTCAATTAAGCTTTGACAAAAAAAATAAAATTTGAAGCTGATTGGTTTCTATGCAGAGCTGCATCAGAATTTGCATTCACCAGTTTTAGTAAATTAACCCCTTAGACTTATAAGAAGTTAAAATTTGCTTAGGTAATTCAGAACTGGCTTTGATGGACCAGCAAGTAAAATGGAAGAATGTTCTGACACCTAGTGGTACCTTTTCTTTTTTTTTAGTTTAATTGTTTTTTATGCTTAATAGTAATGACACTCAACTAATATAAAGACATGTTCAGGTATGTACTAGTTGTATTTCATTTCTATTAAATTACATATAAATCCTAAATTAATGACATGATGTTTCCTAATGCTGCTCTCTTTTTTAACCTTTGTTGCATATTAGCACTATTGATCACCTGCAGCTTCTATGAAGCCACTTCCATTCTACATGCATCCCCATGATGGCTGCATTGCATTTCTAAGGGTGGTTTCCTGATGGTGACAACAATGGACAATGCCTGTGCAATATGCATCTGCAGGGGCACTTGTAATCTTCATTGGAAAAGCTACTGAATGCAAGAAAATAAGAGGGACAGAGTGTTGTCACCTTAGAGCAGGAAGTGCTTTCATGGCAGGATCTCCAGGTATAATTTTAACGAAAACTGCATTCATTCATTCGTTCATTTTTACAAGACATATGACTTTCTATTCATTGGGTTTTTACATCCACTTTTGTTTTGTTTTTCCCTGAATGGTATGTCCAACATGTCTTAAAGATCTAATGACAAATTTCAACATGTTCATAGCCTTTTGTATGTACAGTATTCTGATTTAAGGTGAAATCTACAAGACTCACCAGCTTAATAAAAGCTATTATTTTAATCGTTTGTATGCTTTGCAAATTTTTATTGAATCCCTTTGATTATCTCAGAAAAGAAGGGTAATACAGAGTGTTTGGTCATTCAGACAGGTACAACTAGCAAGCTTGGGTTCCTGCCCAGCCAATCAAGGACTAGCTACTTATTTACCTATGGGCTGTGCTTCCAACTTGCCCTCTAACAGATGCTGAGGACCCACCGGCTGAGTCTGAGTGACAATGGGTGACAAGCTTTCATTTTGACTGCCTGGACTGACCATCTCTCGCTCTTTCTCATTCTGCATCTGTGCATATACATTAATTCCAGGAATTTTCCTAAAAACATTAACAGAGACGTCATTGCTTTGGAGAGCAGCAGTCGGCCGGCAACACCACCAGACGAGGAACGGGACTACGATTACCTTTTGAATTTGTAGATGACGAAGACTGCCAACCCCACAAAGACCACGGACAACAGCATGAGCATGGCCGAGCCGCTGTGACTTGGTGTCAGGTCCACCAAAGGAGCTGCAAACGGTAAAGTGGCTATGTTTAATGACCCAAAGAAACCAAGGAAGCACACTTAAAGACTTCAAAATGATTACAACATTAATATTTAGTAAATATAGTAATTAAGGCAAGGACATTTTAAAAAATGAGCGGGCTCAGGGCAGACATCTCATAGACAGGCCCCCGATTATTTAAACAGACCCCAGCCCCAATAGTCCGGTACTTTGGAGTCAAGGTCCATCATGCCCTGCATAGATCTCAATGCCCATCTCATTTTTTGTCCCTATAGACATAGCATGAATGGGTATTTCAAGCACCATATCCATAAACATTAAAACAGAAAGAATTGAAATCTAAAGAATGAACATACATTTGTTAAAATTAAGACCTTTTTATTACATTTTATATAAAAAGTTAAAAACAGTTTCCATTTGAAACATGCGTGATTCAATAGTTAAAATATACTAGACAAGCCCAGCCTTGGGCCTACTAAACCCATTCTTATAAAATAAACCAATATTAAACCATTTAAATATGAAATTGTTGGTTATATACAGTGTGACTTCAAAATCTGTGAGATCTCAATGTGTTTTGATACTATTGCTTCTTCAGGAGTTATCCTAGTGTGAACTAGTGGGGGCGATGCCTGCAGGCAAGAAGGAAAAGGAGGGAAAAAAGGAGATGGGGGACCCAAATGGCATGATCCCCTGATCCACGGTCAAAAAATATGAAGGAACACTCAGCAACCAAGACAGATCCCCCAAAATATGCAGACTAGAGAGCCAATGATGCCTAATACTCCCATTTACTGCACATAAAGCACAATAGATTTACTGTGGGCCCAAGGCTGGGAGTGTCTCCTATGTTTTAATTATTGGATTACACATGTTTCAATTGGAAACTGTTTCTAACTTTTTGTATGTAATACAAGTTCTTCATTTTAACAAATGTCTGTTTATTCCTGAGATGGAAAGCACTAATAAAGTCCCATACCTTGTTTTCAACTCTTTCTGGTATATTTGGTCCCTAGCGATTGTAATCAGTGGCTGATAACTGTGGACATATATCGATGGAATAAGAACCCTTCCTCTCAAACTCCACCAAGAAAGTGAAATAGGCAAGGTTTAAGAGAAAGACCCCAAATGCACTGATAAAAGTGATGGGCAACAGGACTCCAGAATTGTTGGGGGTCTGGTGGTGGGCCCCGCTGATTTTAATGTCGCTAATTTGTATAACTGTTAAACCTGACCTGACCTAGAGCCTTGTGGAGAGCAGTCAGGCAGCAAAGCCCATGTGGACTGTGCACTGTTTGTTCTGTATGAATGTGTGTTCTCATGAATCTGACACATGATAAACTCAAAATTAATTTTACTGAAGTTCACTGAATTTCAACCATTTTAGCCTGCACAAATGGAACTTTGTGTAACCTTTCATGCTGATTCTCTTTTACTCTTTATTCAACAAACACTGAAATCTTCTAAAAAAGAAACTATGAGCATGGGGAAAATTCTCCAGAATACACAACCCAATAATGATACAATATTGTTGACATTCTATGCATAGATGGTCCAGTACAATATCTACCATAAGGTTCTTTCCAACTCTCCTGGAAGTGGAAGTGGATCTTCTTTGATGGAGCTGGCCTTTTATGACAGTCCTCACAATCCAGGTAATATATGGACTCTCTTTATTGCCTTCACCAAACAGGTCCTAACAGGACTTCTCTCTCAGATCCTATTGTACACATATCTATCACGGGGAAAGCCATGCTTGGCAAGTTTGGAAAACATCCATCACAAAGGCTTAAATAATATTTGCATGGAAATAATGCCTAATTTTACTTAAAGTCCTTTGTGACAGTCCTGATATGAAAGTGGTTGTAAAGGCAGAAGGTTTTTTTATCTTAATGCATTCTATTTTTTTTAAGGAAAAAATCCTTCTGTGTGAAGCAGCCCCCCTCAGCCCTTCCCTATAACTTACCAGAGCCCCATCTAGATCCGGCGATGTTGTAGGAGAAAAAAAAACAAAGAACCCACGCTCTTATATCATAAATTACATATCATAAATCACCATAGTGAATACACAAATAGATCTTAATTTGAATTATAAAAAACGCATAAAAATTGTGAAGTCCATGTATAAATCCCACATGTGAATAACGTCCTCAGTGAGTATAGGAAAGGTTCCTCTCCACCAGCATGCAGACATACAATGCACTCACCAGACTTAATTGACCCTTATTACAGGTAGTCAAATTAGGCATATGGGAAAATCCAAGATGTCGTACATGAGGTCACAGAAATTAATCCAAACCGCTGCTGTCATCCATTCAGTATTTATGTAAATAGTGTATTCAAAGCTCCAGTTTTGCCATATAGAGAGGGAGAGGAAAAAATGCTCTCATGGTGCAGTAATTCAAATAATTTATTTAAAAATAAGGTTGTATTGCACTTACATTAAAGAAGACAAGGATCAGCATATATTGTATAGGAAATGCCAGTTAGCGTTCCACCTGCGTTCCAGCTGACCGAAATAACATATTGGATTCATTCCTGTGACCTCATGTATGACATCTTGGATTTTCCCATATGCCTAATTTGACTCCCTGCAATAGGGGTCAATTAAGTCTGGTGAGTGCATTGTGTGTCTGCATGCTGGTGGAGAGGAACCTTTCCTATACTCTTTGAGGACGTTATTCACATATTTTTTATAATTCAAATGAAAATGTATTAGTTTATTCACTATGGTGATTTATAATATGTAATTTATGATATAAGAGCACAGTTTCTTTGCTTATTTTTATGTTTTAGATGTTTTTTACAACACACAGCTCTTAATTGTAGTTTATTTGTTTTTTGGAACCTATTGGCTCCTATATTTTCTTTGATGTTGTAGGAGTGACTTGGCTGCCCGGGACTTCCCTCCTCATTGGCTGAGACAGCAGCAGGGCGCCTTTGACTCCCGCTGCTGTCAATCAAAGTCAGTCAGCCAATGAGGAGAGAAAGGGGGCTGGGCAGGGCCGCGGATCTGTGTCTGAATGGACACACAGAGCTGTGGCTTGGCTCGGGTGCCTCCATAGCAAACTGCTTGCTGTGGTGGCACTCAACAGGAGGGAGGGGCAAGGAGCACCGAAGAGGGACCCAAGAAGAGGAGGATGCGGACTGCTCTGTGCAAATCCACTGCACAGAGCAGGTAAGTATAGACATGTTTGTTATTTTTAACTAAAAAAAAAAAGCCCCAACACAGTATCTGAAATAAGGATCTGTTGGCCATTTAAACGTATACAGTGTACATATTTATGCCCAGATGAAGGCACATTCCTTCATTAGTTTAAAATTGTGAAAAGTTAAAAAGAGCTGTTTCACAATTATGTGTCTATTTATAAAAAATAAAAAAAATACTGTGGCAAATGCTTCAATTATTCACACAGCTGTATCACTGTAATGCGTCTAATATGTTTATTTCCTATGATTGTCAACTTCATGTAGTGGCCATAATTTGTAATTTTTCTTAATTGTAGTATTTCAGGAAAAAAATGCATTATGGCCAATCGATGGCGCTAACAATCCTAGGAAATATAGGAACATGTTTACACTAGAGAGGGCTCTTAGTGGCTGCTCAGTGTAATTACTCTGCTGTACTGATAAAACAGCCACACAGGGAGTGTATTGTTTTCAGCAGGTCAACTAACTCATATGCCCCGTACACACGGTCGGACATTGATCGGACATTCCGACAACAAAATCCTAGGATTTTTTCCGACGGATGTTGGCTCAAACTTGTTAAACTTGTTAAAACTTGTCAAACTACACACGGTCGCACAAAGTTGTCGGAATTTCCGATCGCCAAGAACGCGTGACATCAACCACGTACGACGAGACTAGAAAAGGCCAGTTCAGAACCAAGCGTGGCACCCTTTGGACTCCTTTTGCTAATCTCGTGTTAGTAAAAGTTTGGTGAGAGACGATTCGTGCTTTTTCAGACTCGTGGTTTTCAGATCATTTTCTGCTGTTCAGTTTGTGGTTGTGGGTTTGTATCTGCTCTTCAGTGCGTGCAAGCAAGCTACACGTGACTTTGATTAGTCATTGTGTTCTTGTTCGTTCGTTACTGTTTTTCTGGTCGCTCTTCACAGGCCTTGCTGTTCTTCAGTGCGTTCTGTTACTTCGTTCTGAGCAGCCGACCGTTTTCTAGCCATGTTGCGTATCCTCATAGAGTTCGTGCTGTGTGGGGGCTTGGTGTTGGGGTCCTTACCTTGACACAAGTCCAGTCCATGAATAGGGTGGGGAGGTGTTCATGGACCAAGAATTGGTTGCTTCAGCGTGACCAGTTCTGTCATATGCCTTTGCTCCGTGAGATCCGTGAGAATAATCCTGATGATTTCAGGAACTTTCTCCGGATGACGAACCCCGTATTTCACCGTTTGTTGGCTTTGCTGACCCCTTATATTAGCAGGCAGGATACCTGCATGAGGCAAGCCATCACTCCGGAGCAGAGGCTGGTCGCTACCTTGCGGTACTTGGCGACGGGGAGAAGCCTGCAGGACCTCAAGTTCTCGACAGGCATCTCCCCCCAGGCTCTGGGGATCATTATCCCAGAGACCTGTTCTGCCATCATACAGGTCCTGCAAAAGGAGTATATTAAGGTAAGATTTTTATCCTTTAATATCACATTTTATTGTATTTAATGTTTGATAATATATTGTATTTCTTTCCTCATTCCCTAATGACCATGATTGTAATATGCTGTGAATGTCCCCTTTGTCCTCATTCATGCTGGATTTTTATGTAATTATTTTTGTTGTCCTTCATACATATTTGCCTTCACTTACCTCCCCAGCATGCTCTCCTGGCCCTATATTCACCTCGTGTAGTCCTTAACAATGTATTTTATCAGCTCCATAGTAGTGCTTTACCCTAAACACCCCCTAAAATGTTTAGAAATGTGATTTGTGCTTTAAATTCAGGCAGAGTGCCAGAGGCTTTTTTTGGGGGTCCACAAATCATTTGGAACCCTCCCTCCCCCCAACTGCTAAGTCAGCTGATACCAATTCTCTGTCTATCCTCAATCATCTGCTGACTTTGCCAAACTCATACACATTATACCCATCTCTTTTGTGGTCAGATGTATGGATGAATTTCCCAAAGCATGTAGTGCAAGGGCCTGCCTGAATACTTTCAAATGGTACTGTTTAAAGTTTTTTTATCCTATTATTATCTTGATAGGTAATAGCAGAATGTCCAAATGTGCTCAAATGTGTATTTATATCTTTGTATTATGACACTTCTTACCTGTCCAGTGGGCTGCCAATAGTGTAACTAAGGAGGGGCTGTTCCAAGTAATACCCATTATTTAGGCATTCATCTCTCAATGAAGTGGAAAGGGTTACCTGTCCAAGAGCTCCCCCCCTATAATGTTAGAAAGGGCCCAGGAGAGGGGGGGAGGGGGAATATGATAGGTGTACCTTATACTTTGGTGTTGTTAAATTCCCATTAATAAATGTTATCTTGATGTTGGCCAAGAATGTTGGTGTCTAATCAGCTTTCCCTGTTTATGTGCAAAATGACAAATTTTTTTTTGGTTTTCCTAAACAGTTTCCTTCCACGCCACAGGAATGGCAGACTGTGGCCTCCCACTTTGCCCAGCGGTGGGACTTTCCTAACTGCGGAGGGGCAATTGATGGGAAACACCACCCAACTCGGGGTCGTACTATTATAATTATAAGGGGTTCAATAGTATTGTGATGTTGGCGGTGGTGTCGGCTAATTACGAGTTCCTGTATGTGGACGTGGGGAAGAATGGCCGGATGTCCGATGGTGAAGTCATCGCCCAGACGGAGTTTTATAGGTGTCTCCAGAATGGCAGTTTGGACTTGCCACCTCCAGAAGACAATGTGGAAGGACTCCCATTCGTCTTCATTGCGGATGAAGCTTTTGCGCTGGGGGACCATCTTATGCGGCCATTCCCTATGAGGACCCTCACCCCGGACCAGAGGGTTTTTAATTACCGGCTGGCCAGAGCCAGAAGAGTGGTGGAGAACATGTTTGTAATCATGGCCAGCCGGTTCTGCCTATTTCTTACACCCATACATATGTCGAAGTACAAACTGAATCACATTATCCTGGCATGCTGTGTTCTACACAACTTTTTACGGAAACATTCTGCAAACTATGCTGGCTCAGTTGGGCCTGAGGCCGGAATTCAAAATGAACCAACCCTGACGGCGCTTGAAAGTGGCCGTCCTGGCTTGCCCTCCCTGAGTGCCCGTGATGTCCGGCTAAGATACCTTGAGTTCTTTGTGGGTAGGGGGGCTATCAATATGCCAGACAATGTGTGAAACCTTTATCAAATAAAAAAAAAATAAGGAAATCTTTGGTGACATTTACTGCTTGTGTTTGTTTTAGCTGACCCTGACAGAAATGTGGTGAGTCCTGAAAATGGCGTGATTGTGTAACATTATACAAAGCACTGTTGGGTGTTATTTACTAAAGGCATAAACACTTTGCACTACAAGTGCACTTGAAACTGCACTTGTAGTGCAAAGTGGATTTGCCCTTATGAAATAACACCCATTGTCACAGAAAGCAGCAATTAGAGCACCACAAAAGTGTTGTAGCGTTGAGACAATTATACACACATTCTTGATTAACAATCTTTTTAATACCTGCACAATCACATGTGCATTTTGACAAGGTTTTTAAAACAAACAAACATGTTTGTTGTATAACAATTTTGGGGTGGCATTAGAAAAAGTAGAAATGTCCATTTAAGATAAAACAGGCATGTTTAAAACCAACAAGAAAGACACAAATCTTGAACTTACAAAGTTCACATTAGGTAGAACTTGAAGGCAATATCAGACATGAGTATTTAGGAACTGTGTTTGATATTGCATTCAGATGGGGTGAAGTCACCCCAGGAAAAGCCAAATTTTGAAGATGCACACCAATTTACGAATGTCAACATGTGCTAGCTGCCATCACGGGGGATCAAGGGGCGTGTTTTGGGGGAGCAACCCCTTCCTCTCAGCTACTTTATTATTGAGGAAGGGGTTGCACCCCCAAAACGCGTCCACTGATCTCCCGTGATGGCAGATAGCACATGTTGACACACTGTGTGCCTCTTCAAAATTTGGCTTTTCTACAATTTGCGAAAAAATTTTAACATTGTAGCACACCATAAAAGAAAGGGCTTTGGAGGGGTTTTAAACTCTCCCCAAAACATCAATGATGTTGTTATTTTTTTTAATAACATCATTGATGTTTTTCGTGATGTTTTCCAATGCAACATTACACCCCATGATCTCCCCAATCAGGATCTGGGCACTTTCCGCGGTGAAAGGATCTGGATCCACAACATCACGATCACCTAAAAAGATAGAAACCAAAAAAAAAGCATGTATTATAAATATGCCGGCATCCATCTCTTACCTGAGCCTGTGGTCGCAGACACTCACCTGTTGTGGTGACTAGTTCCACCACGTCTTCTTCCTCCTCCTGCTCTTCTTGTGTTTGGGGTATTTTCCCTTCTTCCAGAGGTGGGGGGTCTCTGGTCTCCTCGGATGAGGGTTGTCCTCCGAGTCTTTTCTCCCCTATGTGAAAAAAAAAGGGTATACTTAGCACACGGATATTTGATGGCAGAACTATAAATACGAAACATTGCTTAGAAGTGGGGTACAATTGTCTATTTTGGCAGAGTTCCAAGATGTAGAATTTTAAGTGTCCTTTCTCTAGCTTAAATACTTACCTGTCTTGTACAAGCTTCACAGATGGAGACACCCCTATAGTATACACTGGAGCACCTGTGTGGGCCCCCTAATAAAAATGGTGTTCTGGTGTCCCACACTAGTGCTCCATGTCCAGATGTGAAAACTGCTGCTGAGTGTCCTCTCCTTACACAGAATCTAGTTTGCATTTCATTCTAGTAACAAACCCATCTACACAACCAAATTATTTTCAGACAAGTAGGCCCTAAAAAATGTGGTCAAATGCATATGGCCAAAACAATGGTGTTTTATAGGCCGAAATAAAAATGTTTGATACGAACGAATAATGTGCCCATGAACATGAAATCTGCCATTTTAAACTGTGCAACAGTTCCTAAAAGCATATGGAGCAGCACGAACGTAATAAACACAAAAAGAATAGAAACACAGCACAACTACTTACTTTTTTGCAGCACTCTCCGGATCTTTCTGTACTGCTCGTGCTCTCGTAATTTTAGGTCCGACCACCGCTTCCTGAGCTGATCTTTCGATCGTCGTACCCAGAAATTCCGGTGCAGACTTTTGACCACTTTCGCCATGATCTTGGCCTTTCGGACATTGGGGTTGGGGTAAGGTCCATACTTTCCATCATAGTCGGCTCTCTTTAGGATGTCGACCATCTCCAACATCTCCCCAAAGGACATATTTGAGGCCTTAAATCGTCTCCTTCTGGATCCAGACGTTTCAGGCTCCGGGCTTGTCTCCTCCTCCTCCTCGTTGCTATAATTAGCACGCACCTGCTCTGACTCCGCCATGTGCTCTGCCCCCAATGCGCCGAACGAAAAGGGGCGGGGAATAAACTAGAAAGAACGTCCGGGGCGGGCGGAGTTACACGCATGCGCAGTGTGTATAAAGCGTAACACGCGTGCGTAGTATGTACAATCTGTGAGCGGAGGAAGGAGTATCTGAGGCGCAGATCGTGATAACGAAGGTAAGATTTAACATTGGGCCTATACTGCTTCTAGATTGAGGCCTGTATTTGCACAAGTTTAGAAGACTTTAGGCTGACATTAGGGTTTGTCTTGTGTTGTGTCTTGCAGTGAAAATGGATATCTTGAAAGATAACGACTTTATGGCAAGCTTCATCGATATGTTCAGGGAGCTGCCTTGTCTGTGGCAGATAAACCACCCACATTATAAGAACCAAACAAAGAGGAAGGCAGCACTGGATAAATTGCTGGAATTTGTGAAGACGGTGGTCCCCACGTCAGACATCACCTATTTGAAGATCCTAATTGGTGGCCTGAGGAGCACTTATCTAAGGGAGCACAAGAAGGTCCAGGATTCCCAGAGATCCGGAGCTGCAGATGACATCTATGTCCCCAGACTGTGGTACTATGACAGGCTGCATTTTCTGGCAGGTCAGACTGAACCCAGGCCAGCACTCTCCAGTCTTCCTTCCACGCTTCCTTCCACCCCAGCTGAGGCTTCTGACGCCCAACCTGGGCCTTCCAGGCAGCAACATGTGGAGGAGCCCAGCTTGAGCCAGGTATAGCATTCCTCTAAATATTTCTGGTTGTCCAATCAATGATGTTAAATAGATGTTAGTTTGGAGTACTAAGTTATGATTGTGATTGATGAAGCAAAAACTTAAACCATGTCGTTTTTCATACACAGGGAAGTCTCAGCCAGGAGGTGGCTGGGCCAAGCAGGCTGCCTGATATCCAGGTCCCTCCCCTACACCCGCAAAGACAAAGTGGCAGGAAGAGGAGTACCCTGGAGGAGGCTGCCATAGACCTCTTTTGGAAGGCTACAGAGGCCCTGAGAACCCCCCACACTGTGAAGGAGGACTTTGCTTGCATAACTGCCTGCAAAATGCTGCAGATGGAGAAGGGCCAACAACTCCTGTGTGAGTCCTTAATTTTGGAAGCTCTCAATAAGGGGTTGAGGGGCCAAATAACATCTGCTACCCACATTTGTAACCTCACACATGGTCCTCCTCTTCCTCCAGGTCCTACTAGTCCTCCTCCTCCTCCAGGTCCTACTCCTCCTCCTGTCACATCTCCAACACCAGAGCCACAGCCGGGAAGGAAGCGCGGAAAGAAGACCAGAAGACCCTGGGTCCAGTCTGGTCTGGCAAAAGATGCAGCCTCTTGTAGTACCACAGCCTGGGGACACAGATGTCATCTGCTGCTGACTGCACTCCCTTAGATATGGACTCCTCAGGCCACCAATTTTGATGTTAAAGAATTGATGTCTGCCCTGGGGGTCCAAGGCTTTGCCAATTTCTGCTGTTTATCCAGCGTTGCCTCCCTCTTTGTTTGGTCCTGAGCCCTTAATAAAGGATTTTTTGTTTCAATTATACTCTCCTATGTGTTTTTTCCTTGAAAAAGGACAGTTTGTTTGTGAGGATTCAGGTACATTTCTAAAGTACAATGTAAAATTAACAAGGGACACCAACACCAAACAATCTCCTTGAGATTAAATAATATAAGATATCAATGGTGTTGTGGTAACTTGACACACAAAACACACACAAAAATATTAAGGAGTAAAACTAAAAATAAAACAAAGATCAACCTTGAAAAAAAAAAAAAAAAAAAAAAAAGCCTTTAAAAAAAAAAAAAGAAGAAAACAACCCAAAAATAATTTTGTCAGATGTGACAAATCCAAATATATTGAGGGAGTCCCGATAAATAATAAAGAAACAAGTTTGTGAGAAGTCTGTGTGAATATGAGCAGCCAAACTACTTCATTCTTCTCACATTATAAAGAAGAAGAGAGTGCGCTGTATTAAACCATTTTTGACATAGCACCGTGACGAAAGTGCTGTATCCATTGCGAACGCTAATTTTACCAGACCGAGCTGTTCCTTCTCGGAATTTCTTCTGAGCATGCGTGGCACTTTGTGCGTCGAAACTGGCCACAGACGGTCGGAATTGACGCGATCGGATTTTGTTGTCGGAAAATTTTACAGCCTGCTCTCAAACTTTGTGTGTCGGAAAATCCGATGGAAAATGTCCGATGGAGCCCACACACACGGTCGGAATGTCCGACAACACGCTCCAATCAGACATTTTCCATCGGAAAATCCGACAGTGTGTACGGGGCAATAGGCTTGGCAATGTGTGAAGGAGCAGTAAAACACAGCCCCTTTGTTGCACCACAAAGCAGGAAGCAGAACCCGATGTAATGAAATAATTTTACTAATTTGGCTGTCAATATATATATATATATATTTAAAAAAAAATAATTGTGGAATACAAAAAACAATGCATCAAATGTTAAAAACTGACTTGACAAGAGACATCAGTTGATTAAACAAGGCATACAAAAATAGTCTTTTATCTTCATTACAACAACTGATTAATAGTCAAATTAAATGCACAAACTTCTCTAATGAGAGGAGAATTACGAATATTTAATGAAATTATACTTTTGTTTGTTGGGCCATTTTTCTAATTGGTTGCTTATTAAAAATGCCATTCATTTGAAAAGATTATATTGCATTTTCCTTTCCTTTCCCCATTGCTCAAGCTTCAAGTTAATGCCTGATGAGAAGTGACATCTATTGGTAGTGTTGGTGTAAATGTAAAATTACTGTTATAGGCAGACTGCTTAAAACATAGGCAATGTCTTCCTCTATGAGATATCGGTGTTTTGCTTCTTATTTTTTTTAATTTGCACAGTGCCTCTGACCCTTGTATGTACTACAGGTGTCTCATAGTAATGTAGAAGAGTCACAGCAGCAAAAGACCAAGAGGATTGAGTGTGCCTCCTTTTTTTATTTTTAACCACTTGCTGACCAGCCGCCGTCATTATACTGCGGCAGGTCGGCACGATCCCGCGAACCGTCGTAGCTATATGTCAGTCCCTTTAAGCGGAATAGCAGGCACGCGCGCCCACTGCACACTGGAGGTGCCGATGCTCGTGACCGGAGGTCACGATGACCACCGGCCACGAGCAATCGCGGGCACGAGAGGAAGAACAGGGACATGTGTGTGTAAACACAGACATCCCAGTTCTGTGAAGAGAGGAGAGAGATTGTGAGTTCCTACAGGCTAGGAAACCATGATCTCTTATCTCCTATAGTCATTTCTATCCCCCACAGTTAGAACACACACATAGGGAAAACAGTTAACGCCTTGATCGCCCCCTAGTGTTAACCCCTTTCCTGCCAGTGACATTTATACAGTAATCAGTGCATTTTTATAGCACTGATCGCTGTATAATTGTCAATCGTCCCAAAAATGTGTCAAAAGTGTCCGATGCGTCCGCCATAATATCGCAGTCTCGGTAAAAATCGCAGATCGCCGCCATTGCTAGTAATAAAAAAATAAGAATAAAAATGCCATAAATCTATCCCCTATCTTGTAGACGCTATAACTTTTGCACAAACCAATCAATATACGCTTTTTGCGATTTTTATTACCAAAAATATGTAGAAGAATACATATCAGCCTAAACTGAGGAAAAAATAAAATAAATTGGGGATATTTTTTTTTTTTTTTTTTTTAATTGTTTATTTATTAAGTATATTCAAGTATACATAAACAGAGTATTCATTCTTTTAGAAAAGACATTGATAGCAGCATATTTTCAATGAGGTAAAACATTTTTTGGTAGCTTATTACATATCAAGAAGAAATAACACTAGGTGTCAAATGATTTTCAGACAATACATACACATAATGGTAGAAATAAGAGGGTCAGTTAGTGAAATAAAGCAATGGCATGGTTTGTGGCCCTGCTGCAGTCAATCAATATAGGAAACTGTCTTTATATCTCATTGACTCTGGACTACCTGGGGTTCTCTATGTTGTATTCAGAGGAATCCCAGTGTCCCCATATAGCCTCAAATTTGGGAAGGGAGTCGTCAATTATGGCTGTGATACATTCCATCCTGCGAATGTCTGTAATTACTGACAAAAATTGTGCAAAAGTAGGGGGGGTGTTAACTAACCAACATTGGGGTATAACCCGTTTGGCTGCTAATAAGATGAAAGCCATCAGTTTCCTAAGTGTTTTTGGCATCTTAGGGAGGGGCAAGCCCAGCAAGAGATGTATAGGTTGATAGGGTATAGGGAATTTTAGAATTTTCCCCAACAGGGCATGGATCTGTGACCAATATGGCATTATCAAGGGACATTCCCAAAATATATGGAAGTGAGTGCCCAGAGATGAGCCACATCTCCAGCATTGACCGGATGTAGTCAGTTTCTGTCTTAAAAGAAACTCCGGGGTTCTATACCAGAACATCAGTATTTTATAGGATGTTTCTTTCTGAGTCACACACCTGGATGTCTTAGATGCATTTTCCCAGATATTCTTCCATTCACTTATTTGAATAGGTCTGTTTAAAATATGGGACCATTTGCGCATATATGTGTGAGTCTGTTCTGTGATAGGAGAGGCAGCATGCAGAATTTTGTAAATGGTGGATATTAGATGAGAGTCATGAGGGCCTCTGGAGCACACCTCTTCAAATTCAGTAGGGATAGTTAGGGTCAGTTGTGGTATTTTGGTGGAGAGAAAATGTTGGATTTGTAGAAAGGAGTAAAAGAGGTTTTTTGGGATTTTATATTTAGATTGTAGGTCAGTAAAAGTGAGGCGTTTGCGGGTAACTGGGTTAACCAGGTGGCGTAGTTGGAAAATACCGGCTTTCGTCCAGGGCAACATGGCATCATAAGAGAGACTATCAGGGATTTCCGGATTAAAGGTAATATTTGTTAAAGGAGAGCATGGGGATGAAAGTTTATATTTATCGGAGCAGCTTTTCCATATTGAGAGGGTAAATAGCATCGGATTTAGGCTGATTTTACGTAACTGAGAGATGAATTTATCCGAAGATGGCCATAACATATAGCATGGATGTGCGGGAACCGTGATGCCCATTTCTATCTCAGACCATCTGTTAGGGGCGTATCTGGATGTCCAAGAAGTTATTGTTCTTAGATGGGAGGCATAATAATATTTGATTATGTCGGGTGCCCCCAAACCTCCACCGGCTCGGGATGCAAAGAGTACCGAGCTAGCTATCCTATGAGATTTATGATTCCAAATAAAATTTAGGAAATTTCGTTGGATTAACTTTAATTGGGACATTGGAACCTTGACTGGGAGGGTCTCAAAGAGATAAAGGAGTTTAGGGAGCACCGACATTTTGAGGACATTTATCCTTCCAAGAAGGGATAAGGGGAGGTTCGTCCATGACTTTAATAATTTGTTGATTTCTATGAACATAGGAGGAAAATTGGCCTGAAAAAGAGTGGAGTAGGAGGAGGTCAGATAAACCCCAAGATATTTCAAGGAGTGGGTGCACCAACGATATTTGAAATTTTCCTGTAAAGTTGAGAGCATATCTGTGGAAAGGTTAATAGGGAGGGCTTCAGTTTTGGTCGGGTTTATTTTAAAACCTGAAATGCTGCCAAATTGATGTAGAATTGCATGAAGAGAGGGGAGTGATATATGGGGATGGGTCAATGTTACTAGAATGTCGTCAGCAAATAGGGACAGTTTGTATTCCTGATGTCTCAGCGCCACTCCCCCTATGTCAGGGTGGGAACGAATAGCTTCGGCCAGAGGTTCCAGGCTTAAAATAAAAAGTAAGGGGGATAGAGGGCATCCCTGACGAGTACCATTACTTAGGGAGAATAGCGGAGAGACATGGGAAGACAACTGTACCTGGGATGTGGGCGTGGAGTAAAGCGCTCTTAAAGCGTGTATAAAGGGACCTGAAATTCCATATCTAGTCAAAATGGCGAACATAAAAGACCAGTTTAGGCGATCAAACGCCTTCTGAGCATCTAAACTAAGGACTATCGCAGGTTTCTTAGTTTTAGTCAGTAGATCAATAAGATCGATAATTCTTCTAGTGTTGTCTCCTGCGTGTCTAGTGGGAACAAAACCGACCTGGTCCCTATGTATAAGTGAGGGAAGAAGTAGGGACAGTCTGTTAGCTAAAATTTTTGTGAAAATCTTATAATCAGAGTTCAGGAGGGCAATGGGGCGATAATTGTCTGGTAGTGATAAGTCCTTATCCGGTTTCGGAATAACTGTAATAAAGGCATGAAGGAATTGGGAGTGCGGAACTTTTCCTGACATCAGAGAGGTAAATAAACTTATCATATGGGGTATTAAAACTGGTAGGAAGCTTTTAAAATATGAATAAGGAAGCCCGTCGGGCCCTGGGGACTTGTGGGTCGGAAGCTGTTTAATAACCGCTGTAATTTCTTCAGCAGAGATGGGAGCATTGAGCCCTGAGCGTTTCTCAGGAGAGAGTATAGGAAGATTTAGAGTTTTGATAAAGTCATCAAACTTTTCTTGAGTGAATGTAAAATTTTGGTCTGTTGCTAGGCAGTTATAGAGTTTTTGGTAATAATCACCAAAGACTTTGGACATGTGTTGGGGGCAATATGTAGGTTCACCGTTGGGTTGTAATAGTAAATCAGGGATTGAGGCTGCGGGTCTAGGTTTTAATTTGTTGACTAGCATTCTATGGGGTCTATTAGCGAATTCGTAAAACTTTTGTTTGGACCATAGCAAGGATTTAGCAAGTGTATTCAGATCAAGAGATTTAATGCGGTTACGTAACGATACCACTGATCTAAGGCGTTCCACCGTAGGGGAGCTGACAAGGGATTCCTCTGCTTTGGATAAGTCATATAAGAGCGATGATCTTTGAAGAGCTCGGTCTTTTTTAAGACGAGAGCTTGAGGAGATGCACTCTCCCCTGAAAAAGGCCTTATGAGCCTCCCATAGGGTGGACGCCTCAGAAACCGAACCCTCGTTAAGTTCAAAAAATTCTGTCAGTTTTTTCTGGAGATGAATATGAATATCAGGTATTTTAAGAAGGGTCTCGTTAAGACGCCAGTGGCACGACCTAGATGTAGGTTTGGTTAGGAGGAGATCAAGGGTTATGGGGGCATGATCCGACCATGTGATTGTATTTATTTCTGAATGGACTACATATGACAGTAAGGGTGCTGAGACAAAGAAGTGATCTAGTCTTGTATATAGCTTGTGTGGGGGTGAATAGAATGTAAATTGTTTGGCTGTAGGGTGTTTTATCCTCCAAGTATCAAAGAGGTTGTGAGCTCTGATAAGTTTTCTAAAGGATGTAGCCATCTTTTGAACCTGGGGAGGTGGGGTGTGTGTAAAAAGGGCAAGTCTATCTTTAGTCGGAGACATGCATAAATTGAAATCCCCCCCAATGACCATGAATGGTTGAGAGAAGGATTGCAATTTTTCAAAAAACCTTTCAAGAAAACCAATCTGTCCTGTGTTAGGTGCATACACATTGGCAAGGGTAAATGAAACATTTTCATGATCACAGCTCAGGAGAACAAAACGGCCTTGAGGGTCTAAGTATGTCGACCTGACACGGATATTAGAATTACGTTTCAATAATATGGCTACTCCAGCCCTTCCAGAAGGGTCTGATGCTATATAAGCGGTAGGAAAATGCTTGGAGGCAAATTTAAAAGATCCCTCCGCTTTAAAATGTGTCTCCTGAACCATGATCACTTCTGCTCTGGATGTCCTAAACTCCTTCAATGCCAACCAACGTTTGCGGATGGAACCTAGACCTTTGACATTACATGACAGTATACTTACAGCCATAGCTCAGGTATATGAGTAAAGCAAATATTAAATTTAGAGGATAGGGAAGGAACGTGTACCATGATGTATAAAACATAATAATAGATGTATCATAGGAAATCATATGACAGTATTGTATAATTTTTAAAACATAACTGTATTTTGAACGTGGGTTTGAAAAAAAAAAACCCATATGTATGAGAAAATCAATCGAAACAAGGGGTTGGGAAGTAGAAAACAAAAACAGAAAGAGCAATAAAAAAAAGAGGAGATCCAGGTTAGAACCAAAAAGGGTCTCTAGTGAAAAAAAAAGAAAAAAAAAACATATACCAGTTAGGTATTAGGCCTGAGGCATGTAGAAGCCTCAGGAAATCACGGTCTCGAGTCAAGACCATGTTAACAGGGGGTGTGTCAGCCTACAAAATTAGACTTGTGGGCCTCCGCCCGATCCGAACATTAAAAAAGAAAAAGAAAAAACATGGAACCCCCAACATGGAGGTTATGTGCTGGGTTGTAACAAACAAGTAAGCAAATAAACATGTAAGGCACTTCGGATATGGAGGATCGACTCTGAGCACAGAGTCTCAGAACACATAGGTCAAAAAAAAAAAAATCTGACCTATGTGTAAAGAGGAATCAAAGGGATATGTCACATGACGTTTTCAAGTAGGTCCTTTAAATGGAGCCGCTCTTTGAGGTGTAACTGGTGTCTTCTTTGACTTCTGGCGTACCGGGGTCCATATTTTCCCAGGCGTGGACATCTGCCGGGAAGGTGGAATTTGTATCTGCAGGTCTTCATCTGGTATAGGAGGGAGACCTAGGTTTTTGATAAAAGTTTCGCATTCTTGTAGGTCTCGCATGGAGTGTTGTGAACCGTCTTTCATGACTGACAATCTGAACGGGAAACCCCAACGATAAGGGACTTGGTATTGTTGCAGATGGGAGGTAACTGGGCGTAGAGCGCGGCGTTTAGCCAAAGTGATGGGCGATAGATCATTGAAAATTTGTAGTTTTGCGCCTTTGAATTCGACCCTCGATCTGTTACGGGTAGCAATGGTCAAGGCCTCCTTGCTCTCATAAAAGTGGAAACGAGCGATTATGTCCCTGGGATTAGCACCTTGAGGAGGTTTAGGAGCCAGTGATCTGTGTGCTCTATCCAGGCGTCATTCTATGTCAGGGATATGAGGTACCAACTTGACAAACAGAGCAAGGAGATATGATCGAATTTCTTTATCTGGAATGGATTCCGGGACTCCGCGGAAGCGTAAGTTCTGACGGCGTTCTCGATTTTCGAGGTCTTCTTGCTGTGTTTGTAGTAGCGAGACTGCATTTTTCAGGCCTGCGTTTTCCTCTTCTAGGACATGGACATATTGAACCATGTCGTCGAATTTGGTTTCCAGATGATCCGTACGTTCACCAAGTTGATCTATTTCACCCCTAAGCTCATGGGCTAGCTTATTTACTTCTTTGGTGATATTATGGGTGATGTTGTGAAGCAGAGCTTGTAACTTGGTATCTAAAACGTCCACTGTTACAGGTAATAATGTTGCGGGGGAGACAGGTGGCTGTGGACGTTGTGAAGAGTCTTCTATAAAGAGAGAGGGATCTACTAATGGGAAATTGTCCGTTTGGTTCATAGCTGTCTCCGGGGTATTTGAGGCCGGGGAGTGGGGCCTCCGTAGGTATTTCTCCATTGAGTGGGTTCGCCGAAGTGCGGGGTGAGACTTGTTTTGAGTATACGGTGCGTTGGTCTCCAATTTTACCCATGCACTAATTGAGAAGTAACTATGGGGTACCTTGAAAAGTTAGTGCGTCTCCCGGGTCTTGAAAATAATAGCGTTGCGGAACGGGAGGTTCGGATCTGTAGGCGGAGGTTAAGGCTTAGAATTCAGACGTCTTCCATTTTTGCAAGCTGCGTGTGCGTTTTACATGGAACAGTTGTAAGGGTGATTTGTTAGGTAACTGTTACAGAGCATAATGTTCCCAGTAGTGAGTATTGATAAGGATGTATAAAGAGATTAATTATGATGAGTGGGTGCAGCTTAGAGGAACAGAAGCAGCTGGGTGTATTTTGGAGTCCCAAAATGGCCGCCGGCCTCCGTGTGTAGGCCAAAGCCTTGGTCTTTCCTGTGGTGACAGTTAGTGCTTAATGTCCGGGATGTTTGGCTGTGGGATGGTAAGTGTGGGTGATTCCACTGCTCACTGTGTCTCTGGGTTATGATGAGTAAGCACAGTTTGGATGAATAGAAGCAGCTGGGTGTATCTTGGAGTCCCAAGATGGCCACCGACCTCCGTGTGTAGGCCGAAGCCGCGGTCTTTCCTATGGGCCGGCCGGCCGGCTGTGTGATTGCCGCTCCGTCTGGGCTTCGTCTGGGCTAAAGGGCTCCTGGGGAGGCACACAGCTAATGGGGCAGTTGGCGGTTGATGTCAGGGACGCTTGGTTTTGGGATGGGAGGTGTGGATGTTCCCACTACTCACTGTGTCCTCCAGGGAGCTGGCGTGGCCTGATCAGTAGGCCGCAGGCTGTAGATGGACGTCAGGCCGCGGTATTTCAGGGCTCACGGTCGGGGATCCCCAGGCAGCACCGCTCCGCTTCAGGTCTATCCAGCAGCCGCCGAAGGTGTCCCGCTGGCCGGTGGAGGTAAGATGATTGCTGTTTAGAAGCGTGGGGGCCGAGAGGCCTCAAGATGGCGTCGGGCCTCGAGCCCAGGGAGCAGAGAGCCAGACCGGGATGTATACAGTCGGGTAGATTCCGAAATGGAGGGTAATTTTTAGCTGTGTTTGCAGCAGGGATTGTAGTGAGTAGTATGCCGTGCTTTTGGAAGTTCTCCGGGGTAAGAGAAAGGTAGGATGGCAGTAGATTGCTTGTTGGCTGAGCAGAGCTCAATACAAGCACGTCTTCCTTGCTCAGTGTCCGGACACTCCCCCCCAAATTGGGGATATTTATTATAGCAAAAATTACAAAATATTGTGTTTTTTTCAAAATTGTCGCTCTTTTTTGTTTATAGTGCAAAAAATAAAAACTGCAGAGATGATCAAATACCACCAAAAGAAAGCTCTGTTTGTGGGGAAAAAAAAGGATGTTTGGGTACAGCGTCGCACAACCGCACAATTGTCATTTGAAGCGATGCAGTGCCATATCGCAAAAAATGGCCTAGTCATTGAGCAGCCAATTCTTCTGGGGCTGAAGTGGTTAAAGATTTTTCTTGAACTTTTTTTTAGAGCATAGGTCTGAAGTGCTTGGTATGAATTAGAGATGGGCCGCCACACCATTTACTTTTTTTTTCTTTTTTATTACAAGCTGCTTTGTTAACACACTAAATGAAAAAGGTAAGGTGACGTCACTAGTTGCTAAGGCAGGTGTAGGCACCCACTGCTTCCTTGATAACCAGTGACAGCGGAAGAAGGAAGCAGGAGAAAACAACAGCTACTAAATGCATTAAGATAAAAAACCTTCTGTGTGCAGCAGCCCCCTTAATACTTACCTGAACCCCATCTCAATTCACGATGTTGCACAAGAGCCACAAAGGCCTGGGGACTCTCCCTTCTTATTGGCTGAGACAGCAGCGAGCACCATTGGCACCCGCTGCTGTCAATCACCCCAGAATTCTGTTTGGGTTTTTTTTGCTTCCTGGTCTCCCTGTTTACTCATTTTGCAATAATCTGAAATTATAACCTCAAAATCTTTTTTTGCTGTAGCCATAGATAACACGGTATACTGTTTACTACGTAATGATTTCCTCCCTCCAGCTCAATAAACAATCCTCCTTGAAGTCCCAACTACTTCAACCATGGAAAAATCATTCCACCAAATTTTTGGAAACTACAGTATATTCAAAATGAAACAGTCATGGCATGGAAGAATCAGAATATTTAGCCTAACACTTCCCCTAGTAGGTCAAACTTCACCGGAAGTCTAAATGTTGCGGTCCCCATCAGCTGCTTGACCTGCAGTGTTAAATAACAGAGCTCTGGACTTATAGTGACGGGTATCAGGTTAAAAAAAATGCAATTGAAGGTTCCTTGCAAGAAAAGAGGTACAATACTCAACTCTCTGGTGGCCTAAGTCCCTGAACTTCTCTAATCGGTGCTACAGCCTCTGCCAGTGTTTTCACAATTTGAAACCTCTGGGAGTATCGGATGCTTGTCCCCCTCACTGCGCACTGTGGTTCAATCCTCTCACCCCTTTTCCATTACAGGAGTCAGCAGTGATGTGGGGGGTCAGAAGATGGAACCACATCATGAAGCGAGGAACACAGGCATCCAACATTTTCTCTGACCACTGGAAAGGTGAGAATAATACCCTTCCTCTTGCAAGAAATTTTTGCTTTTTCTAAGCTTACAGGGTAATTTTACTAAGTGGTTGGTTTGCCAACTCCTACCTTCAAAACCTTCTTGTTGGTCAATCATGTCATCCATCAAAGCACTGAATTAACAGGCAGGTGCAGGAGCGAGTAGGTGGACTATACTCAGGCCTGTACTGGCCATAGGGACTACCGGGAGATTCCCGGTGGGCTGATGGCTCAGTGGGCCAGTCAGGTGCAGTCCTGGAGCCGCTCCTCTCTGACAGTGAGTGATCGCAATTTCACTCCTGTCAGGAGGAGAAGCTTCCTTCCATTAGGCGTTATGCTCCCTCCAGCCTGCAGGGGGAGATAGACCAACGGCAGACTTTCCTTCCTCTCTCCCCTATCACTTGTTATCACATGACTGGAGAGAGGAACGAGAAGCTGCCTTCAAAACGGTTAGTACATGTGGGAGAGGGAGGAGAGGGAGGACACTGCTGTGATGGGCTGCTGATGGGGGCTCTCTGATGGGGACTGTGATGTGAAGTGGGCTGCTGGTGGGGACTGTGATGTGAAGTGGGCTGCTGGTGGGGACTCTGATGTGAAGTGGGCTGCTGGTGGGGACTCTGATGTGAAGGGAGCTGCTGGTGGGGACTGCTATGTGAAGTGGGCTGCTGGTGGGGACTCTGATGTGAAGGGAGCTGCTGGTGGGGACTGCTATGTGAAGTGGGCTGCTGGTGGGGACTCTCTGTGAAGGGAGCTGCTGATTGGGACACTCTGATGTAAGGGGGATGCTGTTGGGGATACTCTGATGTAAGGGGGATGTTGTTGGGGACACTCTGATGTAAGGGGGATGCTGTTGGGGACACTCTTATGTAAGGGGGACTCTGTTGGGGACACTCTTATGTAAGGGGGACGCTGTTGGGGACACTTTGATGTTAGGGGGACGCTGTTGGGGACACTCTGATGTAAGGGGGTGCTGTTGGGGACACTCTGATGTAAGGGGGCGCTGTTGGGAACACTCTGATGTAAGGGGGACTCTGTTGGGGACACTTTGATGTAAGGGGGACGCTGTTGGGGACACTCTGATGTAAGGGGGACGCTGTTGGGAACACTCTGATGTAAGGGGGACTCTGTTGGGGACACTCTGATGTAAGGGGGGCGCTGTTGGGAACACTCTGATGTAAGGGGGACTCTGTTGGGGCACTCTGATGTAAGGGGGGCGCTGTTGAGGACACTCTGATGTAAGGGGGATGCTGTTGGGGACACTCTGATGTAAGGGGGATGCTGTTGGGAACACTCTGATGTAAGGGGGACGCTGTTGGGAACACTCTGATGTAAGGGGGACTCTGTTGGGGACACTCTGATGTAAGAGGGGTGCTGTTGGGGACACTCTGATGTAAGGGGGGCGCTGTTGGGGACACTCTGATGTAAGGGGGGGCGCTGTTGGGGACACTCTAATGTAAGGGGGGCGCTGTTGGGAACACTCTGATGTAAGGGGGATGCTGTTGGGGACACTCAAAATTCAAGTGGGCCAGTCATGAGGAAGTCCAGGGCCAAATTTTTGTCCCAGTCCAGCCCTGACTATACTTGGAAATGTTCTATAAGGCAGATTAAAGTGTCTCAGGTTTCAGGGGTTTCTGGGCACTTGAAGAGGGCTGAAAGTATACGCAGGAGATACCTGCACTGGATGTGTGAGTTCACTCCACATTTTTTTCTAAACAAAACAACCTGTAGGTATAGTAGGGGCCCTTCATAATGGTCACAGCAGAACTAGATAATCTCACCAACAGAGGAAATTGTCAAGTGGTTTCACACTCCAGCATCTACCAAACAGTGAAATAATCGTTTTGAGTGGTCTGACCCTTTAATTGTGCAAGACTCAAAACAGCTCATTAATAACTCTGTAGATGCCTGTAAATGAATAGGCATAATGCAGAAGACAACACAGAGTGAGCTGAGGTATGCAATCTGTATAGAGCTGGGGCACCAGGAACATCTGCTTTGCTACTAATGGGATGCAAAAACATGAATTGACATTCCCCAGGATCTTATTAACAACCATGCTAGCAAGATGTAAGTTACACACTGTGGACCTTCTTATCTGCATCCTGCCTTTCCTCTGCGAGACGTCCCTGGACAATTTTCTACTCACAGTCTCCACCACATCTGTTACCTCCACTGGATTCCCAAGTATGATCTGGGCCTTATTTATAAGCAATTTAGACATATCTGAGACTTAAAAGGGTAGAGCTAGGTATGGCTAATTAGTTGGTTGTATTCCACTTGCATTAAACAGAAAAGATAACTGTGGATTCCTGTGGTTTGATTGACTGCATTGAAAATTTCACTTGTTTTTAAAGTTTTATTAGTTAATTTTCTAAAGTTCTGCTGGCTTTCGAGCTATTTTTTTTTCTTCTGTTCATAATAACTGACCTGCCATTAACTAGCAGAGAAGACACATACAACTCCAGGAAATTTTTTTTGTTTTAAATTTTCAATCAACTATGGCTGCAATGTTCACATTAAACCCAAAACTGTCCCCTGCAGGACCTCTTCTCCACCACAAGATGCCTTAGTCTTCTGGGTTGAATGACACCCAGCCTTACTCAGCACGGAAGGTCAAAGAAGGACTGTGAGCCCCGGGCCACAGTGTATTGACAGGCAGAGTGTTGTTGATGTGCATTTTTTAAGACCATCAACCACTGGAGAAGACCGAGGAGAACCTTCTGCATTAGGTGACCAACCAGAAGACATCAGAAAAACTATGTTGAAAAAATAAAAGTATAACATACTGCTTACAGGGTTTTCTATAGGGGAGCACGGAGGCTGGAAAGGAGTTGCTCAACCTCAGACATAGTTTTTATTTTTATTTTTTTCATATTGGATATAGTAGAAAAGAATGAGAACTTCTGTTTTGCTTTACCTTACATGATAATATGAGGTCTGCTTATCAGGGAGCCCTTCACTCCCTGTTTTAAACATGTTATGCTAAAGACATAAAAGAAAAAAAAAAACCTAAGAAAACATGTAAAAAATATTGCAGCTTAGCAGCTTAAGAGTGATCCTTTAATATTGATAACTGGTTGAGTGTTGGCTTCTATAGAGCCTCAAACACATGACATCTTTATCAGATGTTAACAGGAAAACATATTCAAAAGCTAAACTATTTATTTTCCCTGTGACCTTGGAACACTGTCCCTCTAATATAAAAAACTAAATCATGTCTAACATACAACCTCAAATTACAGATACCCTCCTGATGAAGCTGCAATAGTCTGCAAAACTAGTTGAGATGTTATCCGTGACCAACTATCCCACTGTGACCTCCTCTGTTTGAGGATCATTGTCTTGGTGATACACATGGATTGTTATCACGCTTTTAACCTGTAACTGATTATTATTTTTGTATTAATAAACTTTTGTAGTACTTTTATACATCTGCCTACACAATCGAATGTATTTGCCTCACTGTACCGAGATAGTCCAATCGCCCCATTTCTCTTGGGAAGCTTGGTTGTGGACCAAGCTCCCGATCCCTTTATTAACACACAACCCAACTCATGTCGCTCTAACAATACAATATTACTCATGTCTCTCCAACATACTGTATAATACAACTGATGTCTCTATAACATACGACTCAACTCATGTCTCATTAACATACAACCCAACTCATGCGTCTCTAACAAAAACCTAGTTTGTGTTTCTCTTACACACAACTCTTGTCTCTCTAATATACAATATTACTCATGTCTCTCTAACATACTGTATAATATAACTCATGTCTCTATAACATACAATCCAACTCATGCCTGTCTAACATATAATACAACGGATGTCTTTATAATACAACTGATGACTCTCATAAATACAATCCAACATTATCTCTCTTAACATACAACCCAACTTGTGACTTTCTACTCTCTAACCTACAACTCAACTCAGGTCTTTCTAACATACAATACAACTGACGTCTCTCTAACATAAGATATAGCTCATGTATATCTTGTATCGGGTCTTACAATGAGATTGGAGGAGAAGTGGTTTAACCTTAAGCTGTGTAGGAGGGTTTTCACTGTCAGGGCAGTAAGGATGTGGAACTCTCTTCCACAATTTGGTGGTGTCAGCAGGAAGTATTGATAGTTTTAAAAGACTCTTGGACATGCATCTTAGCGAACACAGTATACAAGCATAAGGGAAATGATTATCGACAAGGAAATACACACGCCCACACAGGTTGAACGGGATGAAATAGTGTCTTTATTCAACCTTACCAACTATTAAACTATGAAACTATGTATCTCTAACATACAACCCAACTCATGTATCTCTAACATACAATACAACTGATGTATCTCTAACATTGAATACAACTGATGTATCTCTAACATACAACCCAACTCACGTATCTCTAACATATAATACAATTGATGTCTCTCTAACATAAGATATAACTCATGTATCGCTAACATACAATATAACTGATGTAGCTCTAACATAAGATATAACTCATGTATCTCTTACATATAACCCAACATCATGTCTCTGTAACATACACTACAACTGACATTTCTGTAACATAAGATATGACATATGTCTTTCTAACATACAACCCAACTCACGTCTCTCTAAGATACAATATAACTGACATCTCTGTAACACAACATACAACTTAAGTCTCTCTGATATACAAACCAACTGAAGGCTCTCTAACATACAACACATAGCATGCCTCTCTAACATGGAAGAAAGATTGGCTGGTAACAGAACATTTTGGTTGTTGGCCCTAAACTACAAATCTTGATGAGTCCTGGTCTTCTAGTTTTCTGGAAAATAAGATATCATTACAGAAAATACAAACTGTCAAAAAAATATTAATCATAGCAGTTACCTGCTGTTAAATGAGCTACATGGACCATGATTCGGACCCCGGGTTTCAGCTCAAAATGAACCATGTCTTGATTGAGTTTGTTGATGAACACATCGGCAATCTGACAAAAGAAACACGTGTTTAATTAAAATAAAATCTTATATCGGGTTTCTAGTTCATCAAACAGTTATCATCCTTCTCACTGTATAAATTATTATTGTCTTAACACCATTATTTCTTCATTGTGTTGAGGTGACCTTTGTTGCTTCTAGCAGTATATGTATATGTATGTGTATTATTTTTTAAAGTGATTTATCATATACAGCTTTTAGTTTTGCTAAAAAAAAAAATTAAACAGTTAATTTACTGTATCTGTGCAATATACTGTATATAATGGGTAATGCCTAAACAAAATTGGTTCCATCCTTCTGGAGAGAAAAATAGATGAAGCAATAATCAGGGGGAGTACTGTGGCACAATATTTGCCATGTGTGCACTTAACATGAAAAAAGATAAACTCATCCGCCAATGTATCAGGTACACCTGTTTAACCACTTGGCCACTGGGCACTTAAACCCCCTTCCTAACCAGACCAATTTTCAGCTTTCAGTGCTCTCACAATTTGAATGACAATTACTCAGTCATGCAACACTGTACCCAAATGACATTTTTGGCCTTTTTTCCCACAAATAGAGCTTTCCTTTAGTGATATTTAATCACCTCTAGGTTTTTTATTTTTTGCGCTATAAAAAAAAAAAGACTGAAAATTCTGTAAAAAAAATGCATTTTCTTTGTTTCTGTTATAAAATTTTGCAAATGAGTAATTTTTCTTCATAAATTTTGGCCAAAATTTATACTGCTACATATCTTTGGTAAAAATAACCCAAATCGGTGTATGTCATTTAGTTTTTGTGAAAGGAAGGTAGAGTATGGTGGAGGGATGGCAGGATGGCAGAGTATGGTGGAGGGATGACAGGATGGCAGAGTATGGTGGAGGGATAACAGGATGGCAGAGAGATGGCAGGATGCAGAGTATGGCGGAGGGAAGGCAGGATGCAGAGTATGGTGGAGGGATGACAGGATGGCACAGGGATGGCAGGATGCAGAGTATGGTGGAGGGAAGGCAGGATGCAGAGTATGGTGGAGAGATGGCAGGATGGCACAGGGATGGCAGGATGCAGAGTATGGTGGATTCATGGCAGGATGCAGAGTATGGTGGAGGGATGGCAGGATGGCAGGATGCAGAGTATGGTGGAGGGATGGCAGAGGGATGACAGGATGCAGAGTATGGTGGAGGGATGGCAGAGGGATGGCAGGATGCAGAGTATGGTGGAGGGATGGCAGAGGGATGGCAGGATGCAGAGTATGGTGGATTGATGGCAGGATGGCAGGATGCAGAGTATGGTGGAGGGATGGCAGGATGGCAGGATGCAGAGTATGGTGGAAGGATGGCAGAGGGATGGCAGGATGCAGAGTATGGTGGAGGGATGGCAGAGGGATGGCAGGATGCAGAGTATGGTGGAGGGATGGCAGAGGGATGGCAGGATGCAGAGTATGGTGGAGGGATGGCAGGATGCAGAGTATGGTGGAGGGATGGCAGAGGCTGCAGTTGTTAGTGTCACTGAGCAGCGCTGTGCGTACTACACATCCAGCCCACAGCGCTGCTGAATCCGATCTCTCCCCTCTCCGCTCACACTGTACAGAGAGGGGAGAGAGGAGCCGGATATCACGCCAGTTTGTTTACATGTGATCGCTCCATCATTTGACGGAGCGATCACGTGGTAAATGGCCGATGTCAGCGGCCATTTACCGTGATCTGTGATGCGTTGGGTCCAGATGGGGAGCGCGATTCTGGGAGGACGTCAATGTACACCCTCCCAGAGTTATCGAACCGCCCTGTAGCTGTCATTCGGCTATGGGCTGGTTGTTAGGGTTGTTAAGTGGTTAATTGCTTCGTAACACAAATTGCTAATCAGCCAATCACATGGAAGCCACTTATGGCATTTAGGTATCTAGACATGGTGAAGACGACTTGCGGAAGTTCAAACCAAGCATCAGAATAGGGAAGAAAGGGGATTTAAGTGACTTTAAACGTGGCATGGTTGTTGGTGCCAGATGGCCAGATGAGCTGGTCTGAGTATTTCAAAAACTGTCGATCTACTGGGATTTTCATGCACAACCATCTCTCAGGTTTACAGAGAATAGTTAAAAAAAGAGAAAATATCCAGATGAGTTGCAGTTGTGTGGACAAAAATGCCTTGTTGATGTCAGAGGTCAGAGAAAAATGGGCAGACTGGTTCCAGATGATAGAAAGGCAACAGTAATGCCCCGTACACACGGTCGGACTTTGTTCGGACATTCCGACAACATAGCTTTCATCTCTTTATTTATTCTGAGCATGCGTGGCACTTTGTCCGTCGGATTTGTGTACACACGATCGGAATTTCCGACAACGGATTTTGTTGTCGGAAAATTTTATATCCTGCTCTCAAACTGTGTGTGTCTGAAAATCCGATGGAAAATGTGTGATGGAGCCTACACACGGTCGGAATTTCCGACAACAAGATCCTATCACACATTTTCCGTCGGAAAATCTGACCGTGTGTACGAGGCATAACTCAAATAACCAATCGTTACAACCAAGGAATGCAGAATACCATCTCTGAATGCACAACACATCGAACCTTGAAGCAGAAGACCACACCTGGTGCCACTCCTGTCAGCTAAGAACAGGACACCGAGGCTACAATTTGCAGAGGCTCACCAATATTGGACAATAGAAGATTGGAAAAACATTGCCTGGTCTGATGAGTCTCAATTTCAGCTGCGACATTCAGATGGTAGGGACAGAATTTGGCGTAAACAACATGAAAGCATTGATCCATCCTGCCTTGTATCAACGGTTCAGGCTGGTAGTGGTGGTTTAATGGTGTGGGGGATATTTTCTTGGCACACTTTGGGCCTCTTAGTACCAACTGAGAATCGTTTAAACACCACGGCCTACCTGAGTATTGTTGATGACCATGTCCATCCCTTTATGACTACAGTGTCCCCATCTTCTGATGGCTCCTTCCAGCAGGATAATGCACCATGTCACAAAGCTCAAATCATCTCACCACTGGTTTCTATAACAAGAGCCTCTTCCCCACAACCCTGCCATGGAATTTGGACTCCGTGCTTTGTTTTTTATTTTTTGTATGGGGTCCCCCTTGCCATCTGTGTCAGACCCTAAGCAGGAATAAGGGTTTGATATGTATTTTTAGGGGGAAGCCCACACACTTTTTTCTATTTTGGGTCCCCAATAACAACTTTACCAGACCCTCATATAAGATAAGGGTCTGGTAAAGATGTTGGGAATCCTGGGCCATTTTGTTTCACGGATGCAAGTGGATATAAAATGCCATTTACTGACTATTTAAACAGCATTTTTTCTCCATTGTAAGTGTCTGTTTTGCTGACGTGGGTTGGGGTTGGGGTGGGTTGTATGCATTCTACAGATAAGGCAGTTTACAGGCAGGGTCAGGACATCCACAGACATGTTATTTAAATGAATTTATATTTTTGATGCTTCATTTTAAGCATTAATAAAATCTCTGCTCCCTACCAAACTGAATTAAAAAAAAATGTTTTTGCATTGGTACATGTTCCACAGGGCAGTGCCCAACCCCCAGTGCCATTTGTTTGACAATCATTTGCCTATTATCCTAGAAAATGTTCATTGCTGATTTCTACTAAAATACATCTCCAACTGATGTCAATGGGGTTTAGGGTTTGGCACCCAAGCTCTTCCCAGACTGATTGTTAATTTGGCTCAACACTATTCTAAATCCACTGTAAGCAACATATACAACATAAGTACATGTGTATATACAGTAATATATATATATATATATATATATATATATATATATATATATAAAACGATATGTACAAGTTAACACAGCATTTGCCTCCCTTTGTTTATTCAGAATTTTTAAAGCATCTAAGAAATCTAAGCCAACAATTTTGGCACCATTAAATTTAGATTCATATAGGCTACTTCTACCTTGCAATTGATTTTGCAGTTATGTTTAAGTATGGGCATCTGGAAACAGCCAGAAAAAAAACTGACAGTAATCTAAAGCTGGCCATACATGGATCAAATTTCAGCTGATTCAGCAGAGACCACCAAATTTCAATCAACGTGTGAACACTGCAGAAGAACAGAAGTCAATCTACCAATCAACTTCTGTTCAACCACGATTGGGGGGATGGGATTTTTATTGGAAGGAGGAAGACAGGGGTAGGTATTAATCTAGAAGAGGAAATTGGGGTGGGAGGGGTGTTGGCTAAGAGTAGTGATTTATGGGGATTTATTTTGGAAGGGGGGGAGAAGGTTTGTACTAGGAGGGGGGATTTGGGGGGAATTTGTGCTGGGAGGGGGGGATTTGAAGTGGGGGGATGTGTACTAAGAGGGGACATTTTAGGGGTAGGTGATTTGTGTTAGAAGGGGTGTTTTTTTTTTTGAGGGGGGGGGCATTTGAGTTGGGGGGATTTGGGGAATGGGGGAGAAGAATTGTGCTTAGAGGGGGAATTTCAGCAGGAAGGCGGACTTGTACTGGGAGGAGGGGGGATTTATGCTTAGTGGATAAGCATGCGGATTAGTGCTCAGTGTTTTTTGGGAGGGATTTATGCTGGGGGGGGTGCAGTTTGATATTTTCATCTTGGGCTCTAGATGACCTTGTCCTGCCACTGGTCACAGGCAATAGGCTGTAGCACTCAACTGTGTATTCTGATGGTGGGGGAGTCTCCTTGCTGTCTGAATACAATGACACAGCAGAGGGGATTCCCCTCATCCACCTCAAACGTGTGGATGGGGGAATTGGGCAGTTTTTTTTTTTGTTAAACTGGCTGGTTGAATGAAAAAAAAAATGACCTATGTATGGCCAGCTTTAATCATTTCCTAAAAAGTAAAAAAAAAATAAAACAAAACAAAAACAAAAAACTATTACTATTTTTTTTCTAAAGTGCATGCACTTTAAAATGGTGTTTCTCCATATAAGTCAAACATGCTAAAGGTGAAAGGGCCCTCGCTAAAAGTCTGATGCAGATAAAATAATCCAGTATATGCAGAGTTCTGTAGGCAGCCGTCGTAGATAAAAACCCTTTCCTTCAATGACATCTGTAGAGTACGGCATTGGGGAAATGATATAGAATGTTCAGTGCGATTATGCAAACCCACAAGCATGATTTTTTTATTTGTATGTGACAAATCCATCCATCTGCTGGGACAAATCCAGAGGGAGCGTGAGAAACAGCGAGCTCTCCTTCTATCGTTAAGCATCTCCTGCGTTTTATTCAAAAAGACAATCAAGTAGCAAATTCATTTTTTTTTTTTAATAATGTTGCAAGTCCTATCTATAAAGATCGCAAAGTACAAAAGGGAAATATATAAAAAAAATTCTTCTTTAATTTTTTTTTTTAATATTTGATATATATAGCTTTTATTACCAAAACTACACATTTCAGATATAAAGAAGGAAGGATATGTTGCCTCCCATAGAGAGAGGTAGGAATCACACCATTGAATATAGTGATGTGTCACTTTCCGCCCAAATCAGTCCTGTACTCAACCAATAATGTCTTGCTGGGTTAGAGACATGCTGAGAACATGCTGCGCTAGGTTTTCTTTAGTGGCAACTGCATGTAGGCCCTAGGCTCTTGGCCATGGAAAAAGTGGATCTGTCAATCTAAAGACCAATCCTAACCCTTTAGTGGATGACTAGGCCTTCCAACACGTGGCACAGAAGGGAGCTGCCAACATAATTTCCTCAAGGAAAGCTAGATATTTCAGCCCCTATGCCTTAATACCAGAAACACTAATAATATCATAGACTTGCACACAGGGTGTGCCAGGGCACACCCCAATCATCTATAGTTGGCAAGTGTCTTGAATGATGCATATTATAGGGAGGAATCTCCTCTTCCACCTCCTCCCCAAGCAGTCTCAGGTACTTCCAGCTCTCAGGAGGACTGCAGGAACATCCCCCTTGCGTTCTTCTAGTACTGCAAAAAAGTTTGAGTGGGCAGGATGGGGATGCACGCGGTCTTGAAAATCGCACCCGGCCCGCCTTCCTTTGGTGGTGTGTCATGTTCCAGAGAGAGAGTGTGCTAAAATTATATTCAGTATATATATATATATATATATATATATATATATATATATATATATATATATATATATATATATTTACACACAGACACACACATGTGTTTGAGCATTGGGGTGCACACTCTAATGCAATAGGCTGTGCACACCTATATATAATATACATTAATGAGCAATTCCTCCATCAATGTACATTGGATGGATTTTAATGGTAGCAGATTCCTGCCTGTTTCTGTTCTGAAGAAATAGCTGTTTGTTTCATCATGTCCTTTGCAGACTGATTCTGAATGGAGGGTCTGGTTCATTATAATCACCTGGTGCACTGTCAGTGTCCTAATGTGAAAAGCTGCAGGGTCGGCATCCCTTTAGAAGTGTTTAACCCTTGGGGAGTATTGCACTGAACATGAAACTCCTGTTGCAGGGGGTGCCTAAAATTGACTTGTTTCTTAGAGCAGACTTCTGGGAAAATCAGTGAGCCAATCACACAAGCAGGAAATGACATTTCTGGGGGTGTTTTGTGCACCAAAAGTGTATAGAACTCTTTTAGGGTGCCATATTGCATTGAATTTTACAGAAAATTACTGCAGCTGTAGATTGAAAAAAGGAAAAGTATTAAATTTCAACATAACATGTAGCAATTGTATGGGGTTTTTTTTCACAAAAAGGGAGTTATTGTTTAAAGTGGACATTTACTGTCCACTTTAGTCTCTTCCTGATTACACTTGTGTAAATTAATGACCTCCTAAGTTGGCTGTGCCTCCCCAAAATGAACAGTGTGGCTTGTTGTTGCGCCCCCATTTAAAATGCAATGCTCATTTTCTCAGGGTCTGGAAGGTACCATCCCTGCTCAGAGGCTGTATGTTATAGCACCTACTTTTTTTTTTTTTAAATGCACGTTTTAGGCCTGAAGATTAGTTAAACCCCCAAAGTGTTATATATTTTCTGAAATCATCTTGGAGAATAAAATGGTGGAAATTGCAATTTTTGTGTCATGAAATAAATGTGCTAATGTTCATCAAATCTATATTTTCAGTTAGAAATACACTTAAAGCGGAGTTCCAGCCGTTCCTGTGTTTATTAAAAGTCAGAAGCTACAAAAAGTGTAGCTACTGACTTTTAATAAGCAGACACTCACCTGTCCCAGGATCCAGCGATGCGGCCACCCAAAGCCTCGGTTCTCTCCTTCGCCTCTCCCTGGCATCACTAGTGTGGGCAGCTTGCGGCTTCACAGCCAGGTGCACACTCCGCGAGGCCCAGGCCCAACCAGAAGTGGGAGCTGGGTACCTGTCAAAACCAGGTACCCGCCCCCCCAAAAAAATGTCATGCCAAATGTGGTATATAAAATGTAAATATAAAAAATGCATCAACTAAATAGAGTAGATACCACATATGTCAAGCCTCAAACTCATGCTCACCAGTGTAACATCAAAAAACTATGGTACTTACCTTAGCCCCATCTCGAACCAGAGAGATGTGCAGGAGAGCAGGGGCTCTCCCGCGTCTCTCTCTCCTCAATGACTCACACAGCAGCGGACGCCATTGGCTCCTGCTGCTGTCAATCACAACCAGTTAACTAATGAGGAGAGAGCGGGTGCGTATGTCTGAATGGACAATATCCATTCACAGGAGCTCGGCTCTGGAGCGAACCAGTGCCCCCATTGCAAGGGGCTTGCTAATGGAGGCACTCAGCGGGGGGGGCAGGACCGCCAGCGGGGGACCCAAAAAGAAGAGGATCGAGGGTGGTCTGTGCAAAACCATTGCACAGGGCAGGTAAGTATGACTTTTTTTTTTTTCTAAATTCCAACCTTTAGAATCACTTTAATGATGAACAGTGGCCCTTGAATTATTTCTGTCAATCTGCCATGTATGGAGATATCTAATATACAGCATGTGGCACACTCGTCTTTTTCTTACACTTTGGCACCCAACACACATTTGCAGTAGTATGTATGTGCGTGTGGTGGTGGTTTGCGGGAGATTATAGAGCTACCCAATCACTCCATTCCTGCCCAACATTCTTGTTCTTAATTTGCTGGAATGGGGGGCAAGGGAGACTTTAGGAGACTCACAGACCATCTCCATAAAGAGATTCTGTCACCTGCCAATGCTATCACATAGGGGGCTTGCTAGGCAATAGTAATAAAGTTAATTGAAAAAAATTGTTAAAAAAAAAAAATTATAAAATAAATAAAAAGAAAACATTTAAAAAAAAAAAAACGTTGCCCCACATACACCCCTGAATGTAAACATTGCGGTCGATGGGGACAAGGGTCTCTTTCCCACAACCCTGGGCTGTTGTTGTTGAGGTCTGCGGGCATCATAATCTGGAAGCCCCCTTTAACAAGGGTGTCCCCAGATCCTGCCCCTACATGTGAATGAGTATGGGGTACATTTTATCCTTACTCATTCACCAAAAAAAGTGTCATCTAGAAAAATAAAAAACACAAGCTTTTGACAATTCCTTTATTAAAAAGAAAAAAAAAGTCCCCCGATGTAGATCCAACGTCAATCACACCTCCCGCCACCACCACCGGACCCAAAAAAAGCTCTGTACTCATGGAAGGCTAACTGCCGACTACCCGATCCTGTGTCTGACAGTTCTTAAATACAGTGCCTTGAAAAAGTATTCATACCCCTTGAAATTCTCCATATTTTGTCATGTTACAATCAAAAACGTAAATGTAATTTTATTGGGATTTTATGTGATAGACCAACACAAAGTGGCAGATAATTGTGAAGTGGAAGGAAAATGACAAATGGTTTTTCAATTTTTTTACAAATAAATATCTGAAAAGTGTGGCATGCATTTGTATTCAGCCCCCCTGAGTCAATACTTTGTAGAACCACCTTTGGCTGCAATTACAGCTGCAAGTCTTTTTGGGGGTGTCTCTACCAGCTTTACACATCTAGAGAGTGACATTCTGCCCATTCTTCCTTGCAAAATAGCTCAAGCTCTGTTAGATTGGATGTAGAGGTGAACCTCCACCCCAGTATCTCAAGTCTTTTGCAGACTCTGCAGGTTTTCTTCTAAGATTGCCCTGTATTTGGCTCCATCCATCTTCCCAATAACCCTGACCAGCTTCCCTGTCCCTGCTGATGAAAAGCATCCCCACAACATGATGCTGCCACCACCATGTTTCACAGTGGGGATGGTGTGTTCAGGGTGATGTGCAGTGTTAGTTTTCCACCACACATAGTGTTTTGCTTTTAGCCCAAAAAGTTCAATTTTGCTCTGACCAGAGCACCTTCTTCCACGTTTGCTGTGTCCCCCACATGGCTTCTTGCAAACTTCTTATGGCTTTCTATCAACAATGGCTTTCTTTTTGCCACTCTTCAATAAAGGCCAGATTTGTTGAGTGCATGACTAATGCCCCGTACACACGATCAGACATTCCGACAACAAAATCCATTGATTTTTTTCCGACGGATGTTGGCTCAAACTTGTCTTGCATACACACAGTCACACAAATCTTGTCGGAAATTCCGAACGTCAAGAACGCGGTGATGTACGACACGTACGACAAGCCGAGAAAAATGAAGTTCAATAGCCAGTGCGATTCTTCTGCTTGATTCCGAGCATGCGTGGAACATTGTGCGTCGGAATTGTGTATACACGATCGTAATTTACGCAAGCGGAGTTTGTTGTCGGAAAATTTGAGAACCAGATCTCAAATTTTGTGCGACGGAAATTCCGATTGAAACTGTCCGATGGAGCCTACACACGGCCGGAATTTCTGACAACAAGCTCCGATCGCACATTTTACATCGTAAAGTCCGACCGTGTGTACGCGGCATAATAGTTGTCCTGTTACACAGATTCTCCTACCTGAGCTGTGGATCTCTGCAGCTCCTCCAGAGTTACCATGGGCCTCTTGACTGCTTCTCTGATTAATGCTCTCCTTGCCCGGCCTGTCAGTTTAGGTGGACGGCCATGTCTTGGTAGGTTTGCAGCTGTGCCATACTCTTTCCATTTTCGGATGATGAATTGAACAGTGCTTCGTGAGATGTTCAAACTTGGGATATTTTTTTATAACCTAACTCTGCTTTAAACTTCTCCACAACTTTATGCCTGACCTGTCTGGTGTCTTCCTTGGCCTTCATGATGCTGTTTGTTCACTAAGGTTCTCTAACAAACCTCTTCAGAACAGAACAGCTGCCTTTATACTAAAATTAAATTACACACAGGTGGACTCTATTTATTATTAGGTGACTTCTGATGGCGATTGGTTCCACTAGATTTTAGTTAGGGGTATCAGAGTAAAGGGGGCTGAATACAAATGCACGCCACACTTTTCAGATATTTATTTGTAAAAAATTGGAAAACCATTTATTGTTTTCCTTCCACTTCACAATTATGTGCCACTTTGTGTTGCTCTATCACATAAAATCCCAAAAAAATACAATTACTTTTTTGGTTGTAACATTACAAAATGTGGAAAATTTCAAGGGGTATGAATACTTTTTCAAGGCACTGTAGGTAAAGGCCAAGGCCACCCATTGATGTCACCAGGTGGTCCCACCCCCGTGTGACGTCACCAACCGAAGCATGCTGGGTCAGTGACGTCACAAGGATGCAGGGTACTCTTGCCCCAAAGCACCCCCCCATGTTGACGGCATGCAGCCTGGTATGGTTCAGGGGAGGCGCTCACTCATCCCCCCACCCACTTTCCTGACCCGCCGGGCTGCATGCTCGGATAAGGGTCTGGTATGGATTTGTGGGGGACCCCACGCTGTTTTTCCTCAAATTTTTTAGCCTGCAACTCTTTAAAAGAAAAAAAAAAACACAAAACACATCAAAAACGCAACACTTGCATTTCTGGTGCGTCTCCATTGAAGTCTATTACACGCAATACATAATCTGCTGCAGGAAAAAAGTCCCGGACCCGTTCCAAAAATGCACCGACTGAAAACGCATAGATGTGAACGTATATCATAGGAAACCATGTTAATTGGACTGTAGTGCGTTTCTGAAAATTGCAAACACACCAAAAAAGCACATGTGTGTGAATGTAGGGTAAATGATTGGTATCTATTTACTCAACACAACCCCATTTTATATGATATACAACTATTTGGGATTACCTCGTGTTTGTGTGCACTAAAATGTTGTTTAATGTATTTTTTCTGAAAATATAGATTTGGTAAATGGTTGTACAAATATTGTGTGACGTAAAAACTTGCAACTGCCACCGTTTTATTCTCCAGGGTTTGCTTTGAGAAAGTAAAGAAATGTTTGGGGAGGTTTAAGTCATTTTCTAGCAAAAAAAAAAACAAAATGCAGTTTAACATGTGCGCACAAAATGTAAAATAATTACCCTGGTGGAAAAATGGTTAAGGAGACATCAGGGGTCTATTAGACATCTGCGCTCTATTAGAGCTTCTCGTGTACAGATTGTGCTGGGTGAGTTCTTTCTTCCCAGCCAGGGAGATCGGAGATTGACAGCCCTGAACTGAACGCTCCTTGGGATTCATTCTTCACAGGGGAGATCGGCAAACAGCTGTTTGTTCATTTCCTACCGCTTTCCGTTCTGACACCCAGCAAGATGGTCCCCAGCACCCAGGGGGGACAGGTGAGCTCAGGACACTGGGTGGGGGGGTCGGCTTTATTATAATTGTATGGGAGAAGTCACATTTAAATAGATGCTAGGAGTAAAAAGATCCATGAATGTTTGTACAGGCTGGCTCTGCCGCTGACGTAACAGTTACATCCAGGGCTGCTGTTAGAAATCATGGGGCCCAATACTGCCTACCTGACAGGGCCCTGCTCACCCCACCACCCCCCAAAAAAATATCAAATGATATTTTTGCTAAAAATATACACTAAAATTCTTATTATTTAATGATTATCCTTTCTTGAAATACATTTGTTTAGTTAATTTAATTTGTTTTTGGAATTTGTTTATTTTTTTCTAGCTCAATTAGACCGAATTTGGAAAATCCAAATCAATTCAAATTTCATTCGAATTACATTTGAAATCCATTCAAATTTGAATTTATTCTATTCAGAAGTCAAATTTTGGAAGGTTATATTGTTATATTATTTTTATTCTATTCTATTGTTTTTTTCTGTTCTATTCATTTCTATTATTTCATTTTCAATTCTATTCTATTATTTTTTCTATTCTATTCTAATTCAAATTTATTTTATTCGAAATTCGAATTCCGGAAGATGGTTATATTCTTTTTTATTTTATTCTATTGTATTGTTTTTTCTATTCTATTCTATTCTAATTATTTTTTTTCTATTCTCTTCAAACTCAGATTTATTCTATTCAAAATTTGAATTTTGGAAGAAGGTTATATTGTTATATTCTTGCTATTCTATTGTTTTTTTCTATTCTTTTCTATTTTTTCATTTTTAATTCTATTCTATTCTTTTCTATTCTATTCAAATAAATAGAATTTTAATTCCTTTAAACATAGTGCCTGGGGGGGTCCCACATGTATAGAACCTGCTGCAGCAAAACTGACATTTATAAAGAAAAAAAAAAAGAGAACCTTATCTGAGCATGCAGCCCGGCAGGTCAGGAAAGGGGGGGACACGTTCCTGAACCATACCAGGCCCCATGCCCTCAACATGGGGGGGTGGGTGCTTTGGGGCAGGGGAGCAGCTCTAACCCCCCACTCCAAAGCACCTTGTCCCCCTGTGGTTGTGGGGGTCTGCAGGCAGGGGGCTTATAGGAATCTGGAAGCCTCCGTTAACCAGGGGGCCCCGAGATCCTGCCCCGCCCTATGGAAATGAGTATGGGGTACATGGTACCCCTACCCATTCACCAAAAAAGTGAATAAAAAAGGTGGTCGTTTTTGACAATTCCTTTAATAAAAATAAAAAAAATAGTGTCCCCCCATGTAAATCAATCGTCAATCACGACACCGCCATACCCGAGAAAAAAAAATTATAGATCTGCTGTCAACTAAGGCAAACCGCCGAATGCCTGGTTAGCCGTTTGACAATTCTTATACTGTATAGGTAAGGGGCGATGTCACCTAGTGGCACTGCCCCTTGTGATGTCTCCAACCCATTCTGTGGAGTTTTTTTTTTTCTTTCTTTCTTTTTCGAGTCTGGCGGTATCGCGATTGGCAATGAGTTGACATTGGGGGACACTGTTTTTTTATTTTTAAAAAAGGAATTGTCAAAAACTGGGTCCCATTATAATTCACTTTTTACGTGAATGGGTAGGGGTACTATGTACCCCATACTCATTCACATAGGGGACACTGGGATCTGGGGGCCCCCTTGTTAAGGAGTGGGGCTTCTCGGCGCCACTGCTTAACAACCAGCTTTTACTGCATTGCAGGGCGCAGTACATTGCAGGGCGTTCAGAGGGGCGAAAACCCGCCAAACACCCTGAAAATGTGGGTGTTCTCTGAACAGGGCAAACAGCCAATGTTCGGCCCGAACTGATGCTCAGGCCAAACTGTGCGCCCAACTCTTTTGGCTACATTAATGGCTGGACCAGCACAGTGCTAATGCGCTTATACCAACACATTGCACTGTTAATTTTTTTCTTTCAATAAACTTTAATAAATGTCACAATGTGACAAGAGTTCTATCAGTGGGCGTAGAGTGACCTGTGCTGCGCTGGAAAATTCTGCAAGCAGTACTTTTTTTTCAGAGCACACCGTCCGCACACTACCACAAAGCAGTAGTGTGAACTGGCCACATTGGAGACCAGGCATTTTGCCATAGAGGTGTAGTGGGACTGCGCTGGAATAGCTGCCCAATGCTGTCCCACCACACCTGGTGTGAATGGACCCTGAAACCCCAGTCAATTTTTTTTTTTAAGTCCTGGAAACCATTGTAACTAAGACAAAAAGCTTGGGGGCGTGGCCAAGAGCGGCATGTGAGAGGACGTGTCTCACAGCGCTCCCGCACATAATCCTCCACAGATCCTTCTCCTGGCCGGCTAAAACACTGGATTTCGGCACAATACACTGCAGGACCTACCCCAGACGGCACCGGTACCTGTTCCAGACTCACAGGCAGCAATGATGATCCGCAAACAGATGGAAACCGGAGGCCCGCTCGATATCCAAGATGGTGCCGGCCCGTCGTTCCCCAGGACCTCACGAGGAGCTGGCAAACAGAAGGATGTGAGTAAACCTCCCAAAACCCCTAAACAGACAGGGAAAGACCCCCCCAGGGACATGAGATATTACACACAGAAAATGGTGGGGCAAACAACACAGAGAGGGGAGGAAGACATGGATGCCACCTCAGCCATACTGCATGCAGCCCTAGCAGGGGAGCTGAGCTCAAAGACCCAAGCTTAATCCAGGGACTCTGGCACACCTGACACTGACATGGAGGAAGGGGGCCAAGAGGAGCCCTCGCAACCCCCTCTGGCTGACATCCTTAGAGCGGTGCACAATTGCACAGCCTCTGTGCACACATTACAGGAGCAATTTGGAGGCATGAAGGAGGAACTGGGCTTCATCCGCCATGACATTCAGAAGATAAGAGAATGCACCACCGCAGCGGAGGGACGCATCAGTGACATAGAAGATAAAACAGCCCCACTGCTCAGAAACTCCCAGAATACAGCTAGATTGGCCAGAGCTAACAAGATCAAATATGATGATCTTGAAAATCGCATGAGGAGAAACAATGTGCATATAGTGGGGTTGCCAGAGAAAACGGAGGGCAGGGACCCCACAGAATTTGTGGAAAAATGGCTGCGAGAGATCTTTGGGAGGGAAGCTTTTACCTCATTTTATTCAGTGGAGAGGGCCCACAGAGTACCATCCAGACCTCTCCCACCAGGCCATCCACCCCGCACGATACTGGCCAAGCTCCTCAACTACAAGGACAAAGAAATCATACTCTGCCAAGCAAGGAAAAGGCGCAATATCACTTTTAATGGGATACGCATTTCTTTTTACCCTGACTACTCAGCAGAAGTGCAGAGACGCAGAGTGAGATTCGCAGAAGTTAAAGGGCGACTTCAGCAGCTCCAAGCACTGTACGCCATGCTGTTCCCGCCGGCACAACTTTGCATCACAGCAAGAGGCCAAGCACACTTTTTCGAATCGGCAACAGACGCATCCTCATGGATTTATGCCAATGAACACGCCATTCGCCAGAACAGGAGAGCCGCAGCGGGTGGATAATTACTGCCACACACAGGGCCCTTCAAAGAGAGGTGAGCTACATGACCACCATCTTTATTCTGTTTCCTGCACATGATGCCGACAACCCGGCTGGAAGCCACAACACTTTTTCCTCCCAGCGTTGTGAGCAATGTGAATTGTGCGATTAACACAAACTTAATTGGAAAGCACTATTTGGCCCCCCACGTGGGATGCCGGCTTTGCCAACCGAGGAAACCCTAAATTTGTTGTTTGGGTTATCCGTCTTACTTTTCTATGCAGTTCAAGCCGCCCGATTTACTTACAAATCACTGCAGGAGACAGTTTGTCCAGTCATGTGTGATGAAGACTCCAAAGTTCTTTGCCTAATTATCCAGTCCACGGTCGAATCAATCCGAAGTTACGGTTCCAGAACTATCTACCTCAACTCTACCCACTGTACCTATACCACAATGCTATGCAGGCCTGACGGCTACTATACCGCTGCTCTATTAGTGGCCAAGCAGGAGCAAGCAACACCCAGAGAACGAGAGGCCCGTGCCTCCCCTTACCATGTCATTAATGACTTCCACTTTTACCAATGAATACTGTCCCCATATTGTCCTGGAATATTAGAGGTTTCCAGGACCCACTAAAATGCACTATGGTTTCCACGGTTCTTCGGAAACACGCCCCGGCAATCTATTGCCTTCAGGAGACTCATTTGGTTCCCAAAACGGTATCTTGTATAAACTATGCATGGCTGGGAGGGGGGTATCACTCTATGCACACCTCCTACTCCAGGGGGGTGAGCGTACTAGTGCACAGGTCTGTTGACTTTCAGGTATATGACCAATTGATTGACACTGAAGGGAGATTTGTTATCCTAGCATGTAAAGTATAACAATTGAAATGAATGTATATCCCTCCCCCCTTTAACTCAGAGGCATTGAGAACCCTCCTGGCCTTTTAATTAAGCCACCCTGACCTTCCATTAATAGCAGTGGGGGACTTGAACTGCTACATGGGCCCCATCCTGGACAAGCACCCGTCCCCAGGGAACAACCGCCAAATTGCCCGAACGGCGCTGCGGAAGTTCGCTGAGGAGGTGGGATGGTTGGATCCATGGCAGGACCGTAACCCACTGCAGAAGTAATTTTCATGTTTCTCAAAGACACACATGTCCCTGTCGAGGATATATATGTGCCTATGCACAGCCCAAATGCCCCGCTTCCTACAGGACATCCAATACCTTGGCAGAGGCATCTCTGACCATTCCCCCATCCTGATTCAATTAATCACTAAATCGACAGTGACCCTGCAAGGGCCCCCTGGAAACTCAATGCCTTTTGGTTGAACCTAATTCCTTCACACGATGGCCTACTAGAGGCAATTAGAGAATTCTGGGAGAGTAATGTGGACCACCCTGATCCTAACACCACATGGGATGCCTTTAAAGTGACCATGAGGGGTTCTCTTATTAAGGCAGCCACAAAAATTAAATCCAAAATGAGGGCACAAGGGGAACAAGCGGAATAGCTGGCACGCTGGCTTGAGACAAGGTTTACAGATGACCCTAGCGACTCAAACAGGGAGGCTCGGCTAGCGGCGCAGGAGGCGGTGGTTCAGATCACCAAATCAGCAGCTGACAAAAAGAGGTTTTTTAACAGGCTCGCCTACTGTGAGGAGGGGGAGCAGACCGGCCGCCTGCTGGCAAAGATTATGAAGTCTTCCCAGACCTCTCCTTCGATTGGTGCTCTTCGTACAAAGCAGGGGAGGATGTGAACACCCCTAACCTAATCATGCAAGTGATGGTTGAATACTATTCAGACCTCTACAGGTCTAGAGCGGGTTCCAGTATATGGAGGCAGAACTGGAGACATACCTGCAGTCCTTAGAGCTGCCTTGCCTCTCTGCTTCCCAAAAAGCATTACTAGACATCGCTATTACTATAGAGGACCTACAGGAGGCGATCGCCCTCTCCCCTAACTCTAAAGCCCCAGGAGACGACGGCCTTCCTGCCCCACCTTCTTAAAGTGTTTAATTCTGCTAGGACCAGCCAAAGATTACCAGAATCCATGACAAGAGCGAATATTGTCCTTATATTGAAACCGGGGAAGGACCCCCTAGACCTGGGCTCATATAGGCCAATATCTCTTTTACAAAGTGACATCAAGATTCCTGGCAAAGGTCTTGGCCCTTAGACTCAACAAGGTGATCTCCTCCATAATACGCTCAGACCAATCAGGCTTTATCTCTCAAAAATTCACCACCATAAATCTCCGCAGACTATTCCTTAACCTTCAAGCCCAGCCAGATAATACGGGGGACAGGGCACTACTGTCGTTAGATGCCCATAAAGCATTCGACCATAGAACGGCAATACCTCTGGGCAGTTATGGGCAAGTTTGGATTCAGAGATATGTTCTTATCCTGGGTCAAGCTGCTCTATAGCTCCCCACAGGCGGTTATTAGAGAGGCAGGACACATGTCCCCACCCTTCAGGCTCTATAGGGGGACACGTCAGGGCTTCCCATTGTCCCTGCTTCTGTTTGCGGTGGCAATTGAACCAATGGCTGCCCTGATTAGGTCTAACCCCCAGGTTCAGGGATTTAAGTTTGGGGAACTACAAGAGAAAATTATGCTATATGCAGATGACACAATGCTGCTACTGGGAGACACATCAGATTCCCTGAGAGCAGTGATGTCGATCATAGTGCAATTTGGGACGTACTCTGGGCTGGTGATCAATTGGACCAAATCTTCCCTAATGGTACTAGATGCAGACCCAACCACCCAGGACCTTGCGGCACACCAAATACCGCTAACCTCTAGTTTTAGATATCTAGGAATTCAGGTCACCCCGAAAATACTAGAATATATTCCCCTTAACCTGTCAACACTACTGGGATGATTTTGTGCCAGAATAAAAGTATGGTCGAGACAAAAAATGTACCTAGTAGGAAGAGTCAACCTCATTAAAATGATTTTCATGCCCCAGCTCCTTTATATACTGCCCAACACCCTCATGGTGATTCCCCTTAAAATATTTTGGATAATAAACTCCAGTTTTAGGTCCTTCCTGTGGCAGGACAAGCCCCCCAGAGTCAATGTGGAACAATTTCAGAAACCCAAGGATGAGGGCGGTCTTGCTTTTCCTAACCCATGGCTTTACTACATTGCAGCCCAGCTGCAGCATGTGGCCTGAGCCTTTACCTTGCTGGATGGGGAGGGCCACACCATGACAGACCCCATTAGAACCCGATGGACCATGTTATGGGATCCCAGATGTAGCCTGGAGGCCCTGGCTTACGCAAAGTCCAATAAGAGATTTTCCACTTATGCCCTAGTCCAAAAAATTTGGAACAAGGTAAGACAGTTACAGGCGGTAGAAGCCTTCACTAAATACAGCCCAATATGGAACAACGGGTACTACCGACACTGACGTGCGGGGCTCGGTGGAGGAAGCACGGAGTCACACACTTACGTCACATTTTCATGGCAGGTAAACTGAGCACCTTCTCCAATCTGAGAGAGCGATTTCGGCTCCCCCAGACAATGTACTTCTATCACAACACACAATAAGGGCTCAAACCAATGTGACTCTGTGGACTCTATCCCCGACCCCCATATTCCATTACATGGAGTTGGCGACCAGCCTTAAAGACTTTATTTCTAACTGCTACTCGGGGTATTCCTGACTGGATTCCCCCTAAAGACAACGGCTAAGTGGGAGAATGACGTGGGTGCTCTAGAGGGGGAACAGTGGGAAGAGGCGCTCCAGGCTGTACGGATGTCATCCCTAAATGTAGCACAGCGACTATCCCAGTTATACATTATATTAAGAGTGCAATAAACGCCGGCCAAGCTGGCCAGAATGGGGGCGAGACTGGACTCAAAGTGTCTGAGATGTGCGAGAGACTATGGGGACTTGATTCATATGCTGTGGCACCGCCCAAAGCTACACCTATACTGGACAGGGGTCCTGAATACCATTAACAAAGCCTTTTCAGTCTCCATCCCGACCGACCCCAAACCGCGCCTGCTGGGTATCTTAGATGACCTCTCCCTGGAGGACCGCCCATTGCAAGGGCCCTGTTTCAGGCACACCTGCTCATCCTTCGAAGATGGAAGGTGAATGAGCCCACACGGTTAGGGAATGGATTGGTCAGGTGGGTGATACATTACGATTGGAAAAGTTTATATTCCAACATAGGGGATGTCCGGGCAAATTTGAGGATCAGTGGTCACCTTGGCTGAGCTCACCGGGCCTATCCCCGGTGGACCTCATACTTGATAGGTTACTGGGTTGTTTAATTACAAAAGGTAACACACCAGGTCACACTGATGGTCCATAGCTAGAGCAGTTGGCTCTGAGGAATACAGGCTACATTAATAACAAAATGCACGCTGAAATTATAATTTCCTAGATAGTGGTGTAGGGATGCTAATAATTGCTTTATGTACACTGTGATTTGGTGGAACTGGAATTTGTTTTTCAATAAAACTTTTTTTCTGAGGAAAAAAAAAGACAAAAAGCTTGGGACACCTTTTCTGATAACAACTGTCTAAGAGGGGATTTTTCTTCACTTTGGAGAGATCTCTTCCCACTTCCTCTTGTGTCTACAGGAGTAACCCCCCCCCCCCCCATGAAAAAATAAATATGACCTCCAGGCATTCCATATACCTATAATAAAAAAACATCTATAAAAAAAAATACAAAAAGTTTTGGCTTCAGATATACTTGTACAATAGAAAAGAGTAAAACTTGCTGCCATTTCATCAAACATTTAAACTTTTGATCTCCTGTCATCTCAGCTCAATGAAAATAATTAGTGCCCCAGACTATTTTTGGTTCCTTTGCGATCTATACTAGCTCTTCTTCATCTTCTGAATTAAATGTGTTGTCAAGTGCTGGAATAATCCTGTAATAGGGCTCATTTTTCACGAGCCATTTTTCACCAAGGACAAGAAATGAATAGTAACATCTAATTAGCAGGAAAAATTAATAATCCTGTGATTAGTGATAGACACTTAAGTTTGATTTAGGTCAGCGGTTGCGGCAGAGTCGAAAATTTCCGTGCGCCAGCTCAGCATTAAAAAAACGTCAGTGGTTTTCTCCGGAACGGCCCCACCGAGACCCTTAATCCGCGCTCCTGCACCTGATTCACTGGAGCCTTTGGATTTTCTGATTAAGCGGGATCTAGGTCGAAGATATTAAAAGCAGCATAACAAATTAGATGATGTTTTATTGCCGAGGTGGAATGCGTCCAATTTCAGGAGGAATTATGGCGAGGCTCAGAGAAATGGTCCAAGTTTTTGTGTCCTTCACATTGCCAACTGATAATGGCAGAAAAGAAGACTACTTGTTGCTTTCAGGGAAAATCTTTCTTTGCTTTATAGGTAACGATAAAATTGCCAACTGGTGCAGGAAAAAACGCTTTAGCATGTCAAAGACCACCAAACCATTTCAACAAAAATCTTTGCGTAAGATCGTATGTGTACACCAATCAGCCATAACCTTATGACCACCCACCTAATATTGAGTAGGTCCCCTTTTTTTGCCAAAACAGCCTTGACCCCTCAAGGCATGGACTCCAAAGTAACATCCACTTGAATGGCAGGACCCAAGGTTTCCCTACAAAACATAGTCCAAAGCATCACACTGTCTGTGCCGGCTTGCGTTCTTCCCATACTGCATCCTGATGCCATCTCTTCCCCTGGTAAGTGGCGCACGCACTCGGCCATCCACATCATGTAATAGAAAATGTGATTATTCAGACCAGGACACGTTCTTCTATTGCACCATGGTCCAGTTCTGATGCTCATTTGCCCATTGTAGGCACCTTTGGCTGTGGACACGAGTCAGCATATCAACCTGACTGGTCTGCGGCTACACAGCCCAATACACAACAAACTGCAATCACTATGTGTTCTGACACATTTCTATCGGAACTAGCATTAACTTTTTCAGCAATTTCAGCTACAGTAGCTCTTCTTTTGAATAGGACTACACAGACAATCCTTGGCTCCACATGTGCATCAATGAACCTTTGCTGCCCATGACCCTGTCACCGATTTTCCTTCCTTGGACCATTTTTGGTCAACCCTGACCACTGCAGACCGGAAACATTCTGCAAGAGCTGCAGTATTGGAGTTGCTCTGACCCAGGCATCTAGACATTACAATTTGACCCTTGTGAAAGTCACTCAAATCCTTAAGCTTGTGCATTTTCTCTTCCTTGATACATCAACTTCAGGGACAACATGTTCACTTGCTGCCTAATACAGGTATATCTCACGAACTTGCAGGCTCCACTGTCCTGATATAATGAATATTATTCACTTTACCTTTCAGTGGCCATAATGTTATGGCTAATTGGTGTATTTTATGCATGTTATTTAGCTGTGTAGACATCCAAAAGCCCAGAGACTGCTTTTGGGTGCCGCCATCTTGGATGTGATGTCAGAAGCCCTAGCAGACTCAGAGCTCTCACTCATGAGGCACTCTATAGTATTACCATTCACAGACAATAACATGCTCCCAGAAGAGGAGAGGGCTATGACCTGCAAGGACAGAAAGGGGTGTGCTAAGGGAATGACAATTTTTCGAGCAAGTTCATAACAAGTGACCAAAATTTTTTTTTGAAAAGTAAAAACGCTGCAGTAACCATTTGAAACGCCTCATTTATCTGTGCATTTATCTGTACGTTTTTTTTAAGGCTGATGACAGAATACTTTAATGTTATTTAAAAAGTGATTTTCTACTTCTAGTCATCGGGCAACAACATTCTGTCTCTGAGCTGTGCTCCTTCATTATCACATGGGCTTCTACTGTTGTCACCAAACAGAAACCTGCCCAAAGAAATGCCATAGGAAATGTCACCAAAAAGAAACCTGCCATAAGAAATGTCACCAAAAACAAACCTACCCTAAGAAATGCAGACATCGCTGGAGTGCATGCAGATTAAAAAACAAAAAACATAATCTATTGATGCATACATCTAGCCTTTTCTTAAAGAGTAGGCCAGAACTATCTCCTGAGGAAGACTCTTCCACATTAGCTTAAAGCAAAGCACTCTTTAAATATGCAGAGGAATATCCTTCTTTTTCCTCCAAAGGGTGCCTTAATTGCCTTAATGCCCTGTACACATGATCGGACTATCTGACGTAAAATGTGCGATCGGAGCTTGTTGTCGGAAATTCCAATAGTGTGTGGGCTCCATCGGACATTTTCCATCGGATTTTCTGACACACAAAGTTTGAGAGCAGGCTATAACGTTTTCCGACAACAAAATCCGATCACGTCAGTTCCGACCGTGTGTGGACAATTCCGACGCACAAAGTGCCACGCATGCTCAGAAGAAATTCCGAGACGGAACAGCTCAGTCTGGTAAAATTAGCGTTCAGAATGGATATAGCACTTTTGTCAGGCTGCAATGTTTAAAATTGTTTAATGCAGTGCACTCTCTTCTTCTTTATAATGCTAGAAGAATTAAGTAGTTTTGCTGCTGATATTCACACAGAGTTCTCACAAACTTCTTTCTTTATTATTTATCCTGATTTCATCAATATATTTTGATTTGTCACATCTAACAAAAAAGATATATGTTTTTTTTGTTTTGGTTTGTATTGTTTTCAAGCCTGATCGTGTTTTTAATTTTTTTTTTTTTATTTTACATTCTGAATATTTTTGGGTGTGTTTTGTGTGTCAAGTTACCATAACACACAATATCTTGTATTATTTAATCTCAAGGAGATTGCTTGGTGTTGGTGTCTCTTCTTAATTTCACATTGTATTTTAGAAATGTACCTGCCTCCTCACAAACAAACTCCTTTTTGAAGGAAAACACACATAGGCAATTATAATTGAAACACAAAATCCTTTATTAAGGGATCACAACGAAAAAAAGAGGGAGGCAACGCTGTAGAAACAGCAGAAATTGGCGAAGCCTTTGGCCCCCAGGGCACACATCAATTATTTTACTGCAAAATTGGTGGCCTGAGGCGTCCATATATAAGGGAGTTCAATCTGGTCCAGAAGTCCAAGAGATCCTGAACAGCAGCAGATGACATGTATGTCCCCAGGCTGTGGTCATACAAGAGCCTGCATCTTTTGTCAGACCAGACTGAACCTAGGTCATCACTCTCTGGTCTTCCTTCCACGCTTCCTTCCACGATGTGGCTGTGGTGGTGGAGTTGTGGCAGGAGGAGGAGGAGGATGGTCCAACTCACACAGGTGGGTTTTGTGTGTGATTTGCCCCTCACCCCCTTAGTGTTTTGTAAAGAAGGTCCTCACACAGGAGGCGTTGACCCTCCTGCATGCCCTGCAGTTTTGTGGCAGCCATGCAGGCAAAGGCCTCTTCAGGAGTGGGTAAGGCTCTGAGGGACGCAGAAGCCTCCTGAATCAGCCTGAGTGCTGAATCCTGCACGTTACTCCCCTTTGTGGGTCTTTTGTTTGGAAGGCGGAGGGGAGGAACCTGCGATTCGGTCAGGCTCCTACTGGGCCCGCCCTTCTCCTGGCTACCACTTAGCCCCACCTCCTCCTGGCTGCCACATTCCACAGCCTCCTCCTGTGTGCCACATTCCACAGCCTCATCCTGGCTGGAGTCTTCCTGTGTATGAAAAAGGGACATTGTTTTAGTTTTTTCTTCATCAATCACACACAATTTTCACCTCATGACTGTTGCAAATTGAATGTTAACAAATATAACAGATGATCATTCTGAGCTCAGCATTTTTCATTCTTGTCCCAATTATTTTTGCCCATTACTGTCTATTGATATGTAAAACACTATTAATTCAGCAATTAGTGATCAATAATTACATCTAGTAAACATCATTTATTTATTGACCAGAAAACTGTAGAAGAATGCTATACCTGGCTCCAGCTGGGCTCCTCCACTTCTTCCTGGCTGGAAGTCCCAGGTTGGACATCGGAAGCCTCAGCTGGGGTGGAAGATAGGGTGGAAGGAAGAGTGGAGAGGGATTCCCTGACATCAGTCTGGTCTGACAGAAATCGCAGTCTCTCATAGTACCACAACCTGGGATCATAAATGTCATCTGCTGCAGCTCCGGATCTCTGGGAATCCGTGACCTTCTTGCGCTCCATAAAATAAGTGCTCCTCAGGCCACGATTGATTTTTGGCTTTTAAATAGGGGATGGTTGCCGTGGGGACCACTGGCTTCACCAACTCCAGCAGTTTCTCCAGCGCTGCCTGCCTCTTTTGTTTATTGTTGTATTGGGGGTGTTTCACCTGCCACAGACAGGGCAGCTCCCTGTATTTGTCTATGAACAGGGGGAGCAAATTGTGGTCATTGAAGCCATCCATTTTATCTGCAAGACACAAGACAAACCCTAATGTCAGGCGAAACTCTCCTAATCTTGTTACAATATAGGCCTCAATATAGTGGGGACCACTGGCTTCACCAACTCCAGCAGTTTCTCCAGCGCTGCCTGCCTCTTTTGTTTATTGTTGTATTGGGGGTGTTTCACCTGCCACAGACAGGGCAGCTCCCTGTATTTGTCTATGAACAGGGGGAGCAAATTGTGGTCATTGAAGCCATCCATTTTATCTGCAAGACACAAGACAAACCCTAATGTCAGGCGAAACTCTCCTAATCTTGTTACAATATAGGCCTCAATCTAGAAGCAGTATACACCCAAGTTTAGATCTTACCTTCGTTATCACGATCGGCACCTCCGATACTCCTTCCTCCGCTCACAGATCGTACGTACTACACACGCGTGTTACGCTTTATATACACTACGCATGCGTGAAACTCTGCCCGCCCCTGACGTTCTTTCTAGTCTATTCCCCGCCCCTTCTCGTTCGGTGCAGTGGGTGAAAAGCACATGGCGGAGACACAACAGGTGCTTGCTAATTACAGCAACGAGGAGGAGGAGGAAAGCCCGGAGCCAGAAACATCCCGATCCCGGAAGAGACGATTTAAGGCCTCAAATATGTCCTTTGGGGAGATGTTGGAGATGGTCGACATCCTGAAGAGGGCCGACTATGACGGGAAATATGGACCTTACCTGAACCCCAATGTCAGAAAGGCCAAGATCATGGCGAAAGTGGTCAAAAGTCTACAGAAGAATTTCGGGGTACGACGATCCAAGGATCAGCTCAGGAAGCGGTGGTCGGACCTCAAATTAAGGGAGCACGATCAGTATAGAAGGCTCAGGAGAGTGCTGCAAAAAAGTAAGTAGTTGTGCTGTGTTCCTATTCTTTATTTTTATTACGTTCGTGCTGCTCCATGTGCTTTTCTTTACTGTTGTACAGTTTAAAATGGCAACTTTCATGTTCATGGGCATATTGTTCGTTCGTATGAAACATTGTTCGTTCGGCATAGAAAACACCATTGTTTTGGCCATATGCATTTGAATACATTTTTTCTAGCCTACTTCTCTTAAAATAATTTTGGAGTCTAGATGGGTTTGTAACTAGAATCTAATGCAAATTCGATTCTGTGTAAGCAGAGGACACTCAGCAGCAGTTTACATATCTGGACAGTGGAGCACTAGTGTGGGACACCAGAACACCCTTTTTATGAGTGGGTCCCACACAGGTGCTCCAGTGTATACTATAGGGGTTTCTCCATCTGTGAAGTTTGGACAAAACAGGTAAGTATTCAAGCTTGACAAAGGAAAAAAATATTTCTTCATCTTGGAACTGTGCCAAAATAGACAATTGTACCCCACTTCTAAGCAAAGTTTCATATTCCTATTTTTGTCATCAAATATCTGTGTGCTAAGTATACCTATTTTTTTTAACATAGAGGAGAAAAGACTCGGAGGACACCACTCAGCAGAAGAGACAACAGACCCCCCACCTCATGAAGAAGGTGAAATCCCCCAAAGCCAACAGGAGGAGGAGGAAGGAGACGTGGTGGAAATAGTCACCACAACAGGTGAGTGTCTGCGACCACAGGCTCAGGTAAGAGATGGATGCTGGCATATTTCTAATACATGGTATGTTTTTGTTTCTCTATTTTTAGGTGATCGTGATGTTGTGGATCCAGGTCATTTCACCAGTGAAAGTGCCCAGATCCTGATCGGGGAGATCATGGGGTGTAATAGGGACTTGGAAAACATCCAGAAAAACATCAATGATGTTAAAAACAAAATGAAGAACATCATTGATGTTTTAGGGAGAGTTTAAAACACCTCCAAATCCCTTCCTTTTTTGTGGTATTTGTAATGTAAAAATTTTTAACAATTTTTGCCATTTTATAGAAAACCCAAATTTTCAAGATGCACACAGTGTGTCAACATGTGCTATCTGCCATCACGGGAGATCAATGTAGGCGTTTTGGGGGTGCAACCCCTTCCTCAATAATAAAGTAGCTGAGAGGAAGGGGTTGCACCCACAAAACACGTCCCTTGATCCCCCGTGATGGCAGCTAGCACATGTTGACATTCGGCAATTTGTGTGCATCTTCAAAATTTGGCTTTTTGGCAGTTTATAAATACTCATGTCTGATATTGCCTTCAATTTCTACAAAAGTTGAACTTTGTAAGTTCCAGATTTGTGTATTTCTTGTTTGAAACATGCCTGTTTTACCTTAAATGGACATTTCAATATTTATTAATGTGACCGAAAAAATTGTTATACAACAAACAGGTTGGTTTGTTTTAAAAACCTTTTAGAAATGCACATGTGATTGTGCTGGTATTAAAAAGATTGATATTCAAGAATGTGTGGATTATTGTTTCAATGCTCCTAAAATTTTGTTGTGGTAAAATTGGTGTTTTCAGTGACAATGGGGGTTATTTCCGAAGGGCAAATCCACTTTGCACTACAAGTGCAGTTTCAGTGCAGGCTCAAGTGCACTTGTAGTGCAAAGTGTATTTTCCTTTAGTAAATAACACCCAACAGTGCTTTTTAAGGTTACACAATCACGACATTTTCAGGACTCCCCACATTTCTGTCAGGGTCAGCTAAAAGAAACACAAGCAGTAAATGTCACCAAAGATTTCAGTAGTTAAAATGATTTTTTTATTTTAAAAATGTATCAGACATTGTCTGGAATATTGATGGCCCCCCTACCTGCAAAGTAATCAAGGTATCTAAGACGAACCTCGCGGGCACTCAGGGGGGGCAAGCCAGGACGGCCAGCTTCAAGCGCCGTCAGGTTTGGTTCATTTCCAGGAATTCTGGCCTCAGGCCCCACTGAGGCAGCATAGTTGGCAGAATTTCGCCTAGAAAAGTTGTGGAGAACACAGCACGCCAGAATGATATGATTCAGTTTATACTCCGCCATGTGTATGGGTGTAAGAAATAGGCGAAACCGGCTGGCCATGATTCCAAACGTGTTCTCCACCACTCCTCTGGCTCTGGCCAGCTGGTAATTAAAAACCCTCTGGTCCAGGGTGAGGGTCCTCATAGGGAATGGCTGCATAAGATGGTCCCCCAGTGCAAATGCTTCATCAGCAACGAAGACGAATGGGAGTCCTTCCACATTGTCTTCTGGAGGTGGCAAGTCCAAGCTGCCATTCTGGAGACGCCTGTAGAACTCCGTCTGGGCGATGACTCCACCATCGGACATCCGGCCATTCTTCCCCACGTCCACATACAGGAACTCATAAGTAGCCGACACCACTGCCAACATCACAATACTATTGAACCCCTTATAATTATAATAGTATGACCTCGAGTTGGGTGGTGGGATGATGTGGACGTGTTTCCCATCAATTGCCCCTCCACAGTTCAGAAATTCCCACCGCTGGGCAAAGTGGGAGGCCACAGTCTGCCATTCCTGTGGGTTGGAAGGAAACTATGGAGTCAAGAACAAGAGACAAGAAAAATCAATTAATCATTTTGCATATAAACAGGGGAAGCAGATTAGACACAAACATTCTTGGCCAACATCAGTATAACATTTATTTTAGGGAGTATTTAAAGACCAAGTTATAAGGTCCACCAATCAGATCCCCCCCCCCCTCTCATGGGCCATTTGTAAAATTTTATGGGGGGGAGATGTTTTGGACAGGTAACCCTCTCCACTTCATTGAGAGATGAATGGCTAAATAATGTGTATTACTTTGGCCAGCCCCTCCTTACTTTACACTATTGGCAGCCCACTGGACAGGTAAGAAGTGTCATAATACAAAGAGATAAATACACACTGTACACATTTTAGCACATTTTTACATTCTGATATTACCTATCAAGATAATATTAGGATACAAAAACTTCAAACAGTACCATTTAAAAGTATTCAGGCAGGCCCTTGCACTACAAGCTTTGGGGAATTCATCCATAAATCTGACCACTAAAGAGGTGGGTATAGTGTGTATGGGTTTGGCAAAGTCAGCAGATACAGAATTGTTATCAGCTGAGTTAGCAGTTGGGGGGGAGGGAGGGTTCCAAATGATTTTGGGACACCAAAAAAAAAGCCTCTGCCACTCTGCCTGAATTTAAAGCACAAATCACATTTGTACACATTTTAGGGGGTGTTTGGGGTAAAGCACTACTATGGAGCTGACAAAATACATTAAGTGACTACACGAGGTGGATATAGGCCCAGGAGAGTATGCTGGGGAGGTAAGTGAAGGCAAATATGTATGAAGGACAAAAAAATTGAAAAAAAAATCCAGCATGCATGAGGACAAAGGGGACATTCACAGCATATTGCAATCATGGTAATTAGGGAATGAGGAAAGAAATACAATATATTAACAAACATTATATACAATAAAATGTGATGTTAAAGGATAAAAATCTTACCTTAATATACTCCTTCTGCAGGACCTGAATGATGGCAGAACAGGTCTCAGGGATTATGATCCCCAGAGCCTGGGGGGAGATACCTGTCGAGAACTTGAGGTCCTGCAGGCTTCTCCCCGTCACCAAGTACTGCAGGGTGGCGACTAGCCTCTGCTCCGGAGTGATGGCTTGCCTCATGCACGTATCCTGCCTGCTGATATAGGGGGTCAGCAAAGCCAACAAACGGTGAAATACGGGGTCCGTCATCCGGAGAAAGTTCCTGAAATCATCAGGATTATTCTCACGGATCTCACGGAGCAAAGGCATATGACAGAACTGGTCACGCTGGAGCAACCAATTCTTGGTCTATGAACTCCTCCCCACCCTGTTCATGGACTGGACTTGTGTCAAGGTAAGGACCCCAACACCAAGCCCCCGCACAGCACGAACTCTACGAGGAGTATGTATATGCAACATGGCTAGAAAACGGTCGGCTGCTCAGAACAAACTTACAGAACGCACTGAGGAACAGCAAGGCCTGCGAAGAGCGACCTGAAAATCAGTAACGAACAAACACGAACAAAACGACAAGTCAATTGTACTCGCTGCATGCACTGAAGACCAGATACAAACCCACAAGCACAAACTAAACAGCAGAAAATGATCTGAAAACCACGAGTCTGAAAAAGCGCAAATCGTCTCTCACCAAACTTTTACTAACACAAGATTAGCAAAAGGAGCCCAAAGGGTGCCACGCTTGGTTCTGAACTGCCCTTTTCTAGTCTCATCGTACATGGTGTACGTGACCGCATTCTTGGCGATCGGAAATTCTGACAACTTTGTGCGACCGCGTGTATGCAAAACAAGTGTGAGCCAACATCCGTCGGAAAAAATCCATGGATTTTGTTGTCGGAATGTCCGATCAATGTCCGACCGTGTGTACAGGGCATTACAGAAAACCTTAAATGAACCTGCGACCAGGCTATGAGAATTCAACTACTTACAAATTCTTAACAAGCATTAAATGCACTTTAACTGCTTGCCGATCGTATAGTATACGGCGGCAAGGCGGTTCTCCTGTGCAGGATCACCTAGTACGTGATCCTGCACTTCCGAGTCTGAGGCGCGCATGCACGCTGCTGCCAGCCTGCTCCTGCTGTGGTTCGACACAGTGGGAGCCAATCAGCGGATCCGGCAGACTCGATGTCCGGCGGGACCCACTGATCGTTCGGGACACAAGCAGAACGGTGGTCTGCCTATGTAAACAAGGCAGACTGCCATTCTGTCAGTAGGGAAGGAAGGTATTGATCCTGTGATTCTGCAAAGCAGGAACATGGATCTCTGCCTTCTCATAGTACAAGCACCTCCCCCACAGTAAATCAAGCACATTTTAGGCACACATTTAACCCTTTGATCACCCTCGATGTTAACCCCTTTCCTGCCAGTGTCATTAGTAGAGTGACTTTTATGGTAACCAGTTACACTAATACAGCGATCAGTGCTAAAAATATGCACTGATCACTGTATTAGTGTCACTGGTTACCATAAAAGTGTCAAAAGTATCACTTAGTGCCCGACTTGTTCGCCGCAATTCCGCAGTCCCACTATAAGTCGCTGATTGCCGCAATTACTTGTAAAAAAAAAAAATTATAAATATATCCCATAGCTTGTAGGCACTTTAACTTTTGTGCAAACCAATCAATATATGCTTATTGGGATTTTTTTAACAAAAATATGTAGCAGAACATTGGCCTAAATGATGAAGAAACTAGATTTTTTTACTTTTTTTTATTGATTGTGCTTTATAGCAGAAAGTAAAAAATGTATTATTTTGTTTTTTTTTTTTAGTCTTTTTTTGCACAAAAAATAAAAATCGCAGAGGTGATCAAATACCACCAAAAGAAAGCTCTATTTGTGGGAAACAAAGGACATCAATTTTATTTCGGTACAGCGTCACATGACCGCGCAATTGTCAGTTAAAATAATGCAGAACCGTATCGCAAAAAATGAGCTGGTCATGAAAGGGGGGTAAACCTTCTGGAGCTGACGTGGTTAAAGAAAGCCCTTATTAACCTCTACAGCTGCAGGCACTGTGGAGTAATTCATGCTTGAATTTTTCAGCAGAAGCGCTGTCACATTACCTTCTTCTCTCCCTCTGAGTATTTACTCAGCATCTCACTCTTCTATAACCTCCCAGCAGTGATTCAGCAGCTCAGCTCCCCCTTTTCCCTCCTCTCCATGCTGACTCTGCTCACCCTCCTCCCCCTTTCAATAGTGACTCAGCAGCTCGGCTAACCCGGGTCCTCCCTTCCAGCAGTGATCTGGCAGCTTGTCAACCTTCTAATTTTTCATCTAAACAGAGCAAGTACTCTGTAAAAACAGTACAAAGGAAGTTATAGCAGCTGAGAGATCAAGCTTGAAGGACATTACTGTTTCTTTTGTGAACTTAACGAATGATTTGCTTTGCAATACCTGCAGCTATGGAGGTTAGTGAGGGCTTCTCTTCCTGGTGGACTTTTATGCAGCGTACACACAAGCGGACTTTCTGTCAGAGTAGACTCTGACAGTCTTTCTGACAGAGTTCAGATGGAGTTCCGCCGAAACGGACTTGCCTACACACGATCACACCAAAGTCCGATAGTTTAGAACGCAATGACGTACGACGGGACTAGAAAAAGGAAGTGCAACAGCCAGTAGCCAATAGCTGCCCTTGCGTCGTTTTTGGTCCGTCGGACTAGCATACAGACGAACAGTATTCTCGATAGGAATTGAGTCAGTCGGAAAGATCTGTTTCTATTTCTAGGTCCGCCAGAATTTTCAAAAGAAAAGGCCTGATGAAGCCCCCACACGATCGGAATGTCCGACGGAATTATTCCGTCGGACCTTTTCTGCCAGAAAGTCCGGTCGTGTGTATGCGGCATTAGTGTGTTGTAGGAACAGCAAAGATTACAAGGTGGGTAGAAACAGAGACAGGAACTATGGTGTGGGATGTCACATCTGAATTCCCAAGAGTTATAGAAAGTTAGTGAGTGACTTTACCCTCCTATATTTCATCTTGGATGGATAAATGCTTTAAAGTCAATCTCCAGTTTTAAGGGACGTCTACCTAAAAAATCAAATAAAACATTCCGACTTTCCAAAGCTCTTTTGACTTCTGATATCACAGGTTCTTACTCTTCTTCTGCACTCAATGATGCTTATGTTTTGAGGTGTGAGCTTCCTTTAGTACAGAAGTACTCTGAGCCCAAGCCTGTGTGATGATGAATCCCTAGGGGTGTCCATGACAGCCTGGGTGCACAGAAACTTAGATGAATGATGATGGCTATCATTAAGGCTGGAAGAAGAAAGCCATCTGGTGGAGAAGGAGACCTTCTGCTGGGGCAATGCAGACTGAAGGCAGCTAAAGCTAAGTTTTTTATGTGCAAGTACAGAGCTGTTTTTATTCTATTGTTTAGTTTTAAAAAAATGGATATCTACTTCAACATTTCTGGATGTCATAGAGTTAATATACCTGTAAGAGCAGCCTTTACAGAAGCCAAAATGCTATTGTTTCCCTCATTGAACTCTGTTATGAAGCCAATGAAGTATGATTGATTTAATCTGACGGCCAGATGCAGCGTTGGGCTTTTCCCTGCTTCCTTCATGTCTCCTGGAGAGCTCTGAGCTGCTTCCTCCTCCATGCTCCCTCTCTTTATGACCACTGAGGCTCAGGGATTTCAGAAAGAAAAGATTTCTCTTGAATGCAATATTCTTGCAAAAGCCAGAGGGGATCCGCTTTACTCATAAATGTGTGAATTTGTGCATTCTATTCTCAACTTATTTAGACCAGGCTGGGAGAATACTTCATACTACCTTTGTGGTTTCACATATGCCAAATACACCCACAAACTGAGGAGGTCACTTTGTTGGGTAAAGCAGTATTGATGAGGTCACTCAATAAATACAGGAGAGTCTTTAAAAAAATAATTAGATGAGGGGGAGGTTACAAAGGCGGCCATCTGATCAGTTTGCAAATGAATGGATGGGCTGCCTGCGTTCTTAGTGATGTCACTGCTTGTCTGAGGGTCTTTACATTTGTAGCACCTTCTAGTGCAGGGGTCTCTAATTTGCGGCCCTTCAGCTGTTGCGAAACTACAAGTCCTCTCATGCCTCTGCCTGTGGGAGTCATTCTTGTAACTGTCAGCCTTGCAATGCCTCATGGGACTTGTAGTTTTGCAACAGCTGGAGGGCCGCTAGTTTGAGACCCCTGCTCTAGTGTGTGTGCTACTAGAAGTAAGTGTAGGTAAAAATGTTTGTCTGGCTCTGGGATAAACCTGAGTCACTGAATCTGGGTCAGGGTTATTCGAGTTAAGGGCTGGATTACTCATCCTGGCAGCTCTCTGGTGTCTCCCCCCCCCCCCCCCCGTTTCTAGAGTGTTGGAGAACGTTCTAGAAAATAGTGGTCGGAGGTTATGAGGGGCTGCCTTGAATATTTTTGGGCCCTCAGCCAATCCCCAGGAGTGGTCCTGACAGGGGACTGAGAAACTCATAAATAGACATGGGCCATGCCAGGAGGGGAGTCAGGTGGAAGATGGAGAAGCAGTGCTGAGGGAGGCTGTCGGTGGCCCTCGAGCCCTTGCAGGGGTAGTGCTACACATCTCTTGCATTAAGTTTTAGTACTTATTGAAGAATGTAGAAACAACCGCACTCCAGTCACTGATTTGTGTAAGTCAGTATTCTTTTTATCGCGCTTAGCAAGTAAAAGGTTGTATCAGTTATTTCTTGGACTGTAATTCAAAACCAGCAGCAGCCTGTATTCTGGAAATCCCATCAAGGTGAGGGCACCGACAGCTAGTAAGCAAGCCCAGAATGACAAAATCTTTTGTTGTTTTGTTAGAAGTGGATGATCTCCATTGACCTGCCTCATGTAGCATCTCAGTACTCATTACTTCTCTATAAAGTGCTCCAAGCCCTGCCTTGCAGATCTGCAGAAATAAAAGCTGAAAGTGCTGAGAGATTGTGTGGGCCGGAGGTTTTATAAACCTGCAGATCTAAGGTGTTAAAGCGGTAATTCAGAATAAAGGTAAAAAGCCTGAAGCACTAGATAAACACACATTACCGTAAGATACATCATAAAACATCAAAGTATATACTTAATCACCACGTTTAGTATCTCCGAAAAAGCAATGCTTAACTTAGTGATTTAAAAACATCCAGCAGAAACAACACTATATCACACAGCAAAACAAATATATTCATGTTAGAGAAGTTGCCATAGTTCCATAAGATGAAATCATTAAATATGATCTGTAGGAATAATATAAAAAAATATATATCTATCAAAAAAAGTCTAAAAAGGGTTGCAGCAGAGGTATAATGTTTTTTAAAAATCAAACAAATAATAAATGACATATTGCCAGTATGTGGTTTATTTTTTTGTTTGATTTTTTTAGTTGCTTTTTAGTGCCAGTTCACAATGACGTGCTGCGGACGTCGCACCCCGTTAATGCGAACCACTGCGGATGTGTATGTTAAGTTAACGACACCCTGAAATCAGTTGGCAGTGCGATTTGCAGAATTGAATTGCGTGGGTGTGAACACCCATGCGATCTGATTCTGGTGCGGCAAAAAAAAAAAATGGTCCTGCACTATTTGGTGCGGATGTGGTGCTATTTGAGTCATACAGAATAATGGCTAAAATTGCACTGCTGAAGAATTGCATGCGTTTTGCAGAATTGGATAACATAGATAGATAGATAGATAGATAGATAGATAGATAGATAGATAGATAGATAGATAGATAGATAGATAGATAGATAGATAGATAGATAGAAAAAAAAGCAACTACAAAAATCAAACAAAAAAGAAACCACATACTGGCAATATGTCATGTTTATTTTTTGTTTGATTTTTAAAAATATTATACTTATGCTGCAACCCTTTTCATGTACACTGCTGCTAGTAAACGAACGTTTAGGAGCAGTTGGGCGTTTTTTTCAGCTGCCCCTGAACTCTCCTCTATGTTATCTTATCAGTACATGTACACAGGGTCGTTTATAGTCATTTCTAGGCATTTTTTGGAAAGCAAAAAAATGCATTCAGGACGGATGTTCAGGGGCATTTGAAACTCCAAATGCCTGTAAACGCTGTAACTCATGTTTAGCCGCGTTTCCTTTACAGGCGTTTTTAATTTTTGACTATTGCAAAAAAATAAATAAAAAAACGATTCTAAGCGCAAATGCGGCTAAACGCGGAAAAACGAACAAGCTCTTTTGTAGAAGTTTCAGACACAGGAATGAGACAATCCATTCAACAATAGCAGGAGTGCTTATAATGATCAGTTTTATTTATTTATGTGAAACCTTTACATCCCCCCCCCCCCCACACACACACACCCAAAAAAATAAATAAATAAATAACTTTGCTGTGACTACTTATAAGGCCTCATGCACACTGGACCTTATAAAAACGCCAGTAGCGTTAGCTGTAGAAAGCTGTGGCTGTAGAATAAATTTTACAGCGTTTTTTCAGTAGCGTTTTTCAACATTTTTTAGCACAACTATACTCTCACAAAACCTTATGGCTCAGAAATGCTCATAAACGCTTTTTCTGATTATTGCACTCACGAGCAAAGGTGGACACATATGTCGGTCCCGTGTGCATATGTAAACCGTGATCAAACCACGCATGTGAGGCATCACCACGAATGTCGGAGCGAGAGCAATAATTTTAGCACCAGACCTCCTATGTAACTCAAAAATGGTACCCTGTAAAGCCTTTTAAAGCGTCGCCTATGAGGATTATTAAATACCGTAGTTTCCCTCGGTGTACACAATTTTAAAGCATGAGTTAGAGATCTATTTATTCGGCGTAACATCATTTTTTATAGTTTACAAAAAATTGGGTACTATATGATGTTTGCGTGCAATAAAATGAATTAAATGTAAATTTTCCAAAAAAATTGTGTTTGATAAACCGCTGCGTGAATATTGTGTGACATATGGCCAACATTTGTTTCTCTCGGGCCTTTGATTTCAGAAAATATATAATGTCTGGGGGTTCTAAGCAATTATCTAGAAAAAAAGGCTGATTTTTAAGGGCCATACACACCAGGGATGTGTGGTGAGGTGAGTGGCTGGTGAGGCACTGCCTAGTATCAGAGTCAGACACACACAGGTTACATATGCCACAATCGTTAGAGTGAGAGCAATAATTCTAGCACTAGACCTCCTCTGTAACTCTAAACATGTAACCTGTAAAATTTTTTAAAGATTCTACAAGTGTGCGCAATTTTAAAGCATGACATGTTAGGTATCTGTTTACTCGGCGTAGTGTCATCTTTCATAGTATACAGAAAAGTCGGGCTAATTTTAGTGTTTTTTTTTTATTCATGAAACAGTTTCTTTAAAAAAAAAATGCGTTTGAAAAATTACTGCGCAAATACTGTGTAACATAAAAAAGTTGCAATGACCACCATTTTATTCCCTAGGGTCTCTGCTAATACAATATATATAATGTTTGGGGGTTCTGAGTAATTTTATAGAGAAAAAATTATGATTTTTACATGTAGGAGAGATGTGTCAGAATTGGCCTGGGTGGCAAAGGGTTCATTACCATAAGTAAGTAATATACAAATAAATATTATATATTATTCTTTTGGTAATTTACTATATTTTCAAAAACTGTACTCAAGCAGGTGGCTTAATTCACATATTACTGAAGGTTTAAGTTATAACTTCAAATCAGTAATTTCACAGTAAATAGCTAAATAATAAATTATTATCTTATAACATAATAATATATGATTTACTGTAGCTTATACCTTTTCAGCAGCAGCAGATTCTCATTCTCCCTCTTAAAGCGGAGTTCCACCCAGAAATGGAACTTCCGCTGATCGGATTCCTCCCCCCATCTGTTGTCAGTTTGGCACCTTTCAGGGGGGAGCAGATACCTGTCAAATCCAGGTATTTGCTCCCACTTCCGGTGAAAGAGCGCATTGTGCGGCGAACTACGCTATGTCCAGCCCCCCCGCTGTCTTCTGGGAGACACACAGGTCCCAGAAGACAGCAGGGATCATTCAGAATGCATGGCGCGACTCGCGCATGTGCAGTAAGGAATCAGGAGTGAACACGAAAGTTTTCACTACCTGGTTCTCTCCCCAGGAATGGCGGCGGTGGCAGCACTCGTGAGTCGATCGGCTTCGGGTGCCGACATCGCGGGCTCCCTGGACAGGTAAGTGTCCATATATTAAAAGTCAGCAGCTACAGTATTTGTAGCTGCTGACTTTACATTTTTTTTCCCAGGCGGAACTCCGCTTTAACTGTGTGAGAAAAACATGGGATTGTGGGTAAATCTTATACCCATAAACCCATATTTTTTCCTTGTAGTTAAGAGGGCTGGGCTGGAAGGGAGTATGTGTCTTTTAGACACATCCCCCCTTCTATGACACTGCAGTGAGAGGCGTGCCTCCACTGCAGCATTTTTATTGGACAGCTTGGGCCAATGGTACTTTACCATTGGTCCAAAACTCCAAGTTGTTCACTGAGCTCAGTGCCTCTGACAAGAAGAGAGGAGAGGCACTGTGAGCTCATCCTCTCAGTCTGCTGCAAACAGAGTGTGCCAGCATGTACTTAAACTGGCTGCTTTGTATGTAGCTTCTGGCAGGCTACACAAGGAGCCCCATATCTCTGGAACCATAGATGATAGGAGCCCCAGTGGTGGGGTAGGACTTTAGCTACCTACCCCTTAAATTTGGGGTCTCTGTGACCCCAGGTTTCTGAGCTACGACCATCAAAGTTGTTCATTTTTTGGGGGGGGGGTTATATTCATGGCATGGCTGCCTCCCCTGACTGCTCGTCCCTGGTACACACAGCCTGAATATTGGGCGGCATAGGCCAGTTTAATAGAAACTGTGTGTACAACAGTTGGTCCAACAAGAAACTGGCTATTCAGCCAGCTTCTGTCAAAGGGGCATGACCGAAAAAGATCTGCCAACCGGCCCCCCGATCAGCGCTCTCAGCCGATGGCTGAGGGCACTAACCAGTGTGTTCTGGTAGTAGTGGTGGTGAGGGGGGTTGTCTCCCTGTCAGAACACAATAGCTCAGCAGGGAGATCACTGTACTAACATTGGGTAGTTAGTACAGTGGCTCCTCCCGAGCTCTTCATATGCTTTTTTGTTGAGTAAAAAAAAATGAATAGTGTGTACCAGGTTTAAAATGTATGAGAGAAATGTCAGAATTAGCTTGGGCAGCTAGTGGTTACAGAATATTTAAAATGTGTGGTGGATGCTGTAGAACTAAACAACCCGGCAATTTTCTCTAACTCTAGGTGAGATCTTAGTGCTGTGTCCATTATGTAAATAAATATATTTTTAAAAAGGCCAACTGGCTACGTAGATGACTAAAGGGCCACCATGAACAAAATGTAAAGCCTAAAAAATTATTGTATTGTATTCATCAATTATATAGTACCTGCGTCAAATCTTCTGTTTTCTTCTTGGCTTCCCCTGGGCTGTCTTGGTGGGGCAGAATAAACAACTCAGCTGAGGTAGGTAACCCTGGTAAGATGGCAACCAGAATCTGCTTACTGTTGATTCCCGTGGCCTGCACAGAAAGACAGAGGTAAATTGACATAAAAAACACCAACCAATCAGAGCTGTGACTTCAGATGTGGTCCACCCCCAAGGACACCTAATATACAAACCAACCACAGTCATGCTGAAAGTGAAAGAAAACCCCAAATTTTGGGATGTCATCAGAACAGGAGTAGAGGAGAAATCTTCCAATGGGGATACCAGTTCTGGTGACAATCAGGGATTCCCTCACTTTAAAGAGATTTCTTCGCACTTCATGTTTTGGATATGGGACAACAAGTAAAGAGACATCTCCCCAGTGACAAAAAAAAAAGAACTGACAGGGGTTATAAACCTCTCTTTATTCAAAATAATAATAAGAAAAAGTTTTGCTTTTAGTTCTTCTTTAATGCTATATTAGATTTGATTTTTGATTTTTTTTTTCATCCTTTGCTGTCTTGAATCTTCTGATAAATAAAAGATAATAAAGCCATATCGTGTAGCATACTGTTTTCATGCTATTCCCTACTATGACCCAGGAAGCTCAGGAATCCAGGCACTTTTTTTAGCCCTCAATCCTGTGAGGTCATTAGGAGAAACATCTCACTGACACCTCTCTCACAAACCAGCAATTAATTCATATCACCTAATTCATATCCTATTGTACCATCTCATGTTGTGGAATGAAATAGGTCAACCCCTTGGCTGCAGATAACAGCAAATATATAACTAATTAATGTTATATGCGTACACAATACCAGGGGTCTCCAAGCTTACATCATGGTGCCCATCAAAGCCCCCCTTACATCATGGACCTCAATCAGAGCCCTGCTTATATGAGGGTCCCCATCAGAGTTCCCCCTTGCATCATGGTCCCCCCTTACATCATGGTTCCCATCAATGTACCCCCTTACATAATGGTCCTCATCAGAGCCCCTCCTTATATCAGGGTCCCCATCAGAGTCCCTCTTACACCATGGTGCCCATTAGAGTCCCCCCCCATACATCATGGTGCCCATCAAAGTCCCCCCTTACATCATGGACCCCAATCAGTGTCCCCCTTATATCAGGGTCCCATCTGAGTCCCCCCTTGCCATGGTCCCCCCTTACATCATGGTGCCCATCAAAGTTCCCTCTTACATAATGGTCCTCATTAGAGTCCCTCCTTACATCATGGTCTCCATTAGAGTCCCCTCATACATCATGGTGCCCATCAAAGTCCCTCCTTACATCATGGACCCCAATTAGAGTCCCTCCTTATATCAGGGTCCCTATCAGTGTCCCACCTTAAACCAGTGACCCCATAAGAGTACCCTCTTACATCATGGTCCCCATCAGAGCCCCCCTCCCCCCCTATATCATGGTCCTCATCAGAGTCTCTCCTTACATCATGGCCACCATCAGAATTTTCCCTTACGTAATGGTTCCCATCAGAGTTCTACTTACACCAATGCCCCCATCAGAGTCCCTTTTTACATCAGGGTACACATCAGATTCCCCCATTACATCATGGTCCCCATCAAAGTTCCTCTTTACATGATGGTCCCCAATCATAGTCCCTTCTTATGCCAGAGTCCCCATCAGAGCCCCCTTTACACCAATGTCTCCATCAGAGCCCCCCTTTACATTAGTGTCCCCTGATCTGAATCCTCTGTCTGTGCACAGATTCTGAGGACCCGCCATCATTTGGAGACCCCCTGGCCCAATACTAATAAGGATTGGCACCTTCTATCCTTAGTACAACCCCGATTTCCCCTGTCACAATAAAAATCCAGCATGTTGCGGCTGATTGGTTTTAAAAGGTATACCTTTGCCGGTCTTTATGCTTTGCTACTTGGTAAATCATTGATCCATAACAAGTTTGTAAGTCAGAAAAAAAGTAATTTTCTAATCTTTTAATAAAATAATCCCTGTTGATCTTACCATTAAATTCCATGTGCAGGCACTTCCTGACACGGGGTGACAACTGTCTCCTAGTTGTGCTTCTATATTGTCACATTGTTGCACATGCCCCCTAGTGGATATAAAAGTGGCAGTGCCAACAAAAACAGGTATGGTTCACTGTTTTCAGAGAGTCAGTCCAGCTGATGCTGTTGGGGATGCATGTAGGGAAGAATTGGGTGAAAAAAGGTTGGAGAAGATCAGAAACTGTGAGAAAGGATGAAAAAAGTTTATTTAACCATTTGCCCTCCGGAAGATTTACCCCCTTCATGACCAGGCCATTTTTTGTGATACGGCACTGCGTAACTTTAACTGACAATTGTGCGGTCGTGTGACAATGTACCCAAATAAAATTTAAGTCCTTTTTCTGCCACAAATAAAGCTTTTTCTTGGTGGTATTTGATTACCTCTGTGGTTTTTATTTTTTGCGCTATAAACAAAAAAAAACTAAAAAAACTATATTTTTTACTTTCCGCTATAAAGCATACTCAATAGAAATGTAGAAAAAATCTAATTTCTTCATCAATTTAGGCCAATATGTATTCTGCTACATGTTGTTGGTAAAAAAATCCCAATAAGTTTGTGCAAAAGTTATAGCGTCTATAAAAAAAATGTATTGATTGGTTTGCGCAAAAGTTATAGCGTCTACAAAGTATGGGATTTTTTTTTTTGTATTACATTTTTTTTACTAGTAGCAGCGATCAGTGACTTATAGCGGGACTGCGATATTGCAGCGGACAAATTGAACACTAACTGACACTTTTTGGTGACCAGTGACACTAATACAGTGATCAGTGCTAAAAATATGCACTGTCACTGTACTGACACTGGCTGGGAAGGGGTTAAACATCTAGAGCAATCACAGAGTTAACTTTGTGCCTAGCTGGTGTTTTCTTACTGTGGGGGAGGTGCTTGTACTAGGGGAAGGCATGGATCTGTGACCCTGCTTTGCAGGAACACAGGATCCATGCCTTCTGTACTCGCAGAACGGCGATCTGCCTGGTTTACATAGGCAGATTGCCGTCCACCCTCTGTACTGAAGGATCGGAGGGTGTCGGTGGACATCGAGTCCCCAGTACCCACCGATCAGCTACCACTGTGTATAATCACAGCGGGCCGCCAACATAGCAGGTGCGTGCCCCAGACCCAGAAGTGTCAGATCACGTACTAGGTATGTGATCCGGGGCAGCCGTGCCACTTTGCCACTATATCTAAGCTATGCAGTCGGCAAGTGGTTAACCACCTGTCGACCGCTCACAGTAAATATATTGCGAGTGGGCGGCAGGTACAGGTGTGTACAGTCCTGTACATGTACCTTGTGGGTTTGGGGTGTGCACATGCTTGCCCCCTGCTGACCCATGCTGTGATTGGACACAGCACAAGTTTGGCAGCAGATTTTTGGCTGATCAGCTGTGTCCAATCACACACAGAATTCCGTGTTTACAAACACACAGAACTCTGTGTACACAGAATAGCGATCTGGCTGTTTCTTCTCCCTGAAAAGCAGGGAGAAAAAACAGTCAGCTCAGAAAGCAAAAGCAGCGCACATTACACATTGCTAGGCACACAGTTAACCTTGATTGCCCCCTAGATGTTAACCCCTTCCCAGCCAGTGTCATTGGCACAGTATCAGTGTACAGTATTATCACTGATCACAGTATTAGTGTCACCAACGACATCAGTGTCAGTTAGTAACCCTCCCAGCCAGTGTCTGTTAGCACCAGATTATCCACCACCCTATCACAGTCACACTATAAGTCGCTGGTCACCACCATTACAGCATAGCATCTGTAGCTGTGTAAACTTCCAGTATATATACAGTATATATACCATAGTTTATAGACACTATAACTTTCATACAAACCAATTAAAATACACTTATTGGGATTTTTTTTCACCAAACACATGTAGCAGAATACATTTTAGCCTAAATTTATGAAGAAATTTGATTTTATTGGATATGTTTTAAAATATTGGGGTTTTTTTTCCAAAATTTTTGGTCTTTTTTCGTTTATATAAAAAAAAAAAAAAAAAAAAAAAAAAATGATCAAAATTGATCAAATTCCACCAAAAGAAAGCTCTATTTGTGTGGAAAAAATTATATAAATGTAATTTGCGAACAGTGTTATAACCAAGCTATTTCCAGGTAAAGTAGCGCAGTGCTGAATAGTAAAAAAATGGTCATGAAGGGGGGAAAACGTTTCGAAAGTCAAGTTGGTTAAAAAAAAAAAAAGTTTCTTTATGATATACAGTGCACAGAGCAAACTAATTGTCATCCAGCTAGAGCTAACATCTACTTTAAGGAGTTAAACTGATGAAGCTGGCAGCCAGGGGCCGACGCAGAGGCGTAAAATTGGCTGCCGATGGCTGGAAACCAGGAGCCAGCCGCTTTCCCGCTGCGTTCTGTTTGCAGACTGCAGGTTTAAATCTTGACCATTTTAATTAGCAGACAGAATTTAGGTTCAAACGCAGCTGGCACCCGACTCGTGGCAAGGTGCACCTGTCCCCTAGAGGAGCCGCTCAGGGGAATAGAAGCCAAGCAAGCGATTTGCCGCACGCGCTCACACTAGCTGATTAATTGCCATTGCTAGCCTGGCTGAGCATCCAGGCCGCCTCTGGGTATCGCGGCAGAACAGGGGATGGGGCCACAGGGCTTTCTGCCTCCCGACTTCTCCTCTCTTTAACGACGGCGATTCAAAATTGCAAAAAAAAAAAAAGTGTTAAGGAGAATCTTCCTCCTCTGTCTTATTTCCCCCCCAAGTCCTTCAATAATGCATTGAGGTGCTTTATGAAATGTTAGGAGGAGAGATGGTCTCCAGCAAGTTACAAATCAGCTGTGTAAGGGCTAAACAGATGGACGCGGGGCTCAGTGGGCCAAAATGCGGCGCGCACGTAGCATGTTCTTTAATCTCTCAACTGGAAATACGTGACTCCGAAAATAGGCAGGTCCCTTGCTGCCACTTTTGCCTTCTACACAAAAGTTTCTCGTTAGAGCGATCCAGATTGCCAGCAAGGTAACGGGGAAGTAACAGCTGCAAGGAAGCAATTCCAACTAACAAGAGGGGAAACTTTTTTTTTTTTTTGCAGAGGGAACGAATTAAGGGAACTTCACACTCAGACGTTAAAAACAGACACTTATCAGGACTGGTCACAAGTCTGCTTGAACATTTCTAAATGTTCATCTAACATTATTTCCCAGGAGCATGCCTACAAGGTTTTAACACGATGGCACCTGGTTCCATCTACAGTATCTCACAAAAGTTAGTACACCCCTCACATTTTTGTAAATATTTTATTACCGTATTTATCGGTGTATAACACGCACTTTTTCCCCCTTAAAATAGGGGGGAAATCGTGTGTGCGCGTTATACGTCGATATAGGCTGCCACCGAGGGGAAGGAGGGGACGAGCGCTGCAAAATAGAGCCGGATCTCGTGTGTACTCTGCACGGCTCGCAGTCACACTCAGTCCCGCCCCTTGGACTGCTCCTAGCATGGACGTCCCGGCATTGGACCGGCGGTATGTCCATCATAGGATTCCGGCCAAGGGGCGGGACTGGGTGTGACACCAAGCCGAGTACACAGGAGAAACGGCTCTATTTCGGCAGCGCTCGTCCCCACAGCATATATAACGACGACAGCATATATAACAGCAAGGCTGCAGGTGGGCACTGATTAGGCTACACTGAAGCTGCAGATGGTCACTAATCAGGCTGCATTGATGCTCACTGACCATTATTTTGCTCCAAAGTGGTTTATTTAAAAAAAGGTTTTTTTCCTGAAACTCCCCTCTTAAATTGGGGTGCGTGTTATATGTTGACATGTGTTATACGCCGATAAATACGGTATATCTTTTCATGTGACAACACTTTTGTGAAATACTGTAGGATAGTGCACTTCTAAGCAAGTGCTTCATGGGCTGTAATGCAGTTCGTGACTTTAGGTGCATCTGGTGGATGTCCCTTTGCCACCACATCTAACATTTTTTGGCTCATTCATATTCTGTTCCATGTGAAGCTACTACAGAGAGATCCATGAATAGTTCTCTTGTTTGATCAGATACTGTACATGCAGGCTGGTACATCAGATACTTATCTAAATGCAGGCTGGTCTTGCTGACTTGTCCCAGGTTCTATTCCCTATTGGGTGCCCAGCAGCCAGGCACACAGTATTTTCCTAGTCTCTCAACACAATAATGAGGCAGCAAGGTTCTTTTTGAAATTTAATGCTAGTTAAACTTTGTTGGGTGGAGAGGGTGAGCCTTGGGATACTCTAAATTTTGTGCTAACAGTAACAGAGGATACACTCTGGGTAGTTGCTAAACTCTTCAGGGTTGACCTCTTGTGATAAGAGATAAGTGGACATACAATCAGGAGACTCCCACTACAGAAGCAGCCCTAATACAATTTTCTTGAAAAAATTTTCCTTTAGATTTACCAAAACCATATAATATAAGGTAAAACCTAAACATTTTCAATTTGTATGCCATCAGACATGCCCTTGCACTAGTTGAAGGTAAGTCTAAAGGAGATTGAATAAGAAAATTGTATAATGAATGGCCAGCATAAGCCAGCAATTCTGGAAAAGTCTCTTCTAGGTTTAAGCAATAACAGTCATTAGGATCCCTCTCTGGCTCCTACTCACTGTGTCCCTGTATACATGGATGCCTTCTTCCAGTACCAGCCAGACCCTGAGTGGACTTTCTCCGAACTGTTCTCAGCAACATGACCCCAATGAAACTCCTGCAGTCTTCAACCCACAGAAGGGCAACAGCCCTTCAGTTTGGGTCTTCTCCTCCAGGACAAGGACCCTGCTGTTCCAGTCCCCATAATATTTATGAACACCTCAGTCCCATGCTGGCCATCCCCTTGACCAGGGATTAACTGAGGCTGTATGAATATTCAGCTCAGGGTCTGCGCCTTCCAACCCACTATATTGTAGAACTTACTAGAAGACAGGGGGGGGGTAGTTGAGCCTGCACCAGCTAACCAGCAGGACCCAGAACATCCAAAAGCAGTCACTCCAAACCACCAAAACTCTGCTACACTGGCTACAGAGGAGACAAAAAACTAAATTCACCTAATTCTACTACCATGGACCAAGCCACACTCATGGTGTTATAGCCATCTCTAGGGGTACTTTGGAACTGGGTTTACAATCAAGATCACCATCCAGCTGTCCCCTCCCTCCACCTTCCCCTCTCCCCATCCACCTGTCCACTCCCTCCACCCTTTTTTCTCATTTATCTCTGCCTCCCTTCTGATTTCTCTCTTAAGCTGCACCCTGCCCCTATCCTTATGATTCCTTTAGCCTCCTGATCCATGTTACCCCTCTGTAAACCTATTGTTCACTTGCTTCACCTTATACTGGAACAGAATTCCATCTTTGCCATAACTCAATTAATATCACTTTCTGCAAAAAAAAATAATTTAACAGTCTTCCCCAGGCCCCCAGCTCAGCTCCTGCTGAGGCCTAGACTGTAGCCCAAATACTCCTTTGCAATCTTCTCTGGGCCCACAGCCTATCTCCTGCTGAGGCCCAGACTGCAATCCTTGACTCAGTAATTCTGCCTGCAGGGGCAGCAGCCTCAAGAGAACTTGAACCCTCCCTGGACAGGAAAGAACACTCTGGATTTGCCTCTCAAATATTTATCATAGCCCCAGCCACCTTCTGGACACCTCCTTTCGGGGATTGGCTGGGACATGATAAATAATATTACTGCGCAGTTGACTCTCTCTGTCCTATATTCTGGAAACTTCTTCCAGAAGCAGGTGGGAGAAATCAAACACCCAGCTAGGAAACCCTGACCAGACATAAATAATCAATTGCTCTGCCACTAATTACAGTGAAACGAAAAAATAAATGTACAGTACCTGACCGCGAGATTGTGTTTCAAGCGCGATACCATCGCGCTGGTTCTCGGCGACAGGGTACTGTGCATATCGCGCTGCTCGCTCATCGGGAATCCTGAGGGGGGAACGCCGCGCCAAATTTTAAATAAAAAACAGGCGTGGGTTCCCCCCCAGGGGCATACCAGGCCCTTAGGTCTGGTATGGATTGTAAGGGGAACCCCCTACGCCGAAAGATCGGCGTGGGGGTCCCCCCCAAAATCCATACCAGACCCTTATCCGAGCACGCAGCCCGGCCGGCCAGGAAAGGGGGTGGGGACGAGCGAGCACCCCCCCCTCCTGAGCCGTACCAGGCCGCATGCCCTCAACATGGGGAGGGTGAGTGCCTTGGGGGAGGGGGGCGCCCTGCTGCCCCCCCCACCCCAAAGCACCTTGTCCCCATGTTGATGAGGACAAGGGCCTCTTCCCGACAACCCTGGCCGTTGGTTGTCGGGGTCTGTGGGCAGGGGGCTTATCGGAATCCGGTAGCCCCCTTTAATAAGGGAGCTGCGGAGCCATTTATATAGGCGGTGACCCCGCTCCCTTGTGACGTCACGGTCCCTGCATGCGCAGGGACTCTGGCGTCATAAGGGGGCGTCACCCCAGAGTCCCTGCGAATGCTGGGACGTCACAAGGGAGCGGGGTCACCGCCTATATAAATGGCTCCGCAGCTCGCACACAGCATTCCAGCCGGAGAGAGCGTCGTGTCAACATCGAAAGAAGAGAAGAAGAGAAGAAGCGGCGAGACAGCGGCGACAAGACAGCGGCAGCAGACCGGGCCCCTCGCTGGCAAAAGAGCTGGAAGAAGACAGCGGAGGGGCCCGGGAGAAGAAGCGACAAGACAGCAGCAGCAGACCGGGCCCCTCTCACTGGCAAAAGAGCTGGAAGAAGATAGCGGAGGGGCCCAGGAGAAGAGGCGGAACACTGGGAGAAGAGGCGGAACACCGGAAGGAGACCCCCCAAAGTCGAAGAAGACCCCGGAGCTGCCTAATAAAATCTGTGTACTGTGTTTTTTTTTTTTATTGACACTTTTTTTTCCCTAGGTGAATGGGTAGGGGTACCATGTACCCCATACTCATTCACATAGGGTGGGGGGCCGGGATCTGGGGGCCCCCTTATTAAAGGATTCCGATAAGCCCCCCGCCCGCAGACCCCGACAACCAACGGCCAGGGTTGTCGGGAAGAGGCCCTTGTCCTCATCAACATGGGGACAAGGTGCCCTGCTGCCCCCCTCCCCCAAGGCACTCACCCCCCCATGTTGAGGGCATTCGGCCTGGTACGGCTCAGGAGGGGGGGGGGGCGCTCGCTCATCCCCACCCCCTTTCCTGGCCGGCCGGGCTGCGTGCTCGGATAAGGGTCTGGTATGGATTCTGGGGGGGGGATTTTTCGGCGTAGGGGGTTCCCCTTACAATCCATACCAGACCTAAGGGCCTGGTATGCCCCTGGGGGGGGGGAACCCACGCCTGTTTTTTATTTAAAATTTGGCGCGGCGTTCCCCCCTCAGGATTCATACCAGACAGCTGTCAGCACTGCCTGTCACTCATCGCGAAAAGAAAAAAAGTTTTCCTTTCCCGATGAGTGAGCCATCTTGGCGCTGGCTCCCGCGACGGGGCTCGCAGGTGTCAAATCTCGCCGAGAAATGCGGCGAGATTGACACAATATCGTGGTCACCTACTGTAGCACTACCCACATAGGGGTTGCAGATGACAGGGTTCCCCACTGCTGCACAGCCAGGCACACAACAACTTCTTCATCCAGACACAGAGAACAGTCCTTGAGCTTTGTTTTGTGTTTTTATTAGGAGGTAATAACTTGGATGGGGATAGGAATTAAGGGATGTTCATACAAAGACACAAGACTTCGTACAAAGAGCAGAGATCTGGCTGTGCAGGATGAAAAAAAAAAACAGCCAGATCAATAAGTAAAATCAGCACATATTACACACATTACACTTGTTAGGCACACCATTAACCGCTTGATTGCCCCTAGATGTTAACCCCTTCCCAGTCAGTGTCATTGGTACAGTGTCAGTGTATAGTATTATATCTGATCACTGTATTAGTGTCACTAGCGATGTCAGTGTCAGTTAGTCAGTTAGTGTTCCCAGTGATGGTCTGTTAGCACCAGATTTGCCGCCACACTATCACAGTAACACTATAAGTCGCTGATCTCCGTCATTACAGTATAGCGTCTATAGCTGCGTGAGTTCCAGTATATTTTTATCATTTGTAGATGCTATAACTTTCATACAGACCAATCAATATATACTTATTTTTTTTTTTTTACCAAAGACATGTAGCAGAATACATTTTAGCTTACATTTATGAAGAAATTTGACTTATTGGATATTTTCTAACAGAAAGTAAAAAATAATGTTTTAAAAAAAACAAAAAGGTCAGTCTTTATTCATTTATATAGTAAAAAATAAAAAATACAGTGGTGATCAAATACCACCAAAAGAAAGCTCTGTTTGTGTTAAAAAAATGATATGAAATTGATCTGGGTACAGCATGCATGACCGAGCAATTGGCAATTAAAGTAGCGCAGTGCTAAATAGCAAAAAATGGTCTGGGCATGAAGGGAGTAAAACCTTCCGGTGGTCAAGTGATTAAAGATATAAATGAGCAGGCATTGGTGGCAAATGAGGATTAGGCAGTCAGAGCTAACTCATGCTGTGAATATTTCATCTTCGTTTCCCACATGTATGATCTTCACTAATACATCACCTTGAAAATATATTCATATCCCTTGAAATTTTCCACATTTTGTCATGTTACAATTGAAAACGTAAATGTATTTTATTGGGATTTTATGTGATAGACCAACACAAAGTGGCACATAATTGTGAAATGGAAGGAAAATAATAAATGATTTTCCAATTTTTTACAAATAAATATATGAAAAGTGTGGTGTACATTTGTATTCAGCCCCCCTGAGTCAATACTTTGTAGAACCACCTTTCACTGCAATTACGACTGCAAGTCTTTTTGGGGATGTCTCTACCAGCTTTACACATATGGAGAGTGAAATTTTTGCCCATTCTTTTTTTGTAAAATATCTTAAGCTCTGTCAGATTGGATGGAGGGCATCTGTGAACAGCAATTTTCAAGTCTTGACACAGATTCTCAATTGGATTTAGGTCTGAACTTTGACTGGGTCAGTCTAACACATGAATATGCTTTGATCTAAACCATTCCATTGTAGCTCTGGCTGTATGTTTAGGGTTGTTGTCCTGCTGGAAGGTGAACCTCCGCCCCAGTCTCAAGTCTTTTGCAGACTCTAATGCCCCGTACACACGGGCAGACTTTTCGGCAACAAAGGTCCCACAGTCTTTTCGACGGACTTTCGACGGACTTTCGACGGACTTCCGACAGACTTTCGAACGCCTACACACGATCACATCAAAGTCTGACGGATTCGTATGTGATGACGTACAACCAGACTAAAATAAGGAAGTTCATAGCCAGTAGCCAATAGCAGTGGCGTTGCTATGGGGATGCAGGGGCTAAACACTACTATAGCTTGCCTCAGAGCGGTGCGAGCAGGGCATCCAGCAGTGCGGGGGAAGCTGCTTATAACACCCCCTTCAGGTTAAGCTGTCACTCGGGGATCTCCAATATCTCTGAGGCAGCCAAAGTTGGTGGGCGGAGCTGGGGGTGTGGCCGCGCTGCCTCCTCCACTCCTACCACAGAGCCCTTCACATTGGCTGATCCTGCAGCTGAAGGAGATATAGGCCAGGACACAGCAGACCCGCCCAAGTCTTCATCTGCAGGCATGAGGCATGCTGTAAGTTACTGCACAGCACACTCTCACTGCATAGAGTCCTAACCTGCCCTGTACCACCCCAACCTGCTCTATACTACCCCAACCTGCCCTGTGCCATCCCAGCCTGCTCTATACCACCCCAACCTGCCCTGTGCCACCCAAACATGCCCTGTGCTACTCCAACCTGCCCAGTGCCACCCCAACCTGCCCTATACCACTCCAACCTGCCCTGTGCCACCCTAACCTGCCCTGTACCACCCCAACTTGTCCTGTGCCATTCCAATCTGCCCTATACCACCCCAACCTACCCTAAACCACTCCAACCTGCCCTAAACCACTCCAACCTGCCCTGTGCCACCCTAACCTGCCCTATACCACCCCAACCTGCCCTGTACCACCCCAACCTGCCTTGTGCCACCCAACCTGCCCTATGCCACTCCAACCTGCCTTGTGCCACCCAACCTGCCCTATGCCACTCCAACCTGCCTCGTGCCATCCCAACATGCCCTATAACACCCCAACCTGCCATGTGCCACCCCAACCTGCCCTGTACCACCCCAACATGCCCTGTACCATCCCAACTTGCCTTTTACCACACCAACCTGCCCTATACCACTCCAACCTGCCCTGTACCACCCCAATCTGCCAATATACCACCCTAACCTGTCAATATACCACCGCAACCTGCCAATATACCACCTCAACCTGCCCTATACCACTCCAACCTGCTCTGTACCACCAGGGCCGGACTGGCCTACCGGGATACCGGGATATTTCCCGGTAGGCTGGCTGCATTTAGTACCCCTGAGGCCGCTTTTGCCTCGGAGCTTGGCTGGCTGCCTGTGTAAGCCTGTGTCTCCTCCTCCGATCCGGCGCCTCCCACACTCAACTAATATGCCTCTGTGTGTGTGAGGGGAGGAGCAGGAGAACACCATGCTGCTTGATTTTTCTCATCCTGTGCGGCGCCAGCACCGCCCACTAATCTGCACAAGGATAATAGAAGTGGCCGGCCGTGCAGCTGCAGCACAAGAATTAAGGTACAAAATCTCTCTCTCTCTCTCTCTCTCTCTCCTCTGTTGTGCCCATCTCTCTCTCTCTCTCTCTCTCTCTCTCTCTCTCTCTCTCCTCTGTTGTGCCCATCTCTCTCTCCTCTGTTGTGCCCATCTCTCTCTCTCTCTCTCTCTCCTCTGTTGTGCCCATCTCTCTCTCTCTCTCTCTCTCTCCTCTGTTGTGCCCATCTCTCTCTCTCTCTCCTCTGTTGTGCCCATCTCTCTCTCTCTCTCTCTCTCCTGTTGTGCCCATCTCTCTCTCTCTCTCTCTCTCTCTCTCTCTCTCTCTCTCTCCTGTTGTGCCCATCTCTCTCTCTCTCTCTCACTCTCTCCTGTTGTGCCCATAAATTCCAGCCACTGTACCCATCGATTACAGCCACTGTGCCCATAAATTCCAGCCACTGTACCCATCGATTATAGCCACTGTACCCATTAAACGCAGCCACTGTGCCATCAAACGCAGCCACTGTACCCATAAATTGCCACCACTGTGCCCATAAATTACAGCCACTGTGCCCATTAAACGCAGCCACTGGGCCATCAAGCCCAGCCACTGTACCCATAAATTGCCACCACTGTGCCCATTAAACACAGCCACTGTGCCCATCAAACGCAGCCACTGTGCCCATAAATTCCCACCACTGTGCCCATTAAACGCAGCCACTGTGCCATCAAACGCAGCCACTGTACCCATAAATTACCACCACTGTGCCCATTAAACACAGCCACTGTGCCCATAAATTACAGCCACTGTGCCCATTAAACGCAGCCACTGGGCCATCAAGCCCAGTCACTGTACCCATAAATTGCCACCACTGTGCCCATTAAACACAGCCACTGTGCCCATCAAACGCAGCCACTGTGCCAATAAATTCCCACCACTGTGCCCATTAAACGCAGCCACTGTGCCTATCAAACGCAGCCACTGTGCCATCAAACGCAGCCACTGTACCCATCAATTGCAGCCGCTGTGCCCATTAAACACAGCCACTGTGCCATCAAGCGCAGCCACTGTACCCATAAATTGCCACCACTGTGCCCATTAAACGCAGCCACTGTGCCATCAAACGCAGCCACTGTACCCATAAATTGCCACCACTGTGCCCATTAAACACAGCCATTGTGCCCATCAAATGCAGCCACTGTGCCCATAAATTCCCGCCACTGTGCCCATCAAACGCAGCCACTGTGCCATCAAACGCAGCCACTGTACTCATCAATTGCAGCCACTGTGCCCATTAAACACAACCACTGTGCCCATCAAGCGCCACCACTGTACCCATAAATTGCCACCACTGTGCCCATTAAACGCAGCCACTGTGCCATCAAACGCAGCCACTGTACCCATAAATTGCCACCACTGTGCCCATTAAACACAGCCACTGTGCCCATAAATTACAGCCACTGTGCCCATTAAACGCAGCCACTGGGCCATCAAGCCCAGCCACTGTACCCATAAATTGCCACCACTGTGCCCATTAAACACAGCCACTGTGCCCATCAAACGCAGCCACTGTGCCCATAAATTCCCGCCACTGTGCCCATCAAACGCAGCCACTGAGCCATCAAATGCAGCCACTGTACCCATCAATTGCAGCCACTGTGCCCATTAAACACAGCCACTGTGCCATCAAGCGCAGCCACTGTACCCATAAATTGCCACCACTGTGCCAATTAAACGCAGCCACTGTGCCCATAAATTCCCACCACTGTGCCCATCAAACACAGCCACTGTGCCCATAAATTCCCACCACTGTGCCCATCAAACACAGCTACTGTGCCCATCAAACACAGCCACTGTACCCATAAATTGCCACCACTGTGCCCATTAAACGCAGCCACTGTACCCATAAATTGCTGCCACTGTGCCCATTAAACGCAGCCACTGTGCCCATAAATTCCCACCACTGTGGCCATCAAACACAGCCACTGTGCCCATCAAACGCAGCCACTGTACCCATAAATTGCCACCACTGTGCCCATTAAACACAGCCACTGTGCCCATAAATTCCCACCACTGTGCCCATCAAACACAGCCACTGTGCCATCAAACGCAGCCACTGTACCCATCAATTGCAGCCACTGTGCCCATTAAACACAACCACTGTGCCCATCAAGCGCCACCACTGTGCCCATCAAGCGCCACCACTGTGCCCATTAAATGCTGCCACTGTGCCCATCAAACGCAGCCACTGTGCCCATCAAACGCAGCCACTATGCCATCAAACGCAGCCACTGTAACCATCAATTGCCGCCAGTTTGCCCCATCAATTGCCGCCAGTTTGCCCCATCAATTCCTGCCAGTGTCCCCCCCCCCCCGCCCGGCACTTACCTGTCTCAGGTCAGCGCGTTGCTCCATGCTCCCTCCGATCACAGCGCCTGTTGCTTCAGCCAATCAGGTGACAGGTAACCACACCCAGTGCACCTGATTGGCTGAGAGGCGGGTCAGTGTTAGGGAAGCGATTTATTTGATTTCCTAACACAGCACTGTGTAAGCAGCGAACGCACAGCAGTGTATATATATATATATATATATATATATATATATATATATATATATATATATATATATATAAAGCCCTATGTGCTTTTATATGTGTCTTATCTATATATAATGCACTCTTTAAATGTGCTTTAAAATGCATGGTTTTCCATTTTATGAACAAGAAAATAATGACGTTATGCTGTTGGGCTGGTATTATAATGCTATGGGGCTGGTATGACATTTTTTCCAGGGCTGGTTTTCATACCCAGTCCGGCCCTGTGTACCACCCCAACCTGCCCTGTACCACCCCAATCTGCCAACATACCACCCTAACCTTCCAATATACCACCACAACCTGCCCTATACCACCCCAACCTGCCACTATACCACTCTATACTACCCTAAACTGCCCTGTGCCACCCTAACCTGCCCTATACCACTCCAACCTGCCACTATACCACCCTATACTACCCTAACCTGCCACTATATTACCCTAAACTATAATTTACAGGGGCCGGTTTGGGGTGCACCCCATGACCGTGCGCTACATGCAGGGTGCTGGGCAGCCTAGACAGGAGGGGGGTGACACCATGTTTTACTGCACCAGGTGACACCAACCCTAGTGACGCCACTGGCCAATAGTTGCCCTAGCGTGGGTTTTCGTCCGTCGGACTAGCATACAGATGAGCGGATTTTTCGATAGCAACTGGGTCCAGCGGAGTTCCAACGTAAAGATGTGAAACATGTTCCAAATCTAAAGTCCATCAGATTTTTGACAAAAACAGTCCACTAAAGGTCCGATGAAGCCCACACACGGTCGGATTGTCCGCCGGATTTGGTCTGTTGGACCAGTCCGGTCGAAATGTCCGCTTGTGTGTACAGGGCATAACAGGTTTTCTTCTAAGATTGCTCCGTATTTGGCTCCTTCTAGCTTCCCATTAACTCTGACCAGCTTCCCTGTCCCTGCTGAAGAAAAGCATCCCCACAACATACTGCTGCCACCACCATGTTTCACAGTGGGGATGGTGTGTTCAGGGTGATGTGAAGTGTTAGTTTTCCGTCTCACATAGCGTTTTGCTTTTAGGCCAAAAAGTTTAATTTTGGTCTCATCTGACCAGAGCACCTTCTTCCACATGTTTGCTGTGTCTCCCACATTGCTTCTCGCAAACTGCAAACAGGACTTCTTATGGCTTTCTTTTCAACAATGGCTTTCTTCTTGCCACTCTTCTATAAAGGCCAGATTTTTGGAGTGTATGACTAATAGTTGTCCTGTGGACAGATTCTCCCACCTGAGCTGTGGATCTCTGCAGGTCCTCCAGAGTTACCATGGACCTCTTGGCTGCTTCTCTGATCATTGCTCTCTTTGCCCGGCCTGTCAGTTTAGGTGGACGGTCATCTCTCGGTAGGTTTTCAGTTGTGCCATACTCTTTTCATTCTCGGATGATGGATTGAACAGTGCTCTGTGAGATGTTCAAAGCTTGAGATATTTTTTTATAACCTGACCCTGCTTTAAACTTCTCCACAACTTTATCCCTGACCTGTCTGGCTTCACAGAACATCTGTATTTATACTGAGATTAATTTACACACAGGTGGACTCAATTTACTAATTAAGAGACTTCTGATGGCAGTTGGTTCCACTAGATTTTAGTTAGGGGTATCAGAGTAAAGTGGGCTGAATACAAACGCACGCCACAATTTTCAGATATTTATCTGTAAAAAATGTTGAAAACCATTTATCATTTTCCTTCCACTTCACAAATATGTGCCACTTTGTGTTGGTCTATCACATAAAATTCCAATAAAATACATTACATTTTTTTGGTTGTAACATGACAAAATGTGAAAAATGTCAAGGGGTATGAATACTTTTTGATGGCACTGTATAAGCTTTGATGAAAGAAGATTTGTGAGCCCCGAAATACCTTCTGACCTCTCCTTGGCATCATGATCAATAAACATTTACTGGACTTATCCTTGATTTGTAGTGCTCTCATCCTTTTATATATGCTAGTCAATATCAGTTTAGCATGCCTAACCAATCATGCTTGATGAATAAGAGCGGCTGAGTCTAAAAATCACTGAGCAAGGATGATAAGTAGAATGTTGGCTGTTTTATATAAACTCCAGCTTGACACTGTGCATAGTGAACTGAAACAATGATACAGGTTCTGTTGACTGTTTAACAACTTATAAGGTAATGTACGTCATTTGGTGACTCCCCCCCGACCCTCCAGCACCATAGGACTGCACAGAACACGAAATGAAGACCTTCCTTTGACACTTACATACATGAGGGCTCTCTTAATGACTCGGCTTATGTCTCGTCTCCATTCCGGGATGTCGGGGTTGTAATCGTCCAGATTCGGAGAGAAGGACAAGCGGAGCGACTGGAACTGTTCTGGAATGAAGGATTTAGAGAGCGCTGTCAGGGTCTTTTAAAGTGGAGCATGGAAATGAGACCACCATACAGAGGACCCCACCAAACGTCACTTTATATTTTCAATACGGAGCTGAAACAAGTGTATTTCTTAAAAAAAAAAAAAATTAAAATAATTGCATAGCTGTTGCGCCATTGAGACCGCTGGTACACTTGTTTTTCTGTGAATGAGGCAAAATCGAATATTCTCTGGCTATTTCTTCTACAGGTTGAATGTTACAGATGTCTGCAGAAAATTCAATTAAAAAATTCAACTTTTAAAGTGGAACTCTGGGCACAATAAAAAAAAAATAAAGTGATCCAACGCCTCCTCACCGCCTGTTTTAACCACATTTTTGCCAACAAAAGTGCTGCAAGTGCCTGTATTGCAAGCGGTTGCAGGGCGTTTGCAGCACTTCCCCATTTACTTGAATGTGTAGGGCATGTGTGATCAACCTGTGGCCCTCCAGCTGTTGCGGAACTACAAGTCCCATGAGGCATTGCAAGGCTGACAGTTACAAACATGACTCCCTCAGGCAGAGACATGATGGGACTTGTGGTTCTGCAGCAGCTGGAGGACCACGGGTTAAGCACCCATTTGGCAGGCTTGCTCTAAAAAGTTGCCGCAGGTGCGAAGTGAAGCATCGCGGCTGAGGCATGTAAACACCCCTATTCACTGCCTATTACGGCTTAAAGTGGGCTAGGGGGTTTGATGAATGGCAAAACCACAGCTATATTGCACATTTTTGCCGGCCCCCAACCACCCATCTAAATGAAGCCTAAAGGAGATTGTGCATTTAGATTGTAATGTCGATGGCAGGGGTGTCAAACTCAATTTCATCGTGGGCCGCACCAGCATTATGGTTGCCCTCAAAGTGCCATATGTATCTGTAAGACTGGATGTCCAGTGCACCCCACCTTTCATCAGATGTCAAGAGCCCCCTCACCCCGATAATCAGATATAACGATTAGAAGTCAAGAATCCCCCACCCTCCCTTACATCACAGTGCACCTCCTTACCATGTGCTGCTGCCGGGGAAGAAGCTGGGGGCAAAGCTGGGTAGAAGAAAGTGCAGAGTCTGGAGGAGGACCAGAGGAGGGCTGGAGTCAGCTGAATGCTTAGACCAGGGGAGGTGGAGATGAGGGGGGCGCTGCGGCTGCACAGAGAGGCACAGGATCCTCCTCTCTGCTGCTGACTGCTGAGACAAGGTGGGGGCAGAGATGAGGGGGGGGGGGTGCCACAGCTGCAGGAGAGGTGTGAGGGCCAAATGAAATGGAGGGCCAGATTCAGCCCATGGGCCTTGTGTTTGACACATGTGATCTATGGTGAGGTGCAGACCACCCCCCCCAGTCCACAGGGTGATAACACTTTTGTGAAAATGCACAGCAGAGCAAACAGTATTGTCACCATGTTATAGGATGTGTAAGAATAATGGATCCACTGGCAGGATCAATGGGGGAAGTGTGGAGGGGGGGCTCAGAAAAACAAAAAATGCTACTGATAGACTGCTACTGATTTTTCAAAGAGTCCTGCTTTTAAACGTTGACTTTAGGGAGACAAATGAATAACATTTGACCTGAATAGGAAATAGCCTTGGGGCATTCAATGTTGTCCCAATCACAGAGAACAAACTAGCTATGTCAATTTTTTGTAACGGCTTGCCGACCAGCCGCTGCAGTTTTACCGTGGCAGAATGGCACGGCTGGGCAAAACAACATCACCTTACATCGATTCCCCTTTTGGCCACTAGGGGCGCGTTGGCGCCCGCAGCGTGTGCCTGAAGCTGATGCGAGTGCCTGACGGGCGCGATGACCCCAGGTTCCCACGATCGCTCGTGACAGAGAGAGAACCGGGATCTGTGTGTGTAAACACACAGATCCTGGTTCTTTCAGGGGAGTAGAGACAGATTGTGTGTTCATGCTGAGTATGAACACCGATCTCTCTCCTCCCCTAGTCAGTCCCATCTCCCCTACAATTAGAATACACATAGGGAACACAGTTAACCCCTTGATCGCCCCCTAGTGTTAAAGCAGAGGTCCGCTGAAAAAAAAAATATTAAAAGCCAGCAGCTACAAATACTGCTGCTGCTGACTTTTACTATATGGACACTTACCTGTCCAGGGAGCCCGCAATGTCGGCAGCCAAAGGCGATCCGTCCTTCGGCTCTCGGCTGCTGCCGCCGCCATCCTCGGTGAGGGAATGAGGAAGTGAAGCCGTGCGGCTTCACTTCCTGTTTCTTCCTGTTTCCCTACTGCGCATGCGTGTCCTCTCAGGTCCCTGCTGTGTTCTGGGACCTGTGTGTCTCCCAGAATACAGCGGGGGAGGACGGGATAGGCGCCGGAAGTGGCATAGGTCACTGCGGTGATCTATGCCATAAAGTAGGAGCAAATACCTGTATTAGACAGGTATCTGCTCCCTTCTCTCTCCTGAAAGGTGCCAAATGTGACACCAGAGGGGGGGAGGAATCCAAAAAGTGGAAGTTCCATTTTTGGGTGGAACTCCACGTTAAGCCCTTCCCTGCCAGTGACATTTATACAGTAATCAGTGGATTTTTATAGCACTGATCACTGTATATTTGTCAATGGTCCCAAAAATGTGTCAAAAGTTTCCAATTTGTCCGCTGAAATATAGCAGTCCCAATAAAAATCGCAGATCGCCGCCATTACTAATAAAAAAAAAAAATAATAATAAAAATGTCTTAAATTTATCCCCTATTTTGTACACGCTATAACTTTTGCGCAAACCAATCAATATACGCTTATTGCGATTTTTTTTTTTTACCAAAAATATGTAGAAGAATACATATCGGCCTAGACTGTTTTTCGATAAAAAATGTGGGATATTTATTATAGCAAAAAGTAAAAGATATTGTGCAAAAAAATAAAAACCGCAGAGGTGATCAAATACCACCAAAAGAAAGCTCTATTTGTGGGAAAAAAAGGACGTCAATTTTGTTTGGGTACAGCGTCACACGACCGCGCAATTGTCAGTTAAAGCGACGCAGTGTCGAATCGCAAAAAACGACCTACTGTAGTCATTGAGCAGCCAAATCTTCCGGGGCTGAAGTGGTTAATGTTGAATAGAAGAAGTCAGGGAGTCCCAGTTTAAATGTTGGACTCTAGGCACACAGCTACAAATGAATAACATTTAACCTGTAGAGGAAATAACCTGAGAACGTTCAATGTTGTCTCAATCACAGAGATCGAGTGAACTAGCTATGTTAATTTTTATAGGATTTCAACTTCATGTTGAATAAATGAAGTCAAGATTGGAGGAGCCTTCTGGGGGCTAAAGAAGACCGGAGAGCCATTCTTTGGCCTACAGACCAGCACTGTGCAGTTTTAACTATGGGACCCCAGATCTGGAGAGTTTAGCAGACGATACGCTGCTGGTTTAGGCAATATGGCCCCATAAAGTGCATTTTTCTACAATAAAACATACAATTAGACATTTCTAGTTGAGGATACATTGATACATTGTAATTAAAACACTAAATTATATATTTAATCCCCCAGCCCCCCCTTCAGTTGCGATTTTAAGCTATATATTTAAACCAATGATTTACAGCTATGCAAAAAACATAAAATAAGTCAAGAGCCCATTATATCCGGCGGTACGCCACCGCGCAGGTTAGTAATTATCCAATTAGGCGTGTGCATGGACTGAATGGTAGGCATTACGCAGCGTAATGGAAAGTTGCATTAATCTGTCTGCTAAAGATATCCATCTGTAGGTTTACTAATGAGCCATAAATCTATGCAGAGAAAATATATACTTTTATTCCTCCCCACAGCGAAAATTGTACTGTGGTGCTCCATTGTACTGAAAGTGGTGCTCCGGCCTTCCCTTCAGTCTTGCACAGTTGTAAATGATCCTCTCCTGTATGGAAACGGCTTACTCTGATTTCACCGCACACTGTGAGCTTCTCACAATGTGCATCTGAAGCTGCAGCAAGTCAGATTAAGCCAGCCTCATTTCCTAAGTGAAGGACCCCCAGTGCTGGGACAAGGTCTTCTAGAGCCCTCCACCCCCCCCCAAGATGTATGAGCATTATATGTCCACCCCCCCACCCCCCCCCCAAAAAAAAAAATTGAGCACTAATGCTTATCCTCTAAGCATACTGTACACCCCCCTCCCAAAAAAAATACATTTGCCCTTCAGAAATCCCCCCAGCACAAATGCCCCCCCAAGAAAACAAATCCTCTACCCTTCAAGTCCCTCAAATTTCCTCTCTAAGTACACAGCCCCCCACTCCAAATCCCTCCCCTTCATCTCCCTCTTAGCACAAATTCCCCCCCCCACAAAAAATGTCCCCTCCAAGAACAAATCCCCCCATCTCCCTCCTAGCTCAAACCCCCCCCCCCCACAAAAAATGTCCCCTCCAAGAACAAATCCCCCCCATCTCCCTCCTAGCTCAAACCCCCCCCCCCACAAAAAATGCCCCCTCCAAGAACAAATCCCCCCCATCTCCCTCCTAGCTCAAACCCCCCCCCACAAAAAATGTCCCCTCCAAGAACAAATCCCCCCCATCTCCCTCCTAGCTCAAATCCCCCCCCACAAAAAAGTCCCCTCCAAGCACAAATCCCCCCATCTCCCTCCTAGCTCAAACCCCCCCCCCCCACAAAAAATGTCCCCTCCAAGAACAAATCCCCCCATCTCCCTCCTAGCTCAAACCCCCCCCCACAAAAAATGCCCCCTCCAAGAACAAATCCCCCCCATCTCCCTCCTAGCTCAAACCCCCCCCCACAAAAAATGTCCCCTCCAAGAACAAATCCCCCCCATCTCCCTCCTAGCTCAAATCCCCCCACAAAAAATGTCCCCTCCAAGCACAAATCCCCCCATCTCCCTCCTAGCTCAAATCCCCCCCCCCCCACAAAAAAGTCCCCTCCAAGCACAAATCCCCCCATCTCCCTCCTAGCTCAAATCTCCCCCCCCCCCCCACAAAAAATGTCCCCTCCAAGAAAAAATCCCCCCCCTCATCTCCCTCCTCGCTCAAATCCCCCCCCACAAAAAAGTCCACTCCAAGCACAAATCCTCTCTAAAACCAATTTCCCTTCCTAGCACAATCCCCCCCACCCCACCATATCACCTCTTCTTGTACAAACCCCCCAAAGACCCCCTCCCAGCACAAATCCTCTTTCTCCATCTCCTCTCCCAAATCTCCCTAAATCACCACTCCTAGCACACCTTTCTAAATTTCCCCTCCTAGAACAATTCTTACCCCCTGCTGCCCCCCTAAATCCCCCCTCCCACCCAAAAAAATCCCCTCCCCTTAATCTCCTTATGGTGCCCCCCACCTCACATGATATCACAGTGCCCAGGGCAGCCTCCCCTCCTGCCCACCCCTTGTCCTAGCCCTGACGTCCAGCATCATTTAGCACTTTCTTCCCCAGCCTGACTGTTCCTGGCCCACCGCTTTCATTTATTGGATTTCAGTTCTTACAGCCATGGAGGTTTAGGATTACAGGTGGGCCTAACCTAGGCTTGTCTACATTGCAAATACAGTCTTGGAACGCCTACTCCTCCAGACTGACCACTATATTTTGATATTTGCATGACTCCTCCCACTGCTTACATCAGGGCTGAGAGGAGTACTGAGGCAGGGTGCTGTGATGTTTTCAGGAAGCTATGTATAGCACTCTGCTGGCTCCTCCCACCAGCTATGATCTGCCTGCAATAGCATAGAAAACCACAGAGACCCAGTGGTGGCGTCACTGGGTCTTAAATAAGGCACACCATTAAAATAGGAAAAGTTTTAATCAAAAATGAATTTGCATGTTGATGGGGAGGGGGGGGGGGGACCAGGAAGCCAAAATGGTGTAAAATAACCTGGAAGAGGTGCAGTGCTGCATTGGCAGTAAGTCTTCGGTGAATAGTGCTGGAGATCAGGTTAATATAGATTCTTAAATTTATTGCTTGGACTGGAACTGGCCTTGGATGGAAACTTGTACTCAGAGATCACAGACAGATGGCCTCCTTCTGAAAATACAAATTGCCTAGCTGTCTGATTTCAGTACTTTGACTTACCGATCAAGCATACCAGAAAGTCATCGATCTGATTATTTTTTGCCTTCCCCGGTTCCTCTTTCCTCCTCATCAACTTACTAACAGAATCTTTCAGTAAAACCTTTCCATTTTCATTACATCCCTTATTTTAGATCCAGTGATGTCCTCACTGAGTCACTGTGCTTCTCTATGCATGATAGCTGATAGGAGGGGCTGTACATAGCTACGAAAATATCACAGCAACTATGGAAGATGACAGGTCCACTTTAAAAACAAAAAAGCCATGGATAGTGGTGAAGATACCTGCAGGAACGGTTGCCCCATCCTAGCTATATCCTTTACTGCTACTAGACATGTGCAATTAGTTTCGGACCAAATACAAATTCGGACAAATTTGTGGTTATTCAGAGATTTGGATTTATCTGAATCTCCAAATGAAATAGTAACGAATAGTAACAAAATTTGTTGAAATTCATTAAAATTAGTTTTGTTTATTCGTTCTCTAGCGAATTCCAAATTTTCTGAACAATTAGAATTTGGATCAGTCGAAAAAATGATCGGCTGATTCGAATTATGTGTATAGAATAGCTAGTTATCAAGGAGTGGGCCGGGCAACCGACCTCCGCGTCCTTAACAATCAATGACTCATCAGCTGTCAGCGGGCTTCCCCACTGACAGCTAAAATATCAACAAAGCAATGCCTGCAATAGAAAATTACCCAAAAAACAGTGTGGTGTCCCCACGCCACAATTAAAAAAAAAAAAAACGTTGTGGGGTCCCCCCAGGCTCCATACTGGACACTTATCCGAGCATACAGCCTAGTAGGTCAGGAAAGGCGGGGGGGGGGGCACTCGCTGTACCATACCAGGCCACATGCCCTCAACATGGGGGGGGTGCTTTGGGGCAGGGGGGCATCTGCTCCCCCTGCCCCAAAGCACCTTGTCCCCAAACCTGGTTGTGGGAATCTGCGGGCAGGGGGGCTTATCGGAATCTGGAAGCCCCCTTTAACAACCGGGCCCCCAGATCCGGCCACCCCTCTATGCGAATGAGTATGGGCCCTACCCATTCACCAAAAATGTGTAAAAAAAAAAAAAAAGTGAATAAATACAGTAAACAAGTTTTTGACAATTTCTTTATTAAAAAATAAAAAAACAATGGGGACAAGGTGTTTTGGGGTGGGCATGTATTAAAAAATAAAAAACAATGTCCCCCCGATGTAGATCCATCTCACGCTGCCCACCGCACCACCGAACCCAGAAAAAAGAAAAAGAAAAGCCTCTGGCCTCATCGAACGCTTCCCGCAGACTGCCTGCTCCTCTGTCTGACATTTCTTATATAGGTAAGGGGCAGGGCTACATGGTAACGCCACCTGGTGACCCTGCCCTCTTGTGACATCATCGACCCAGCAGGCCTCGGTCGGTGACGTCACAAGATGGTGGGTCATAAGAAATGTCAGATGGAGCAGGGACTCCACGGGAAGTGTTCGTTGAGGCCAGAGATTTTTCATTTTTTTGCTCTTTTTCTATTACTGTAGCTGTTGACTTTTAATATTAGGACACTTACCTGTCCAGGGATCCTGTGATGTCAGCACCCCAGCTGATTCTTCCATTGGCTCTCAGGTGCTGCTGCTGCCATTGCTTCTAAGGGAAACCGGCAGTGAAGTCTTGCGGCTTCACAGCCAGTTCCCTACTGCGCATGCGTGAAACACGCTGAACTTTCTGAGTGGCCCGGCGGAGGGGGAAGGAGGAGGGGGGCCGAAAGTCAAAAAAAGGGACCTGCCCCCCCCCAAAAGGTGCAGCAGCTGTAGCTTGATTTAAAGTGTCACTAAACCCACACCATGAAAAACTATCAATAAATGGTTTATTACATGCTGTTCATACTCAGTCACTATGAGAACAGTTTTCTGTATTCTGCAAAAAAAACCTGTTCTCTATCTCCCCCTTCTGTCCATGTCCCCAATTCAGCTAGGGATTTTGCAGAGCAGTGTCGGCAGCTCTGCACATGCTCAGTTTTCAGTGAGTTTCTATGCTGAGCATTTCCTCCCCATCACATCTGAGCAGCCCATGTGACTATAGAGTCACACATGTGGGTATATACACAGTGGTAAATGACAGCCCACTCCCTCCCTCCTCCTCCATGCCCACTAACCAGCTAAACACAATGGGGGCGGGCTATTACATGTAGATTGATGGAGGCTTCACCTCCCTCTTATTTTAAGACACAGGCTGGAGGGGCAAAAAATAATACAGATTTGATTTCAAACATTTATTTGTATGACGATTGAAAACAGTTTATTGATGTTATTTATTTATTTTTACTCTGTATCCCAAAGGCTGTTTTTTTTTCATTTTGAACATGTGACCAGCAGCAGAGAACAGCTCCTTCTGCTTTTGTTTCCCTGCAGACAGGCTGGGAAAGAGCTGGGTCATGTGACAGCTGTATATCGATTAGGAAAAAGGCACTTTGATTTTTCAAATTAAAATAATTACAGTGCCATCATCCACATACAGAAATAGAAGGGACAACGTAGATTAAACATGTGTGTTTAGTATCACTTTAGCCACTCATCTACCATGCCATTTATAAATGTACCTTTGCAGACACGTTAGTCAATAACAGAAAATACAGGGGAAGGTTCGCAAATGCAGGTGACATTCGTCCAACGAATGTCTTAGAACTAGACGGCTTAGCGTTAGTCACATGTCCCACTCACCATATACGGCGATAGTCTTGGTGTCCTGTAGGATGGCGTTGCCTGCGGTCACCTGGACGGTGATGCTGTTCATGCCCTCCGCCACGAAGGTGAAGGAGATACTTCTGTCCAGGGTGATGATTGGCTGCAGAGGAAGGACAAAACAAAAAAAAGAGAAATAAGAAATGTAAAAGAAGGGCTGTGCTAACCTGTCTGGATAGAACTCGGCACAATGTATACATCGGATGTATTCTAGAGGTCTAGCCATCATCTGGAGAGCATAGGCTGAGAGAACAGCCCTGGGATTTGGCCTGTTATCTTCTGTAAAAACATTGGAGCCGTGAGAAATAATTGATGTTCTGGAATTTTTTTTTTTTTTTTTGGCACAATCCGCTGTGTGCCTGTTTGCTGGAGAAAGATTAAGAGATTCCTTTAAAGCTGAACTCCAGCCTTCCCTTTAGTCTTTTACTATTGTGCAGGCTCCTCTCCTGTACTGAAATGGCTTACTCTTATTTCACTGCACACTGTGAGCTTCTCACTATTTGCATTAGAAGCTGCAGCAAGTCAGATACAGTGCGCCTCATTTCCTGGCTGGAGGACATCTAGCATCATCTTTTAGTCATTCAGATTCAAGATAGAAAAAAAAAAAAAAAAAAAAGGGCTCTCCCAGAATAATTTGGGGATCATTTTGGGGTCTATTTATGAAAAAAAAAACAAAATCCATATCCAGCTGTTCATTGAATCTGCATGCACGTTTGTTCTGTGTGAATTGTCCAAAAACAAATGTTCTTTAGTCTATATTCTATCCTGAACAAATGTTTTATTATGGGCAATTGTAAAATACTGCTTTATGGCCACTAGATGGAGCTGAGGAGCACAAGAAATACAGTTTTACTCAATAAAAGGTATGGGAATGTAATATGTGCATTAGAATGTCGCAAGGCTCTGAATGTGGCTGGATTTCACTGTAGGGGATGATGGGGGTTGTGGAGTGGATTTGGGACTTAGGCCCTGTAGGGGATGACATTCCTAGAGGGGGCACTATGGGACGCTGTTGGACACTGTTAGAGGTTGGGGACACTGTGGAGGAATGAAGGTTGTGCAGGAGGCTGTGAGACACTGTAGGAGGCTGGGCAGAACTGTAGGAGGTTGGGGGGGGGGGGGCATGGTGGAGGCCGAGGGCTCTCAGGGATACTGTAGGCCACTATGGAAGCTGGAAAGCACTGTGGGAGTTTGGGGGAACTGTGGAGTGCCGGAGGCTCTGCAGCAGGCTAGGGGACACAGTGGGAGGCTGAGAGACAATTTGGGAGGCTGGGGGCTCTGAGAGGGCCACTATGGAAGGTTGTGGGCCACTATGGAAGCTGGGAGGCATTGTGGGAGTTTGGACGGCACTGTGGAGTGCTGGGGGGTCTGCAGCAAGTTGAGGGACACCGCAGGAGGCTGGGCAACAATGTGGGAGGCTGGGGGGCACTGTGGAAGCTGGGGGCTCAGTGGGGGCCTGGGAGCACTAGGGGCAACTATGGCAGGTTGGAGACCACTATGGAAGCTGGAAAGCACTGTGGGAGGTTGGAGGACACTGTGGAGTGCTGGAGGGTTTTCAGCAGGCTGGGGGACACAGTGGGAGGCTGAGAGACAATGTGGGAGGCTGGGGGCTCTGAGGCACTAGGGGCCAATATGGAAGTTTGGGGGCCACTATGGAAGCTGGGAGGCACTGAAGGCTCTGAAGCAGGCTGAGGGACACAGTGGAAGGCTGTGAGAGATTGTTGGAGGCTGGGGGCTCTGAGGGGGCCTGGGCACACTAGGGCTCACTATGGGAGAATGGGGACCACTATGTAAGCTGGGAGGCACTGTGGGAGGTTGGAGGGCACTATGGAGTGCTAGAGGATCTGCAGCAAGTTGGGAGACACAGTGGGAGACTGGGCAACAATGTGAGAGGCTGGGAGGCACTGTGGAGGCTGGGGCTCTAAGGGGGCACTAGGGGCCACGATGGCAGGTTGAAGGCCACTATGGAAGCTGGGAAGTACTGTGGGAGGTTGGAGGGCACTGTGGAGTGCTGGAGGGTTTTCAGCAGGCTGGGGGACACAGTGGGAGGCTGAGAGACAATGTGGGAGGCTGGGGGCTCTGAGGGCACTAGGGGCCAATATGGAAATTTGGGGGCCACTATGGAAGCTGGGAGGCACTGTGGGAGGTTGGAGGGTTCTGTGGAGTGCTATAGGATCTGCGGCAAGTTAAGAGACACAGTGGGAGGCTGGGCAACAATGTGGGAGGTTAGGGGGCACTGTGGAGGCTGGGGGCTCTAAGGGGGCCTGGGGGTACTAGGGGCCACTATGGCAAGTTGAAGGCCACTGTGGAAGCTGGGAAGCACTGTGGGAGGTTGGAGGGCACTGTCAAGGCTTTGGGGTCTGAGGGGGCCTGGGGCGCTAGGGGCCACTAGGGAGTTTGGGGGTCAGTATGGAAGATGGGAGGCACTCTTGGAGGTCAAGAGATCTGTAGCTGGCTGCAGGCCCAGGGGAAAGGAGGCCACTATGATGCTCATGCATTGCATGAATGGAAATTTAGATTACAGTCACAGGGCTGATAATAAAGATTCTTATCCCAGTGTAATGACTTTGTGAATTGAGCCTACAGTGTATCAAGAATGCATGTTTTGTCTAACTTTCGTGTCTGAAAGCCGTCCCCATCTCCAACCTCAGATATTTGGGAGGTACGATTTGTACTTTGCCAAGTTGAATGCACCTCACTGTTGTTCCCCAGCCACCAAACGTAGGTCAGGGTCCCCACATTGCTCGGCCACAGCACCACCGACGCGTTCACCTCCTTGTTCTTCGTGGTGACGAAGGGCAGCACGAGATGTATGTGCTCCAAGGGAGCTGTAGAAAAAGGAGAAAACATTTTTTTTTTTTGTCACATTAATCTTCCATCGATACATGATAAAAACACCACAGCTGGTAGTTAAGACTTGAAATTAGGGCCCAGAATGCAATGTATCAGTGTGAAATGCTACATAACCAGAGAAATGTGCAGAGCTTAAAAAAGTGTTCAAAATGATCACCTTTTATACGCTGCAACATTGCCCTCTGCTGGTGGTCCAACAAAATACATGCATGGCTTATTTGTTTCATCACAATATGAGTTTTCAGACTGTTCATGGACTTTAAAACAGCATTCTGTGCTAATCCACCACACTTGGTGCAAACCTATCATCCTGTGTAACAACAAGTGTGGATGGACAGATCAATAGGGAAGAAAAAGGGAGAGGAAAAAGGAGACATAAAAGGCACAAAGGAGAAATGAAGGAGGCACTGATAGAAGGAAAGGAAGGAAAGATAGAGCAAGAGGGAGAGTGAGAAAGAGTGATAGAGAGAGAGAGAGAGAGAGAGAGAGAGAGAGAGAGAGAAAGAGAGGGGGGGTAGAAAGAAGGGGAGAAAGGGATGGGGGGGCTGGAATGACAGAGAAGAGGTAGAGAGGAATAGAACGTGGGAGCAAAGAGTGAGGGAGAGAAGAGGGATAGAAGTATAAAGAGCAGGAGGGCAGAGTGAGAGAAGGATGAAGAGAGGGAGAGAAAATGGAGAGAGAGGTGTAGCAAGGGAGGGCAAAGGAAGCAGGATGGAGACAGGGAAAGAAGAGGTAGAGAGGGATGCAGAGAATGAGAGAAGAAGGAGTGAGGAGGGAAGGAGAGAGAGGTGAAGAGAGCGAGAGAAGAGGGAGAAGGATGAAGCAAAGGAGGCGAGAGTGGTTAGTAAAAGGGAGAAAGGGATGAAGAGAGGAAGAAGGAAGGGAGAGAGGGATGAAGAGAGGAAGAAGGAAGGGAGAGAGGGATGAAGAGAGGAAGAAGGAAGGGAGAGAGGGATGAAGAGAGGAAGAAGGAAGGGAGAGAGGGATGAAGAGAGGAAGAAGGAAGGGAGAGAGGGATGAAGAGAGGAAGAAGGAAGGGAGAGAGGGATGAAGAGAGGAAGAAGGAAGGGAGAGAGGGATGAAGAGAGGAAGAAGGAAGGGAGAGAGGGATGAAGAGAGGAAGAAGGAAGGGAGAGAGGGATGAAGAGAGGAAGAAGGAAGGGAGAGAGGGATGAAGAGAGGAAGAAGGAAGAGAGAGAGTTATGAAGAGAGGAAGAAGGAAGGGAGAGAGGGATGGAGACAGGAAGAAGGAAGGGAGAGAGGGATGGAGAGCGGGAGAGAAGAGTAACAGAAGGATGAAATGAGGGAGAGAAGAGGGAGAGGGGTAAAGGGATGAAGAGAGGAAGAGAGAAGGGAGAGTGGGATGGAGAGTGGGAGAGAAGAGTAACTAAAGGACTAAGAAAGGGAGAGAAGAGGGAGAGGGATGGAAAGAGGGTGGGAAGAAAGACAGGGGGATGGAGCAAGGGAGGACAAGGGAAGAGAAATGGAGAGAAAGAAAGGAGATAGAGAGGGATGGAGAAATTGAGAGAAGAGGAAGAGAGGGAAGATGGAGAGAAGGAGGGATGAAGCGAGGGAGAAAAGCAATGAAGAGTGAGAGGAGTGAGGGAAAGATGGAGAGAGGGAGTGAAGAGGTAGAGAGATGGTAAAAGAGTGAGAGAGGGATAGAGAGAGAGACAAAGCAGGAGAGAAGAAAAAGAAAGGGAAGGAAGAGGGATGAAGGAGAGAAGATAGAGAAAAGGATGAAGAGAGGGAGAGAATAGGCAGAGGGATGGAGAGAGGGAGAATAAAGGAAGAGGGGGTGGAGCAAGGGAGGGCAAAGGAAGAGGGATGGAGAGAGGGAAAGATGAGGTAGAGATGTATGGAGAGCCTAGCAAGTCTATTGACTAGAGGCTATAAGATACCGAATATACTTGAGTATAGACCGACCCGAATATAAGCCGAGGCACCTAATTTTATCACAAAAAACTGGGAAAACATATTGACTCGAGTATAATGTACTGTAGCAGCTACTGGGTAAACAATGCCAATCTGCAGCCTCACTGTGCCCATTTGCAGTCTAATTGTGCCCATTTGTAGTCTCCCTGTGACCATTTGCAGCCTAATTGTGCACATTTGCAGCCTCACTGATCCCATTTGCAGTCTAATTGTGCCCATTTGCAGCCTCACTGTCCCATTTGCAGTCTAATTGTGCCCATTTGCAGTCTCACTGTGCCCATCTGCAGCCGTAACCTTTCATTACTAAAACAGCGTGTCTCCCGCTGTGTTATGCAGTCTGTTCGGCCGTCCATTGTAACAAAGCTCCGCCTCCTCCTCGTCTGTGATAGATGGAACGCTGATACAGTTTCCCAGCATTGTATCAGTGCTCTATCACGGATGAGGAGGAGGGGATTTGTTACAATGGACAGCCGAACAGACTGCATAACACAGCAGGAGACACGCGCTGTTTTAGTAATGAAAGGTACGGCTGCTGTAGGCTCACTCGAGTATAAGCTGGGGGGGGGTTCAGCCTAAAAAATGGGCTGAAAAACTCGGCTTATACTCAAGTATATACAGTATGCAGAAAGATAGAGATTTCTTTCCGCTTAAACCTTTTTGAAGAAGGGGAAAAAACAGGCTTTTGTTAGCCACTATCGCCAAATCCCAACAATTAATAATATCATTACAGATAGTCCTTCAATAGTGCAGGGTTTTAGACTATTCTATGAAGATCTTTATGGTTCTAAAGTTGTATAAGACAATCAAGATCTCCATGGATGAGGAAGGTTACCGTGTCCCGTTTAGGGGAAGTGGATAAGAAGTTATTGAATGCCCCTATAACTTTAGAAGAACTACAGATAGCGGTCTCAACTTTTCCCAATACAAAGGCCCCTGGAAGTGACAGTGTCAGAGAGCTCACCTTGCTGGTCATGGGATTGGCCACCAGAGGGCGTGCCTGTGAGCAAGCCGGCCTATTTAAGTTTGTCAGGCACTCTGTTCAGTGCTGCCCGATCATCAGCTTCCTGTGCCATAGTTCCTGTTTCCTGTCTTGTCTTCCTGTTTACCTGATCTCCTGACGACCCGGATTGCCCTTGGATTCTCCTGCTTGCTGCCTGTACCTGACCTTGGCCTGTTTGACTCCGCTTCTGCCTGCTCCTATTGTACCTTGCTGCCAGTCTGTTGCCGAACCCTGCTTGTGTCCTGATCTGCCTGTCTTGCTCCTGCTCAGCACCTGTTATCAGTGTTACGGACTACTGACCTGTTGTCTGAAGATCATCTCTCATCCTGTACCTGGATCTCTTCAGCAGGCTCTCATACCATTCCGCACTCTCGTGCCTCCTGTCTGCTCTACCAGGGGCCGTGAGTCGGATAAGTAAGGGAGTCTACCCTCTGCCCAAGCGGACTCATCAGTCTGGTAAGTAAAAGTCTGACAGTATCAGGCAGCCATGACTGAGTCTGGGCAGGAGGCCTCCCCCATGGATGAACTATGTAGACACCTGGCAGGACTTACCCAGGTCGTGAAAAGCCTTCAGGAAGGTTACTCAAGATTGGAGGAACAAGTCCAGGCCTTATCTTCCTCTTCCAACCCCCAGGGGGCGTCTTCTGCTGGATTCCAATCTGCACCCTCCGTAGTAATGCTTCCTCCAGAGCCCAGAGTACCCACTCCCGAGAAATTTGCCGGTGAACGCAGCAAGTATCGTGCCTTCCGCAATTCTTGCGAACTCTACTTTGCTTTGCAACCCCGCACGTTTTCACTGGAAGCGACCAAAGTAGGCTTTGTTATTTCCCTGCTGACAGGTGAGCCACAAACCTGGGCTCACCGCCTTCTGGAGCAAAAATCTATCTCCCTAGATAGCCTAGACGATTTCTTCAGGGCCATGTCCCAATTATATGAAGATCCCCAACTGACAGCGACTGCTGAAGCTGCACTGCACCCTCTGCAACAGGGTCGCAGAGCGGCCGAAGATTATGCAGTTGACTTCAGACGTTGGAGCGCCGATACGGACTGGAACGACGCTGCCCTGCGTCATCAGTTCAGAATGGGGCTATCTGACCCACTCAAGGACGAGTTGACTCGAGTGGGGGTACCTCAGTCTCTGAAAGACCTCATCGATCTCTCCATCCAGATTGACCGTCGCCTAAGAGAGCGTCGGTCAGAAAGGTCTACCAGCCACCTTCGTCCCACCTGGATGTTACCCAAGGTTCCCAGTCCGGTCAGTCAGTTTCCTCCGGCTTCATCTGTCTCGACTCCAGAACCCCCTGAACCCATGCAACTCGGACTGCTCCGGCCTACGCTTACTCCAGAGGAAAAGATGCGCAGACGAACCCACAATCTGTGCCTATACTGCGGTGAATCCGGGCACTACGTGAGAGCCTGCCCCAACAAGATGCGTAAGTGTCGTTTTGCCTCTTCAATGTGTGCATCTGTGTTACCTAAACTTGGTTCTCATCTCGCTCTTTCCTTCACTCTGCAGCTTCCAGGAGGGAGTATTCCAGTGTCAGTAATTATTGATTCCGGCGCATGCAGCTGTTTTATCGATTTGACCTTTGCTGCCAACCATCGTATTCCGCTTCAACCTAAGGCTCAGGGGCTTGCTGTCCATCTAGCGGATGGATCCATCCTTAGTTCAGGCCCGGTCACTCAAGAGACCGTCCCCTTGCTGGCCACCATGGGTACCCACCATCAGGAGCTTCTGCGTCTGGATGCCATCTCTTCTCCTCTCTTCCCTATTAACCTAGGGATGCCCTGGCTGCAGGCCCACAATCCCAGTATCAACTGGGCCACAGGAGAAGTCAAATTTCTCTCTGAGTATTGCCAACAGCATTGTTTACAGCAATCTTCTGACATGACCTCCCAACTCCTGTGCTTGGACTCAGATGCTGAACTACGTCAGTCCGTCCCTGAAGCTTATCTGGACTTCCTGGATGTATTTAGTAAAAAAGGAGCAGAAACCTTGCCCCCTCATAGGCCGTATGACTGTCCTATAGAACTGTTACCTGGTACTGAAGTTCCATTTGGGAGAATCTTCCCGTTAACTGAGCAGGAGTTAGACACATTAAAGACTTACATAGATGAAAACTTGGCAAAAGGGTTCATTCGTCCTTCTACCTCCCCAGCCGGTGCCGGCATCTTCTTTGTCGAGAAGAAGGACCACTCGTTACGTCCCTGCATCGATTACCGGTAGTTGAATAAGATCACCATTAAGAATCGTTATCCCTTGCCTTTAGTACCTGAACTTTTTCAAAGATTAGGAACCGCAGTCATATTCACGAAACTAGATCTCCGCGGAGCTTATAACTTGATCCGTATCAGAAAAGGGGACGAATGGAAGACGGCCTTCCGTACTCGATTCGGGCACTTCGAGTACCTTGTCATGCCATTTGGATTATGCAACGCTCCCGCAACCTTCCAACATTTCGTCAACGATATTTTCTGTGATTACCTGGATCTGTATGTAATAGTATACCTTGACGACATCTTGATCTTCTCCTCTTCACTAACCAATCACCGTAGACATGTCTGCAATGTCCTAACCCGGCTTAGGCAACACGGCCTTTATGCAAAACTCGAGAAATGCGAGTTTGAACATCAATGTATTCAGTTCTTGGGCCTAGTCATCTCAGTGGAGGGTATCAGGATGGACCCCCAAAAGGTGTCTGCTATTCTGAATTGGCCCGCTCCGATAGATAAAAAAGGGGTACAACGCTTTATTGGCTTTGCCAATTTTTACCGGAAGTTTATTAAAGGTTTTTCTGCAATCATCGCTCCAATCACCGAATTGACCAAACAGGGAACCCGATTCTCTTGGACTGACAAAGCCCAGTTGGCTTTCGAAAGACTCAAAAAGCTATTTACTTCAGCCACCATTTTGAAACACCCTAACCCTGTCCTACCATTTGTCTTGGAGGTCGACGCTTCGGAGATCGCAGTGGGAGCGGTGCTCTCTCAACGACAGGGCGCCAAGGCCCTCCTCTATCCAGTAGCGTTCTTTTCACGCAAACTTTCAATTTCGGAAAGAAATTATGATGTGGGGGATCGAGAACTTCTGGCCATCAAGGCGGCTCTGGAGGAATGGCGTTACCTATTGGAGGGTGCTGCACATCCTATTCTGGTCTACACCGACCACAAGAATCTGGAATACCTGAGAACAGCCAAAAGATTAAGACCTCGTCAGGCCAGATGGGCACTTTTTTTCTCACAATTCCAGTTTCACATAACTTACAGGCCTGGTTCCAAGAATATAAAGTCAGATGCTCTTTCCCGCATGTTTTACGATTCAGAGAGGACCGTATCTCCCGATACGATTCTTCCTTCGGGGAACTTCCTGCTCCTCCAAGGGGACCTTGTTTCATGGATAAGACAGGCCTCGGTGGGAATGCTTCCGTACCCCGAAACAGATTGGAGAGAGGGCCTGTTTTGGCGAAGAGACAAGATCGTGGTTCCCGAGAAGCTAAGGGTGACTGTGATGGAACTATGTCATGATCATAAGTTGGCTGGACATTTCGGTGTCTTGAAAACCACTGAGCTGGTACAGCGCACCTTCTGGTGGCCTCAATTAGCCTGTGACTGTAAAAATTTTGTGCATTCATGCAACACTTGTGCTCGGAGTAAGAACACCAGGACAAAGGCCTGGGGATTATTAAAACCCTTACCTGTTCCAGAGAGGCCATGGAAGATGATATCAATAGACTTCATCGTGGAATTGCCCCCCTCCGAGGGTTTCTCTACTATTTTTGTTGTGGTAGACAGGCTGTCGAAGATGGCACATTTTCTCCCCATGAAGGGTACACCTTCAGCTATGGATACGGCAAAGATTTTTTGTCAAAGAAGTGGTTAGGTTACATGGAGTCCCAGCAAGCATTGTGTCTGATCGGGGTGTTCAATTCACTTCAAGGTTCTGGAAGGCCCTCTGTGGTTCCCTCGAAATTGAATTGGCCTTTTCATCCGCCTATCATCCCCAGACGAACGGGCAAACTGAGAGAACCAACCAGACCTTGGAGCAATACCTCAGGTGCTTCTCTGCCTTCTCTCAGGATGACTGGGTTTCCTTATTACCCGTTGCAGAATTCTCCTATAACAACTCCTTGCACTCTGCCATCAATCAAACACCATTTTACGCTAATTACGGGTTCCATCCATCTTTTCTACCAATCTCAGTACCTGAATGCTCCGTTCCGGCCATCTCAGAGACTATGAATTTCTTTTCCACCAACAATAAGATCCTACAAGAGACTATGGCCAAATCCCAGGATTACAATAAAAAAATGTTTGATAAGAAGAGGCGTGGAGAATTGATCTTGGAGCCCGGCAACCAAGTGTGGTTGTCCACAACTAACCTGAAAATGTCTTGTCCCTCTAGGAAATTAGGCCCTAAGTTTATGGGTCCGTTCCCAGTGAAGAGGAAAATAAATGATGTGACCTATAACTTGATTTGCCAGACTCTCTAAAAGTACATCCGGTCTTCCATGTGACGCTGCTGAAACCTGCTACCTCTAATCCTTTTGCTGGTCGCACTGTCGGCCCACCCAAACCTGTCATAATTGACAACGAAGAGGAATTCGAGGTAGAGGCAATCCTTGACTGCAGGAAAAGGAGGAATGGAATTCAGTATCTTATTAAATGGAAGGGGTATGGTCCGGAGGACAATTCCTGGGAACCAGAAAACAATTTACATGCCCCGGAACTTTTACAGACTTTCAGAAATGTTCATGCCTCCAAGTTGGCCCGGCTGGGCATCCGGAGGCTGCCCTTAGGGAGGGGGCACTGTCAGAGAGTTCACCTTGCTGGTCATGGGATTGGCCACCAGAGGGCGTGCCTGTGAGCAAGCCGGCCTATTTAAGTTTGTCAGGCACTCTGTTCAGTGCTGCCTGATCATCAGCTTCCTGTGCCATAGTTCCTGTTTCCTGTCTTGTCTTCCTGTTTACCTGATCTCCTGACGACCCGGATTGCCCTTGGATTCTCCTGCTTGCTTCCTGTACCTGACCTTGGCCTGTTTGACTCCGCTTCTGCCTGCTCCTATTGTACCTTGCTGTCAGTCTGTTGCCGAACCCTGCTTGTGTCCTGATCTGCCTGTCTTGCTCCTGCTCAGCACCTGTTACCAGTGTTACGGACTACTGACCTGTTGTCTGAAGATCATCTCTCATCCTGTACCTGGATCTCTTCAGCAGGCTCTCATACCATTCCGCACTCTCGTGCCTCCTGTCTGCTCTATCAGGGGCCGTGAGTCGGATAAGTAAGGGAGTCTACCCTCTGCCCAAGCGGACTCATCAGTCTGGTAAGTAAAAGTCTAACAGACAGGTTACCCATAGAGGTATATAAAACTTTTTGGAGACATACGCCTTCTGGAGTTACTTTTTACAGTAAGGGATGCTAAGGATTTAGGCAGACTTCCTCAATCAAGTGTATGGAGCGATCATTGTGGTGTTATTGAAACCAGGGAAAGATCCGACTATAGCAGACTCTATAGACCAATATCATGATTGACGACTGACCTTAAAATCTTGGCCAAAGTAATGGCTATTCTTCTGTCCAAAGTTATAACCAAATAAGTGCATCCAGACCAATCAGGATTTATTCCAGAGAGGTCGACTGCTGTGAACATTCATATGGTACATTTGAATATTCAAATTCCACCACATAATGCTGGTAATAGAGCTATATTATTGTGACAGACCCAACCAAGACAGGGGCTTTAAAGAGAGGACTAGAAACAAGCCTCTTACTCAGTGACTATGGACCCGGGCATTTAAGGGAACACTACTCTTTGGGAGGTATGTGCCTGGGGGACCCATGGAGTGGTCTTGTTTCTGATTCGGGTTCGTGTCTCCACCGAACACAGACAGGGAGACTCTAACAAGTTTACTATGCTTCAGTTATGCCTGAACACAGTGAGTGAGTGTGTCCACTGAGTTCATTTAGAAAAAGAAGGGGTCAGTAAATGATATATTTACTAGCCCCATCCTCCACTCTCCATTCTGGGAGTGCAATACAGGGGGAAGCCCAGGAAATAGGGGGAAAGGCACACCTGGCACACCCCCTGTGCATGCCTATGAATAATGTGTAGTGTACTTTGTGAACTCGGTGCTGGCCGGTCTGACCTGGAATGAAATCTCTGATTAATAAAAACATTGTCAAGGTGGCTAGTGTTGTTTAATTAACTTAATGTTTATGGTATATGCTGGTTGTTGTTTAGCTATGGTAATTATATTCCTGTGTACAGTTTGTATTGTTAAGGTAATATGATCAGGAGAGGAATGTACTTCCGTGGGGTAAAAAGGGCTGGTATTAGACATGTGCACTGCCAAAAAAATTTTTGTTTTCGTTTCATTCATTCATTCATTCATTCATTCGTTTCGCAAATTTGAAAATTTCAGAATTCTAATATTCTAAAATCCAAAATAAGAAAGGAAAATCTGAAATTTTGAAATAACAAAAATCCGAAAATCTAAAAATTCGAAATAGCTAACTATTAAATTATAGGTATTGGAATTTCCTTTCAAATTTGGTTGTTAGTGAACGTAAAAAATACAAATTTATCTAAAGTTATGAATTATCCGAAATAACGAATGCCGCACCTAAACAAATGGAACGGAATAAAATAATAATACTAATAATAATAATAATAATAATAATAATATGTTTTTATTATTATTGTTATTTATTCTTATTAATTCATTATGTTCCATTCGTTTAGATACAGCATTCATTATTAGGGATAATAACTTCGTATACATTTCTATTTGTTATGTTCACTATCAGACAGATTTTAAATGAAATTCCAATACCTATTTACCTATAATTTAATAGTTAGCAACAGTTACGTGTAAGTTATTATTAATTAGTTATTATTTCAGATTTTAGAATTTTCGGGTTTTTTAATTTTCAGATTTTCATTCTTATTTTTAGATTTCTGAATTTCAGAATTTTCCGAATTTAGAATTTTCGAATTTCCAAAATTTAGAATTTTCTGATTTTTGAAAAAAAATTCAGAAATTTGAAAGTTCAGAAATTGGAATATTTCCAAATTAACAAATTTGTCTAAATTCGTTAAAAAACAAATTCGGAACTAAACGAATTGCACATGTCTAGCTGGTATTAGCTTTTGATCTGCTCAGAATGGTTTGGAAGACAGGAGAGGCTGGCTGGCAGACAAGAGCACCTTAGCAGGTGCCCAAGCGGTTCTGTCACAATTATCCATAGATGCCACTAAAGCATTTGATAGTGTGTAGTGGACCTATTTATGGTGTGTCTTAAAGGAATTTAACTTAGGGGACAAATTTATAACATGAGTCAAATTGCTATATCAAATCCTTACAACTCACCTTAGAATTATTAATAGCTTATCAACACTGACTAATGACGTTAAATAGAGGCACTAGATGAGGATGCCCACTATCCCCCCTTTTGTTTGCCTTGGCTTTGGAATCGGTAGCTGCAGCTATATGTGGAATGGTCAAATAGTGGGATTCAGGAGAGGTGAGATGGAGGATAAATTGGCATTACAGTATATACAGATGGTGCTTTGTTATTCTTAGGTGACACAACTACAGTGCTGTGAAAAAGTACTGTATTTATTGGCGTATAACACTCACTTTTTTACCATGAAAATCGGGTGCAAATAGCGTGTGCGTGTTATACGCCAATACTTCAATTTTAGCTGCCTCGAAGGGGACAGGGAGGGGGCGGGATGAGCGCCGTCAGATTACATCCAGTGAGAATCTCCTGTTTACTTGGCGGCCTCTGTAATAGGAAGTCCGGTCTCCTGGGCCGCCATTGGACCACTGTTCTGTCTATCATAGGAGATTCTCACTGTATGTAATATGTCGACGCTCATCCCGCCCCCTCCCTGTCCCCTCTAGGCTGCATATGGGCATTGATCAGGCTGCATTGAAGGCAATGGTGAGGCTGCTGCATTGAGGGCAATGGTGAGGCTGCTACATTGATGGCAATGGTGAGGCTGCTGCAGTGATGGCAATGGTAAGGCTGCTGCAATGATGGCAATGGTGAGGCTGCTTTGATGTGGACTGATGAGGCTGCATTGATGGCACTTGTGAGGCTGCAGATGGGCATTGATCAGGCTGCATTGATGGCAATGGTGAAGCTGCAGATGGGCACTGAACCTTATTTTGCTTCAAAGTCCCTTATTTAAAATTTAAGTATTTTTCCTGAAACTTCCCTCTTAAAATGAATGTGCGTGTTATATGCCTGTGCGTGTTATACGCCGATAAATACGGTATTTGCCCCTTACTGATTTTTTTTTTGCATATTTCTCTCACTTAAATGATTCAGATCATCAAACAAATTTTAATATCACACAAAGATAACCCGAGTAAATCCAAGATGCAGTTTTTAAATTACTATTTCATTTATTAGGGGAAAAAGCTGTTCAAACCTGCCTGGCCCTATGTGAAAAATGAATTGCCCCCCCCCCCCCCCCCCACCATGCTGAATCATGAATGAACTGTGATTAACCACAATTTTTTGGAAATTTCACTTGCCACACCCATGCCTGATTACTGCTAGACCTGTTGAATCAAGAAAGCACATAAATAGAAGTTGTCTGACAAAGTGAAGCATGCTAACAGATCACAAAAAGACCCACATCATGCCGCATTCTAAAAAAGAAAATTCAAGAACAGACTAGAAACAAAGTAATGTACATGTATCGGTCTAGGAAGGGTTTCAAAGGCTTTGGAACTCCAGTGAACCACGGGGAGAGCCATTATCCACAAATGGAGATAACTTGGAACAGTGGTGAACCTTCCCAGGAGAGGCCGACCTACATAAATTACTCCAAGAGCATGACGACGACTCATCCAGGAGGTCATAAAAGAACCCAGAACAACATCTAAAGAACTGCAGGCCTTGCCTCAGGTAAGATCAGTGTTCATAATTCAACAATAAGAAAGAGACTGGGCAAAAAGGGCATCCATGGGAGAGTTCCAAGGCCTAAGCCACTGCTGACCAAAAGGAACACAATGGCTCATCTCACATTTACCAAAAACATCTTGATTATCCCCAAGACTTTTAGGCAAATATTCTGTGGACTGATGAGACAAATTTTTTACTTTTTGGAAGGTGTGCGTCCCGTTACATCTGGCATAAAACGAATACAGCATTTCATGAAAGAACATCATACCAACAGTCAGACACTGTGGTGGTAGTGTGATGGTCTGGAGCTGCTTTGCAGCTTCAGGACCTGGACGACTTAACATAATTGATGGAACTATGAATTCTGAGCTCTACCAGAAAATCCTAAAGGAGAATGTCCAGCCAGTGCACTTGGGTTATGCAGCTGGACAATGATACGAAACACAACAGCCACCTCCAAATGGTTCAAACAAAGCAAAATTTAGGTTTTGGAGTGGCCTAGTCAAAGCCTGGACTTAAATCCAATTGATATGCTGTTTAATGACCTTACACAGACCGTTCATGCTGGAAAACCCTCCAATGTGGCTGAATTAAAACAATTCTGCAAAGAGTGGCCCAAAATTGCTCCACAGCGATGTGAAAAACTCATTGCCAGTTAACACAAATGCTTGATTGCAGTTGTTGCCGCCAAGGGTGGCACAACCAGTTATTAGGCTTAGGGGGCAATGACTTTTTCACATAAAGCCAGACAGGTTTGGACAGCTTTTTTGCCTTAATAAATGAATTCATTTTTATCATTTAAAAACTGCATTTTGTATTTACTCGGGTTATCTTTGTGTAATAATAAAATTTATTTCATGATCTGAGTCATTTAAGTGTGACAAATATGCAAAAAAATAAAAAATCAGGGGCAAATACTTTTTCACAGCATTTTACATCTATAGAACAAACAAAGAAAACTGACACGCTAATGTGCATGAAAATCATAAGAGATAAATCAAAACAAAGTTCATATCCAGAAAGAAATCATGACTATCCCTCAGTGAAGGATGTGAGAAATGAATTCCAAAAATGGTGACTATCCGCCACAGATTCCAGGCACCAGTGCTGTGCCACCACTTTAGGTGCAAAAGAGACTCTTATCAAAGAAAATGGACTTCTAGTAATAAAAAGTCACATGCGCTTGTATTAATACCTTGTTTAGACTCCTCTAGAATGTGTCCATACACTGATAAAAATGATTCTGTTGGCTTGTAATTTTAACATAAAAATTTAATAATTTTCAACATAAAAAAAAATGTTAAATAATTTACTTTGATATTTTAAGTACCATACTTAATTTTCATTAGTTCTTTAAACACACCTTTTACATTTACAAAAATAATGTATAATTTTGAGTAATCCAGACAAAACTTTCAAGGTATGTGCATTTCCATATTCTAATTGAGTTACATTTACTTAAAAAAATTGTCTTTTCATTTGACTGAAATTGCGGGACACATATGTTTGCCAAACGTGCAGCCGCACAAGTTTTGATGCTGTATATTTTGAAGAGTTTGACGTTTTTTGGAGCTTTGAAAACCTGCACAAGGCAGTTCCCATAGGTTTGAGGCCCATCAGGACAAAAGAGCGCCACCAGTAACAAGAATTTTTCCAAGTCACTACAAGCCAATAGCATTGAAAGGTATAGAATGAACATTGAACACATGATGGTTCACATGCTTTAAATGTTGCTTTAATATACCATCCAAAATGTTTATTTTATTAGCTGATTAATATATTTATAATATATGGACATACGTCCATTGTATACACCTATTGAGATAACTCACTTATGCACACACATAGTTTGTGCTTACTGCATTCGGCAGAACACAACAAAGATGCAGGGTGAGGGACCACCAGCTGTTAAACTTAAAAACTGTTTTGTGCCACAAAAATTAATGTTTCAACCAGTTCGGTTTTTGAGACTTTGGAATCCAAAATTCAGATTATGTGACATCAAGTCCTGCCCGCTTTGCACTCAATGTTATTAAAATTTAAAAACAAAGATAGTATTCGTTTGCACTGCATCTGTGTTGGTTTGTGCTGCAAAAATAAACGTATGTGCTGGTTTGGTTTCAGAGATATTGCGTATTATAGTTGATGAAACCTCTCCCACTTTGCACCACGTTATTAAATTTTAAAAACAATTATACAATTTGTTTGTGCTGCGTTTGTGCTGATTTGTACCACAAAAACAAATTGTGTTTGTACGGTTTTTGAAATATTGGACATTCAACGTTGGGTTATGTAACCTAAAGTCCCGCCCATTTTGCACTATGCCATTACATTTCAAAAACAAATATGCCATATTTATGCTGCATTGGCAGGAAAAACAAGCATATTAGTATAGTGTTTTTTTTTTTATATAGCACTCTCATTTTGTATCAGAAAGAATGATTATGGGACTCATTTATGCCTGAGCAACCCTGAAAGCCTAAAATATACCTTTGACGTTTTTCAGAAGATCTTTTTAGAGCTAGATGTGGGGAATCCATCTTCAAAAGTTCACACTTTGACCGCTTGCCCACCAGCCACCGTCAGTATACTGCAGTAGGTCGGCGCAAACCGCCGTAGGTGTATGTTGGTCTTTGCACAGGAGATAATGGGCACGCGTGCCTGTCGTGTACCGGGAGCGTGCCCAGGGGTCCATCGGACTCGATGTCTGCCAGCGACCCGTGATCGCGGTATACAGAGGCTAAAAATTTAGTTGGCTTTACTTGAACCTATGGTCTATAAACTGGAAAAATTTAGTTGGCTTTACTTGAACCTATGGTCTATAAACTGGAAAATTGAGTTGGCTTTACTCGAACCTATGGTCTATAAACTGGAAAATTGAGTTGGCTTTACTCGAACCTATGGTCTATAAACTGAAAAAATTGAGTTGGCTTTACTTAAAAAATATAGTTCCAGACAAGTTAAAGTATGTATTCCTAACGTAAAACACTATGGTCTATAAATTGAAAAAAAATGAGTTGGCTTTACTTAAAACAACAAGTTGAAAACATGGAAAGTCTAATGAGTCTGACAAAATTAAGTTTAGTTGACAGTACTTAAAAAGCTGATGCAAATAGTCACTTTTAGTCATTTCTTTAAATAAGTAGACACAGCACAATATTTTTTACAATGTAGCTTCAGATTAACATGGTGGATATCCACAGCATCTCATCAGAACTGGACAGAAAAATATCATTAGTTATATTCAATCAGTTCCACCTTTTACAACAACTGAAATATGGGATGAGGAGGAGGTCACTTCCCAGTGTGGAGACTCCAATAATCTGATAATATGCACAGTTCCTGGACACTGACCCCAGGAGCTCACACTCCATAGTGTTCTCCTCTCTGCTTTCAGCAGCAGGCAGAGAGGAGAGCTCCTGGGGTCAGTGTCTGGGGACTGTGCGGATTATTGAAACCTCTATGCTGGGAAGTGTCCTCCTCCCATATTTCAGTTGGGAGCTCCCAACTGAACCCCCGATTCCAGGTCACCTGATCGCTGGTGGTAGCCTCTGATTGGCTACCACAGTGATCAGTCACTGGGAAGCCCACCTTTGTGCTTGTCTCTCTGTGAATGGAGGGGAGAGATACTGTGTATCTCTCTCTCCTTGCAGAGAGAGAAAAAAACTGTGTAAAAAATATAAAATAACAAATAAAATAAAAAATAAAGAAAAAAATAACTGGAGCAAGGTTTGATCTAGGTCAGTGCCAGGGTCAGTGTGTGGGTCAAGTTCGGGGTCCAAGGTCAGGGTCAGTATATTTTGGGCATGATTTTTATTTATTTTTTATTTTTTTAATTAGTATCAGTGTCAGTGTGTTTTAGGTAAGACGAAAAAAGCAAAATGAGCACTATTGTTTCTGGGCTGTGGTATTGCTGCGATCGTCAGGAGTCGGAGAATTTATTGTGGGTTGATTTTTGGTGGTAGGTTATGGTAGTAGCAAGAAATATACAGTTACATTTAAAAAAAAATATATTGTTTTTTTACTATTGTGGGCCAATTTTCCTTTGATAATAATAAAAATAATAATAATAAAAAAACAGGAGATATCCTTTACCATTTACCACCAAATGAAAGCCCAAATTGTCCTGAAAAAAAACAAGGTATAATCCACCTGGATGTACAAAGTAGTTGTGATTGTATGTAAGTTTTTTTTTTACTAACACATGTCAAAGTTGCAAAATTGTGGTTAGGCATTAAGATTTATTTTACCCTTGGGCATGAAGGGGTTAAGACAAAGAGAGGGAATGAAAGAATAAGGCAGAGAGCATGAGAGAGAGGGAGAAAGATAATGAAAGAGCGAGAGAAGAGAGAATCAAATCAGGAGGACAAGACAGAGAGAGAATAACGAGAGAGAAGAGAGAGATGCAACAAAGAACGGGGTAGAAAAAAGAGTGGAAATAAGAATGGAGAAGAGGAGGAGGAAAGACACAAGGGGGGTAATCCTCAGTGCACAGATCTACTTGAGATTCTTTATCATTTTTCAGGATAAACTCTGTATCAAAATGTTCAATTTATAGAACAAACTATAACATTAGATAGAAATTTTTATTATCCTGTGCACCAGTACAAAAAAAAAAAACCTTTAAGCAATAAAATCAACCTAAGTTAGAATGTGAAAGTACTGTACAACTACAAAAATAAACAATGATATCCAATGTGTGTGTGATACAATAAATTAATGTGATATAGTGATTCAATAATAACATACAACATTAATCTAAACAATATTTTGTTGTACGAGTCCAATAAAGTTCATAAGCAACTGTGAACTCCAGTGACAAAACACTTCAAGCAAATGCAAATGTGTGAAATCCAGTATTCGGTGTTAAAAGAAGAGCAAAGTGCATATAATACTTTAAAATTCAGTAGTCAGTATTGCTGTGGATGGATGACTGGGGGTGCAACTATCCACCCCAGCGACACTGAATACTGTATTTTAAAGTGGTATACAATATGGACTTTGCTCTTCTTCTAACGTGAATGGCATTTTGTTTTTGGTTTGATCAATAAAAATAGCGAGCACTATGCTGGCTTCTATTGTTTTTTGAGCAGGTGAATTCTATTGATCCATCCACCCACAACCTGAGCTGTTGATGATTATCAGAGTCCCAGAGGATATAACAGTGAAGGTAGGTGGAAAGGAGTGCCCAATATTCAATAAAAGACAAGTAAGAAGGTGAATTTGTAGTCGTTTATTGAAAGAAGCAACAAGTTAACAGGCCAATGTGTTTCGGGGGAACAAAGACTCCCCCTTCGTCAGGGCTGCTGCTGTAAGCTGATGGTAAATAGGAAAGAATCACAAAAGGGTGTGTCTATAACACCAAGATCGGAATGATATGTGTCCGCTGTGTTGGCAGAGGCAGCATGGGCCGAGGGGACATAACAGGACCAGGGGATGGCCCAGGTGAGGATGTATAGATCTGATTGATCATATGGGAGCTTGATTTGGCCTCTGTTGTGCGGGGGGAGGAGAGGGATAAGGGAGGGAGAGAGGTTTGTGTGTGTGTGTGGGGGGGGGGGGTTGGCAAAAACCATCCCTGTGTTTTTATTTATTTTTGACACTTTTTTGGTGAATGAGTAGGGGTATAAAAGTACCCCATACTCATTCACATGGGGGGGGGGCGGACCTGGGGGCCCTTTGTTGAAGGGGGCTTCCAGAATCCGAAAACCCCCTGCCCGCACACCCCCTTAACCACCGGCCAGAGTTGTGGAGAAGTGACTCTTGTCCTTATGAACATGGGGACAAGGTGCTTTGGGGGGAGCCCCCCTACCCCATAGCATCCCCCCTTGTTGAGGGCATGTGGCCTGGTATGGTTCTCGCTTGTCTCGTCGTCCCACTTTTCTGACCTGCTGGGCTGCATGCTTTGATAAGGGTCTGGTATTTATCTTGGGAGGACTCCACGCCATTTTTTTTTTTTTTAATTTTGGTGTGGCTGTTTTTTTTTTCTTTATTTTTCATAGCTGGAATTGTTTTGTTTACATTCAGCTGTCAGTAGGGAAACCCACTGATAAGTCATCGTCTGTTAAGGACAGGGTGGCCGGCTTTCTAGCCCACTCCTTAACCACTTCAGCTGACCATTTGGCTGGCCAAAGACCAGAGCACTTTTTGCGATTTGCCACTGCGTCGCTTTAACTGACAATTGCGCGGTTGTGCGATGTGGCTCCCAAACAAAATTGACGGCCTTTTTCCCCACAAATAGAGCTTTCTTTTGGTGGTATTTGATCACCTCTGCGGTTTTTATTTTTAGCGCTATAAACAAAAAAAGAGCGACAATTTTGGAAAAACGCAATATTTTTTATTTTTTGTTATAATAAATATCCCCAAAAAATATATAAAAAAACGTTTTTTTTCCTCAGTTTAGGCCGATACATATTCTTCTACATATTTTTGGCAAAAAAAATTTAAAAATCGCAATAAGCATTTATTGATTGGTTTACGCAAAAGTTATAGCATCTACAAAATAGGGGATAGTTTTATGGCATTTTTATTAATATTTTTTTTTTACTAGTAATGGCGGCGATCAGTGATTTTTATCGTGACTGCAACATTATGGCGGACAGATCGGACACTTTTGGCGCTATTTTGGGACCATTTGCATTTATACAGCGATCAGTGCAATTAAAAATGTTATTACTTTGTAAATGTGACTGGCAGTGAAGGGGTTAACCAGGAGGGGGCGCTGTAGGGGTTAAGTGTGTCCTAGGGAGTGATTCTAACTGTAGGGGGGAGGGGCCACATGTGTCATGACACTGATCATCGCTCCCGATCACAGGAAGCTGTGATCAGTGAGAGTGTCATTAGGCAGAACGGGGGAAATGCTTGTTTACTTCAGCATTTCCCCATTCTTCCTCTCCATAAGACGATTGTGGGTATCCCCGCGGACATCAAGTCAGCGGGACCCGCGATCACACTCCCGGAGCTCGCCCGCTCACAATGCCTTAAAGGGCAACGTACAGGTACGTTAATATGCCTGTCCGTGCCCTTCCATCGACGTATATAGGCGTGAGCCGTTCGGCAAGTGGTTAACAACTAGCTATTCTTCACACAGAATTCGGATTGATCGATAACATTCAAATTCAAATCCTTCAGAAAATTTGGAATTCATTAGAAAATGCATAAACAAAACAAATGTTAACGAAATAACTACTGTTATTTCGGAAATTCGGGTGCATCCGAATCTCCGAATAACCAAAAATGTGTCTGAATTTAGATTCGGACCAAAACAAATTGCACATGTCTAGAATGGAGAGCAGGACACCAGATTTCCTGTCTGAACAGTGATGGCCCGTCCATACGCAGGGGTGCCGCCCCCCTAATCCATGCGCCCGGCCCCTAATCTACATGCAGGGTGCCGGATGCATGGATTCCAACTGGGTTTTTTTTTTTTTTTTTGAAGCACATGATTAGAGCCTGAGGCTCTAAATGGTTTTAAAAAAATGGTGGGCGCAGGGTAGTGCCTGTGACCCGACCGACCAACCGCTGTGGGATCTGTGGCGTTGGGTGGATTGTTTTTCGGCTCCCCTCTCCTCCCCAAAAAAATCTATACCACCAGCCGCCACTGTGCCTGAAGATCAGATCTCCAGCCTCCATAAGCCAGAGAGAAGAACTAAGTTTTGTGAAGCACACTGGACATTTTTAATGTGGCTGTTAGGTGGCATTTTTTCTTTGTGTTTTTTTTTTTTTTTTTACTGCCTATTAATGCTGCTCCATGTTAGCCTATGTGTCTATGCCAACCTACTGCCAGCTCGTCGAGGAGCAGTGGCATGGCAGAAAAAAAAAAAAAACACGATTGAAATAGGGTGCGTTTAGATGCGTTTACAAGCGTCAATTGTTTTTTTTTTTTTCTCCAAAATGCTGCTGCCAGGAGGAAAGGTGTTTAGGAGAGATGGCCAAACGTCCACTGTGCATAAGGTCTAATGAGTAATTACTACTAACCTTGTAAGGTCTGACACTACACTACGTCACACCTGCAATACAGCTTCATCGATGGAACGTTAAAGTAAATCACGTAGCAGCCACTCATATAGAGTCCATCCAATTTTTTTGGCTGGAGGACAACCAGCATCATTTTGCTCTTTCCCTCCCCAGCTTGACGGCCTCTACCCCCCCCCCCCTTCCTTCATTTGATTTTGGTTCCTTTGACAAGGCTCAGTATCATATGTGTGCATTACCTAAGGCAGTCTAGATGCAAGTACACCTTGCCTAGGATGGCCTGTTCCTCCAGACCAGTGTTTCTCAACTCCAGTCCTCAAGGCGCCCCAACAGGTCATCTTTTTAAGATCTCCATTATTTTGCACAGGTGATTTGATCAGTTTCACTGCCTTAGTAATTACCACAGCTGTTTCATCTGAGGGAAATCCTGAAAACATGACCTGTTGAGGCACCTTGAGGACTGGAGTTGAGAAACACTGCTCCAGACTGACATCTACTCATCGACGCATATTGATATTTACATAACTCCTCCCAGGTTCCAGCCCACTGCTTCCATCAAGGCTAAGGACTCTTGAGAAGAATACTGAAGCAGGGTGCTGTAATGTTTTTAGGTTAAGTACAGCCCCTCCCACCAGCCATGGTCTGCTTACAATGCATTGAGAAGCAAAGAGACCCGGTGATGGCATCACTAGATCTAACAAAAGGTATATATTGAAAAAAAAAAAAAAGATTGAATTTAAAAAATTTCATTAGCATGGTGATTGGGTGGGCAAGGAAGGACATATATGAAATGCATCTAAGGCCAAAGAGCCAAAACTTTTTTTTTTTTTTTATGAAAGAGAATTTCTGATTGGCTAGTGTGGGTTGCCGGACTCAGGACATTCCTACCCGACCGAGGAATTGACAGTCTTTTTAATGCCAGCAAATTTACTGACTTCCAATTTCCGGAATAATTAAAACCCCTAGCTCAGCCGGCGACAGGCAAATTATAGCATTAGTTAACGCAGACTTCAGCAGCCGCATGTATTAATTGATGTCTCGGGTATTACGGATATTAATAGTCTAGCGGAAGGGGAGCCTGCGGTGCAAAGATTGATACCGCCAGACGCACAAAGACTATTGCACAAAGTTCACGTCTGCTGCGTACGATGAATTATTCATTTGGAACAGTAGGTGGCACTGCCTCGCTCCGAATGGCTTCGGCTCCTTAAATACTGTTTACGTGGAATATTGCGGATTTCTAAGAAGATACAAAGTTTGCAGCAAAGACAGAGATGCAAAGTGGAGGCGATGTGTATGCCGCCAGCGATGAAGGGGGAGGGGGGGTCTTTCATGTAATTAAAGGGCAAAAATGTCACAGTTTATTCTAAAATATGTCAATGCTGCAACATTGTAGCAACAAATATAAAATCAACATTTTCACAGTTTGGAATATTTTAAAGGGAACTTGTCACTTTGCCTGTTTAGGTGAGTATCAGTGGGGCGGGTGATGCAAAATAAGAGCACCTGTCACTGCTAAAATTAATGGCACTGCAGCACACAATGGTATATGCACACTAAAATGCACATTTTACTGCACTTTAGAGCCATGAATAGGCATGAATAGATCCTTAGAGACTATTGGAGACTTTCTTTATCAAGAATGTCATGGTTTCGGCCACCACAAGAGGTTTGAGTAACGCAGCCAGAAAGGAGTCTTTGTCCATAAAAGCTTGAAGAACATGTCTACATGATATGTTTTTGATATGTTCCACAAATAAAAAACAGTTGGCATGATGTTCTTCCCTGATTTGTGGAAATAATGAGTCTCTTCTGCTGTAAAATACAAAACATTTCATCATATGATACTGTGTGTTACGAACATTTAGAGTTTCCCCAACAGTGGGCTACATGACTTTAAAATGGTTGGAATGGATGTCTATAGTGGGGTCAGGTTACAACTGCCATTTCCTGACTGAATAAGCCCCATCTTAGACATTGAGATTTAGTAACAAAAGCATTACCTGTTACGTGAAGATAAAGAACTCCACTGTCCGAACCAAGGTTGTTGTCCACTTGCACCAGGACTCTGAATATCCCTACATTTTGATAGATGTGCTTGATGCCATCTTCAGTTGCGCTGAGGTTGGCATAGGAAACAGCAATTCCATCTCCAAAGTCAACCTGAATATTGGTCCTCTGAATATCTCCCTGAGTGGCAAAGAAAAACAAACATTAAATTACAACAAATGTTACAGGTTGACTTTATATCAACCCCACCTTTCCACTGAAAAACCCAACTGATACATTCGTGCTCTCGCTGGAACCAAGGGAAATACCAAGATCTACCAAGGTATAAGGGGTGTGATTCTCTCTTATGTCTCCCACAATGCAGTGGTGGGTTCTTGTGTAGCCAATTGCATGACTCCTGTGCTGTCACCTGAAGCCTTTTCAGACAGTGACTAGTCCAGTTGGGAGCTTACATGGGTTTACACAATGGCAGCACAAGTCAATTGGCCTAGAAGGGAATTCTGGACCTGTTTTTGTTGCAATATATTAAAAGCCATCCCATCACACAGGTGGTATTTTAGAAGAGCATTTCTGCTGGGGAGTTACATTTTTCCTTCCCCATACACTTAATGGAAAAACGTTTAAGGACACCTAATCTGATCACGCCTCATATGAAGTTGGCCCCATATGGAATAAACTAATTTATATGGAGTTGTCCCTCTTTGTGGCTATGCCAGTTTCCTCTAAAATAACATTTGCAGGGTTTGTTACTTATGTTGGATATCCTACATGGAGTCAAGAGTATTCTTCACTTGAGCTCACGGAAGGTTTTGAAGTAGGTTTACCGCAACCTCTCAAAATGTAGGTTACTATTTTTAGTATTCCTATTGAAACTACTATTTATGAAGCTATAAGGATTATATATATATATATATATATATATACATACACACACACACACAAACACACACTGTATCTCAGAAAAGTGAGTACACCCCTCACATTTATGTAAATATTTTATTATATCTTTTCATGTGACAACACTGAAGAAATGACACATTGCTACAATGTAAAGTAGTGAGTGTACAGCTTGTATAACAGTGTAAATTTGCTGTCCCCTCAAAATAACTCAACACACAGCCATTAATGTCCAAACCGCTGGCAGCAAAAGTGAGTACACCCCTAAGTGAAAATGTCTACATTGCCATTAGCCATTTTACCTCCCCGGTGTCATGTGACTCGTGCTACAAGGTCTCAGCTCAGGTGTGAATGGGGAGCGGGTGTGTTAAATTTGGTGTTATCGCTCTCACTCTCTCATCCTGGTCACTGGAAGTTCAACATGGCACCTCATGGCGAAGAACTCTCTGAGGATCTGAAAAAGATAGCCTAGGCTATAAGAAGATTGCCAAGACCCTGAATCTGAGCTGCAGCATGGTGGCCAAGACCATACAGCAGTTTAACAGAATAGGTTTCACTCAGAACAGGCCTCTCCATGGTCGACCAAAGAAGTTGAGGGCACGTGCTCAGCGTCATATCCAGAGGTTGTCTTTGGGAAATAGACGTATGAGTGCTGCCAGCATAGCTGCAAAGGTTGAAGGGGTGGGGGGTCAGCCTGTCAGTGTTCAGACCTTACGCTGCACACTGCATCAAATTGATCTGCATTGCTGTTGTCCCAGAAGGAAGCCTCTTCTAAAGATGATGCACAAGAAAGCCCACAAACATTTTGCTGAAGACAAGCAGACTAAGGACATGGATTACTGGAACCATGTCCTGTGGTCTGATGAGACCAAGATAAACTTATTTGGTTCAGATGGTGTCAAGCGTGTTTGGCGGCAAACAGGTGAGGAGTACAAAGACAAGTGTGTCTTGCCTACAGTCAAGCATGGTGGTGGGAGTGTCATGGTCTGGGGCTGCATAAGTGCTGCCGACACTGGGGAGCTACAGTTCATTGAGGGAACCATGAATCCCATCATGTACTGTGACATACTGAAGCAGAGCATGATCCCTTTGGAGACTGGGTTGTAGGGCAGTATTCCAACATAACGACCCCAAACACACCTCCAAGATGACCACTGCCTTGCTAAAGAAGCTGAGGGTAGTGGACTGGCCAAACATGTCTACAGCCCTAAACCCTACTGAATTCTGTGGGGCATCTTCATGCAGAAGGTGGTGGAACGCAAGGTCTCCAACATCTACCAGCTCCGTGATGTTGTCATGAAGGAGTGGAAGAGGACTCCAGTGGCAACACAGGGGGCCCCATGAGTTGTCAGTCCGCCCCTGTATATGACAGAGAATGACAGTTTTGTGCGAAAAGGTGGAAATAGAAAACACCACCAGAGATTTCCAGAACCAAGGAGTGATTCAAAGCAATGGTGACCAAGCAAAATGTAACAATTTTATCTAGGCAGAGCTGACTTTTATTAATAATTTGTCTACTGGGCACTTTTACCCCCTTCCTGCCCAGGCTGATTTTCATCTTTCAGTGCTGTCGCATTTTGCCACAATTGCGCAGTATTGCCACACTGTACCTATATGAAATTTTTATCATTTTTTGAGACAGACAGTTGGTGATATTTAATCACCACTGAGCTTTTTATTTTTTGCTAAAAAAAAAAAAAAAAAGACTGAAAATTTTGAAAAAAAATAGTTTTTCTTAGTTTTTGTAAATAAGTATTTTTTCTCCTTTACGAATGTGTGCTGATGAGGCTATACTGATGGGCAATGATAGGCTGCACTGATGGGCACTGATGAGACAGCACTGAAGGGCACTGATGAGGTGGCACTGATAAGGAGGCACTAATATGCAGCACTGATAGGTGGTACTGATATACAGCACTGATAGCCACTGATTAGCGACACTGATGGGTGGCACTGATGAGCAGGCACTAATGGGCAGTGAAAGGCAGCACTGACTGGTATCACTGATGGGTACTGTTTGGTATCACTGCTGGGCACTTACTGGCATCACTACTGGGCACTGTTGGAGCTGCACTGATGATCAGTGCCTTAATTATCTGTGCAGATCTCCCCTGTGAGGAAATGCTGCTGATGGGCTCTCCTCTCCCCACACGTAGTCAGTGTGAGGAGAGGAATGCTGATAACTGGCATTTCCTTGTTTACACGTGATCACCTGTGATTGGACACTGCTGATCACATGGGTAAAGAGCCTCATCATCGGCTCTTTACCAAGATCGGCAATGCGCAATGTCCCAGGGACAGAGCACACCACGATCGCCGAGCTGCAGGACCCCACGGGCACGCAAGTACGATAAGAGAGGCACCTTGCGCCCATCATTTCACTATACAGCGGGAGGGAGGTAGTTAAAAGGAAAGTAAGACCCCTTTAGTAGGACTGCACATTGAGATGCAAAGATTTTTAAAAAGAGATCTATCACTGTATCTGTCCAAAACTGAAAAAATAATTTTTAGTGGCTTAACTCCCTCCCCAACTATGGATAGTTAACTTTATGCTGCCTCGCGTTTTAGTGTTCCTTTTATAATAGACAAATATCTGTATCCCTTCGAATAATGAAATTGACTCAGGTCTCATTTTTACGCTACATATATTACACTTTCTATCAGGTCTTTTTTTTTAGGAACTTTCTAATAAACTCATCCATTATCACGCCTGGGTAATGCTGGCTCTTTTCTTTTTAATGCTACGGCAATGCAGTCGGCCTTTTTATATGTTTGCAGCAGAAATAATAAAGAATTTCTGTGCTTGAATGTCAATAGGAAATAATAAGTTACCGGTTTTATTATTGGGTAATGCACACGCTTTGCCGAGAAAAAAACACAAAAAGACAAAAAGGAAAACTGAACGTTTCTTTCTCTTCCCGATGTCATGTATTTTAATTGGAGAGTAGAAAGAAAAGAAAATCTTTATTGAACATAAAAAATTATAGATTTGTTCTCTTGTAATGCTGTATTGATCATACCGGCAACACCTTGCGTCACCTTGCGGCATTTGTTTCTTTGGATTCCTAAAACAGAAATTATATTTTGCAAAACAGAGATTGTGGCTTGACCTCCAGCTTCAGATGAATGCAAGCAAGGAGAAAGGCGTCAATTTAATACAAGGGGGGGGGGGGGCTTACTTAGCTTTAATGATGAACTATGAGAAAACAACAGTTAAAATGTTACTAAACCCAGGACCCTGCATTCTCTATATCTGGTCTCCCACAGTACACAGAACATGGAAATAGTTTTAGTAAATATAAACTGCTAAATACCTTTTCTCATCAGCAGTATATAGCAGTCTTGTGACTTCTATCCATACCTGATTAAAGCTTGTAGGAGGAGATTTAATTCTGCTCTGACTGTCCTGTGAGGCTGCAGGACCCCTGACCCTCTCTCTGGACAGTGCTGATTGGCCCTGTGCTGATCACATGCACCCTCCCAAAAAAAAAAAAAAATAGACTCTCTAGCAATACACACCAAACTGAGCAAGTGCAGCTTTTCCCCTAGCCTCTGTACTACCAGGAGATGGATTGGGGACAGTGGAAAAAGGGGAAGATCAGAGAAGACAGGCTCAAACAGCCTTTTTACACAATGCAGAGGATTAACCCCTTAGGTTCCACAGTGAGTATAACAAGCATACTTTACTGCAAATACAAACTGATTTTAATATTGTGGTTTTAGTAACACTTTAAATATATAAATTAATTATAACCTTCAACCTGCCAAAAGATTTTCTAATTTTGTACTAGTAGTTTGTAGTTTCTAGTTTTGTCCATCCAGTCCTGGGATTTTCACAGCTATGCCACACAGCACAGCCCTAACCAGCAGGGAAGGAGACCTGATTTTCCTCTGGTGCGGTTAAGTAACACAAATGGGTCTTGTCCCTCCTCCAGCATGTGATTGGACATGACTGCGCACCAGTGCACAAAGCAAGGTCCTTAAAGACATGGATGAGCAAGTTTGGGGTGGAGGAATGACTGGCCTGCACAGAGTCCTGACCTCAACCCGATAGAACACCTTTGGAATGAATTAGAGAGGAGACTTGTGAGCCAGGCCTTCTTGTCCTACATCAGTGCCTGACCTCACAAATGCACTTCTGGAAGAATGGTCAAACTCCTAAACCTTGTGGTCAGCCTTCCCAGAAGAGTTGAAGCTGTTAGGCCCCTTTCACATTTGGGCGGTTTTCAGGCGTTATTATGCTAAAAATAGTGCCTGCAAACTGACCTAAAACTGCCGCTGCTGTTTCTCCAGTGTGAAAGCCCCGAGGGCTTTCACACTGAAGCGGTGCGCTGGCAGGAGAGAAAAAAAACTCCTGCAAACAGCATCTTTGGAGCTGCTCCTTCACCACTCCTGCCTATTGAAATCAATGGGGCAGCGCGGCTATACCGCCGCTGTAGCGGCGCTATGCGAGCGATTTTAACCCTTTTTCGTCCGCCAGCGGAGGTTAAAACCACACTGCTAGCGGCCGAATACCGCCGCTAAAACGATGGTAAAGCGCCGCTAAGAAATAGCGCCGTTTTACTGCCGACGCCCCCACCGCCCCAGTGTAAAAGGGGCCTTATAGCTGCAAAGGGTGGGACAACTTAATATTGAACCCTACGGACTAAGACTGGGATGCAATTAAAGTTCATGTATTTAAAGGCAGGCGTCCCAATACTTTTGACAATATAGTGTATTTTAGAAAGCTCTCGTGAACTCTATAATGTTTTGGTTTTCAGTTCTTACTACTCCCTTTATTCACGTCTCTGCCATTTATTATGTTTCTGTTGCTTTGATCCAATTTCTGCACCTTGACATTTCTAAATGTGGCACATTAAGTTCTGTTTACACAAATGGGAATCTATTTTCATCTTCACATTAATCTCCCTTTGTCCTCCAAACAACCAGTTGTCTTTAGCTGTGATTTCCATGTACTGTAATTGGACATTGATTGGGGAATCTTGTTAAATTGTAACAGCTGCGAGAACATCCTCTTTTCAATTAAAGGAAACATTTCCTGAAGGCTTCCACTGCTGACTTCTCATTTTGCAAATGCCAGCTGCCTGGCTGTCACGCTGACCCTCTTGCTTCATTACTATTAGTCCCTAACCTAGAACAAGGGAGCAAAAAAGGACATCTGACTTTAACCCTTCTCTGGTTGCCTACATATAACCCATTTGAGTACTAGGAGCTGACACTTTATGCAGCTGCTGACCTTCAATCTGGGCTGTCACTTTCAGGTGGGGTCCCCACTGATGTTTGGGAAGAAATCAGATTGGTTTCTGGCTATCACTTTGCCAGCTATGACATAAAGATCGCATGCATGGAAGCTTCACTGAGAAAATGTACCTTCAGGCCACAGATGAACACTGCCAACTTCAGGCTGCAGTAGGATCTGCAGTGCCATTTATTTAATAGTATAATTGTTAGATACAAATACCTTATTAAAAAAATATTACATTGAATAAAAATAACAAAAATCTGCCTATAGCTAAATAAATAAATAAATAAAAACAATTGAGAAGGGTTTTTATTTTTTTATTCAAACAAAAAAAATAAATATTATTTTTCCTTAAAAAAATATGAAACCTTTGAGGTATGCAAATCACAATCATAGGCTTCTTACACATGATACTCCTGTTTGAGCATCTACTTTTTCAGACTTTTTTTTGTATGTATTTGGCATATTTACTTGGTTAGGTAGTGGGTAATGGTAGAACACTCCAGTAACCCTTAGTAACGATTTGAAGACACTGAACTTTCTTTTGTAGAACTGTGATCTAAGTCCTTGCACAAGTAAAGGATAAACTGAGCTTTGTATTAGGAACTTGAGGAAATTAATCTTCCTCTTTGGATATCCAAGCAAACTCCCTTCACTAAGAATTAAATAGACTGAGCTCTTTAGGATACCGGACACAATGGGGGTTATTTACTAAAGGCAAATCCACTGTGCACTTAGAAGTGCAGTCGTTGTAGATCTGAGGGGTACATGCAAGGAAAATAAAAAACAGCATTTTTGCTTGCACATGATTGGATAATAAAATCAGCAGAGCTTCCCCCCATTTCAGAGCTTCCCCTCAGATCTACAGCGACTGCACTTAAAAGTGCACTTGTAGTGCAAAGTGGATTTCCTCTTAGTAAATCAACCCCGTTGTCCCCTTTAACACCTTCCCTGTTCAGCCTATAACAGATTGACAGTTGGGCGGGGGCTTTACTGTTCTGACTGGACGTCCTTCACATTGCATCATACGTGCGTGCCCCCGGGGATCCTTTAGACACACCAATCAGGGTAAAGTGCTGATGGTGTGGGCTATTTACCATGTGATAAGCTGTGCCCAATCACAGTTGATCACATGTAAACAAATGGCGGTTATCAGCATTTCCATTCCTTAGCGCTGTCAGTGTCTGAGGAAAGGAAAGCCAATAAGCGGCTTGCTAGTTACAGGGGACATTTACACTGATAATCACTGCAGCATATCAGTGCCCATCAGTGCAGCCTATCAGTGCCACCTATCAGTGTCAGTCATTGCTACCTTATCAGCGCAGCCTCATCAGTGCCGCCTCATCAGTACAAATTATTATTTTTTGTTTGTTTAGCAAAAAATAAAAATCACAATGGTGATTAAATACCACCAAAGAAAGCTCTATCTGTCTCAAAAAATTTTGTAAATGTCATATGGGTACAGTGTTGCATGACTGTGCAATTATCATTTAAAGTGCAACAGTGCTGAAAGCTGAAACTATGCCTGGGCAGGAAGGGGTTGACAGTGCCCTGCATTGAAGTTCTTAACACACTGACTCTAGCATAAGAGGGATGGCAGTAGCACACAGTCTCTAGGATCTCTATCACCAGTCTGCACTCACTAATGTCCTTGAATAATTGGTGGTCTCCTCCCAATATCCTGCAGACACTTTCACCCCATGATATCAGACTAGATCATCAGATGCCAGCCCCTCAGTCAGCGTCAGCAACTTTCAGTAGGCATCTGCAATCTGTTTCGTAACGGATCGAAATTCAGACAAATTTTGCATCTTTGGGACATTCAGGTTCATCCGAATGTCTGAAAAAAAATGTAACGAATTTCAACGAATACGAAAGTAATTATAACGAAAATAACAAATGAATTTGACATGATTCCTTAATTCGTTAAAGGTCTAATGGAACAGCAGGTCGACTCGGAGTAACTCTTACAGCCCAATCAGCTGATTCATTTTGTGCTGGATATTGAATTACTGGCAACGTGCATTCCTGAGAACTGAGAGAGAGAAGAGTGTTAAGGACCGGCCACTGAATATATACATCATTACTTTAAAGATGGATATCTCGGTAACGGCAGCAGCTGCTGCCACAACCGAGGTATCCATCTTTAGGGCCGGCGATTCTGTACACGATAATGGTGGTCTCTGTGGCGGGTTCGCCGCTCTCCCGTGCCCACCGCCGCTTACCGGAGCCGTCGGTAGCGGCGGAGGCGACCGGTCCTTTCTCTTCCTCAGTATAGAGATGAGTGAGGCTAAGATGGTGCCCACCCGTCTCTATACCATAGGACGGCCAGAGCGACGTCATTACGTCGGCTCCGCCCACTTCTCTTAAAGGCACTTTTTTTTTGTGTCATTTTTTTAAACGACTTTTTTTTTTTTAGTCTAAATATGAGATCTGAGGACTTTTTGACCCCAGGTCTCATATTTAAGAGGACCTGTCATGCTTTTTTCTATTACAAGGGATGTTTACATTCCTTTTAATAGGAATAAAAGTGATCCAAACTTTTTTTTTTTTTTTAAACAGTGAAAGTATAAATGAAATAAAGTAAAATAAATAATAATAAAAAAATTTTTTTTTAAGGCGCCCTGTCCCGACGAGCTCGCGCGCAGAAGCGAACGCATACGTGAGTAGCGCCCGCATATGAAAACGGTGGACAAACCACACATGTGAGGTATCACCGCGACCGGTAGAGCGAGAGCAATAATTCTAGCCCTAGACCTCCTCTGTAACGCAAAACATACAACCTGTAGAATTTTTTAAATGTCGCCTATGGAGATTTTTAAGGGTAAAAGTTTGATGCTATTCCACGAGCGGGCGCAATTTTGAAGCGTGACATGTTGGGTATCAATTTACTTGGCGTAACATTATATTTCACAATATAAAAAAAAATTGGGCTAACTTTACTGTTGTCTTATTTTTTTATTCAAAAAAGTGATTTTTTTCCAAAAAAAGTGCGCTTATAAGACCGCTGCGCAAATATTGCAATGACCACCATTTTATTCTCTAGGGTGTTAGAAAAAAAACAATATATAATGTTTGGTTGTTCTAAGTAATTTTCTAGCAAAAAAAACTGTTTTAAACATGTAAACACCTAAAATCCAAAACGAGGCTAGTCCTTAAGTGGTTAAGCAGAGGTAATGAGTTTTAAAAAGCAGTAGAAGAGATATTGTCCTTGTGTGTGTGTGTGTTAATAGATTTAATAAACATGCAACATTCCGAATTACGAATCGTTATCACAAATTATCCGAAAATGAAATAATAAAACAAATCGATTCGTTATATCGAATATTTATATTCTACAGAAATAACGAATTATCCAAAAACGAATTATGTAACATAACGAATATAACAGAACAAAATTTTCCGTTGTGCACACGTCTAACTTTCAGCAAAGTAGGCCTCACACTAGCCCAACTAAGGTCTTGACAACCCACAGGCACATGGCAGGATGACCTAGAGCAGTGGTCATCAACCCTGTCCTCAGGGCCCACTAACAGGCCAGGTTTTATGTATTACCTTGGGGAGATGCAGACTACAATACTGCAATCACTCAGCAGCAAATGATATCACCTGTGATGTATTTCAGTTATCTTGCAAACCTGGCCTGTTAGTGGACCCTGAGGACAGGGTTGATGACTACTTGACCACTGACCTAGAGGACTAACAGCCCCCCTAGGCTATGATCTCCTCCTCAGGGAAAAAGACCCTGCTGCTCTCTGTCTTATGCCCCGTACACACGGTCAGACATTGATCGGACATTCCAACAACAAAATCCATGTATTTTTTCCGACGGATGTTGGCTCAAACTTGTCTTGCATACACACGGTCACACAAAGTTGTTGGAAAATCCAATCGTTCTGAACGCGGTGACGTAAAACACAAACGTCTGGACTATAAACGGGGCAGTAGCCAATAGCTTTCACCCCTTAATTTATTCTGAGTATGCGTGGCACTTTGTGCATCAGATTTGTGTACACACGATCGGAATTTCCGACAACGGATTTTGTTGTCGGAAAGTTTTATAGCAAGCTCTCAAACTTTGTGTGTCGGAAATTCCGATGGAAAATGTGAATTTCCGACAACAAGGTCCTATCACACATTTTCCGTTGGAAAATCAGACCGTGTGTGCAGGGCATTAGAGTATTTAAAGTGTTTTTTTAACCCATTTTTATAAGTCTATGCCAGCCCCTCTATTACAGGCTGACATAGCACACTATGTAAGTCATTTAGAAAAAATGAGCAGTGTAAATACCGTTTTTGAGCTGAGTTCAGGCCGGTCACGTGACTCGCAGTCTCTTTACAGCTCCGATCAATGGCTTCTGCGGGAGGAGCCGTGATCTCCCCCTAACGTCAGCCGGGGAGATCATGTGGCCGCTCGTCTCTTCCTGCAGTATGCATCGGAGCTGTAAAGGGGCCGCAAGTCACGTGACCAGCCTGAAGACAGCTCAAAATGGGTATTTACAACACTCGTTTTTTTTTAAATAACTTACATAGTGTGCTATGCCAGCCTCTAATAGAGGGGCTGGCAGTGACAATTTTTTTTTTTTTTACAATAATAGCCGGCGAGGGGGGGCAGGGTCGGGCTGGAGACAGACACAGAGAGTAAGATTATGCTGTCTCTAACAGCTGTGGTCTGAACTAATGATTGGGAACCAGTCGGTGTATCATCTGATCATCATTACAGCTACTGTAATCATGGTGCCCATATGCAAGGTGGCCATGATGAGGTTAAGACTATTACTTTTTCTGTGGGTAACTAAGGGGGGAAGCTTTATAATTTTAGGGGTAAGCAAGTACTAATTCTGTTCTTTACAGGCTAGTGTTTTTTGGTGTTTTTTTAAATGTGTTCTTGTATCAAAGTGTACCTAGAATGGAAAATGTTGTCAGCTATCGCTGTGGCTGTTTCCAACTTTTTGTTTCTTCCAGCAAATGTTCCCTAATTTAGAAGAAATGTATCCAATTTGCAGTAATTTCAACAATCCCTATTTATGATATTTCAAAAGTGAAAGTCCTTTGAGCTACCGGTGAAAGGGAGTCTTGACTGATGGAGGTTGCAGGTAACCAACCACCACTGACCTGAAGACCTTCAGGCTTTAGAGTAGTTGACCACTCACCATTTTATTAGGATGGTCATCACAGCTTTAGTGGCAGTTGGTTTTTGCCAGTCATTAAAATTATTGTAATGGTCTATCCCATGAGGCATTGCAAGACTGACAGTTACAAGCATGACTCCCACAGGCAGAGGCAAGATGGGACTTGTAGTTTTTCAACAGCTAAAGGGCCGACAGTTTGAGACGCCAGGTCTATGCATTCAAGTAGGTTTTGGGTTAGTCTAAAACAGGGTTTGCTAAATGGCAGACTGTTGTCCAGACCCAGACCGAGCGACAGTCCTGTCTGGACCAGGGCAATGCCACTTATCAACCTGGATGTGTTCTCTCCCGAGTCTCCTGCCTGGCTGGAGATCTCATGCTCACAGCAGGCAGGGGTGGGAGGTGCTGTAGATTGGGACAAAACATAATAAGTTGGGCAGCCCCCGCCTTCTGTCCCGATCTGCAGCACCCCCCCCCCCCCCCCGCCTGTGGTGAGCAGATGGGAGACGTGATAGAGAACACCCACCCAGCTGCTATGTGCTTCTGTCCTGGTAGGGCTGAGCAGGGGAAGCTGCAAATTAAAGGGGGATTGTGATGTAAAGGTGGAGGAGAGGGGGCTATGACTGCAGGCACAGTGATGTGAAGGGGCATGGTGATGTGTAAAGGGGGTGTAGCATCCTCTAGTGTGCTAGATTAGATGAAAATAGGTTAGTTGTTAGAGTACAGTAGGTAAATTGGTTTGGCTGAGAGCCAGACCTGGGTTGTGAATCAGGGTTCAGTGACTCAGCCTCGGTTCACACTTGTACGATGCGGGAACCCTGCGAATCCACTGCGGGTCCCCGCATTATACCCGACTTACACAGCAGTTCACATTACCATATGTGAACTGCTGGGAGTGTCAAAACAATGTCAATGACACCCCCATTTCAGCTCGCACATCGCACTGCGAACACCCATGCGATCCGATTCTGGTGCGACCAAAAAAGGGTCCTGCGTGAGTTTGGTCCAAATGTGATGCGATATCATCCATACTATCTGTATGGCTAAAATCGCATTGCACGGACATCGCATGTGATTTGTACTGCAGTGCGGTGCGAATCACATGGGATCTCACACCACACACAAGTGTGCACCGGGACCTGGAGCCTGGATAACTCATTTAGACAACTCTTCTGGTACCTCCCCCTTTTTTTCTGAAACCTTTGAGAAGGTTCCAGATGTAGTGGGTGGAAGCTAGGAGGGGCTGTTTGGAATATTTATGAGGGCCTCAGCCAATCCCCAGTAAAGGACTGGCATGGGGCAGACCACCTCATAAGTAGGCACAAGTCATGCCAGCAGAGGCAGTCAGGTGGAAGATGGAGATGGAGTGCTTAGGAGGCTGTCAGAGGCCCTCACAGGGTGCCCCCTAGTCTGGGGGTATGACCTCAGGTCTGGGGGAGGAAAGAGAAGGCCCTTCCTGGAGGCACAGGAGCAAGAAGAGGACAGCGGGAGCAGCTCAGCGTGTCCGGGAGATCTCCTAAGAGTCAGCCACGTGGGCTGGTGAGCATCAGTCTGGAGGAATGTGGGGAGAAGCTAGCCTGAAGGGCTAAGAAAAGTGGCAGCTGCAGCCAGGTGGATTGGCAGTGCCAGAAGAGGTGGTGCTGAGATCAGTGACCACAGAGAAGAATTGCTGGGAAAGTGTGAGCTGTGTCACTCTATCTGCTCTTCAAGTGTAGGGGCTGAGAATCCTTGCCTGTAATGGGCCTTTGCTACAAAATTACTACAGGGTAACATAGTTGGGTTCTGCAAACAAGAGTGTACTGGAGGAAGAAGAGGGGCTGTATATAGGACTGTATATAAGAGAAGCTGTCCCTGAAGTTTGTTTGAAGTCAAGTGGGAATCCTATAATTTCCAATCCCTATCCAAGTTCATATCCCTAAAAACAAAAAAAAACAAAAAAAAAAGACAAAGTCAAGGACTGCTCTCTGACTCTGGAGTGACTGTGGAAATTCTGTGTGCCTGGCTGTGCAGGGTGGGGGATCCAAGTTACTTGCGCTTGTGGTGCTTAAGGGGGTGCACTACAGGGGCATTGTGATATGTAAAGGGGCACATTGATGTGTAAAGGGAGCATGGTGATATATAAAGGTGTTACAGTGATGTGTAACAGGGGCAGTGTGATGTGAAGGGGAACTGAGGGCACTGTTGGACTGCTTTAAAGGGGGGGCTGTGCTGTAAAGGGGAGTTTGATTGTGATGTGAAGGGGGTCTCTGATGTAAAGGGATGGGGCTGTGATGTTAAGGAGAGTTATGATGTGAAAGGGGGGCTGAGGTGAGGACAGTGATATAAAGAGGGCGCTATGATGTGAAAATACATTTTGAAGACACTGATGTACGGGGGGACTATGATGTACAGGAGGGCTGTGTTCTAGAGCAAACATGAGATTCGGACCTCTGCTGAATAAAATTTTACCAACTGGACTTCCGCAAATATTAAATCAAGACCCCTGGTCTAATACCCGTTCACTGTTCAGGCTTGCTCACAGTATTGCCATGACTAGAACTGGTTATGGTGTTGGAAACTCAAAAAAAGCTGTGGCTTTCGTGTTTCTAGCAAATTAACCTGTCTCCATGTCATCTTTGACATTTCTTGATGGTCTGAGGACAGGGTACGTACCTCCTCTAGCTGCAGTACAAACGTTACATTGTGTCCTTGTTCTGCTATTAACTTTCCATCCACTGTAGTGATACGGAGGCCATGGGGCGCTTTCCCCGGACACTGCTGGGGCTTTGCCGTGTACTGTTCCCGGACTCCATCTGTGCAGTTGTTAGACACGACCTTCCTGTAACTGTAATACAAGTTTTATGTGACTGATCAATAAAGCCTGAGAGGAAGATGCAAAAAGTAGAAAGCCTATTGCAACTGGATCATACACCGGCTGACTGTTCAACCTTCTTTAGATCTACCAGCAGCATTGTAGTATGAGGGCCTGCTTGAAAGGATACACATTGAATGGACTGTTATAGTAGGTCTTTACATAACATAGTTTTGATCAATCTAGAGAAGATTATATAGAGATTGTACAATTAGACTGTAAGGTGTACAGACATCTTTAGGGGATTCTTTGCATTTTTTTCCACATTATCGTTTATCACATTTATAAAGAACATTCCTTGTCCACATTTGCATTTGATGGATCAAACATCATTCACTAACACATACCAACATTTGAACATTTCCTCCTTTAATGTGAATTCAAGGCCTTTGTATCAATGGCCTTAGTCATAACAAGGCCAATTTTTATATTAGCCAACGACTGCTGCTCGCCATGATTAAAATGCTCCATACCATTCACACTCTCTCACCTAAGTCCTGATCCCCTGCACACATGGCAATAAATTGTGGCACTGCAAATGAAAATTGTACCAAGAGATACCATTTACATACACTCATGTTCACCACTTGCCATGAAATATTTTGTTTGGTCATCATACATACCCGGTGCTGTTCAGGTAGCTTTGGCCAAAGCTGCAGTCCTTCGACAGTGAGGATGGGTTATACCAGAAGGCAGGGAGACACTGGCCATTGCTGTGACGCTCGTAGCCATAATCGCTAAAAACATAAAAGAGAAGTGGCAAGAGTCATGCTTTGTTGGTAGAGTGCAGCATATAATTACAAATCTGCTACTAGTTTTGGTCACAAATTAATATGTGATCATCATGATAATGTTCACAGAGGCTTTCCAAAAGGTGGTCATTACATATTTATCCAACCACACCTGCATTAGACTTCGTGTGCAATGAAATGGGAGATGGCCCAGGAAATATAAAGTGGTATCAAACTCTGCTATTTTTTTTCTAATGGATGGTCCCCCAGGACGGTTATGCCATAGAACGCTAGTATGCACTGCATATTAATACATTATGGTGGACTTACATCTTTGCCCTGTCTTCCTTCTGAAGTCATTCTCTCCGGCCACTTGAATGGCTGGGCTGTATCATCATGGCACAGATTACAATACTGCTGACAGGCCAGGAGAGGCATTTATGACAAAGGAGAACACCAGGGTTTCTTCTGTTATAAAAACCCTGCCTGTCAGAGTATTTTCAAAGTTTGAAATTAATACCACTTTAACCTAGAAGTTGACTGGCTTGCTCTTTAGTTGTCTCTTATGGGTAAATGCCTACAAGTCAATAAAGGAAGCAGCAAACAGTACTGTAATTTTTCATTTATAATAATAATAATTATAATTATTATGCCCCGTACACACGGTCGGACTTTGTTCGGACATTCCGACAACGAAATCCTAGGATTTTTTCCGACGGATGTTGGCTCAAACTTGTCTTGCATACACACGGTCACACAAAGTTGTCGGAAAATCCGATCGGTCTAAACGCGGTGACGTAAAACACGTACGTCGGGACTATAAACGGGGCAGTGGCCAATAGCTTTCATCTCTTTATTTATTCTGAGCATGCGTGGCACTTTGTCCGTCGAATTTGTGTACACACGATCGGAAATTCCGACAACGGATTTTGTTGTCGGAAAATTTTATATCCTGCTCTCAAACTTTGTGTGTCAGAAAATCCGATGGAAAATGTGTGATGGAGCCTACACACGGTCGGAATTTCCGACAACAAGGTCCCATCACACATTTTCCGGGGCATTATTGTTATCAGCATCGTTAATTATAAACATTTTTTTTTTACAGTTCTAGAAAAAAAATATTTATGTGTGTTTTAAATATATATTAATATTTTTGTATTCGTATCTATCTACAATCTTCCAGTGACCATTGTGTCAAAGTTGGTTTATTTATTAGCAGTATCTATCTATCTATCTATCTATCTATCTATCTATCTATCTATCTATCTATCTATCTATCTATCTATCTATCTATCTATCTATCTATCTATCTATCTATCTATCTATCGACTATATTGCCAAAAGTATTGGGACACCAGCCTTTACACGCACATGAACTTTAATGGCATCCCAGTCTTAGTCCGTAGGGTCCAATATTGAGTTGTCCCATCCTTTGCAGCTATAACAGCTTCAACTCTTCTGTGAAGGCTGTCCCGCAGTCTCCGCTCTAATTCATCCCAAAGATGTTCTATCAGTTGAGATCAGGACACTGCAGGCCAGTCAAGTTTCTCCCCCCCAAACTCGCTCATCCGTGTCTTTATGGACCTTGCTTTGTGCACTGGTGTGCAGTCATGTTGGAACCGGAAGGGGCCATCCCCAAACTGTTCCCACAAAGTTGGGAGCATGAAATTCTACAAAATGTCTTGGTATGCTGACACCTTAAGAGTTCCCTTCACTGGAACTAAGGGGCCAAGCACAACCCGTGAAAAACAACCCCACACCATAATTCCCCCTCCACCAAATGATTTGGACCAGTGCACAAAGCAAGGTCCATAAAGACATGGATGAGTGAGTTTGGGGTGGGGGAACTTCACTGACCTGCACAGAGTCCTGACCTCAACCCGATAGAACACCTTTGGGACGAATTAGAGTGGAGATTGCAAGCCAGGCTTTCTCATTCAACATCAGTGCCTGACCTCACAAATGTTCTTCTGGAATGATCAAACATTCCCATAGACATGCTCCTAAACCTTGTGGACAGCTTTCCTAGAAGAGTTGAAGCTGTTATAGCTTCAAAGGGTGGGCCAACTCAATATTGAACCCTACGGACTAAGACTGGGATGCCATTAAAGTTTATGTGCGTGTAAAGGCAGGCATCTCAATACTTTTGGCAATATAGTGTGTACGTATATTCGTTTGACTTTTTTAGTATAAGTTTAACAATTATAGGAAAAAGATATAGGAGAGAGCACCGCTCCCTCAAAAGGTGATGGGATTTTAACGAGTGTGTTGTATACTGTCACTGAGGCAAGCACAACCACAAAGAATTCATAAAATTTTTTTAGAATTTATTATAAAGATACAAATATAAAATCACAATAGAATAATAGCATTGGTCATGAAATATTGACCATGATTGATACTCAATGCACAAGATGCAAAAAAGATGTTTATATATGCAGAGAAGCCAACGCGTTTCACAAACTGATTCTTCAAGGCAGCTAAGCATGCATCAGACTTGTGGCATTTATATCTAAGCAACTGCAACCCCAAGGAGAAAATGGTGAATGAACCACCCTGTAGTGATTGAGCGATAAAGTCAGATACAACGGGCTGGTCTGTTAGATGCAGGACCGTGTCAAAGGTACGATATAATCGGGCCAATAGTGATCTCAGATCAGTCCGTTGCTTAGCATAGACTGGTGGCTGCACAGGGATCTTCAAATCTCCCACGCCAATGCCTCAGTGTGCATGCACCAACATTTAGATATAAATGCCACAAGTCTGATGCATGCTGAGCTGCCTTGAAGAAGCAGTTTGCGAAACGCGTCGGATTCTTTGCATATCTATGCACAAGCATCTTGTGCATTGAGTATCAATCATGGTCAATATTTCACGACCAATGCTATTATTGTATTGTGATTTTATATTTGTATCTTTATAATAAATCTTTAAAAAATGTATGAATTCTATCTGGTTGTGCTTGCCTCAGTGACGGTATACAATTCACCCGTTAAAATCCCATCACCTTTTGAGGGAGTGGTGCTCTCTCCTATATCTTTTTCATATCAATCAGGGATGTGGATGTGTTAATCTGTCCCTAGAAATTATCCAACATACTGTAAATATATTTTAACAATTATAGGTAAATAAAATAATATTAAAGTATATATACTCTATACTTCTTTATTTAATTGGTTAATTCAGAATGTTATTTTCCACTTACTTAGAGAATTTGTCATGAAACAAAATGTCACCATAAAAAAGAAAAAAGAAGAAAACTTTTGAAGTTTTCCCCTAACTTTAGAGGTGATATGAATCATAGCGGCAGTCTGCATAATAGCATTTATCGACAAATTACTAAGCCAAGAATCTCTCCTGCACACTAACACTGGGCCCAAGGGGAATTAATAATATCATTGTAACACTCTGTTCTACCAGCAACTGTCTGCAAACTGCTGGAGGGATGATAACACAATATTTTATTTCTCAAATTACATTCAACAGAAGAAACTCGAGCGTACAGGATACCTTTAATTCGTAGCTTATTTAATCTACTGCAAACGAAACCAGGAAAACAAAAGTAAAGCAAGACTAAGGCGGCATCATTCCAAAGTACGGATTTACTTCAAGCAACTTTACAGCTTTGGGTATTTAAAGGGACTCTAGTGATAACATTTATCTCCATCAGCTATTGCGCAGATTGCTAATATTAAAAGGAAATGTGCTTATTTTTCCAGTTTTCAGTAAGTGACTGTGTGTCTGTGGGGCTGATTTACTAAACCTGGAGACTGCAAAATCTGGTGCAGTTGTACATGGTAGCCAATCAGCTTCTAACTTCAGCTTGTTCAATTAAGCTTTGCCAAAAAAAAAAAAAAAACATGGAAGATAATTGGTTTCTACGCAGAGCTGCACCACATTTTGCACTCTCTAGTTTTAGTAAACCAATTCCCTTATGTATTAAAGAGTTCCTAATTCTTCAGAATGGAACCAGTAGAACTCACTCTGCTAAAGGCAGAGCAGCAGTAAGAAGGATTCTGACTGGTTGCTAGCCATTGCTAAAGAAAGCTTTTGAGTCAGAGTCTTGACTCCACCCTTTTTCTAATTCCCTCCCTCCTTATGGCTCTGGTTAAAGTTTCAATCAGAGAGAGACAGTCTGAAAGGAGACAGTTACTGCTGGGCTGTTTCTTCAGAAAATCCACTCCTGGGGACACCTTAAATGTTTCCTAGTAAACTATATATAAGAGGGTTGATTTACTAAAGGCAAATAGACTGTGCATATTGCAAATGCAGTTGCACCAGAGCTTAGTAAATGAGAGGGAGCTCTGCTGACTTCCATCATCCAATCACGTGCAAGCAAAAATGTTGTTTTATATTTTCCTTGCATGTGATTGGATATTCATGGTAAAGTGAAGCTTCCCTTCATTTACTATGCTCTAGCGCAACTGAACTTGCAAAGTGCACAGTTATTTTGCTTTTAGTAAATCAACCCCTATATGTGTGTGTTCTGCCTTACCGTTATGTATTATTATGTGTTGTATTAAACTACATCAGTTTATTATTGTTCTGTAGTGCACTCGGCGGTATTGGGGCACTACAACTTGTTTACTATGTGATTTTGGTTTCTCTCTCTGTTTTCTCTGCCTGTTTATGGCTAGTTAGTTTAGTTCTAGTTGGACCCCCCCTCACTTCTTCCATGTTCCCTCAGTCAGTGTTAATACTTTGTAGGGATAGGGTTCAGGGAAGTCATTGTCTTCTTACACTTCAAAAGACTGGAAAAACCTCCTCTGTCCTGCAATATCTTAATTAAAATTGCATTGGATTTAACTTCTGTGTCCTATTGAAAAGTTGAACTGTTGGATGGTGTCAAGCCAGCAGATGACCATACTGTCCAGATAAGGAGGGATGTCAATGCATAAAGAGGCAAAACAGTGTGTGTGTGTGTGTGTATATATATATATATATATATATATATATATATGTGTATATATAGACATGGATGAGCAGGTTTGGGGTGGAGGAACTTGACTGACGGAGTCCTGACCTGTGGACAACCTTGCCAGAAGAGTGGAAGCTGGTATGGCTGCAAAGGGTGGACCAACTCAATATTGAACCCTACGGACTAAGACTGGGATGCCACTAAAGTTCATGTGCGTGGAAAGGCAGGCAGCCCAATACTTTTGGTAATATAGAGTATAGTATAGAGTAATATAGAGTATATATATATATATATATATATACACACACACACACTGTATATACATACACAATATATTTAGCCTAAAAAACAGGAGAACGCATCCTGAGTACAAGAAATATTGATCTAACTTTCAAGAAAATCATCTTTTAAAAAAAAAAGCTTCCAAACATCTTGCTTTGTTGTGTGGGGACGATTGATGCACTGTAATGGGTCTTTTTGATGCAGCATACACGATAATGTTCCACATTGGAGTCTCCGGCATTGTCTTCTCTGAAACCCCTACTCTCCTTTAATTAATGCGGAGAACATCTATCAGTTTAATGGTGCATCTGGTATTCAGTCTATATGAAAGCTCCTTGCTACCGCTTGATTTAAAGGGGATTTATTGGAGCAGATAGGGACGGAATATTACCAAAGCCCACATCACGGGAAGATTAATGGAAGCTTCTGTTAACGGATGTTCTTGTTTTAAACTGACTGCTCAGTAGTGTAAAGATTTATACTACGGCTGGGCCGGAGTGTACCTGACGAATAAAAGGAAGATGAAGCTTGAATACTAGGAGCGGTTTATCGCAGCCGTAGCATGAACTGCTCCACAATGAAGACGTATAAAGATAAGTCTTGTTACAGAAAGCTTGGCAGATGATGGAACTAATAAAGCCATGCTGGCTGAGATGGTTGGGTGATGCTGGGAGTAGCATTTGCTTAGTTCATCGGGAGGAAGAGATACATCAAAAATCAATGATGTTTGATAAAAAGTGCTTCTGTTAAATCTAAATAAACCTTACTGATGAAGGTCTCCATCACTCTCTATTGATCTGTTAAATATACCAATAACAAAAAGTTTAGCTTAGCTAATTTTAGCTAGGTGCAATAGAAAAATTCCACTTGATCCTGCCAGAAATCAATTGAGCAGGTAAACTTATTTCTCTAGTTTGGACTAAAAAACACCTCCCCTCTATGTTAAGGAAACAAAGAAAGAGGCGTTTTTCTGTAGCCCCCATCATGCTTCCTGTCTTAGGGTGACAATGTTGCTCTTTCATAGATGCAGTACTGTGATTGAGTGTTGTCACCCTAGGGCATATTTACTCAACCTTTTACCATTGGAGGAAGCCTTGCAATAAATTTCAGGCAACAGGGAAACCCTGCTAAAAATTATATCTACAGCTCCTAGTATATTATGATATTTGGTATATGATGGTGGTCAGTGTTGAAAGACCCTCTTACAGTGGTGATCAATGTCGGAAAGCCCTTCTGCATTGGTGGACAGTATAGGAAGGTCCTCCTACATTGATGGACAGTATTATAAGGCCCTCCTACATTGGTAGTCAGAAGGTCCACCTAAATTGGTGGTGAGTGATAGATATTACATGTGGTCAGTATCAGAAGGCCCTCCCTACATTGGTGGTCAATGTCAGAAGGCTTTCCTACATTGATGGACAGTATCGGAAGGCCTTCCTATATTGGTGGTCAATGTCGGAAGACCCTCCTACATTGATAAACAGTATTGGAAGACCCTCCTACACTGGTGGTCAGTATCAGAAGGCCCTCCTATAATGGTGGTCAATGCCAGAAGGCTATCCTACATTGATGGACAGTATCGGAAGACCCTCCTATATTGGTGGTCAATATCAGAAGGCCCTCCTACATTGATGGACAGTATGGGAAGGCCCAACTACATTGGTGGTCAACGCTGGAAGGCCCTCCTATATTAGTGGAAAGTATCAGAAGACCCTCCTACATTGGTGGACAGTATCGGAAGGCCCTCCTACGTTGATGGGCAGTATCAAAAGACCCTCCTACATTGGTGGTCAATGTCAAAAGGCCCACCTACATTGATGGACAGTATCAGAAGGCCCTCCTACCTAGGTGGTCAATGTGGGAAGGCCCTCCTAAATTGGTGGACAGTATTGGAATGCCCCTCTGCATTGGTAGTCAGTGGCAGAAGGGTCCATTGCATTTTCCTTTACCTACATTGATGGTCAGAGGGAGACACGCCTGGTTACATTTGGGGGTCCGTTGTAAGAATACACCTCACACTGAGGATCAATGGGAGGAATTCCATTATTACAGATAGTTAAAAAGGTAACTGGTGTCAGTGATTATAAATGTAATGCCTCATACACATGATCAAACTTTCCGCCAACAAAACCGTGGAATTTTATCCGAAGGGTGTTGGCTCAAACTTGTCTTGCATACACAGGGTCACACAAATGTTGGCCAACAATTACGAATGTAGTGACCTACTAGACGTACTACGTGTTTTTTCAGCTCTTTAGCGCCACCCTTTGGGCTCCTTCTGCTAATTTTGTGTTAGTAGAAGTTTGCTGAGTGTTGATTAGCGCTTTTCGCGCTTTTCATTTCGTGCTTTTCAGTTTGTTTCTGAATGGCTGTTCGTCAACCAGACATGTTGCGGAATCGGAGGAGATAACGTGTTATTTATTATTGGCCTTGGAGTTACTGCTTTGACATTTTTTTTTGGTTGAATAATGATTTGATTTGGTATATTTTCTATATTTTTGGATGCATAGAATGCACTTTTTGGTTAAGTTCTAATGGCAGATAGCATGTTTTTTTTTTTTTTATGCACAATAAAAAAAAATGTGGACAACAATACTTGGCTATGTGTTTTACTTCAAATGATAGTTTTTGGAGTAGGCAGTTACATTTTAAAAAATACAATGTATTATTATAAACTACAGGATAATGATGTTGTGGTAACTTGCACAAATAAAAAAAAAAAAAAAAAACATAATAGTATTATTCTTGATATCATTAGAAAAAAAAAGCCTTTGAAAATTTGTTTGCCATAACTCCATCAGTATCACCAGTAAAGCAGCTTCATTATTACCCCATTAAAGATGAAGAGAATGTGCGCTGCATTTGGAGATTTCATAATTTGCCACGTCACGAATGTTTATTCTCCATTACGAATGCTAGTTTACAAGACCGACTGCTTCTGAGCATGCGTGTTTGTACTTTGGACTTTTGTCTGACAGACTTGTGGACACACAATCGGAAAATCCGAAAACACACATTTGTTGGCCGAAAATTTGAAGACATGCTAGCCAACATTTGTTGGCGGAAAAGTGCGCCAACAAATGTCCGATGGAGCATACACGCGGTCGGATTTTCCGCCAACAGCCTGAAATTCAACATTTCCTGTTGGAAAATCTGATCGTGTGTACGGGGCTTTAGAGTCAAGAGCAGTGGCTCCACTGGTCCCATGTTGCTGGTTCTGCCGAATGACCAGGTCTGGAAATACAGTAAGCAGCACCATGAAACAGGAGATCAGTCTGTCACAGCTCAAGGAACCCCTAACAACCTCTGAAGGTTGAGAAGATTGAGACAGGTTAAAGGAGAAGAACAGTCAAAGCTCACTGTCAGCTGACGTCACAGAGCCGGTCCAGGCTCAGGAAAGATTTCGTCCATATGGTCAGGATCCACCCACATGCCTGGACCAGCACCCAGCTTCGCCTCTCAGCGAGTCGCTGAGAGGCTGAGCCGGCATCTTCCAACCCCTCCACAGCCCAGCGCTCCAGGGGGGGCAGACCAGAGAGCCGGTGACTGACAGTCAAGGGGGGCCAGGCGTATTTGACCTTTTCTTAGTTTAAATTGTTTTTCCATGTGTATGTGTATGTTGTGCTCTGGGCTTTGTAGTTCCACCTAGAATTACTTTACCTTATCTATTTATCACTGGCTTATATTATCTATTTCATGTTTTTATAGTTCGGAAGAGGAGCCTGTACAACTGTGCAAGACTGAAGGGAAGGCTGGAGGACACCTTTATGTCACCGCCTGGCTGTTGAGTACATGAGGACTGTTCTTTCTATACATGGAACAAAGTCCTGAACAAGGAACATAATACCACAACATGGAGCATCGAATTTGAGACTCTCCTAACTCACCATTCAAAGTCTGCCTCAGTACAGACACACGGCTCGGAAGACATGGCCCCGGCATACCTCCCCTGCATGCACTTCCTCTCTGATCTCCTCTTCATGTAAGTCCTCTTGGCGCCCATGATGCACGCTTCTCCCTGAATGCAAAAGAACCCAACATGAACCTTTTAAAAAACTTTTCAATGAACAAAAATATTAATTATTTAACATTTTTATCTGTAGGCACTCCCTTAGCCGCAATCGGAGATTGTAAATATTACATTTTGAAACAAGAATGTTCAGCCCACTTTCATGTCATTTTTCTGTGTTGCATTGAACTGCATTGGATTATTATTGCTCATCAGTATGCTGACATCTATTGGCAGTTTCTGGCAACTACAGTTTGCTTACCTATGTGATTGTATTATCTTCCTCTCCCCTCCTTTTTAGTGCTAGATAGTTTAGTTCTGCTTAAACCCTTCCCACCTCTTCTATGTTCCCTGTGTTTGCTATTTGAAGAGAGAGAGCTCAATAAATTCACTAATTTCCTATACTTATGGAAACTCGAAAAACATACTTTTTACTGCAGTTAGCTGAAGTGATGGGCGGTTTACACCATGAATTGTGCTGTGCATTCATGTGTGATTTACATGTAATCTGGGTGCAGTGCAATTATGATGATTATGCTCCCATGGGCTGAGCAAAACATGTCAGAGGGTGTGGCTTTGGCGGAGACTCATGGGCCAAGGCCATTTTCAAGTGTACACCTTAGGTTGGCTGGATGGGAGTATGGCACTTTTTTGATGTATATATGCATTGCTTCACATGAGCAACTTTGACAGCCTGCACCTTTCTCCCTGGTGACTGCGAGAGTTTAGCTTCCCCAGCTTGAGCGGCATTCTTAAACTGGCACCATGGCCCTAAAAATATGTTATACATGACTTTTGTGTCTTATTGAAGAGTTAAGCTGCCTGTGGATGGTGCAGAGTAAGGAGGTGACCATGCTTTCTGGACAGACTGGGGTTAATTTACTAAAACTGGAGAGTGGAACATCTGGTGCAGCTCTGCATAAAAACCAATTAGCTTTTTTTTATCAAAGCTTAATTGAACAAGCTAAATTTAGAAGCTGATTTGCAACCATGCACAACTGCACCAGATTTTGAACTCTCCAGTTTTAGTAAATCAACCCCACTGGGTCTAAGGTGGAACAGCGGGTAAAGAAAATAATCACCCCCCACCACCACCATTTAAATTAATCACATTTTGTTGCTTTCCAGCCTGAAATGAAGACTGATAGACACAGTTTTTGTTTTATCCAGTTGTGTTTACGAGTGCAACTTATAACATCTAAGTGAAAGATATAACACCAACATATCAGAGAAAAAAAAATCAAAAACAGAATAACTGAGTTGGAAAATGTATCACCCCCTTGTGTCAGTATTTTGTTAAACTACCTTTTGCTTTAAATCCAGCCTTTAGTCTGTTGGGACGTGTCTCTACTAAACTTTGCACATCTAGACTTTGCAATGTTTGCCCACTCCGTTAAATTTAATGGTGACTGTTTGTGAACTGCAGTCTTCTAGTCATTCCACAGATTTTCAATGGGGTTTAAGTCTGGGCTCTGACTAGACCATTACCACCTCCATGCTTTACTGTAGGAATGATGTTATTTGGATGGATTTCCATGAGACATATTGTTTGGTGTTGAGGCCAAATAAATCAATTTTAGTCTCTGATCATAACACCTTTTTCCATGTGGCCTCACAATCTTCAAGGTTCATTTAAGGTGGCCAGATGAGACTAAAATTGAATTATTTGGCCTCAACACCAAATAATATGTCTGGCGGAAATCCAATACAGTTTACCATCCAAATAATGCCTTTTCTACAGAAAAGCATGGAGGTGGTAATATCCTGTTATGGGGGCGTTTCTCTGCAGCAGGGACTGGAACACTTGTCAGGATAGAAGGAAAAATTGACGGGACAAAATACCATTAAATTCTTGAGGAAAATCTGCTGCCCTCTGCCAGAAAACTGTCAATGGGAAGAAGGTTTACCTTCCAAAATGACAATGACCCAAATCACACAGCAAAAATGACCACACAGTGGTTGAAGGAGAAATGGTGAATATCCTTGCATTGCTTAGTCAGAGCCCAGACTTAAACCCCATTGAAAATCTGTGGAATGACTTGAAGTCTGCAGTCCGCAAACGGTCACCATCAAATTTAACTGAACGTGAGCAATTCTGCAAAGAAGAGTGGGCAAACTTTTCAAAGTCTAGATGTGCAAAGTTAGTAGAGACATATCCCAACAGACTAAAGACTGTAATTAAAGAAAACATGGTCCAACAATATACTGACATAGGGGGTGATCCTTTTTCCAACTCAGTGATTGTTTTCCTTTTTTTGGGGGGGGGGGGGGGTGATCCTTTTTCCAACTCAGTGATTCTATGTTTGATTTTTTTCTCCTGGCAAGTTGATGTTATATCTTTCACTTGGATGTTATAAGTTGCACTAGCAAATACAGCTGGATAAAATGAAAACTGTGTCTGTCTTCATTTCAGGCTGCAAAGCAAAAACATGTTATTATTTTAAAGGGGGTGGATTCTTTTCCATACCCACTGTATGTATAAAGCTGCATTTGAAACAGAACAAAGAATGAACACAATATGCTTCAGTGGCTCAGCCCTTATTGTCTACTGGACATGTTCTATCATCCAGAAGATGAGAACTGGGCAGGCCAAGGGTAGGCAAAGAGGTAGCCTCCTTTGGCACTTCAGCAGGAGTTGGCGTGAAAAGGGCACATGGGACAATTTGTTCTTTTTGCCTTGGGTACTATAGGACCTTGTCCCAGCAATGAGGGCTGGTGGTAACACTGCATGGGATTTTAGTTGAGTAGGGTCAAGCTTACTGCAGCAATTGAGGAGCTCACTGGATTCCCAGATGAGCATCGGGTATTTTCTTTACTTTTTCTTAAAGAGACAAAACACCAGGAACTGGGCATGTATTGTAGAGATATGCTGAATTAAAAAAAAATGGTGACAAGATGCAAAAGACCCACCTGTATTTGCCTTTAAAACCTGTAAATAACTCAGAATTTTCGAGCAGCTGAGGTTAACAAGACAGGCCAACGGGCTTTGCCCAGACCCTCCATGCACAGCGCACACTTGTCCGTGTAAAAGTTTTCTATTAGAAATCATCAAAATGTGACATGAAACCATTTTGTTATATAACAGACACAGCTACAATCCATCACTGCCAGGCTCTACAATATTTGCTCTGACGCTAGCCTGAAGCAGCTGACAACTCGCAATCAAACGCTGACAAGTACTGCTTCTCTTCAGCTTGTTCGTGTCAGGGAACGTCAAGCTGAACACGAGGTAGAAATAGGACACAAGAAAAAAAAAAAAATTCTCATCTGGCTGCAATGAAAAGATAGGAAGGAGAAAAAAAAAATCATCATCTGAATAAACTCCATTATTTTCTATATTTCGGTTACGAAAAAAATGTCACCACGTGAAGAAGCGAGGAAGTTTTGGACAATCGGCAGTGATGGGAAAACGCTCAAAGTTTTACGACTTCTCTCCTGACTTTCAAATGTAATTAACTGAGCGTATTCTAAGGGAGAACATGCTGATTTGCATAAAAATGACATCTGTTAATTAGTTCGCTACTGTACACATAATTAAGCCGCCTTTGGCTCCCGGCGGTTAATATTTTATAAGCGTATATGAATTCTCAATTAAGCAAACAACTTGTTTATATTATTGTTTTCATTGTATCAAGGTTCTGTTTATTATAAAGTCAGGTCCATAAATATTGGGACATCAACACAAATCTAATCTGTTTGGGTCTATACACCACCACAATGGATTTGAAATGAAACGAACAAGATGTGCTTTAACTGCAGACTTGCAGCTTTAATTTGAGGGTATTTACATCCAAATCAGGTGAACGGTGTAGAAATTACAACAGTTTATATATGTGCCTCCCACTTTTTAAGGGACCAAAAGTAATGGGACAGATAAACAATCATCCATCAAACTTTCACTTTTTAATACTTGGTTGCAAATCCTTTGCAGTCAATTACAGCCTGAAGTCTGGAACGTATAGACATCACCAGACGCTGGGTTTCATCCCTGGTGAGGCTCTGCCAGGCCTTTACTGTCACTGTCTTCAGTTCCTGCTTGTTCTTGGGGCATTTTCCCTTCAGTTTTGTCTTCAGCAAGTGAAATGCATGCTCAATCGGAGTCAGGTCAGGTGATTGACTTGGCCATTGCATAACATTCCACTTCTTTCCCTTAAAAAGCTCTTTAGTTGCTTTTTCAGTATGCTTCGGGTCATTGTTCATCTGCACTGTGAAGCGCCGTCCAATGAGTTCTGAAGCATTTTGCTGAATAAGTGCAGATAATATTGCCTGAAACACTTCAGAATTCATCCTGCTGCTTTTGTCAGCAGTTACATCATCAATAAATACAAGAGAACCAGTTCCATTGGCAGCCATACATGCCCACGCCATGACACTACCACCACCATGCTTCACTGATGAGGTGGTATGCTTTGGATCATGAGCAGTTCCTTTCCTTCTCCATACTCTTCTCTTCCCATCACTCTGGTACAAGTTGATCTTGGTCTCATCTGTCCATAGGATGTTGTTCCAGAACTGTGAAGGCTTTTTTAGATGTTGTTTGGCAAATTCTAATCTGGCCTTCCTGTTTTTGAGGCTCACCAATAGTTCTTGTGGTGAACCCTCTGTATTCACTCTGGTGAAGTCTTCTCTTGATTGTTGACTTTGACACACATACACTTACCTCCTGGAGAGTGTTCTTGATCTGGCCAACTGTTGGGAAGGGTGTTTTCTTCACCAGGGAAAGAATTCCTTGGTCATCCACCACAGTTGTTTTCCGTGGTTTTCCGTGTTTTTTGCTGTTGCTGAGCTCACCGGTGCGTTCTTTCTTTTTAAGGATGTTCCAAACAGTTGATTTGGCCACACCTAATGTTTTTGCTATCTCTCTGATGGGTTTGTTTTGTTTTTTCAGCCTAATGATGGCTTGCTTCACTGATAGTGACAGCTCTTTGGATCTCATATTGAGAGTTGACAGCAACAGATTCTAAATGCAAATAGCACACTTGAAATGAACTCTGGACCTTTTATCTGCTCCTTGTAAATGGTATAATGAGGGAATAACACACACCTGGCCATGGAGAGCTGAGCAGCCAATTGTTCCATTACTTTTGGTCCCTTAAAAAGTGGGAGGCACATATACAAACTGTTGTAATTCCTACACCGTTCACCTGATTTGGATGTAAATACCCTCAAATAAAAGCTGAAAGTCTGCAGTTAAAGCACATCTTATTTGTTTCATTTCAAATCCATTATGGTGGTGTGTAGAGCCAAAAAGATTAGAATTGTGTTGATGTCCCAATATTTATGGACCTGACTGTATATTAAAATAACATATTGTTCCATAGGGTTAAAAAGAAATAAATTACAATAGAAGACCAAAAGTTGATGACCACCATGTTGGACATTCCTTTCCAAAAAGCATAGCTATTAATATTAAGTTGGCCCCATTTGTGGCTATAACAGTCTCCACTCTTCTGGAAAGACTTTCCACAAGATTTGGAGTGTATCTGTGGGAATTTATGCCCATTCAGGCAAAAGAACAATTGTAAAGCCAAGTACTGGTGTTGGATGACTAGACCTGGCTCACAATCAGCATTCTAGTTAATCCCAAAAATGTTCAGTAGGGTTGAGCTTAGGGCTCTGCACAGGCCACTTGAGTAAACCATACTGGTCAAACCATGTCTTAATTGAGCTGGCTTTGTACATAGGGGTAGAGTCATGTTATGGCCATTAAAAATAGTTGGCTCCCATTTGTGGCTATAACAGCCTCTGCTCTTCTAGGAAGACTTTCCAAAGAATTTGAAGTGTATCTGTGGGATTGTGTGCCCATTCAGGCAAAATAACAATCGTTAGGTCAGGTACTGGTGTTGGATAAGAAGACCAGGCTCACCATTGACATTCCAGTGTCATTCCAAAAGTGTTCAGTAAGGTTGAGGTCAGTGCTCTGTGCAGGCCACTTGAGTTCCTCCTCACCAAACTGGTCAAACCATGTCTTACTTGAGCTAACTTTGTGCACAGGGGTACAGTCATGCTGGAACAAAACAAGGATTTCTCCCAAACCGCTGCCACAAGGTTGATAGAGTACAATTTGTCTAAATGTCTTTATATACTGTAGCATTAACAGTACCCTTCCCTAGAAGTATGTTAAATCAGAGTCATTTAAAGGGGTGGTTACATACTTTTAGCCATGACCAGGTATCCAGAAGTGTTGGCCTTACAATGTAGTTGGTGTTAGTATTACTATACAACATCTAGAATATTGTGGTACAAAATAACATGCTACATGCTACATACAATCATGTTGGGTTCATGGCAATACACAATGCTTCTGTGCCTAATTACTTTACACTGCTGATTCCTATTTCTCTGCCAGATGTCAGGAGTCTGTGGTAATGAGTCCTTAAAGAATACCAACCCCGGGATCCCCAGTGCGCAGAGTCTAAGCCCCAGCCTGCTTCTTCGCCAGGGCCCTGATGGTGGGGATGGACTTGAGGCAACCTCGAACTAGCTTGTGCCCCCCTGGTATGCCCAGCTGACAATACCAAAACCACTGGCTTATGCAGGAGACAGGAGACAGAAGATGATCTGGAAAACAAGCTGAGGTCAAGGCAGGTGGCATATAAGCACTAGCGGAAGACAAAGCTGAGGTTGGTACACAAGAAGTCAGACACTGAATATGTGAAACACTAGGCAAACTAGGAAGTTGTTCTGGCAAGGTGGACTGTACTGAGCATGTCTTATATAGGAAAGCAAACAGTAGGCGGGCCAAGAAGTGATAGAAGGGAAGGAAATAAAAACCCACAGTATAGCAGGTGACGCCCATAGGTGAGCACAGAAGCCAAAAAACCCATTTGAAAAGAATCAGAGGTCTAGCAGAACCACTGCAGCAAGGAGGTAAGAATTACACAGTCAGGAAACTGCAGACTAAACTGTGACACCTTCACTGCACCTGAGTACCACAAACCAAAAACACTATTTAAATTACTTTTAATATTCAAAGCAATCTACCCCATCCATCCATCTTTCCATGTTTTCATTTGTTGAGAAATCACTTTGAAAATCACCCCTCTAGCATTTCTGGTTGTGGCCATATTGAGTAAGGGCAAATCATAACCTAAGCATGTCTGGCATCAAGTTAATTATGACCTTCTTTATATGCTTGTTATGACTATAATGTTATCATGTCAGGATTTATGGAATATAAATCTTTTTTGTGTGCTGGTTGTATGAAAGGGCAGCCTCAGGTAAAGTAGAGCCAGATTACAAGTGTGTATTTCTTTAATTTCTCTGCTAAAGGTTCAATGACATAGTAATTTTATGATGGCACTAAAGAAAAAAGTCTCTAGATTTATGCTGTCTACAACAGCTAATTGAACATTATGATGTTTTGCAGATAATTATGTGATAAGCAGGATTTATGATCCTGCTAGAAGTTTTGTATAATCAACTTGATCTACTAGAGATAGTTGATTTCTGGTATGGGAGTGGACAAAGCGACTTCCTATTTCCCCTTACTGCCTGCAGTTGCTTTGGAAGCATTTTTGGTCAAGTGTATTTTTAAATTCTCCTCTATAATGATGATTGCATGGCATTTTTCCAAGACAGATTCTCTGATGGTGAGAACAGCGATGGGTTAAACCCTACCATAGGTATACTATGCCTGGGTAATGCATGCTAAACTGGCCACTAATAGTCTCCACTGGAAGCTTGTGTGACACAGTGACATTGCAAGAGTTCAACTGGAAGACAAAGACAGGGTGTTGTCACCCTATATCTGGTAGTGCCTGAACAAGAACCACCAAGGTGTATTCCAATGAAAGCTGCAGATACAACGGATAAAATAAGTATTGAACACGTCACCATTTTTCTAGGTAAATATATGCCATGAAATTTTCACCACATGTTGGTAACAAGCCATGCAATCCATACATATCATGATGGATAAAAGCAAAGAGTTCTCTTAAGACCTTTGCAACCTTATTGTTGCAAAACATACTGATGGCATTGGTTACAGAAAGATTTCAAAATTTCTGAATGTTCCGGTGAGCACTTGTCTGGGCCATAATAAAGAAGTGAAAAGAACATAATAATTTCACCATAAACCAGCCAAGACCATGTGCTCCTCGCAAGATTTCTGACAGAGGAGTGAAAAGAATTATAAGAGCTGTCCAAGAGCCAAGGACCACTTTTGGAGAGCTTCAGAAAAACCTGGAATTAGTAGGTACAATTGTTTTAAAGAAAACAATAAGTAATGCATTCAACCGCCATGGCCTGTATGCACGCTCACCATGCAAGACTCCATTGCTAAACAAATAGCATGTTGAAGCTAGTTTAAAGGTTGTTGCACAACACCTAGACAAGCCTGTGAAATACTGGGAGAATATTGTCTGGTTAGATGAGACCAAAATTGAACGCTTTGGATGACATAATATACACCATATTTGGAGGTCAAATGGCAATGCACCTCACCCTAAAAACACCCCCATACCAACAGTGAGGTTTGGAGGTGGGAATATCATGGCGTGGGGCTGTTTTTCAGCATAAGGTACTGGCAAACTTCATATCATTGAAGGAAGCATAAATAGAAACGAGGGTGGACATTTCAGCAAGACAATGATCCCAGACACAAAGCCATAGAAAAAACTCACAACTGGATTCAAAGAAAGAAAATAAAACTGTAGCCCAGCAAATCACCTGACTTAAATCCAATAGAAAATCTATGGAAAGAACTAAAGATCAGACCTCATAGAAGAGGCCCACGGAACCTTCAAGATTTGAAGACTGTGTGGAAGAATGGGCCAAAATCACACCTGAGCAATGCATGTGACTAGTTTCTCCATACAGGAGGTGTCTTGAAGCTGTCTTTACCAACAAAGGATTTTGTACCAAGTAGCTTGTAGCTTGATACATTTTAGCTACCGTATTCAATAAGTTTCCCCTGTGTCATTCCATTTTTATTACGCACAACAATTACTGATAGGTTTCAGCTGGTGTTTTGGCTTTCCTTGCCTTTTTGCACCTTCCTTTCTTCATGTGTTCAATACTTTTCCCCTGTGTCATTCCATTTTATTACACATAACTTAATTTCTGAACTTATTTGTTTTGGTTTCTTTTATATGTATGGATTGCATTGTTACTGACATGTGGTGAAATTTTCATGTCAATAGCGCCTTTGGAAATATATTTACCTAGAAAAATGGTGACATGTTCAATACTTATTTTACCCGCTGTATGTATATGTATGGATTGTGTGGGTTGTTACCGACATGTGGTGAAAATTTCTTGTCAATAGCACCGTTAGAAATACAGCATCTCACAAAAGTGAGTACACCCTTCACATTTTTGTAAATATTTTATTATATCTTTTCATGTGACAACACTGAAGAAATTACACTTTGCTACAATGTAAAGTAGTGAGTGTACAGCTTGTATAACAGTGTGAATTTGCTGTCCCCTCAAAATAACTCAACTCACAGCCATTATTCTCTAAACTGCGGGCAACAAAAGTGAGTACACCCCTAAGTGAAAATGTCCAAATTGGGCCAAAAGTGTCAATATTTTTGTGGCCACCATTATTTTCCAGCACTGCCTTAACCCTCTTGGGAATGGAGTTCACCAGAGCTTCACAGGTTGCCACTGGAGTCCTCTTCCACTCCTCCATGATGACAGAGCTGGTGGATGTTAGAGACCTTGCGCTCCTCCACCTTCCGTTTGAGGATGCCCCACAGATGCTCGATAGGGTTTAGGTCTGGAGACATGCTTGGCCAGTCCATCACCTTTACCCTCAGCTTCTTTAGCAAAGCAGTGGTCATCTTGGAGGTGTGTTTGGGGTCATTATCATGTTGGAATACTGCCCTGCGGCCCAGTCTCTGAAGGGAGGGGATCATGCTCTGCTTCAGTATGTCACAGTACATGTTGGCATTCATGGTTCCCTCAATGAACTGTAGCTCCCCAGTGCCGGCAGCACTCATGCAGCCCCAGACCATGACACTCCCACCACCATGCTTGACTGTAGGCAAGACACACTTGTCTTTGTACTCCTCTCCTGGTTGCCGCCACACACGCTTGACACCATCTGAACCAAATAAGTTTATCTTGGTCTCATCAGACTACAGGACATGGTTCCAGTAATCCATGTCCTTAGTCTGCTTGTCTTCAGCAAACTGTTTACGGGCTTTCTTGTACATCATCTTTAGAAGAGGCTTCCTTCTGGGACAATAGCCATGCAGACCAATTTGATGCAGCGTGCGGCGTATCGTCTGAGCACTGACAGGCTGACCTCCCAGCCCTTCAACCTCTGCAGCAATACTGGCAGCACTCATATGTCTATTTTCCAAAGACAGCCTCTGGATATGACGCTAAGCACATGCACTCAACTCTCGACTTCTTTGGTCGACCATGGCGAGTCCTGTTCTGAGTGGAACATGTCCTGTTAAACCGCTGTATGGTCTTGGCCGCCATGCTGCAGCTCAGTTTTAGGGTCTTGGCAATCTTCTTATAGCCTAGCCCATGGGTGCCCAACTGCTGGCCCATGGGCCACATCCTCTGATGTGACCCACCACCCCCTGCTCTGGGATGGCGGGTCTGCAATCCCGGCCCGCCATCCCCAAGCATCAGCGGGAAGATGTGAGGTGGCGCTAAAGGAAGCAGAGCCGATGCTTCCTGTATAGCGCCAGCTTCTGTCTCAGGCGGAGTGATACCAAATGTGCTCCGCCTGTGACAGTTCCAAGCGCGATACAATAAGCATCGGCTCTCTACTGCAGCCGTATGCTTCCTCCAGCGCCGCTCCTGTCACACTGATGGCAGGTATAGGGGATCAAGAACCAGCCACCAGTACCCAGAAATACCAACCAGCAGTAGCCAATAGTACCCAGCAGTACCCAAAAGTACCACACAGCAGTACCCAGAAGTACCACCCAGCAGTACCCAGAAGCGCCAGCCACCAGTACCCAGCAGTACACAGCAGTACCCAGAAATACCAGCCAGCAGTACCCAGAAGCACCACCCAGCAGTACCAAAAAGTACCCACCAGTACCCAGACGTACCAGCCAGCAGTATCCACCAGTACCCAGAAGTACCAGCCAGCCCCACCCACCAGTACCCAGAAGCACCACCCACCAGTACCCAAAAGTACCCACAAGTACCACCCACCAGTACCCAGATGTACCAGCCAGCAGTACCCACCAGTACCCAGAAGCACCACCCACCAGTACCCAAAAGTACCACCCAGAAGTACCAGCCACCAGTACCCAGAAGTACCAGCCACCAGTACCAAAAAGTACCCAGAACTACCAGCCACCAGTACCCAGAAGTACCAGCTACCAGTACCTACAAGTGCCACCCAGTAGCACCAAAAATTACCCATCAGTACCCAGAAGTACAAGCCAGCAGTACCCACCAGTATCCAAACGTACCAGCCAGCAGTACCCACCAGTACCAGTCAGCAGTACCCACCAGTACCAGCCAGCAGTACCCAGAAGTACCAGCCAACGGTACCCACCAGTAGCAGCCAGCAGTACCCACCAGTACTCTCCAGCGGTACCCACCAGTACTCGCCAGCAGTACCCACCAGTACCAGCCAGCAGTACCCACCAGTACCAGCCAGCAGTACCCACCAGTACCAGCCAGCAGTACCCACCAGTACTCACCATCAGTACTTGCCAGCCAGCAGTACCCAGCAGTACCAGCCAGTGGTACCCACCAGTACCAGAAAGCAGTACCCACCAGTACCAGCCATCAGTACCAGCCAACAGTACCAGCCAGCAGGACCCACCACCCTGAAGTACAGCCAGCAGCAGCCACCAGCCATACCCACCTAGGAGATCTAGGAGACAGCAGCAGCCAGCGATACGGATCAGAGGGCGATGCGGATCGGAGGGCCCATAGAGTAGAGCGGGCTGTGTCTATCTGCTCTGCATATGCAGAGTGGACACAGACCTGTCATCTGCCCGCTCCGCTCATTGTGGCCCGCGACCAGCTGCCAAGTCGCTAAAGTGGCCCTTGCTCTTCAAAAGGTTGGGCAACCCTGGCCTATACCATCTTTATGTAGAGCAACAATTCTTTTTTTCAGATCCTCAGAGAGTTCTTTGCCATGAGGTGCCATGTTGAACTTTCAGTGACCAGAATAGAGGGATAACACCAAATTTAACACACCTGCTCCCCATTCACACCTAAGACCTTTTAACACTAACGAGTCACATGACACCGGGGAGGGAAAATGGCTAATTGGGTCCAATTTGGACATTTTCACTTAGGGGTGTACTCACTTTTGTTGCCAGCAGTTTAGACATTAATGGCTGTATGTAGAGTTATTTTGAGGGGACAGCAAATTTACACTGTTATACAAGCTGTACACTCACTACTTTACATTGTAGTAAAGTATCTTTTCTTCAGTGTTGTCACATGAAAAGATAGAATAAAATATTTACAAAAATGTGAGGGGTGTACTCACTTTTATGAGATACTGTATATCTACCTAGAAAATGGTGACGTTTCAATACTTATTTTACCAGCTGTAAAAAAATTACACTTGAAATTACATTATTTTAAAGCCTATATGTTTCAGTGATTGGGTTTATATAATTTACTGTATAGTTTAATTGCTTGCTCCCAGATAATTAGCATGCCTTACACAACACCATTTTATATTAACCTGTCTAGTGCTAGTTAAACCTTCAGGGAATTCAGTCCCCAGGGATACAGTGTAACCCCACAACTGTAACTGAAGACCCCTGCTACGTCTCTAATCACATTCGTTTAATCCTCTCACTCCTCTGAGAATTCGCCCCACAGGGTCAGAATTTCTCATAATGGTACATTTGCTCTATTTTGTTGCAGTCATTTCTACGCAGTGACATGTCTGCTTCCCAGGAGGTCTGCCGGAATCTTCGTGGGCCAATAATGATACCATTGTGCAAAGACATGAGATAGTAATTATACGACTAGCTGATTAACGTTGTTCATTGCCGCAGCCGTCGTCGGAATAATAAGTGTTCGCGGTTGTTGTAATCAGAGGTGAATTAATTGTGGAAATGGGACTGAGACACAGATATTATATGCTGTAATTTGAGAGTAAGTATTTTATGTTAAACATCAGTGAGAGGCATGTAAAAAGAATTATAGTTCTTAATGTGTAAGTGGTGGCTCCTGCTCACCAATCATAGGCAACCGCGGTTCTCTTACTTTGTAACCAGATCTGTTACCGCTGCCCATCTATTTTCAACAGGAGTGGCATTTTGGAGGAGTGTGCCTGTGCCACCTGCTGGCCAAAATAGAGAATGGTGGGAAATATGAAGTGCAGTGGAACAGTGTCTTATGAATAAAGTCCCTATGTTGGTCACTGCCTTTACTTATTCTTGTTCACAGTTGGGAAAACATGAGGTCTGAAAACCTATGACCATCATGCATGAAAACCATTACTCTTTATTCTATTTTAGATTCAAATGAAATGTTCAATTGAAGTGATTGTAAAGACATTCTCTGCATTAAGGTAAAAAAACCTTCTGCATGTAGTTCTCCTCCAGCCACCCCCCCCCCCCCCCCTTTATACTTACTTGAGCCCAATCTAGATCCAGAGATGTGCTTGAGAGCAGAGGCTCTCTTTGCTCTCTCCCTCTTCATTGGCTCAGATACAGCATTAGCTCCAGCAGCTGTTAATCACAGCCAGTGAGGAGGGAGTGGGGGCAGGGCTAAGCCCCAGTCTGTTTGTCTTATGGACACACAGAGCGGGGCTCAGCAGCGAGCATGCACACGAGTGCCCCCATAGCAAGCGACTTGCTATGTAGGCAGCCGGCCGAGACGGGGGGGGGGGGGGGGGCAGGAGTGCCAGCGCGGGACCCAAGAATAGGAGGATTTAGGGATGCTCTGTGCAAAACCATTGTACAGAGCAGGTATGTATGACCTTAAAAAAATCAAGCCTTTATAATAACTTAAAGTTGCGTCTGTGAGTAGTTTCTTTAAATGGAACATTGTAGGTGTTTGCTGTTATGCTTGACTTGTCTCAATTTACCATTAAAATTGTAACTGTTTTCTCAAAATATTCATTCTATGGTAATTGTTTTCTTTTTTGCAATATCTAAAAACATAAAAAGATAAATCACATTTACTGCAACTGCAACACTGAAAGAAAATACGAATTTACAACCTCTACAAACATTTTCTATTCAATTCAACCTAAAATAATGCGGCTAAGGGCCCTTTACAACATATATTGGCCAAAAGTATGTAGACCAGTGGCAGCCCAATCCATGCGCCCGGCCCCTAATCTACATGAAGGGCACCAGATGCATAGATTTCAATGGGGTTTTTTTTCCTATGAAGCACATGTTTAGAGCCTGAGGCTCTAATTGGCTTCGAAAAAGGGTGGGCTCGGGGCACAGAGCACTGCGCCCTGAGCTCACCCAGTTGTGTGACAATAGCGAATTAATATTCGCTATGGTCTTCCCGATTCTCCTCCTGGCCAATTAGGAAGCAGGTCCTGAGACCTGATTGGCCTGGGTGTCTTAGGTCTCCCGGCCAATCGGGTCTCAGGACCCACTTCCTGTTTGGCCGGGAGGAAAAGCAACGGCCCCGGAGTGAGGAGTAGCTGGAGCGAGAAGCAGCAGTCCTACCCCAGATCCTCCTCATCTGCCTCCTAAGGTAAGGAGGCCTCTGATTGCCACCGTCCATCTCCCGTGGGGGTGGGGGGGATTTGCCACCTTCCCATCCGTCTCCCACAGGGGGGGGGGGGGGTCGACGCATTCCCGTCCGTCTCCCACGGGGGGGTTGTCCCTTTATTGTCCATCCCTGTGAGGGGTTCTCGCCACCTTTCCATTCATCTCCCGGGGGGGGGGGGCATGGCATTGGTTTGCCGCCTCCTCCCCAAATAAATATTGAGCACCAGCCACCACTGATGTAGAGCCCCTTGCCCTTCTCTTCCAAATGAGTGAGTTCAGTTGTTTCCATTGAAGTTTACTGTTAATACTGCAGCATGCAATGACATCTTTGCAACCTTGTAGCAACAATTTGGGAAAGAACCCTCTGCCCTTGTGCACAAAATCAGCTCCTAAAGACATTGTATGACCAGTTTGGTGTGGAAAAAACTTGTGGCCTGTACACAGCCCTGACCTCAATGTAATAAATACCTTCGGGATGAGTTGGAATGTCATTTGGGAGCCAGGACTTCTCATCTTAGATCAGTAACTAACCCTACAAATGCTGTTTCAACTAAATAGGCATAAATTCCCATAGACACACTTGAAAACTTGAGAAATTCCTTTCCAGAATAATGGAGGCTATTCAAGTCATGAAGGAGGTATAACTCCACAATAATGCCCATGGTTTTGGATTGGGATTTCCAACAAGCTCAAAAAGGTGGGATGGTAAGATGCCCACACACTTCTGGCCTTATAATTTCCTTTTAACACTGTGGAAGAATTTTCTAATTTGCAGGCACATTCCAAAATTTTGTGAAAAGCATTCCCAGAAGAGTAGAGGCTATAATAGCCACAAAGAGTATGGTCTGAAAGGGGGGGGGGGGGGGGGCAGCTTCATATTATTTCCCCTGGTTCTGTAATGGGATGTCCACTGAGCTCATATGGATGTGATGGTTATGTGCCCACCAACTTCCAACCGGTAAACAGGAAAGAAGTCTGTGCACCTGACTATGAAGCTGCCAAGGAAGATAGTCTTCGGGGTTACAACGTCTGTCAAAGATTGACTTGTAGTCCACTTTCACTAGCTGCCACTCTGACCGATGACCAAAATGTCCGAACACTCTGTTTAAAAAGAAAAAATACGTAATTAAATAAACTTATATTAACTAGTATTCTCAAATTTTCCATATCACTAACAGCGTTGTTTACCACCATATTCCATAATATTAACTCAATGCACTTTCAGAAAAACATTTGTAAAAATTCAAATTTTTTGTAAAACCTCCAGGCTTGTAGTAATCATGCACATGTGATATATTTTAAAGTATCAGTCCATCCCAGACACAGTATAGGTGGTATCGAGACCCAGTCTCATACCACTGTATATTTCCAAGTACTTTGGATAGATGCTGGAGATGCAGAGAAGCGAGAGGCACATTTGGTGGGACTGCCCCTTCATCCACACCTACAGCACTAAGACTTTCAATATATACAATGGAATTTAAAGAGACTCTGTATCTCCCTTTCAATAAATCACCCTTTAATCTATCTTTTTGGGCTTTGTAGCTGCCCAGAAAAATAACTTTTTTTCCACCATTTTGATCACTGCAGCATGTCGACTTGTTTGTCTGTATTGAAAGACCTCCACAGTGCCCTCACTATCGTTATGGATCAATACAGTCAATGACATCATGCATATGGAGGATCTCTTAGCCCTTGATAATGATAAACTAGATGATGTTCAGCCATATATGGAGCAATATAGATACATTTTCTGGTTCCTTCTACCATAAAGATAGACTTTAATATAACTACTCCCTCTATATAAACATTTTCACAAATGATTTATATCTGAGTATGCTCTATAATAACCAGTGGCAGCTGGTAGTTACTTTTTTGGAGGGGAGGGTCGGATCGGTCAGGGCACCTATCCCATCCATGGCGGGCAATCACGGGCAGGCTTCCCTGGCTCTCCTCCTCCGCAGCCTCTCCTTCCCTTGCTCTGCGGCTTCCCTCTACTCCCTCCTCCTCAGCGGCCAATCAGAACGCTTCTCCCTTCGACCAATTGGGAAATGGGTCTCAGACTTACGCTTCCTGATTGGCAGAGAGGCGATATAGTGTGAGAAAAGGGAATATTAACTTGCTTTTCTCACACACCTGGGTGGGCTCCGAGCGCATTCTCAGCGCCCCAAGCACACCTTATTTTGAAGCCTATTAGAGCCATCCTGAAAGGGGCTGGACGCATGGATGGGGGGTAACGGCAATGGATATGGGAAGCAGCGTCTGTGAGCCCTTAATGGACGGGCCGCCCCTGATAATAACATCTAGACCAGAGTTTATCAACCAGGGCTCCTCTAGAGGTTGCTAGGGGTTACTTGAGCAATAAGCAATTCCTGCCTCTCAGATAAGTTCCCACTGACACCATTGATCTTTTTTAGCTACAGTATCTGTAAGGGGGTTATTCTTCCCAGTGACCACCAATGTAAGGAGCATTCTTCCCACTGACCATCACACTAATGTTTCATAATTTGTAGATATAGTAATTTGTATCATGGGTTCCTTAAGACTGGAAAGGTATTTCAAGGGTTCCTCTTTGTTGCAAAGGTTGAGAAAGGCCGATCCAGACTATTCCAAGTCAAGTCTACAGGTTTACCCCCCTCTCTCTTACCACCCTTTTTGTACATGTCAGTAAAATATGATCTTCTAAATTTCCCTTTTTGGGCATCCCCTCACATGGTCAAATTATTTCCACCTGTTACTTTTACAATGGACCACACAGAATAATGACTCTGGCTTTAACTAGTTATATCTTTGCTCATGTGTAATGTTTTTATATAAAACCTTAAGGCTGTGCCTTATACTTATTCGTATTTCCTTAAGAATGCAATGAACTAAGATTTAACCATAACATACCATACCAGTCTGTTCAAAAATGTGGGATGTAGGAAGAATCTTGTGGAGTCAGTCTGAGATCTCCCCACCGTTAACCTGCTCCCACTCACCCTGAAGTTTTGGTTGTTGTCCCCCACTTTGAGATGTTCGCACTGCTGTAATACCTGTCCTGGAGGATATCTACCAATCACTGAAAACTTTTGAGTGGCCCTTCTGAAAAAAAATAGGAACCCCTCCTCCATTACTATGTCATTAAGGTCAGTGGCAATCCATACAAGGAAAAGGCACAGGTTCTTCCTAATTCTCACCACACCACCTGTACAACTTTTACTTTGCTTCTCACTGACGGAATTTATACTGTCAGGGAGGAGAGGGAACAGCGCTTCTAAGTGTAGTCATTTTAAAAACACTTTAATTGTAAAAGTAAACATCTCTGACAAGAGTAGACAAATTGGCGCTTATAAAACCCGGTTTTTCTTCTACTCTTGTGAGTTGCTTACTTTTACAATTAAAGTGTTTCTAAAATGACTACAATTAGAAGTGCTGTTCCTCTCTCCTCTGTCATTTACAGAGTACCTTCTAGCTCTTGTTGGAACAGCTGCTCTCAAGCGTTGACATCTTATACAGATCCAGAGACTTTTTCTTACAGACCACCATATATCTGTTTTTATGGACTTTTTACATGCACTCAGGACAGCTCAGTTGATCCACAGGATTCTCTCTTTAGTGCACTAAATATCTACCCCTGGAAGTTATACTGTACTTCTGAATATGGAGCTCAGTGCACCTCCTCCGATGTGATAACACCTATGATTGGTGATCGGCTGCTCAGGCACCCAGGTGCTGTCACATGAAAGTAAGTAGATAGTCCTAACCCCTCGTTAAACTCCATAGTCTATAAATGCCCTACACGGACAAAAAGTTTCAGAAAAAGAAAGTTATATCCAAAGGGTTGGGCAATTCTGCCCCTGTAAGCTGTAGAAGACTTTTTATTCAGGTTGGAGTTATTTTTTAAATGTATTCTTTAAATGTCAGAAACTGCAATAACAACTTCTGTTACTGGCTGATACCATATGTGCTTTATGTAAATAGGCCATAAGAATCCAGCACTACAAGCTGCTGATTGTCATAAAATGAAAATCTTTAATGTAGGGAATAATAAAATAACACAAAGGAGTACTAAATAAAGTACATGGAAAAAACAGAGCCCATTTTAAATCATTCTCCTTATACAGTGTTCCCTTAGTAATATTTTAATAAGGCATGAGTCATAGAGGACTACTGTTATCACCCAACCATCTCAAATCCAGAGGAAACAAAAGTTTGAGAGCCCAAAGGGTTTTCTTTTCAAATCTAGACGTAAAGTAACACTGAATCATTTTGTCTGGGGCATTGGAGTAATTTTAAAGCTGAACTCCAGGGATAATAATATTTTGCATACTTACATTGGGTCAGTTTGGCACAATTTAAGTTTCTATGATACCCATTGTCACATTAACCACTGTAACTGTGGATTTTGGAGGGAACTGCAAGCTAGCCTCTTGCCTATTTGACTATGGGCCCTGGCATTTGAGGGGGCTCTATTCTTTGGGAGGTGTGTGCCTGGGGGACCTTTGGAGTAGTTCTACTTTGGATTCAGGTCCATATCTTCCTGAAACACACAGACTCTGGGAACCGGAGGACCCAGATACAGATTTGTGCTCAACCCAGCATTGACTGCTTCAACCCTCTCCTAGACTCAGAGACTCTAAACAGAAGATAATCAGCTCAAAACAACCTGATGCTGAGGGCTCCTGCTGTTATGTGTAATCTGTTTATTAAGGTGCTATGTGTTTACTGTTAATGTATTTCTCCCATTGTTAATTGAGTAACCTATTGTTTCTGTCTATTTGCTCATCCTCTTGATACAATTAGTCTTGTGTCAACTTTACCTTGTTACCTAACCATTGTGGGATGTTTACCTCAATGTGTAATATTTGTTTTTATTGTTCATGTGGGGACTGCCTATCACTGCTGGAAGAGTTTGGAAGGCAGCAGGCTCCGTTTGGCAGAGGCCCCCAGGCAGGGTGCCAGGCGGTCTGTCACACCCATTGGTGGTAATTGGCACAGGACTTGTGTGATCACACATAAAGGTATGTTTTGATGTGGTGGAGTACTGGACACTATATTGAACCATCATAAGGGCTCATTTACACTTGATTCAATATGTGGCATTAGACACATTTTTAAAGCACTCTGAATGCCAATTAAAGTACCTGTCACTAAATAAAATGGTAAGCTTACAGTTCTGTAATATTGTGTTTGCTTTGCTTCAAAAATTTTATTTCATGTTGCTTTCTTGGTGCTTCAAAGTGTCTCCAAAGCCTCCATAGAAGTCTATGACAAAACTTGTTAACAGCACGTGGAGCTTTTGAGAGGCTTTTTTTTCAGAGTTAGCTTCACTTTATTTTTCGAGGTATTGCAGGTATGAGATATCCCAGGATGTACTGGGAAACCAACAAGTAAACCAGAAAGAGGTCATCAGCAGTCACTTCCAGTTCATGTGTATATATTCTGTGATTGACTGGTGCAAACATCACATCTGGTGTGCAGTGTGGAGCAGCAGGAAGGTGAGCGAGGTCTGGATTGGAGCAGAGCAACTAGCAGACATTACGTGGTGAACATGCAACATGGGAACGCTATAGTGGAAGGTGAGTGAGGACCGGAGGGAGAGGACTGAATGGAAGAGGATTAGATGAGCTGGGAGACCAGAGCAGTAGAAGCTAGCAGATGTTACACATGGTACATAGCATGGGAGCAACACAGCGGTAGGTAAGTAGGGAGCAGAGAGAGAGGAGGATCAGCAAACAAGAGGATCAGCAGCACTGGAGGTACTGCTGAACAAGGGTACTAATAAGCTGGGGATCTGCTGAACAGGGGTACTAATGAGCTGGGGATTTGCTGAGTGGGGGATCTACTGGGCTCCTTTAAAACAAATAGAAAATCAACATACACAGGGGATTTGCCAAGCTTCAATAAAGCTTCAAAAAAGCATCACTGAATCAGCACAGAAGCATCAAAAACACATCAAAGAAGCATGTAGCGGTAGTTGCTTTATTGTGTGTTAAAGCGGAATTCCAGCCTGGGGAAAAAAAAGTAAAAGTCAGCAGCTAAAAATACTGTAGCTGCTGACTTTTAATATAAGGACACTTACCTGTCCAGGGAGCCCACAATGTCAACACCCCAAGCCAATCGGTCCACCGGCTTCGGGTGCAGGCGCCTGCATGGCAAGCAAGGGAAATCATCAGCGAAGACTTCAGGCTTAACAGTCAGTTTCCTACTGCACGTGCGCGAGACACTCTGCGCTTTCTGAATGGTCTTGCCATCTTCTGGGACACACACAGGTTCCAGAAGGCAATGGGGAGGGAGGAGGAGGGCCGCGGAAGTGATGTACCTCATTCTTTTGTTTCAAACTGAGTTCAATTTGTGCATGGAACTCCACTTTAAAAAAAAAACAAACATGCAAAACGCAGCAAAAACGCATGTTCAAAAATGCGGCAAGCACTGCAAAAAGCACTGCAGAAACGCTCAAAAGCAACATGCATAGGTGTGAATTGAGTCTAAGTTGAAGCAAGTGTAATTGAGCCCCAATATTCACATTAAAAACATTTTTTCTTGAGGGAAATTTATTGAGTGTTTACTTCTGTTACACAACATAAAATATTATTTATATGGTTGAATGTTAATGATAAGCACTGATTGTTTGACACTGAGCAGAGTCAGGTAGTGTTGAGTAGACATCACAAATCTATGAACTGATTTATTGAAGTTTTAATTTTTCACAAGGTTTAGGAGTCTATGGATGAGCGAGTTTGGGGTGGAGGAACTTGACTGGTCTGCGCAGAGTCCTAACCTCAACCTGATAGAACACCTTTGAGATTAATTAAAGCGGAGACTGCGAGCCAGGCTTTCTCATCCAACATCAGTGCCTGACCTCACAAATGTGCTTCTGGAAGAATGGTCAAATATTTCCATAGACACACTCCTAAACCTTGTGGACAGCCTTCCCAGAAGAGTTGAAGCTGTTATAGCTGCAAAGGGTGTGACTGCACTACTGCTGCTCTCCTGAGCTCCAGTGAGACCTACTGATCCAAGGAGCTTGATTACTTCCTATACTATACCCAGAGTGGATGCAGGAATCTGGGGTGGACCCAGGGGAGGATCCCCCGGATGGCCAGAGTACCGGTCCTCCCATACCAGTGTTTGAGGACCTGGGAAATGGCCCAGCTAAAGGTGAAAGCCTGGCAACAGAAAGAAGGTTTGTGTGAGGATTGCGAGAATCGCCAAGAAGGTAGAAGTACTGGTGAAGTTAAAGTCTGATTTCAAGCATAAAAAATTTGCAAGTGACCGGCTTCACAGTTCCAAGAGAAGACAGATGCGGCCAGAGTTAATGGCTTTGGAGGCCAAAGTGGAAAAGCAGAGTCTGCTGGTGGCTGCATTGAAAGTAACCAACAGAGCTTTCAATGAAAAGTATGGCAACGCTGATCGCTTCTGTGCAATGCGCAGAGGGGCCATAGAGGCCAGTGGAGGGCAGGCATCAACAGAGTGCAGTCAGGTGTTTTGACTGGTAGTATGTCATTTGGCCAAGGAAGTTCTGTGCCATTGTCACTGCAGCAGGAGGCTATGGAGCAAGATGATCCATCTGAGTCTGTGAAGGGAGCAGGTATGCTAAAGTTCATTACAGAAATGGAATCGCCTTTGAATGGTCGCAAGTTTGCCATGTCTGGATCATCTGAGGATGAAGAAGAGGATAACGATGTCCCCCCAAAACCTTTGAAACATCGGGTGACAGAAAAGTGACAGAAAAGGCTGTTTTTGTTCATGACTAGCCTATACAAAATAATGGAGGTGTAGTTCCTATGGATGGTGCAGTAGAGGACGGCAGAGAGCAAGCTCATCTCCTGGCTGAAACTCCCACCTGTGTACAGAAAGCCAGTGAAGGGTGTGCAGACTTTGCTGTGAAGAGTGCTGATAAGGACATCTCCACTGTTGGTAACCCTTTTGTTACTGGTAATGAAATAAGAATTACCAAGGGTAATGTAAATGATATTTCTGTGTCAGAAGTCTCTGCTCCATCTGTTCCTGACAATAATGTTGTTTCTACTTTAGCTAAAGAGGGGTCTATAACTAAAAGTGATGTGCGGGATGTTTCAAGGAGTGCAGTTATCTCCTATGCTACAGCGGTGGCTGCACCTGTGAGTAGCGCCAGTTATTCTGCGGTCACTAGGAGTGATGTGAGTGAAGGTCAGTTCAATCTGACACATCTGGTAGCTCCTTTAAATGCCGCAATGTGGTCTAATTGAGGTGGACTGGAGAAGGCCCCCCCCAAATAGGAGAGATGTGGTGGACCTTATTCTGTGGATGGGTTTTAAAGCGGAGGAGATTTTTGCCCTTATCAGCCCAATTGGGTCATATGAGTATTACCTCTCCTTTGTCAAGGCGGAAGGATTAGATATCTTTTGGGAGAGGTATGAGCAGAGGTGGAAGGAGTCCCCAAGATGGGCAGGTTTGTCGCCCAAAGTAGTCATTATAGTCAGTAGCCATTATACAAAAATGTCACCATTCTAGTACGTAATGAGTCCATTCCTGCTGCGGATCTGGTGGTGTGGTTGAGGAGGTATGCGGACGTCCAAGCCCCCTTGAGGAAAGTTGTAGATGATAGGGGATATGGACAGGAGGATGCACAGTGTTAGTAAAACTGCATGTCACGGGTAATGTTGTTAAGCACATCCCTTCGTCTGCCTTTATAGGTCGTGACAGGATTATTACTTTTTATGCAGGGCAACCAAAGCTGTGTCATTGCTGTGGTGAAAAGGGGCATTTTTCAGGCTCATGTTCTGTGCAGAAATGTTCCCTCTGTCAGGGCTCAGGGCATGTTGCAGAGCACTGCAATAGTATTCGTTGTAATCTCTGTAACAAGTTAGGTCACCCCTATAGCCTTTGCCCTGAAGCCCTCCATAATCAGCCAGAGGTTGTGGAAGAACTGCTGAGGATGGAGGAGGAGGAATGTGGGGGGCAGCAAGGGGTTTGTGGAGGTGCTTCAGCTAGTCCTGAGGGGCCCCCCCAGGTGTCAGTTTCTCAATCTGAAGGTGTGACCCCTCTTGTGTCTGCTCCCCAGTCTGTGCTCCCAACTGTATCGGTATCTACTTCTGTTGTGTGTTCTTCCCCAGTGTTTCAGGTGCCCAGTGTTTCAAATGTAACTAAGTCATCCAGATTTGTGCAGATCTGAGGTGACAGCTTCATCGGGCCTTCCCTAAGGCAATGTAAGACCTCTAGTGGAGGTTCTAAAGTGAAGAAGGGGGAAGTTGCCACTGCTAATGATGAAGATGAGGTCTTTCAGGATAATGTTTCAGGGGAGGAGGGAGAGTGGACCAAGGTGGGGAGGAGGAGGAATAAGATAGTCCTGACCTCTGCCTCCTCGGTTTCATCTTTAGAGGTAGATGATCTACCTCTGGGAAACAAGTTTGGGTCCTTATCTGAGGGGGGAGGAGTTTTCTAAATACATGTCTCAGATGGAGGAGGATGAGGTAGTGTGTTCCCTAAAGAGGTCAAGGTCTCCAGTAAGGGGGGAGGGAGCTCAGGCTAAGAAACGCTTGCCTCAATCATCATGTTAGCAGTTCCCACTCCACTAAAAGTGGCAACAATTAATGTTGCCAGCATAAAATCTGTAAGGGCTCGTAATATAGCCTTATTTTTGCTCAGCGAGATGGATGATAATATTTTATTTTTGCAAGAGACCCGGCTAAATAGCCTTGCCGAAGTCCACCTGGCAAAGAGGGAGTGGAGGAGTGGGCCCCCCTCTGGTCTCTTGCGGCTGAGCCTTACAGCGGAGTTGCAGTACTTTTTACTGGCATGGTAATGTGTCGTCAGGTTATCGAGGTGGAGATTGGAAGGTGTATGGTCCTGGACATCTCTGTGAAGGGGCATGATCTATGTTTAATACATTTTTATGGACCACAAACTAGATGGGAGAGGAAATGCCTCTTTACAAAGATTAAGCCTTTTCTTTTTAGATCTCAGGAAGTTGTCTTTGGAGGTGATTTTAACACTGTCACTAGGCCCAAAGACAGGAAAGGCTCCACTGGCAGCCTGAGATATGATAGCGTCTTTCTTAATACGATAGCCAGGGAAGCAGGTCTGGAAGATGTGCATATTAAGCGTTGCCCAGGCAGCACAGGGTACACATTTAAGCGAGGCAGTTGCGAGAGCAGGATAGATAGTTTTTTTTTTTTTAAGGGGGGCTCTGCCTTTTCGGCTCCTGAGTGTCGTATGGTGGAGTTCTCTGATCACCTTATGCGGTCTGTTATTCTCAATGCTTCACATATGCCACCTAAAGGAAAGGGTATTTGGAGGATGAATTTGGCTCTGCTGGATGAGGAGGAGGTAAGACAACCTTTTGAGGATTTTTTTCAGGCTTGGGTAACCATTCTGGATTTCTGCAGCAGTAAGTCAGAGTGGTGGGAGTTTGCCAAACGCCGGATTGGTGGGTTTTTCAAGGCCATAGGAAAAAGGAAACAGCTTGGTAAGTACATTGCCTACCAGCAGCTGCGGAGAAAACTTCATCGCCTTGTTACGAGTGGTGGAGATTCAGGGGCAATCTCTGAGGTGAAACTTCTCCTTAGGAAGTATCAATATGAGCGGCATGCTTCTTTGGTTCTGAAAAGGGACTACGGGAAATATAATTCACCGACCCTTATCAGAACTGCAAAGAAAGCACAGCAGTTAAGACGGTTGTTGGACTAAGGGATAGTATGGGCTCTTTGACGAAATCCAGGTCAGGGATCATGGAGGTCTCAAGGTCTTTTGATGTGGATCTTCTGAGGAGAAGCACCTCGATCGGGAAAAGATGTCAAGTTTTCTGGATTACACCAAATAACATTCCGTTGGCAAGTTTGATGGGGGAAATCACAGCAGAAGAGATAGTCAAAGCTATAGACGGTCTGGCTATTAAGAAAGTACCTGGGCCAGATGGATTGACGGCTGAATTTTATAAGACTTTCAAATCCAGCTTGGTACCTTATCTTGTGGAGGTATTTAATGGCTGTCTGCAAGAGGGTTCGCTCCCTCCCTCCATGAGACAATCTGCTCTGATTCTGTTGTCAAAAGGCAAGGATCCCTCGATGATTGAGAATTGTTGCCCCATTAGCCTTCTCAATGTCGATAGAAAGATTCTGGCGAAGATTATTATCTAGCGTTTGTTGTCAGTAGCAGACAGATTGCTTTCTCTTTAGCAGCACTGCTCTGGAATATTGCAGGGCTGAAGGCTGGGGAAAGTATTTGCTGGCATTAGATCAGGCGAAGGCTGTTGATCGTGTCAATCATGAGTATCTCTGGCTTCTCCTTGACAAGTATGGCCTGGAGGATGGGTTTATTGGATGGCTTAAGACTTTATACAGAGAGCTTCATGCTTGTTAACAGTTGGGTTGGACGGCCCTTCAGGGTTTGATCAGGGGTGTGCCAGGGGTGTCCGCTGAGCCCTTTGCTATACGTGTTCGCAATAAACCCCTTCGTCAGAAGGCTGGAGAGTGGACTGTTGTGTGGGGTGCCAGTGGGCATTACTGGTGAGTTGCCCTTGAGGGTTGTAGCCTATGCTGATGACGTTTCTGTCTTTATCTCTGGGACAGAGGAGGCGCAGGAGGTGATCTCAGTTATAGAGCCATATTCTGAGGCATCAGGCTCCAAGGTCAACTGTGATAAAAGTGACGTTTTTTTGGAAGAGCGAGGGAGGTGAGAGCTTTGCACTTCCGGACACCTTCCCGAGGCCTCAGCAGAAAGTCAAAGTATTATGCATCGCGTTTGGCCCTGATGATTACAGTAAGTCAAATTGGGAAGCCAGGCTGAATGATGCTGATGTCAAGGTGAAATGCTGGAAGGGGTGGTGGCTCTCCTTGAGGGAAAGGGTGGACTTGATTAAGACCTACCTGATTCCTACCTTTCTGTATGTCAGCTTTCTTTGCATATTGCCAGAGTCCTGCTATACCAGGATTTATAGTTGTTTCTTCCAATTATTATGGGGGAACAGGCTGAATCTTGTGAAGTGGAATGTGACTTACCTACCTAGGCGGAAGGGTGGCCTAGGGATGGTCAACTCGGTGTTCTTCTCTCTGATGTTTTTGAAACATAATTTTGGTAACATGCTAGCAGAGATACCACCTGGATGGGTAGGTATTTTCCAGATCTGGTTTAGACCTTTTCTGGGCTGTTGGGAAAGTGACAGGCCAGTGAAAAGCCTAAGGGTCAAGCATGGTAAGCTCCCGGCTTATATTGCCCCTTGCCTGAAAATTCTTAGACGGTGGCATGTAACAGCGGATGATATCAGGTCCCTCCCTAGGAGAATCCTGTGTGAGAAGGTCGTGGGTACTGTCTTTCATGCGCACTGGCCTTAAGGGATTGCCCAGGTCATATTATGAGGGAGTGTTTACGTTTGATAAATTCTGAGAGGATTCCCTTGAAATTTAAGGACCAGGCCTGGCTTGCTTTCCACGGTGTGGTGGATAAACCCACTATACTCTTGCGCTAATAAGCGCCCTTTCAGCATGATGGTATAATGCATCTTTAAATAATCCATGTCTCCCCTTTTCCCCAGTAAACAGCCACAATCACCATCTCCGCTCCATCATTCCTCCATCTGCCCAGTAGGGCAGAGGCTCTCGGCTTTTTATTTACACACAAACAGGAAGCCACAAACAGGATGTGACCTCACAGGATATGATCAAATAAGGATATGACAACACAGGAAATCATGGCTCCAACAGCCAACCACTTCCGCAATGCAAAATGACATTGTCACGGAACGCCCCACACTCCGCTTGAGTGCTTCCGTCATATACCGCTTCCTAAGTTCTGGAACACGAGTCCAATGGATCTGGCTATAGGAACCCCAAGAACTAGACAACACCAGTCTTGGAGTACATCAGAACTGCCTTTATTTCCCGCTGCTTGCCACCAATGTCACGGAACGCCCCACACTCCGCTTGAGTGCTTCCGTCATATACCGCTTCCTAAGTTCTGGAACACGAGTCCAATGGATCTGGCTATAGGAACCCCAAGAACTAGACAACACCAGTCTTGGAGTACATCAGAACTGCCTTTATTTTGAGATCTCACAGACCTTTATACAGCAGGGATGACTCAAAGCTAACCTAATTAACATGACCTAATTTACTACAAAATGTACCCAGACCAGATGACAGTCTTGTGGGCACCGAGCTTCACACATTAATACAATTAACAATACAAACAACAATCTCCCCCCTCCTCAGCCTAGACCATTCGTCTATTAGCCAGGGCTGGTGGCTAATGTGATCAGCTCTCTCAATTAACATAAACACATGTTGATAACACCAGCATCTCCTCACAGGATGTGTCCCAGCAGAATGAATCAGTCTTATCAGCAGGGGGCTGCTGGAGGAATCCCCCCTCCCTCTTCAGGGACACAAATATACAGTAAGGAGTCCCCATACAATATATACATGACTGAGTCCGATTAATACAGTTCAGACTGGATTTCTCATTCACCTCAAATGCTAGGGCCCATAATCGGTGGGCAACAGGCTTGCACACAGTCCTCTCCAACAGCCTCCGCTCTGGCCATGCCCGTGACAGACATCACAGGAAATTACACTAAAGGGAGGGCATACACAGGAGTGGGAGGGAGAAGTGTACATGTCTCATCCACTTGAGGCATGTACACTGCCCTCCGCCTTGCCACATGCATGCACATCCACCATCTTTGTCAGCATGGATCCCACTCAATACTGCTCAGAGTAACCAGTATCTAGTAAGATCATTCTACTTGTTCTTACAGGCTTGAGAAGATCTGCTTGGACATTGCTACTGCTGTTGTCAATATACGGTATGAGTATACCAATAAGGCAGATATCAATGTCCTCTTATAAAAGCAGATATGTATCCAAAAGGGATAGCGTAGCCATAACGGAGATATAATATGTTTCTCTCGTTATGCAGACTTCGCTTCTCTAATGTGCATAGACATTTGAAGGCAAGAAGTCCAGCTCATTGCGCTTGATACTTACAAACTGGCAAAGGCCCACACACACAGAGAACACGTCTCCAAGCCCATGAGAAGGTTTTCATACTGACGGTTTTACAGCTGGTCCCGATTTAACCCAAGTGTGCTCTTCTAGAGCTCTCCTTGGTTAAATCAGACACAGGGAGACAGATGACAATCTATAAAACACACATCCTAGAATAAAATGTCCACATGAGTCCATATAATAAAATTTCAACAACAGCGGTAGGCTTTATGTGAGGTGAAACGTGAAATGCCACTCTTTGGTCAATCGTGGTTGTCCAAGAGTGGAGTGTCAGGGTGAAGTGGAAACCATGGACCACGTCTTGTTTCAGTGCCCTTTCAATATAGAAGTCTATAAAAAGGTGGGGAGGGCTCTGAATATTCCTTTCTTGCCTAGCATGTCTTATGCTGAGTGGGTGTATGGAGCATTGCAGAATCACAAGGGATTTGATTTGGACACTCTTTTTCTAGTCAGCTTAGTAGTCCGATATTACACCTGGAATGCACGGTGTCAGGTATCACTTTGGCAGAAAGTCCTTCCTGTTCCAGTGGTGATGTGTGAGATTCTTTGTGAGGTAGGGAATATTCAGGGTCTCGAGAAAGACAGATGGTGGCAAAGGGTCTGAATAAAGGCATGGAGGAATATCAAGCCTGTAGCTGCTGTTTGTTGATCTCTGGGTTTTGGGTTCTTTCCCTGTTTTCTCTCTGGACACTTCCTTAGATTTTCAAGGATAAACATAATTTTGAAGAAAGGCTACGTACACATGATAATCTATGTTTCTTGGTCTGAATGTTAATCAAGTTGAGTAATGTGTAGAATTTTTGAAGATGTCTGTGCTATTTAGTGATTATATATAGTATAATATAATACAGCGATATTGCTCTTGGTTGGAAAAAAAAACCTTTTGTTCATATATTATAGGTTGAAGTAAGCCTTTATTATTATTATGTGTAGTTGTGTATATAATATGTCAGAAAAAATCCTGACTTGGTTTGCGAGTGTTGTCTTGCAAAACAAGCAGGATTAAAGTCTCTGCGGTGTGCAGTACCGCATTTGGACAGAGGTGCGGGGGCGCCGGTGACACTCGGAGCCGTTCGGAGCCACTCGGAAACACTTCTGTTCTCGAGTGTTTCCAAGTCTTTCCGAGTGCATCCAAGTGGTCTCCGAGTATTTCTGAGTCTCTCCAGTGCCCCCCCACCTCTGGCCACATGCTGTACTGCATACAATAGAAGTCAATGTGGAACTAATTATCTAGTCAATGGAATCTTTGTTTCCATTGACTTCTATGGGGAAACTAGCTTTGATATGCGAGTGCTTCGGATTACAAGCATTCTCCTGGAAAGGATTATGCTCGTAATCCAAGGTTTCACTGTATAGTGTATAAGAAGGCCAAACTTTGGTTTTAAAGAAAGCAAAATTAAAGTAAAATGATCTTCACCGCCCAATATCTACCACCACTACTCCCCAAAACAAAATGTGCTCAAGCTTACGTCATAATCAGAGTTTCTTCTCCCGGTTCCCCCAACACACCGTCCACAAACAGCGGGTTGGAAGTGAAGGTATATTTGCTCCATGATCTTCCCTCATCAAAACTCAACCTGAAAAAGGAAGAAAACGTTTTTCTGAAAAACAGGTTTGTGATAATACTCAGCCTCATGACAATTGCTAACTTCATTTTTACCACTAGTAGCTTTACTTCACTGAGTTTAGAGGGACTTTGTTAATAAAATAACACCATAGAGTCCACTGCAAAGAGAATGTGGGAAAGGGTGGATTCCCATCAGTAGAAGGAAACCAGTACGGGCATATGCACGTGTGCATTATGCTGCCCATACCTCTGTAGTAAATGCTGTATGTGCATTAGAGAGTATCCACACACACTTCTACTTCACTGCACATGACCCGCCTTGCCTCCCAACCTACCTCTGGACCATTGCCCTTCTGTTGTGACCTTGGCCTGCTTTCTGGCAAATAGACTGTGCACTTTGCAAAGTGCAGTTGTTTTAGAGCTTAGTAAATGAGGTAAATCTTCACTTTGCAAAGAATACCCAATCACGTGCAAGGGAAGTAAAAAAAACAGCATTTTTGCTTGCACATGATTGGAGTTATTGTTGGTTGGTAGGGGATCAAATACTTATTTCACTAACTGAACTGCAACTCAATTTATAACATTTGTATCATGTGTTTTTTCAGGATTTTTGGTTGATATTCTGTCTCTATCATTTAAAATACACCTGTGATAAAAATTATAGACCCTTCATTTTTTTGGCAAATAATTATTTTCCCCACGATAGATAGATAGATAGATAGATAGATAGATAGATAGATAGATGTCTTCTATCTATCTATCTATCTATCTATCTATCTATCTATCTATCTATCTATCTATCTATCTATCTATCTATCTATCTATCTCTCAGCAGATTGATGTAGATGTGTCTAGACAATAGTATATTTATACACACATATGCAAGCATTGTAATAACTGTAATGGGCGTGATTAAGAGTATCATGAAATATCTATTCCAATATATATACAAGTACATGTTTTATATATCTATCATATATCAGCTTCTACGCTTAAAAGCCTTAAACACAATATTCAGTAGATATCAAGGCTTGCCCCTCTCTTACTGTGGAACTGGACTGCAAGAGTTAACAGAGAAGTTCGCACCTGCTCTGAGAATACACTCAAAAAATAACAAGATAACACCAATGGTCTAAAAAGGAGCAAGGACATAGCAAGAACAGGCTACTTCCTCATGAAAGTCCCAGCTAAAAACCAATACTTTGTCACATACTTTGTCATAATATATTAATATATTTGTGGCTGTTTTGTGGTTTGCATGCGCCAGCCTTATCTGACGTATCTTAATCATATAAAGTCTTAAAAAGTGGAAATATTAAAACAGAAAGTAATTTGACTCTGAACTAAGTCTCAGTGTGAGTTTACTTGAGCATGCATGCTCTATATCTCTATATACAATTTGATCAGGGGTAGATATAATAATATCGGACTTTTGTTCTGATCCAATACATCTGGCGCACGATTGTGAGGCTATTTGGGTTCTGAGAGGGAGCCAATCGAGAAGAGGCCGGGACAAACCAACACAGAGACAGGAAGGAGACTGATCACCTCTGAAAACGGTAAGACGCTTTTGATACCTTGTCTACTGTTTATCCTGTACCGTCCGTGATTGGCTAATCTCTGTACCTGTCTCTTTGCTGACCATGGAGAGCCGATATAGTCAGGAATATGCCCAGCAGAGGCGTGGGGATCCCGTGAGATTTGAACAATCTTGTATTTCTCTACGGTTGTCACACATCTTGTTGCTTGTTGTTGGTTGTTTGTCACATCTTGTTGTTGGTAATGTCATGTCCTAAGTGTGTTTGTGGTCTGCTGTTTGGGATACATGAAGAGGGCTGGGGGTTGATTGAAGTGGTGGAGCCAGGATATAGGACTGAGTCTCTTGGTTATAAACCCCTATTCCTGGAGACCACACACGTATTGGTGTTCAGATTAAATGTACATTATCCAGTCAAATTTGCTTGCGGCAAATCATAGAGGCTCAAGCTAGAATAACAGGACCAGGAGACGAGAGATGCCCCTTACAACCCCAACAACCAGAAGGGCTTGAAGAGGTAGAAAAAGACAGAGTGAGGAATTTGGGCTTTGAGCTGGGACATGTAAAAGCTTTGAGCTGGGACTTGTACATGAAAGTTGAAGTGGCACATTATTGAATATTAACTGCTGTACTCCTTATTTGTCCGTTAAATGTCTTGTTGAGAGTAATAAGTGGTCACATATTACTCGGCTCCTCTACCTGTGGGCACCTCGGGTGAACAGGGCTGTGACTGGTCTACATTTTGGGAAGGCGCATGCACGGAGGCTTGCTTGGCAGCTGAACACTGTAGACGTTCCTTTCTCTCTCTCACTCTCTCTCTCTCTCTCACTCTCTATCTGTCTTGTTCTCGTTAACTTGAGACTGTGATATAGTCTGAACCGGTACCAGGTGACGGATAGAGGAATTGTCAGACCCTTGAGTCCAGGACAGCCTCGTGACCCGTCTGAAAATCCTGAGCAGACACATAAATATCCCAGTCATCAAGACAGAACGTAGCAAGTTAGTGTTATATATTGGAAAGTGGTCCGAAAGAGGACAGGTGTCGGTCAGAGGAATTGTCGGACCCTTTGAGTTCAGGACAGCTTCATAAAACTGCCATACAAACCCTGAGCCCGGACACATAAACTCTTCAATAGCTAACGATGGGGCAAAAGTTAGTAAGGCCCAAAGAGGGCAGTTTGGCTTGTGACTTGGTATTAAAGCGGGAAGGAGAGGGTGCTGTCAAAAAGGGAAAGAAGTTGGCGAAAGTGTGTGGGGTTGATATGCATTTGGGCGAAAGGCTACAAGTAGATGAATGGAGTACTATTTTGAAACGAAAAAGGGGTTTGTTGTCAGATCACGGGTTGCTACAAGCAGCAGATGCTTGGTTTAAAGTTGAAAAAAGCTGAACAGAAAAGAAGAAGCTAAGTAGTCAGCCACCACCCTACAATGGCGTCTGGTCCCCAGGAAGTAGACACTGCCCTTCGTCTACCGCCCCTCTGTTCCAAGTGACACCTCCCCCTGTGGCAACACGCCCTATGCCACCGCCCCTGAACCGCCCACACCGAAACCCACCCACGTGTTTCTGGTGATAGAACATATTATAATCAAAGTAGCATTTCAATTTATGTATAGGGTGTCTTGATTATTTTGGTCAGAGCCTGACTTTAAGGACTGTTTTAGTTGTAGTTGCCTATCCTTGCATTATTGAAGTTAAAAGGTGTTTCTTTCCTAATAACAGCAAATGTAGCAAACGTGCTATACAGTGGGGACGGAAAGTATTCAGACCCCCTTAAATTTTTCACTCTTTGTTATATTGCAGCCATTTGCTAAAATCATTTAAGTTCATTTTTTTCATCATTAATGTACACACAGTACCCCATATTGACAGAAAAACACAGAATTGTTGACATTTTTACAGATTTATTAGAAAAGAAAAACTGAAATATCACATGGTCCTAAGTATTCAGACCCTTTGCTGTGACACTCATATATTTAACTCAGGTGCTGTTCATTTCTTCTGATCATCCTTGAGATCGTTCTACACCTTCATTTGAGTCCAGCTGTGTTTGATTATACTGATTGGACTTGATTAGGAAAGCCACACACTTGTCTATATAAGACCTTACAGCTCACAGTGCATGTCAGAGCAAATGAGAATCATGAGGTCAAATGAACAGCTTGAAGAGCTCAGAGACAGAATTGTGGCAAGGCACAGATCTGGTCAAGGTTACAAAAAAATTTCTGCTGCACTTAAGGTTCCTAGGAGCACAGTGGCCTCCATAATCCTTAAATGGAAGACGTTTGGGATGACCAGAACCCTTCCTAGAGCTGGCCGTCCGTCCGGCCAAACTGAGCTATCGGGGGAGAAGAGCCTTGGTGAGAGAGGTAAAGAAGAACCTAAAGATCACTGTAGCTGAGCTCCAGAGATGCAGTCGGGAGATGGGAGAAAGTTGTAGAGAGTCAACCATCACTGCAGCCCTCCACCAGTCGGGGCTTTATGGCAGAGTGGCCCAACGGAAGCCTCTTATCAGTGCAAGACAGATGAAAGCCCGCATGGAGTTTGCTAAAAAACACCTGAAGGACTCCAAGATGGTGAGAAATAAGATTCTCTGGTCTGATGAGACCAAGATAGAACTTTTTGGCCTTAATTCTAATCGGTATGTGTGGAGAAAACCAGGCACTGCTCATCACCTGTCCAATACAGTCCCAACAGTGAAGCATGGTGGTGGCAGCATCATGCTGTGGGGGTGTTTTTCAGCTGCAGGGACAGGACGACTGGTTGCAATCGAGGGAAAGATGAATGCGGCCAAGTACAGGGATATCCTGGACGAAAACCTTCTCCAGAGTGCTCAGGACCTCAGACTGGGCCGAAGGTTTACCTTCCAACAAGACAATGACCCTAAACACACAACTAAAATAATGAAGGAGTGGCTTCACAACAACTCCGTGACTGTCCTTGAATGGCCCAGCCAGAGCCCTGACTTAAACCCAATTGAGCATCTCTGGAGAGACCTAAAAATGGCTGTCCACCAACGTTTACCATCCAACCTGACAGAACTGGAGAGGATCTGCAAGGAGGAATGGCAGAGTATCCCCAAATCCAGGTGTGAAAAACTTGTTGTATCTTTCCCAAAAAGACTAATGGCTGTATTAGATCAAAAGGGTGCTTCTACTAAATACTGAGCAAAGGGTCTGAATACTTAGGACCATGTGATATTTCAGTTTTTCTTTTTTTAAAAATCTGCAAAAATGTCAACAATTCTGTGTTTTTCTGGCAATATGGGGTGCTGTGTGTACATTAATGAGGAAAAAAATGAACTTAAATGATTTTAGCAAATGGCTGCAATATAACAAAAGAGTGAAAAATTTAAGGGGGTCTGAATACTTTCCGTCCCCACTGTATTTATGCAAATGGTTTTAATTGCGTTTAAGCTGTATTAACAATAATTGGGGATTTTAAAATGTTGATTTTTTAACCAGATAGAAGTTTTAAGAATATTATAATGGGGAAGTTATATATATTCTGGGCGTTATGCCAGATGAATTGTGGTTAGTAAAAAAAAAAAGGAAGTGATTTAAGGTTGCGTAATTCTATGCAATAGAATAGCACAAATGTTTACTGATTCGGGTTTTAGCGTGCTGAACAAAGCACATAGACACATGCTATGCCAGTTGCCGCATTTGTCTCAGGTCTTGAAGAGTCAATCCGAAAGGGTCTGCTCCTAACACCCCCAGAGTATAGAGTAATGGAGCTTGAGACCTTGTTATTAGTGGTTATTAGGTCCAGAATCCTCACAGAGCAGTAGAATGGTAACTCCTCTCATTATGGCCTCTGACACACTGCATCTGTGCCCACCGGTACCAGCTCTGCGTGTCTGCTACAACTGCGGAAGACCCGGCCATTTCCAAAGGGAATGCCGAAGCCCTCGGAAATTCACCCACAGTCAACCAAGCCCCAACCATGGTCCACATGAAAGTGCTCACTACCAGGGACATGACACCCCACCTCGCCCACCTCCCTGCCCTTCTCCGGATCACATGGACCTTCTCCGATAGGAATCAGGAAAGCCTGGTGTGACACAGGTGGGGCCAGGTCTGTAATCAGGGAAGAAGAGCTACCCGATACCTCATGCCTATCAAACATTTATATAACATGCGTGGGGGTTGATGGAATGCCCAGGAACAACCCCTTGACCCGCCCCCTACAAGTTGGCAATTTTCCTGACCTACTAGCAAGATTTGTGGTCTCGTCCACATGCCCCTTAAATCTGTTAGGGGCTGATGTCTTGTCCAGACTCCAGGCTTCTATTTCCTTCCAACCTGATGGCAGTGTTCTGGTCATTTCACCACCAGCTATCGACGATGCCTCAGCACTATGTTCTGTCCCCCTTCTATTATCCCTGGATGCACAAAGTGAGGGTGAAATCCCAAAGGAAGTCTAGGACCGAGTCCCCACATGCCTGTGGTCTACAGTGCCTGAGGATATAGGACACCTGAAGGTGCCACCAATCATGGTGCAACTGAAACCTGGAGCCCCCTTACCCAGAAAACCACAATACCCCTTGAAACCAGCTCAATCTGCATCCATTTCAAAGCAAGTCGAGGTCCTTTTGTCAAATGGAGCTCTGGTACCTTGCACATCCCTGTGTAATACACCACTGTTTCCAGCGAAGAAACGAACCGCAAAAGGGGAGATAGAGAAATACAGACTGGTACAGGACCTCAGGGCAGTGAACGAAGCTACCATACTGGAAACGCCCATCGTGGTCAACCCCCACACCTTGCTGGCAGGAATACCGCCCACAGCAAAATACTTTACAGTGGTGGACCTAGCGAACGCTTTCTTTAGTGTCCCCCTCGACCCCTGTTGCCAGTACTTATTTGCCTTCACCCACAAGGGGCGGAGCTACACCTGGACTGTTATGCCGCAAGGGGCCCAGAACTCCCCCTCCCAATTCGCCAAGGCAATGGCCCTCATTCTGGACACCTGGATGAAATTACACCCAGACATTGTACTCCTTCAGTATGTAGCTGACCTCCTGCTTTGTGGAGATACCCTTGGGGACGCCTCAATCTTCTCTGAAAGCCTCCTCCACTACCTGGCTGAGCAAGGATGCAAGGCCTTGAAGCAAAAAGTCCAGTGGTGCAGAGAGAAGGTGATTTTCCTAGGTAACTGCATCTCCCAAGGCACCCGACATCTCACTGAAGAAAGAGTTGCTGCAATCAAGGCCATCTCTTTGCCTCAAGGTCAAAAGCCCCTTCACGACAATTTTGAAAAGACTTTCAAACTGTTTGTCTCAGAGAGACAAGGACATGCCACAGGAGTTCTGGCTCAGGCCCATGGCAACAGACTCAGACCCATTGGGTATTACTCCTGTAGGCTGGACTCAGTGGCCGGGGGGACCCTCCTGCCTTAGAGCCGTCTTTGCAGCCCAAGTCCTCTTGGACAAGACCGCTGACCTCGTATTGGGCCATACTTTGATCCTCCTTGCCCCTCATGACATAACTGCTATACTAAACCAAGTACAGCCCAAACACCTGTCCTCGCAGAGGCACCCCAGACTCCAGTGTGCCTTTCTTCTCCCCGATAACATCACCATCCTCTGATGTGATACCCTTAACCCAACCACTCTGCTTCCTCTTCTCGAGGGGGGAACCTCCTTGGAGAATGGTCCTCACCTCACCGCTCATGACTGCTTTGAAGTGATAAAGATGGAAACATCACACCTACCGACAGTCAGTGAAACAGCCCTTGAGAATCCTGACTTTAAAATTTTTGTGGATGGTTCCAGGTATTCAGACAGCACTGGATGGTACCACACAGGATACGCAGTCACCACCGAAGATACAGTTCTTCAGGCTTCAGCATTGCCCTCCTCCATGTCTGCCCAGGAAGCAGAACTCCAGGCCCTAACTATGGCATGCAAATTGGCAGAAGGAAAAAGAGCCAATATTTATACAGACTCAAGATATGCTCTTGGTGTGGCCTGCGATTTTGGGATCATCTGGAAAACCAGAGGGTTCCTGACAGCCGCAGGAACACCTGTAAAACACAGTGCAGCTATCAAGGACTTGATGGATGCCCTACTCCTCCCAGCACAAGTGGCTATACTTAAGGTAAAGGCGCACGGCAAGCTGGTTTCCCAAGAAGCACGAAGCAACCACCTGGCAGATACTGCTGCGAAACAAGCTACAGATGGGACACGAGAAGTGGTCAGCAGAGTGAATGCACCCATCCTGGATGACCCAATAGACACACCCCTGAAGAGACTGTACAAACCACCATGAAACAGGACTCACCTCAAGGAGCAACAGGAGGCAGCTGACAAGAAGAAAAAGAAGTGTGGATCAAAAAAGGAGCCACAGAAGTTGAAGGAAAGTCTGCCACGATCAATGTTTCCTGCAGTGGTACAGTGGGCCCACGGTTCCTCTCATCTGTCAAAAACCTTGATAAACGCCCCAATCAACAAATACTGCTTGGCTCCGGGGATCACTTCACTCACCAACAACTTATGCAAGTTGTGCACCATCTGTGCTAAGTGCAATCCTGGAAGAACAGAGAGGGTACCTTTGAAGCATCTAGCAAAAGCCCAGTACTCCTTCCAAAGGATACAGATCGACCACATCCAGATGCCAAAGAGTGGCCGATATGAATATGCATTGATTGTCATTGACATGTTCTCCGCATGGCCAGAAGGCTATCCCGTAACCAACATGACGGCAAAGACCACGGCTAGAAGACTTTAAACGGAAATAGTGTGCAGATATGGTGTCCCAAAGGTCATAGAGAGCGATCAGGGGCCAGCTTTCACATCCTCAGTGACCAAGGAAATATGGGCAGCTTTAGGGGTCACACTAGCTTTCCACGCCCCATACCATCCTCAAAGTAGTGGGAAGGTGGAGAGATTGAATGGCACAATAAAATCTAAAATGCTAAAAATGCCTCAGGAAACGGGAATGAGTTGGCCAGACAGCCTACCCATTGCCTTATTCAGTGTTAGGTACACTCCAAGGGGAAACCATGGTCTGTCACCCTATGAGATATTGTTTGGTTCAGCCCCCAGACTGGGTTGTTATTTCCCACAGCAATTGCAGCTCCAATCTGATGTATTGACTGATTATGTGACTGCTTTATCTCGAGAATTAACCTGTATCCATTCGCAAGTGTTTTCTTCCATTCCACATCCTGAGCTAGATACAGGAACACACAAGCTGGTTCCCGGTGATTGGGAAGTTTGTGAGAAAACATACTCTTGAACCCAGATATGATGGTCTTTTCCAGGTTCTCCTAACAACTGCCACATCAGTCAAGGTGGCCGGGAAGAACACGTGGATACACGCCTCCTACTGCAGGAAAGTCCCTGTACTTGAGGAAGAGGCCGAGGGGACCAAATGATTCTGTATATCCTTTTCATAGTAATCATTGCTCAGGCACAAGAGGTAGCCATCAAACAAAAAGATACACAAACAATACACATGTTGCCACTTTTATATCCTAATTCCAGGTACTATGTGTACAAGATCTGGTCCTGGAATGAAGCAGTAAGACCCATGACTGTGTATATATGTGTTACTGATTCCTATTGGGGTAACAACTGTGATTCCTGGGGAGCAGTGGGTTGGAACACTGGGGGTACAAACTAGGGGTACAAACCTGAAAACGCCCAAAATAGAAAGGACAAAAATGGGAAGTCACTCTTAGATAGAATGACAACCAAGAAGCACACAGATCAGTATTACACCAAAGAGTTCAGGTTGACCATTGAGAACCCTAGCCCAGGAGACAGCGGGACCTATGTTCTGGGCCTATGGTGGGGGAGTGGGTATCCTAGTTACAGAAAACCTTTCCAACTGAAAGATAAGTTCAATAACCCAGAAGGAGAATAGACAATAGACTGGCTCTCAATGATCCCCTGTGAAAAAGGTCTCATCGTTTTCACTATATGCGAAGTGATTAGACTTTGAGTGACAAGATGGATGGGAATTAGGGCAGGGGGGTTTTATTAGAAATATTGACCTCCTCAGACACGTAGCCTTCTGCCGATTGCGTCCACACACTGCAAAATATTCTGGTGGCACATTTTGGGGAAGAAAAAAAATTCTGCGCAATTTCTGAAACATTCCGAGAAACAATTCTTTTATTATGCACACATAATGGATGAGCTATTTGATTAGATTACACAGCGCTCAGCTGCACCCTGGGGCTTCTCTTGTCTTTCTCGGAGATTCGTATTTCTTTCTTCTTACCAGAACGGAGAAAGCTAATAACAGGTCTTTTCAAACATAAGCTACTCAGCACAAAGACCAGCCACTGCTACATCCGACTCTGCCTTCTCTCCCTTGTTGTTTGACTTTATCTTGCCTCAATAATTTGTGTTTGCTTTTTAAAGGGAAATTATAGAGTTCTGCTTTTATATTTTAGACATGAGAGCAGATTTCTGCACACTGTATAGTGGAAAAATTGTAGACACCCCCCCTCCCTCTTTTTACTTACCTAAACCCTCATTCGATCCAGCATTGTGCACCTCTTCTCTCCCCTCAGTTCCGGGTCTCTCAGGCTTTTCTGGAGCACTGGGAACCATTGGCTCCCAATGCTGTCAATCAAAGCCAGTGACAAGGAAGCGTGGTTAAGTCCTGTTCTGTGTGTCAATGGAGGCAGACAGCAGGGCTCGGGAGCAAGCCTGCACAAGTGTCCCCATAGTGCCCCCATAGGAAGCAGTTTCCTAGGGGGGCAATGGACAGAGAGCAGGAGCCAGGGGTGCCGGCAGGGAACCGAGAACAGGAGGTTCAGGACCACTAAGGGCAAATCCATTGCACAGAGCAGGTGAGTATGAACTTGTTTGCTATTAAAAAAAAAAATGTTTACAACCACTTTAAAATGGTTATTAACGCACTTCTACTAAATTGTGTAATACCCTCTGTACCTTAATAATACGTTTCCCTGTGTCTATGTAATGTAAAAAATCTTCCGATCTGTACTTATATGAGCGCGGCTCCCGGCGCTCAGCTGACTGTCAGCTCTCTTCTCTCTCTGGCTCACAGTTCCAGTGGGTGGGGCTGATTACAGGATTTAGTAGAAGTTATGAGAGCTGGCACAAGCAGATAGGCAGGAAGGGGAGGGGGGGGGGACAGAGGAGACACAGACACAGGAGAGCAGAGCTGCAGATGACGGAGGCATGTAAACTGACCATGGTGTCAGGTTGTCTTGGTCAGTTTACAAGGGGGGAGAGTATAGCCAGGCAGGATCATCCAGGTATTTCAGATGAATACGGGGGGGCCAAACGACACAGCATAAGCACTGTGCTGTATAACATGCTTTAAGAGAACAGTATCTGTTTTTTTTTTTTGGGTTAACAAACGCTTTAGGTATGCTAGATTTAAGTCTACTGGGTTTTCAATCATGCAGGGCATTAGGCAAGGCTGCCTTCCACCCCCACTCCTATTCGTGCTAGCAATAGAATCTCTAGCCCACTTCATTAAGATGTCACGCAATATCTTTGGGGTGACAATAGGGGGATATCAGTATAAGTAAGTTTATTGATAATAAGGTCATGCTCAGTTACCAACCCTATAGTTTATCTTCCTAACCTACATAAACTTACAGTATCTCACAAAAGTGAGTACACCCCTTACATATTTGTAAATATTTTATTATATCTTTTCATGTGACAACACTGAAGAAATTACACTTTGCTACAATGTAAAGTAGTGAGTGTACAGCTTGTATAACAGTGTGAATTTGCTGTCCCCTCAAAATAGCTCAACACACAGCCAATAATGTCTAAACCACTGGCAACAAAAGTGAGTACACCCCTAAGTGAAAATGTCCAAATTTGGCCCAATTAGCCATTTCCCTCCACGGTGTCATGTGACTCGTTAGTGTTACAAGGTCTCAGGTGTGAATGGGGTGCAAGTGTGTTAAATTTGGTGTTATCTCTCTCACTCTCTCATGCTGGTCACTGGAAGTTTAACATGGCACCTCATGGCAAAGAACTCTTTGAGGATCTGAAAAAAAGAATTGTTGCTCTACATAAAGATGGCCTAGGCTATAAGACAATTGCCAAGACCCTGAAACTGAGCTGCAGCACGGTGGCCAAGACCATACAGAAGTTTAACAGGACAGGTTCCACTTAGAACAGGCCTCGCAAACCTTGAACGACTCGACCAGAAGTTGAGAGCACGTGCTCAGCTTCATATCCAGAGGTTGTCTTTGGGAAATAGATGTATGAGTGCTGCCAGCATTGCTGCAGAGGTTGAAGGTGTGGGGGGTCAGCCTGTCAGTGCTCAGACCATACGCCGCACACTGCATCAAATTGGTCTGCATGGCTGTCATCCCAGAAGGAACCCTCTTCTAAATATGATGCACAAGAAAGCCCGCAAACAGTTTGCTGAAGACAAGCAAACTAAGGACATGGATTACTGGAACCATGTCCTATGGTCTGATGAGACCAAGATAAACTTATTTTGTTCAGATGGTTTCAAGCGTGTGTGGCGGCAACCAGGTAAGGAGTACACAGACAAGTGTGTCTTCCTTACAGTCAAGCATGGTGGTGGGATTGTCATGGTCTGGGGCTGCATGAGTGCTGCTGGCACTGGGGAGCTACAGTTCATTGAGGGAACCATGAATGCCAATATGTACCCTGCCATACTGAAGCCGAGCATGATCCTCTTCCTTCGGAGACCGGGCCGCAGGGCAGTATTCCAACATGATAACGACCCCAAACACACCTCCAAGATGACCACTGCCTTGCTAAAGAAGCTGAGGGTAAAGGTGATGGACTGGCCAAGCATATCTCCAGAACTAAACCCTATTGAGCATCTGTGGGGCATCCTCAAATGGAAGATGAAGGAGTGAAAAGTCTCTAACATCCACCAGCTCCGTGATGTCATCATGGAGGAGTGGAAGAGGACTCCAGTGACAACCTGTGAAGCTCTGGTGAACTCCATGCCCAAGAGGGTTAAGGCAGTGCTGGAAAATAATGGTGGCCACACAAAATATTGAAACTTTGGGCCCAATTTGAACATTTTCGCTTGGGGGTGTATTCACTTTTGTTGCCAGTGGTTTAGACATTAATGGCTGTGTGTCCAGTTATTTTGAGGGGACAGCAAATGTGCACTGTTATACAAGCTGTACACTCAATACTTTACATTGTAGCAAAGTGTCATTTCTTCAGTGTTGTCACATGAAAAGATATAATAAAATATTTACAAAAATGCGAGGGGTGTACTCACTTTTGTGAGATACTGTATATCACATTTCAGTTCCATTTCTGGATTACATGTAAACCCAACAAAATCCTAAGCACTCAATGTTTTCTTGCCAATTCCTCTTCTCTACACTCTCCAAGAGCTTTCCCTATCAAAGGGAAACTCCAAAACGTTATCTCAGTATCTTCCTCACAAGCTCCTACTCCTCATTTTCGAAGCAAATTACCCAGCCCTCATTCACAAACTTAGACTTCTCTTGCCCATTTGATCACACTTCCCACTATCTTGGATGGGTCATAAGGCTGCAGTAAATATGACCTATCTTTCTACCAGCCTCCAGTCTTGCGATGACTTCAAAACCACATAATGTTTTTTAAATGGCAAAATCATAAACTGTGACTATCCAAGCACATTATGTTTACAAAGCAGAACCTTCTAGTTCCAAACTTAGATATCACCAGGCAACTTAACTGGCCCAATTATGAAAGTACCATGCCTCTATTGAAACACCATTCTGGGTTGGTCTGGAGGAAGTCGATTGTGGCCCCTAGGCTATACATAATTTACTTTGGCTTAATAAACATGATAGAAATACCTTAATAAACTTTATTACTTTTCACTCTCTGAGAATATTGGATGACCTTAATAACTCTAGTGGTCTCCTCCACCCCCTAGTTCCTCTACTATCTATCCTCTGCAACCCCTCCTTCCCCCAAGAATTGAGCCACTAGGCGCTTTAAGGCCTCATAAACACTGCTGCTCCTAAACTCGTGTTTTTTGCCAAAGCCCCTGAAGTCAATAAAAGCCTATTGGGTTAATTTATTAAAACTGGAGCATGCTAAATCTGGTGAAGCTCTGCATAGAAACCAATCAGCTTCCAGGTTTATTTATCAAAGCTTAATTAAACAAACTAAAGTTAGAAGCTTATTGGCTACCATGCACAGCTGCATCAGATTTTGCACGCTCCAGTTTTAGTAAATCAACCCCTATGTGTCCATGCACACATAGGCTTTTACCAGAGTTTAGGAGCAGCAGAGTTTAGAGGCAGTGAAATTCTCCTCTACTGAATGCGGAAGAATCATGTTCAGATTTTGACAGAAAAATGCCAAACGCGGCATGATGCGTTTAGCACTTGGGTGTTTTTCATTTCATTTCCAATAAATTATTTACTCTGGCCAATGAAAAAAAAAAAATGCCCAAGAGCTTGATGTGGGTAAACGCTTGTAAATGCAGTACACATATTTACCTGCGTCAATCGTTTTATTTATTTTTAATGTCTAGTGTGTGTGTACCCTAAGACTCTGAATTGTGGTCGGTCAAAGTTCTTCTGCCACAGAGATAAAATCCTTTCCCTGATCTACAAAGAAAGTTCAAGCCACCAAACTCTGAACTATATCTTCTGTATATTTACATGTTAAACACTATTTTGCCACCACGGTTCAGGTTGCTTAGGTTGTTGGTACTATCTTGACTTATACTCTTGACCCCTTTTGAATCTAAATGTACAGTTAGACTGATCCACACTCTCTGGAGCAAATTCCCCTGCTTTGACACCCTATCCCTACAAGTCACTCCTACACCGCATGGTTGGCTTGATTCTTTTGATTTTCTACCAAACAGCTTAAATTGGCACCTACTAGATTTCTAAAATATTCACATATTTTAGCAGATACTAATAGTTGTCAGGAAACCCCTCCAGCCAGCACTCCCCCTTTCCCTTTTACCTAACTCGTCCACCCCCTTTTCTCTCTTACTCCCCCTCCCCCCCAATCTGACTGTCCTTTAACCTAACCCATCTCCCATTGAGTTTAGATTTGGAATGTGACTAAATCATGCTCAAAAAATGGAATAGCCATATAGACTAACTACGAAGTATTACTCAGATCGTACATGGTACCAAACGATTGGCCCATGCAATTTCAGGTCACCCATCTGTTTTCTTTTGGGGCTATGCCAAACTGGACACCTTCTATACGTGGTGGTCATGCTCTGGGATTGTGGCTACAAGTGTACAGAATGCTTCATATCCTTTTCCAAGATCACTGCCAGTGGTACCAATAGGAACACTTTTACATTTAAAACCACATGGGATGTCCAAGTTTATGATCCACATTCTTTCAGTCATAAAGAAACAAATGATAGCTGCAGACCTAAGAATGCTATTCCAGGCACTTTGTTCAAACCATTAATAGTATAGCTGGATCTATGATGTCTAAATCTGAAGATCACCACCTCCTAAAGGCGTTTGACCATGAATTCTTTTAAAAAAATAAGTTGCGCTGATGATCAAAAATGTGAGTACAAAATATAGATGAGTATTAACAACTAATAAAGTCCATCCTTTGAAGTAACATCAATGTGGCAATAAATGACAATACACCCAAGAAACATGATGTGTAAAGGGATAACTTCCACCACTGATTTCACTACTGCTGACTCCCTATGATCTCCTATTACGGGAGATCACAAACGATTTTGGCTTTATACCCAGCGGGGGCCTTTTAATAGACACAGCAACAGCATCTTCATAAGCTTCCATCCCCCATAGAGGGCATAATGGCACAGGATCCTCAAAAAGAAATGAAAGAAACGGAGGGAGACAACAGGAAGTGAGAGGAAATCTAGTAGATGCTTAAGAAGACGCTGTTGCTGTGTCCATTAAATGGCCCCGGCTGGGTGTAAAGCCGAAAGAATTTGTGATCTCCCGTAATAGGAGATCATAGGGAGTCAGTGTCAGGTCACCTGAGTCCAGGTGACAGATGCACCCCGTTGGGGTCTAGAGTGCACCACAAGGTAGTGAACCCTATGGCTGACTGCTGCGAATGGAGCTCTAGGTTATACAGGAGAGCAGGTACTCTGTAGTACCAACACGGATGACACTGGGAGCTAGAGCATGAGATTTCCCAGGGCGCAGAATCAAGCCAGCGGGTGTTCATCAGAGGCACCTAGTGGTGGGGATGGATTTAGCTGCAGTCTGGCTCCAGGTCACGACCCCTAGGGCCTCCCAGCTCACGCTCACGGTAGACTACAGGGAGGTAGAGAGGAAGCAGCAGACTGCAACAACAAAGGATAGTCAGGGGATAGCCAAAGGCCGGGGCAACAAGCAGGTAAGGATAGTCAAGAACAAACCAAGATCACAAGTAGCACACGGAAGCCAAACACAAGCACGGCTGTCTTGCAGTGCACAAGTTAATATAGAGTTCCCTAATAGGGGCTGGGGTGGAGCCATGCTTTGAGGAGAGATTACTTAAGCAGCCAGGTGAGAGTGGCTGGCCTCTTAAGCTGAACACATGGAGAGGTAATCTGACAGACAAACATTACTGCCGAACCTTGACAGTCGGTAAGCAGCAGTGAAATCAGTGGTGGAAGTTATCCCTTTACACATCACATTTCTTGGGTGTATTGTCATTTATTGCCACGTTGATGTCACTTCACTGGATGGACTTTATTAGTTGTTATTACTCATCATATTTTGTACCTACATTTTTGATCATTAGCGCAACTTATTTTTTGAAAAGTGTTTGTTGCTGTGTGTATCTCACAGGAAGTTGCTGCTTTTTATTCACGTATTTACTTATTTCAGACAGCGCAGTATTATCTTTTTTCTTTTATAGTTTGACCATGAATAGCTTGATCCTTGGGATTTTTCACCAAACAACAGCTTAGATTGGCACCTACTAGATCTACAAAATATTCACATATTTGGGCAGATACTAATAGTCATCAGGAAACCCCTCAATCCAGTACCCCTCCATCCAGTACCCACCCCCTTTCCCTTTCATTTCCCAACCCCTTCATAAATATGACTTTCGGAGTTGAATTAACATGTTAAAGCTTATATGAGACTTTATTGGATGGTTAGAGATCTACTTATAAACTTGTTTTGTTAAAAATATGTAATTGGGTTAAATGGTGTTTTTGTTTTTCACTCCCGGTATCTCGTTTAATGACCCCGTGAATTTATTTAAGCCTTTGCAGTCATTACCATAAATGCCGGATTGGCAGCGACGTGTGCTTCATAGCCACCAGGACTCCACCTTGATCCAGGTACAAGACGCTGTGCTCCTCTTCAAAGATCTGAAACATACAACCTTCTTTAGGAATAATATGAGAGGAAAACAAGCGCTGCCATCAAACACAACCCTGTCCTCCAGACAGTTCAAAGTGGAAACGTCTCATCTGAGTTTTCCGCTGCTCCTGTGATTTCAGGAGACAGAAGGAACTTGGAGACGGGAAGCTGGAAAGCCTGCGGCTAGAGCCCCAATTTTACATGAAGAACGATCTGCAAATGCTTTTTAACTCTGAAACCAGGGTGGAGGACTGGGGCCTCTAAGCTCTTTTGTCTGCTAATTACGATCTGAAATGCACGATGGCACAGCTGAACAGCAGCAGGAGGATGGCGCAAAACACTGTGATCTCTGCAATGTTTTTACCAACGGGAATAAACTGTTTTCAAAGCAGCCTTTCCTGGAAGAAACATGTAAGCTGCCATTGCCACCTCCTTGATCTGCAAATGCTAGTAATCTGGCTCAGTGTTTCTCAACTCCAGTCCTCAAGGCGCTCCAACAGGTCATGTTTTCAGGCTGTCCATTATTTTGCACAGGTGATTTGATCAGTTTCACTGCCTTAGTAATTACCACAACCATTTCATCTGAGGGAAATCCTGAAAACATGACCTGTTGGGGCACCTTGAGGACTGGAGTTGAGAAACACTGATCTGGCTGTTATCCCAATCCTCTTCTTTCAATGCATTACCTGAACAGATATGTAGCTAAGAACTAAGGGCGGGCCAAATTGGCAGGGTTTGCTTTAGTAAAATTTTGGTTACATTTTTTACAGTTCTGTAGAAATTAGCAATTATGGCAAAGACAAATAATTATTTTTTTTTTGCTTAGCTCAAGGAATAACTTTCAATAGCTTACAGCAAGGTAGCTTCTCTGCTATGCATGAAACCCCTGACCCAAAATCTGGGCATCTATGAATGAGTTAGCACAGGATTCCCAATGAACATGCAAGAGGTGGCCCACTTCCATCCATGCTCTAGTCCCGAGGCGACCAGTGCTATATGTGGGCCCTAGTGTTGCCACCTCATCCCTTAAAAACCAAACACATATGAATTACACAGGCTCTGTGGATGATTATTGTGGTAATTAAACTCACTTGGTGCCTTATCTGCATTAAAGTAGCCTCAAAACCTGTGTAATTCATATGTGTTTGGGTTTAAAGGGATGAGGTGGCAACCCTAGTGGGCCCACAAACCTGTGGAGGTGTAGGGGGTGACTATCCCAGGCCAAGCTATGAGACTCTATGGTATCAGCTTCAGGCCTCTTTCATACAGGCAGCTAGGAGGCAATAAAAACAGGCCGGCTATCTAAAGTACACCCGAAGCAGGCTGTTCACATTCCGTGGCCATGGCAAACTGAACACAGCATGTTGCCATACTTGGCAATTCAAGTCACTGGGGCCAAGCCACACTTACAAGCCAAATGCTTGGCCTGTGGTTGCACATTTTAGCCCGATTATTCAGGAGCCGGCACAGTCACCTCCTGAACACCTGACCTAGCCTTAAGGGAGAGTCTGACTTAAGTGTTTTTTTTTTTTTTTTGTTTTTTGGATAGTGTACTTTGTTGTTTGATTTTTTTTTTTTCACAGTAAGGAGAGATAGTAATATAAAACATTTTAAGACAGTATGCAACATTTTTTTAGATATTTTTGTTTTTCATTTAATTTAATTTGTTTTAATTGAATGTTTTTTTTTTTTTTTTTTATGGTACTACCTTTTAATCTTTACTGTCAGTTTGTAAAATAACAAATCACATGACTTTGTTTTCCAAAAAAGATTCATAATTCTTGTTTCATTTCTGACATGGTGATCAGTGCCTTCATTACTAAACAAACCATATCTGTTTTTTTTTAACCCCCTATCCCAACCTTCGTATAACAGGTTATGTTCAGCAAATGCTGACAGACCAGCAAGGGTTGGCATGTTTACTGTTGTGCTTTGTCATCCAATAGTTAGCATGCACAGTGGAAAAACATGCTTTGCCCCCGTACATCTGCAGTTCAGAAAATGTCAGCAACCCATAAATTTTTTTTTAATTGAATTGCATTACAACTAATTCATAAATCAGCTTTTGTGCATGTATTTTGTTGTTTGGCTTTTTTAAAACTGTAAGTGAGAAAAAAGCAGTGCAAAAATAATAATGTTTTTGGACTTTTACAGAATTTGTGTATTTTTTTAGTTTTAGATAATAAAATTCCCCAAAAGACAAAAATATATTTGGTGTGCACTGTCTCTTTTTTTATGCTTTTGCACTTTTTTATACTTACTGTAAGTTGGTAGGCTTTAATAAGTATTAAAACCAGAGAATCAGCATAACAGCCAGACAATACTCATTTTCAGAGGAAGGTGAGCAATAGATTTCTGAGAATATTTCTAAGTGTAACTAATAACTATTTTTTTTTTTTTTTTGTACAGTTTTTTTTTTTTTTTATTTATTTAAATTGTTACTAAATCCACAACAGTAAAACAAGTCTGTTTATGCTGTAAAGCATGCTTGTTATACTCACTGTGGAACCTAAGGTGTTACTCCTCTGCATTGTGTAAAAGACTGTTTGATCCTGTCTTCTCTGATCCTCCCCTTCTTCCACAGTCCCCAAACCATCTCCTGATAGAACAGGGCCTTGGAAGTACTCTGCACATACTCAGTTTGGTGTGTATTGCTAGAGTTTTTTTTTCGTAGAGTGCATGTGATCAGCACAGGGCCAATCAGCACTCAGGGGTCAGGGGTCCTGCAGCCTCATAGGACAATCAAAGTAGAATGAAAACTCCTCCTACAAGCTTTAACCAGATACTGATAGAAGTCACAAGACTGCTTATATACTGCTAATGAGAAAAGTTATTTAGCAGTTTATATTTACTAAAATAATTGCATTTCCATGTTCTGTGTACTGTGGGAGATCAGATATAGTGAATGCAGAGTGTCCTGGGTTTAGTAACACTTTAATTTCATGTTACCATTTAGAATGGGGGATTAAGACATTTTTACTGGATCTTTTTTTTTTTGCTGTATGGTTTGCTGAAAGGTATAACTAAATCCCAGCTAAGGATACGTTGGGTGATTTTGTTGAAACTGATTTTATTTTGTTAAAAGTGCTTTAAATTTTGTTGTACATACTGCTTTGGAAAAATTGGCTTGAAAAGAAAAATCACATGGCTTTGTTTTCTAACAAAGCTTTGCAGTTCCCATGTCAGCACTGATAGACATTATGATCCATGCCTTTGTTGATAAAGCCATATCCATTTTTTACATTTTTGTGGGCATGTTCCAGCGGATGTCGGGAATCAAGCTGAGCTATCTATATAGGGGATTTAGGTGCCGCTCAGGTAGAGAGATAAAGTTCAAATAGACCACTATGAGTGCAGGCAGGGACAGGGAGCTGGTCCTAGCTCCAAGCTGCAGCAATGTCAAAGGAAAAGATTAACTTGAAATATTTTATTGGATTTTGAAAGTATGACAAGATACAATTATACATCAGACAAGTCAAAAGGAAAAGATTCATAAGCCGCACGTCATGAAGCAGACCCATGTGCATGGAGTGAGATGAATGGCAGCCTTAGCCCGGACTCCAGCCAGGCATGGCGTGGCCTGGCTGGAAATTGGGCTGAGGCTGCCATTCATCTCATTCTATGCATATGGGTCTGCTTCATGATGTGCAGCTTATGGACCTTTTCCTTTGACTATCCACATAGGAACTAGAGCAGGGGCGGATCCAGAGTCTAGTCTCGGGAGGGGCACTGCCAGAAAATCAGTTTTCTTTGTGGGCAATTTATCTTGGAAACCGCATGCGTTGCAGTCTTGCAGAGCCTCTTATGGGACCCCCTCTAATGGCCCCAGGCCCTTGGGCAGTGCCCGAGTGCCCGATGGGTCTGTCCGCCCCTGCTCATTGAACAGTCCGCATTCAGTGAAAGTTCATGCACTGCAAAGTTTGCAGTACATGAACTTTCACTGAATGTGGACTGTTTAATGAGCTTGTTGCACAAATCACTTTATTACACTTTATTAATGATATCTATGTCTATGCATATTTATAATTGATTTAATCCATATTGAGCACTATAATTGATGCCTGACACACACGCACAATTGTACATGATGATGACTTAAGCCATCATCACGTGCGATTGTGCGTGTGTGCCAGGCCCAAGCAGCCAATCAAATATAGTGCTCAATATGGATTAAATAAATTATAAATATGCATAGACATAGACATAATTAATAAAGTGTAATAAAGTGATCTGTGCAACAACTGTTCACAAATCCCTTTATTACAGTTTATTTATGACATCTATGGCTATGCATATCTATTTAATCCACTGAGCACTATATTTTGCTGCTTGCTTCTGGTTGGCAGTTGGCCCACACACATGAATATGATCACGATCAAGAAGTAGTACCTGGCTGCTATCCTTGGTGCTGCTGCTGGGGGTTTTCCGTTGTGCCCTCAACCATTCCTTCTCCTCCTCACCTCATGTCACATTCCCCGCTCCTCCGTGGAGAAGATGATGCCGCGCAGAGGGACACTGTTATAATGGAGGCGCCTGCCACTCGCCTCCCCAGGCCAAAAAGCAATTGCTGTGCCGGCGCCGTGCTCCTGCAGGCCGGCCGCGGCGCTGGGAGCTACATGGTTGCGGGAGGCGGCTGCGGGAGGACGGGTGAAGGTTTTTTCGTGCTGGGTGGCTTTTTGCCGCCCCCCATGGCGCCCATGGCTGCCATACCCCAGATACGCCACTGCCGACGTGACTCTCTGACGTCACTCGTTGCTAGATGCCGGGCGGCCCCGGCGTTAGCAACGAGTGCAGGGAAGAGGCTCCACCCACCCCTCCTCCTAGTATCCTGGTCAGTCAGTGTAACTACATTAGACGAGTCTCTCTCTCTGCGCCGCTGATCGGCTGATGTGAGAGAGAGACTCGGGCAGAGGCAGCAAGTGAGTGTGACAATGACATGTGAGACATGTCAGTGCGACTATTTCGGGGGGGGCAATTGCCCTGTTGCCCCCCCCCCCCTGGATCCGCCCCTGAACTAGAGATTGGCGTACACCGATGACATTGAAATCCATGTTTATTATAAAAAATGACTGCAAGTGCTACAGTCACAGTCTCCACCCTAGGACTGCTCCATCTGATGCATTTCACCCAATAGGGCTTAGTCATAGAGATGAGGGAGGGCCTATTGTGTGAGACATGCCATGTAGGGTGGTCCTATGGTGGGGACTGTCATTGGATTATTTGTGGTTGTTTTTGTAGCACCCTCACGCTAGGTGCTAGGGTACATAGTAGTTAGTGTAGGTAAATTTGGCTTGGCTGGCAGCCAAGCCTGGGCTGAATCTGGGTCAAGGCTGAGTGACTCAGGGAGGCTGGATGACTCATCAAGCATCTCTGGTGACTCCCCTTGCTTTTCTGGAAACTTGGAGAAGCTTACAGAAGCAGAAGGTGGAGTCTAGGAGGAGCTGCTTGGAGTATTGATGAGGGCCCCATCCCACCCCCAGCAGAGTGGTCTGGCAGGGGGCAGGACCTAATAAATATTCATGGGTCATGCCAGCAGGGGCAGTTGGGTGGAAGAGGGAAAAGGAGTGCTGAGGAGGCTTGAGCCCTTGAGAGTGCCCCCTAGGCTGGGCTTGGGTGCTGGAGGGACCCTCTACATCACACAGAGGACACCCTTCCTGGAGGCAAGGAGAGGACAGCAGGAGCTGGTCAGCAATCCAGGAGTTCTCCAGAGGAGTCAGCAGGGTGGGCTGGTGAGTGAGCAGTCTGGGAGGACTGTGGAGAAGTAGCCTGGAGGGCTAGTGAGAAGGGCAGCTGCAGCCAGGTGGGCTGGCAATGCCTGAAGAGGTGGTGCTAGGATCAGTACCCACAGGGATGGAAGCTGAGCACTGGACTTTTTGCTACACATTTAAAGGGGTCTCGGGTTCCTATCTATAACAGGCTGTTGCTCTATGATCTGAGTGCTGTGTCAGGGTCATCTTTGTCAAGTGTACCAGTGATGTTCTGCAAGGAAATTAGTGCTGGAGGAAAAGAAGAAGAGTACTGTACATAGGAAGAGTTGTCCCTGAACAGTTTTATTTGAAGTCAAGTGGGCATCCCATAATATCCCTAATCCCCATCCAAGTTTTATCCCCTCAATAAAATACAAAAAACAAAGGTCTGTTTCCTGTCTCAAGTGTGCCTGTGGAAATTTGGTGTGCCTGGCTGATTCCCGGCACTCAAGTTCGAATGGCAGCCCAAGGGAGCAGCTTGGTTTAGAGAGGAATCTGTTAACGTCATCCAAACCCATAAAGGCCGCTTTAATTTTTTTTTTTATTTAATTTTTTTGTTATTGAATTACATTGTGACTTTGTGATTATTTCACCAATTAGATGTAAACAATCATATCCCAACTGTTATTTTCCAAGTATGAATCCCATTAGTTGTTCTGACTCAAGAGGAACAGTTTTTAAGATGACTCTTTCACAAAAAAAAAAAAAATCACCCTATAAAAAGAGTAATAGCACTCATCTATCATGCAGTTGGAGATCTCTGCTCTCTTGCAAGTCAAAGAATCCTCAGCAACCACCACTTGGATGCTGGCACCCCCCTGCTGCACACCATGGTTCCACCCACCGGATGCTACATCACTACTATGTCTCTGCAGATATGTAGTCATCTAGTGGCCAGGAGCCAGAACCACAGCATGCAGCGGAGGGGTGTCTTGGCTTTCTAAGAGGCTGAAGATTCTTTGGATGGTTTAGGTCTGCAAGAGAGTAAAGATAAGATCCAATACCCACCACGCTGGTTTATGTAAAAATATATATTTTTTTATTTTTTACTTGCCTTCATCTGGCAATACATCCTACAACTTAAAGAGGAACTTCATTCTGCTCACATAATTTGTAATAAAAACATCTCTGCCATTCTGAAGCTTCCCTCCAACCACTTTGCAAATTATTTTATATATATTGTGATTCTGTACTTGCCAAATATGCTGCAAAAATCTCCCTCCACTGAGTCTGGCTGCAATCATTTTAACTGTGGGCAGTTAAAGCTGCTGCCTGTTCACTTCCTGGTTTTGCACAGACACACAGAGTCACACCTCCAGCTCTGCAACTCTCATTGGCCCTCTTATGACTCATCCCCTCTCCCTTTCTGGCAAATTCTCAGAGTGAGAGAGAGAGCTGTGCATGATGTCATAAGCCTAGGCTAATGACCAGACAAGAAACAGGAAGTGGGCTGTATAAGATATTTACTGGCATAAAAAAAAATGTTTTACTATCCAAAGTTAAAACAACAACAAGGGCAGAAGATTTAATAGATGAAAAGATGAAAAAATTACTGAAGTTCCGCTTTAATTGTGTAATCTCCTTTATATTCACCAACAAGTATGTGTTGATACTTATCTATTCAATGTATATCGAGCCAGACTGACCCTTATCATTGACAGTCATTGGTGGATCTAAAGGAGGTTGTACAATCAGGTTGTAAGGTATATCATCAGCTTTTACACAGGTTGCTCTTAAAAGTGAGACCCAGTGTGATTATAAGTGCGTGTGACCGCCTTCTATTGCGGGATTTCTCCAGCGTACAGTCATATGTAAATATTTCATTTCAGAAAATAAATTGAGCAAGTTCCCTGGGATTTCATGTCCCCCCCAGTTATGATAGATCTTCATCAGGTTTTGCCGTTTGTGAATGCAGAGCCGGATTGCCGGTCCCATCTCCGATCCTTTCCCAGACATCCGCCTGGGACTCCTGTCACTCATGGGTTCAGCAGTCAAGAACGCTTTGCGTCAGGTGACATATGTCACCATTAGCGCTACCTGTCTCCACGTATTGCCTGCGTCCGAGGAAATGAACATGCTGATCTCATTTTCTGTGAGCTCCGAGCCGATATTCCCTGTGGTAGAAAGCAGAGAAAGAGGCAGACGTTTACTAGAGCATCGGATGGGTTGTGATATATATATATATATATATATATATATATATATATATATATATATATATATATATATATATATACATATACACACACACAGTGGGTAAAATAAGTATTGAACATGTCACCATTTTCCTAGGTAAAGGTTCTAAAGATGCTATTGACATGAAAATTTCACCACGTCAGTAACAGCCCATGCAATCCATACATATAAAGAAACCAAAACAAATAAGTTGAGAAATGAAGTTGTGTAATAAAAACAGAATGACACCAGGAAAAGTATTGAACACGTGAAGAAAGGGTGATGCAAAAATGCATGGAAAGCCAAGACACTAGCTGAAATCTATCAGTAAGAAAGCAATCCTGCCCCTTGTCAGTGCAAATTAATATCAGCTGGTTCAGTCTCAGTTGATGGCCTATAAAAAGGTGTCTCATTACCGAGATGTCACACAAGAAACATCTCATGATGGGTAAAAACAAAGAGCTTTCTCCACACCTTTGCAATCTTTGCAACCTCACAATTTTGTAAATATTTTATTTTATCTTTCATGTGACAACACTGAAGAAATGACACTTTGCTACAATGTAAAGTAGTGAGTGTACAGCTTGTATAACAGTGTAAATTTGCTGTCCCCTCAAAATAACTCAACACACAGCCATTAATGTCTAAACCGCTGGCAACAAAAGTGAGTACACCCCTAAGTGAAAATGTCCAAATTGGGCCGGAAGTGTCAATATTTTGTGTGGCCACCATTATTTTCCAGCACTGTCTTAACCCTCTTGGGCATGGAGTTCACCAGAGCTTCACAGGTTGCCACTGGAGACCTCTTCTACTCCTCCATGACGACATCACGGAGCTGGTGAATGTTAGAGACCTTGTGCTCCACCAGCTTCCATTTGAGGATGCCCCACAGATGATCAATAGGGTTTAGGTCTGGAGACATGCTTGGCCAGTCCATCATCTTTACCCTCAGCTTCTTTAGCAAGGCAGTGGTCATCTTGGAGGTGTGTTTGGGGTCGTTATCATGTTGGAATACTGCCCTGCAGCCCAGTCTCTGAACAGAGGGTATCATGCTCTGCTTAAGTATGTCACAGTCAGGGGAGCCATGGCACCATGGTTGATATGGTGTCAGGGTGATCGAAGTGCATTGTTTCTATTGTTACATTGTAATATATAATCAAGTGGTTCATGTCACTTGCCACCGTCGCCTGTCACAAGATGCAGCTTTTAAACTTGCCACCGTTACCTGCCACCAGATGTGGATTGTCACTTGTCACATCACCTGTCACCATTTGCAGATTGCCACGTCACCTGCCACCATTTGCAGATTGTCACTTGCCACGTCACCTGCCACCATTTGCAGATTGTCACTCACCACATCACCTGCTACCTGATGCAGATTGTCACTTGCCATGTCACCTGCCACCATTTGCAGACTGTCACTTGCCACATCAGCTGCCACTAGATGTGGGTTGTCACTTGCCAACTGATGTGGATTGTCACTTGCCATGCCTGCCAGTTCCACCAAATGTGCATTGTCGCTGCATTGGTGGCAGGCTGGCAGCGCTGGTTCATTTAGTGAGGGCAGGAGAGCAGAGATGCGGGGCGGCAGTGAGAGATGATGTCATCTCTGCTCCCCGCTGCATCTCCGACATTGAAGAGGCCCGCGCTGTGAGGGCGGAAGAGCGCTGATGTGTGGCAGGCAGTGAGAGATGATGTCATCTCTCTGTTCCCCGTCGCACATCGCTCCCACATTGAGGTGGCTGGCTGTGAGGGCGGAAGAGTGGTGACGTGGAGCAGGAGGAGAGAGATGATGTAATCTCTGCTCGTCCGCCTGATCGTCTCTCTCCTCTCATACACCTCATGCAGCCTGCCCGCCGCAGCTGCAACCTTTATTGTCCAAGAGCCAAGGACCACTTGTGGAGAGCTTCAGAAAGACCTGGAATTAGCAGCTACAACTGTTACAAAGAAAACACTAAGTAATGGACTCAACAGCCATGGCATGTATGCACACTCACCACGCAAGACTCCATTGCTGAAGGAAATGTATGTTGAAGTTTGTTTAAAGTTTGCTGCACAACATGTAGACAAGCCTGTGAAATACTGGGAGAATATAGTCTGGTCAGATGAGACCAAAATTGAACTCTTTGGATGCCATAATACACACCTTGTCTGGAGGTATAAAAATATAGTAAAAATCTGCTGTCATCTACCAGGATGATGAAAATGAAACGAGGGTGGACATTTCAGCAAGACAATGATCCCAAACACAAAGTCAGGGAAACTCACAATTGGTTTCACAGAAAGAAAATAAAGCTGCTAGAATGGCCCAGCCAATCATCTGACTTGAATACAATAGAAAATCTACGGAAAGAAATAAAGATCAGAGTTCATAGAAGAGGCCCACGGAACCTTCAAGATTTGAAGACTGTTTGTGTGGAAAAATGGGCCAAAATCACACTGAGCAATGCATGGGACTAGTTTCTCCATACTGGAGGCGTCTTGAAGCTGTCATTACCAACAAAGGATTTGTATGAAGTAATAAATAAAATTCAGGTAGCGTGTTCAATACTTTTTCCCTGTGTCCTTCCATTTTTTTTTTCCATGTACAGGACATGCATTTTGTAGGTATAGAAAAAAAAAAAAATACAAAAAAAGAAAAGTCGAATGCAGCTGTCTATTTCTTTAATAGTAATTAATTTCTCAACCTCACTTCAAATCAGCCTCCTAGTCAGCAGCATCCTAGTATCCTAGTAGGCAGATCCCTTGAGCCCTTGACCCCGAAATGCATCAAGGGGGCCTATGCGCTGACGTCAGTATCATCGCATCCTCGTGGCAGGAGTGGTGAATGAATATGTGGGTTCTTTTGGCCATATTTGTTTATGCTGCAGCTTTTGTACTTGATTTTAAATAAACTACTACACTATACAAGCATCTTTAGGCTCCACGGGTGAGATTTCTTTTGCATAGTTCTTGAGTTTTTTGAGGACCACCTTTCCACCAATACACAAGGGCGAGATGTCTCTTTGCTTCAGAGTATGACCCAAAGGCGCATTATGGTTTAATATCTGGTGAGTGTACAGATTGGTGGAGGTGCACGGGTGTGACAAACTTTTCCCAAGCACATTGGGTGATGTTTATCCCATATTGGAAGTTTATCTTATGCTGGATTTTATTCAATTTCTGGTGAGTGGTTAGATATGTCACGCACATTGTTGGAATTATTCTGGGTGACACTTAAAGTGGATGTAAACCCAAAGTCATCCTTTCTAAACTACTGCCATAGTGGTTATCTATAAGGATATACATGCCTCCTGCATGTATCTTTACCTGTCAAATGTCTCCCCTCTGTCTGTTATGAGACCCGAAAAACTGCAGATTCTGTGGGTGGGTCTGTTGTCTGGAGCTCGGTGGGTGGAGTCGTGATGTCAGTAGACTCGCCGCCCACCTCTAAACTCCCCTTGGCCAGGCATCAATGTTTCTTACACTGAACTTCTGCTGATCTTGTGGATTATGCCCCTTGATCGCTAACATCCAGTAAAAACCCAGGAAAGTCACCACATGATCATACTGAGTTGTGGAGCAGCCAATCCTGGGAGAGCTGGAGAAGAAAGAAGGAGGGGATCTGAAGTACACAGAATGCCTCTCTCACACTGGTGCATGAGATATGTAAATCACCTGTCACTCACAGCAAAGGGGAGAAACAGACATCTATGTCTCTGTCTGACTGTTTTTATCTCACTGAAAAAAAGATAAGAGGACTGCTCAGAGATGGATTAACTCTTTGTGGCAAGACTGGGCACAGATGACATGAAATCCTATACTGTACAAGGTGCAAGCCTTAATTAAAAACATTTTTTTCAGGTTTATATCCACTTTAAGACTTGGTGAAATCCAGTCACAGATTCACACATTGGGACTTTATTTATACTAGAGGACTGTTATGTACTGTTTTACTATACGCAGGAAGCGCTGCACATTTCTTGTTGTGATAGGAACATGTATTATATTGCAGTTTACCAATTCTTAGATGTGATGGCTGCATTAGTTTTTCTTTTTAGGCTTTCTTTCTTCTATTTTGATCTGGTGATGGGACCAGTAAGTCTGTTGTTTTTCACAAGCTCAAGCTCTCCAGCAGAATGTATCAGTTTACATGGATGAGACAAACCATTTAACACTGGCAGGGGTGCTTAGACTGGTCAGCTTATATTTATTCATGCAAAACCTGTATCCCAAAAGGGAAAAATAATGGTTTGCTGTAACTTATTATGAAGTGTGAGCTGGAGTTTGGCTTCAATTTCTTAGTGTATCTACAGTGCCTTCAAAAAGTATTCACTCCCCTTGGCTTTTTACCTATTTGTTACATTACAGCCTCTAGTTCAATTTTTTTAAAATCTGAATTATATGTGATGGATCAGAACACAATAGTCTAAGTTGGTGAAGTAAAATTAGAAAAATATATACATAAAACTATTTTTCAGAAATAAAAAACTGATAATTGACATGTGCGTCTGTATTCACCCCCTTTGTTATGAAGATCATAAAAAGTTCTGGTGCAACCAATTACTTTCAGAAGTCACATAATTAGTGAAATGATGTCCACCTGTGTGCAATCTAAGTGTCACATGATCTGTCATTACATATACACACCTTTTTGAAAGGCCCCAGAGGCTGCAACACCTAAGCAAGAAGCACCACTAACCAAACACTGCCATGAAGACTAAGAACTCTCCAAACAAGTAAGGGACAATGTTGTTGAGAAGTACAAGTCAGGGTTAGGTTATAAAAAAAAATCAAAATCTTTGATGATCCCTAGGAGCACCATCAAATCTATCATAACCAAATGGAAAGAACATGGCACAACAGCAAACCTGCCAAGAGACGGCCGCACACCAAAACTCACAGACCGGGCAAGGAGGGCATTACTCAGAGAGGCAGCACAGAGACCTAAGGTAACCCTGGAGGAGCTGCAGAGTTCCACAGCAGAGACTGGAGTATCTCTACATAGGATCACAATAAGCCATACCCTCCATAGAGTTGGGCTTTATGGCAGAGTTGCCAGAAGAAAGCCATCACTTTCAGCAAAAAACAAAACGTCACGTTTTGAGTTTGTGAAAAGGCATGTGGGAGACTCCCAAAATGTATGGAGGAAGGTGCTCTGATCTAATGAGACTAAAATTTTACTTTTTGGCCATCAAAGAAAAACCCAACACATCGCATCACCGAAAGAACACAATCTCTACAATGAAACGTGGTGACAGCATCATGCTGTGGGGATGTTTTTCAGCAGTCAGGACTGGGAAACTGGTCAGAGTTGAGGGAAAGATGGATGGTGCTAAATACAGGGATATTCTTGAGAAAAACCTGTACCACTCTGTGTGTGATTTGAGGCTAAGACGGAGGTTCATCTTTCAGCAGGACAATGACCCCAAACACACTGCTAAAGCAACACTTGAGTGGTTTAAGGGGAAACATGTAAATGTGTTGGAATGGCCTAGTCAAAGCCCAGACCTCAATCCAATAGAAAATCTGTGGTCAGACTTAAAGATTGCTGTTCACAAGCGCAAACCATCCAAGTTGAAGGAGCTGGAGCAGTTTTGCAAGGAGGAATGGGCAAAAATCCCAGTGGTAAGATGTGGCAAGCTCATAGAGACTTATCCAAAGCGACTTGGAGCTGTGATAGCCGCAAAAGTTGGCTCTACAAAGTATTGATATTAGAGGGTGAATAGTTATGCACATTGACTTTTTCTGTTATTTTGTCCTTTTTTTTGTTTGCTTCACAATAAAAAAAAAACATCTTCAAAGTTGTGGGCATGTTCTGTAAATTAAATGATGCAAATCCTCAAACAATCCATGTTAATTCCAGGTTGTGAGGCAACAAAACATGAAAAATGACAAGGGGGGGGGGGGTGAATACTTTTGCAAGGAACTGTAAATCTGCTAGTACTTTTGACACTCCCCCTCCCCCTGGACTGAGAATGCTGCTGTTTGGTGTACCTCCTGTGCTCATTCCTCCAGGCTTGTGTCTCATTAATACAGGAGGTGTCTTACTGGCCAGATCACCAGGTGAAAACCGAGGGAAAAAAGCCAAAGAAAAGAAAAGAAATGCAGCCACCACATCTAATGATTGGTAAGCTGTAATATACCGTATTTATCGGCGTATAACACGCACAGGCCTATAACACGCACATTCATTTTAAGAAGGAAGTTTCAGGAAAAAAACTTTAATTTTAAATAAGGAACTTTGTGTCAGTGCCCATCTACAGCCTCACCATTGCCATCAATGCAGCCTGATCAATGCCCAACTGCAGCCTCACAAGTGCCATCAATGCAGCAGCCTCACCATTGCCATCAATGCAGCAGCCTCACCATTGCCATCAATGCAGCAGCCTGATCAATGCCCATCTGCAGCCTCACCATGGCCATCAATGCAGCAGCCTCACCATGGCCATCAATGCAGCAGCCTCACCATGGCCATCAATGCAGCAGCCTCACCATGGCCATCAATGCAGCAGCCTCACCATGGCCATCACTGCAGCCTGATCGATGCCCATCTGCAGCCTAGAGGGGACAGGGAGGGGGGGCCGAACGAGCGCCGACAGATTACATACAGTGATAATCTCCTATGATAGACAGAACAGTGGTCCAATGGTAGCCCAGGAGACTGGGCTTCCTATTACAGAGGCCACCAAGTAAACAGGAGATTCTCACTGTATGTAATCTGACGGCGCTCGTCCCCCATCCCCCCTGTCCCCTCCGAGGCAGCTAAAATTGAAGTATTGGCGTATAACACGCACACGCTATTTGCACCCGATTTTCATGGTGAAAAAGTGAGTGTTATACGCCAATAAATACAGTATTACATTTTTAGTTTTGAGTTTATTACCGCTTTAGTTTTGCTTTTACCATTGACTTAAAATTAATTGGATGCCAATACACCCTACGGTACTTAAAATTGTATGTGACCCTTTTTTTGTAACCCAATGCATGGCAAAGCATTACTATGTATTGTTGTCTTGTGTTGCCTAAAAAAACCCACCACAAAGCAGTAACATGTTTAGTGCATTCCTGTGTTGCAAAGTGTGACTGGCCTAAAGCTTTACTTTCTCTTGAATTCTATTGATTCGGGCACAACATTTTTGATTTCCCTGGTGGTAAAATTTCACCGGAGCAGAAACTATCAATTTCAGTTGTTGAGCTATTTAAGGAAAGTTTGCTTGAAAAGAAAAAAAAAATCCACTTTTATTAAATTGGAGCAGGCATCACTAAATGGTGGACTACGGTCATAGCACAAACACCAGATTTGGACCTTTGCTGGAAGACAATTTTACTGGCTGGACCTCCATAAATTTTAATTCAATACCCCTTACTTAAAGGATGTTTCTTTTATTTAATTTTCTTAGATTTTTTTCCCTTTGTATAACAAAGGCTATTACTCTACTTTCTCTCCAGATCAAAGGTTTTACATTTATAGGAACAAAATGAATGAGGAAATATGGTTAACGAGAGGCTAGTTGAATGGAGCTTATGTAACTTTCAGGAGCCATTTAAAGAATATTGTACCTTAAAGAGGAACTGCAGTCTGCTGACATATATTGTAATAAAAACATCTTTGCCATTCTGAAGCTTCCCTCCAACCACTCTGCATATTATTTTATATATACTGTGATTCTGTACTTGCCAAATATGCTGAAAAAACCTCCATCCACTGAATCTGGGTGCAGGCATTTTAAATGCGGGCAGCTGAAGCTGCTGCCTGTTCACTTCCTGGATTTACACAGACACACAGAGGCACACCTCCAGCTCTGCAGCTTTCATTAGCCCTCTTATGACTCATCCCCCCTCCCTTCCTGGCAAACTCTCACAAGAGTGAGAGAGAGAGCTGTGCATGATGTCATAAGCCTAGGCTAATGACCAGACAAGAAACAGGAAGTGGGCTGTATACGTTATTTACTGGCAGAAAAAAAAAAAGGTTTTACTATCCAAAGGTATAACAACAGGGGCAGAAGATTTAATAGATGGAAAGTTGAAAAACTATTATCGATCAATAGAATATGTGTTATCTGAAATTTCATCATGGAGTTTTATGGTGTGATGAAGGTTGGGTGGTAACGGGCTGTGGTATCAATGGCTGTACTGGACAGATAACCTTGTCACAATCCCTTTATTTTAGGTATCTCACAAAGCTTTTACTTATCTATAATGTGAGGGACCCAAGAAGAGGAGGATTGGGGCTGCTGTGTGCAAAACCTCTGCACAGAGCAGGTAAGTATAACATGTTTATTATTAAAAAAAAACAAAAAACTTTAATGTCACTTTAATGAGGGCTTCCAGCTGCTGATAAGCCCCCCCCCCCTTAATGACAGACCCCCCACAACCACTGGGCCAGGGTTGTGGGGGAAGAGGCCCTTGTCCTATTTAACTTGGGGGCAAGGTGCTTTGCCCATGATGAAGGTATGTGGCTTTGTATGGTTCAGGAGGGAAGGGAGGGCACACTCGCCCTGCCCTTTCCTGGCCAGCCAGTCTGCATGCTTGGATTGAAGTGATTCTAATGCCGCGTACACACGACCGGAATTTCGGCCCGCAAAAGACTGATGAGAGTCTCTCGTCGGAAAATGCGACCGTGTGTATGCTCCATCGGTCTTTTGCTGGCCGAATTCCAGCCAGCAAAAGATTGAGAGCATGCTCTTAATTTTTCGGTCGGGAAAAGTTCCTATCCCAAAATGTGATCATCTGTGGCAATTCCAACACGCAAAATCCCTACCCATGCTCGGAAACAATTCGACGCATGCTCGGAAGCATTGAACTTCATTTTTTCGACTTGTCGTAGTGTTGTACGTCACTGCGTTCTTGACGGTTGTAATTTCAGCAAACTTTTGCATGACCGTGCGTATGCAAGGCAAACTTGAGCGGAATCCCGTCAGAAAAGCCATCATATCTTTTTCGGATGAGAAAACCGATCGTGTGTATGCGGCATAAAAGTTCATTTTTTTAATAATAAACTTGTCATACTTACATACTGTGTGCAAAGGTTTTGCACAGAGCAGCCCCAATCCTTGTCAAGTCCAACGCTGCCACTCCTGGCTCCTCCCCCTTGACCAGTGCCCCCCATTGGCAAGCCGCTTGCTATGGGGGCACTGGTGCGTGCTCATTTCAGACCCCTGCTCTATGCGTCCATAAGACACATAGAGTCGTGGCTCGGCCCCGCTCTCTCCTCATTTGCTCACTGACTGTGATTGACAGCAGTGAGAGCCAATGGATCCTGCTGCTGTGTCTCAACCAATAACAGGGGAGAGACACAGGAAGGTCGAGGCTCCCGTGCAAATTGCTGAATCGAGAGGGGGCTTAGGTGAGTATAAGGGGGGGTCTGGGGATCAGCACACAGAATGTTTTTATACCTTCATGCATAGAGTGCATGAAGGTAAAAAGCCTTGAGCCTTTACAACCACTTTATAGGTCTGGTATGGACCTCTAAAAACAACCTTCATTTGGCCTTCCTCTTTGAATCAAAATAGTAACATTTCAATAAAATATGTGTCATCTGAAATTCCATCATGGCGTGTCATGGCATGTTGAAGGTTGGGCAGAAACAGGCTGTGGTATCACCGGCTGTACTGGAAAACAGATTACCTTGCAGCAATCCCTTTATTTTAAATATCTCACAAAGCTTTTACTTATCTGGAAATGTGATTCATACCTCTTGAGGTTTACAAGTTTCCATATTTTTTATCTTAACAGGCTGCGAGGCAAACAACGAGGGGGTCCGTTACCCTCATTATATCCACGCTGTGTTGTGTAATTACATGTGCACAAGTACCTGAAGCCACGATGATACCAGGTGCTGTATCCCGGCTGGCGATATTTCCAGTTGTGTACGGATTTTCAGATACCTTCAGATGTAGATGTAAAGAGCAATACGGCTGAAAAAGAAAAACAAGACAATAATGAATGTGGGTGTTAGAAAACCAACCTCTCTTGCTTCATCATATGATGTTCAGTGATTTGCCTTAAAAATGGATTCTTCTATGAGTTCCTAGGACCAGAAATGGGTTAAACTCCGGACACCTTAGACCTCAAAAGTGATCCGGTGTTAGCAACAGCTGAAATAATGTAGCCAACAAGAGGATCAGAATCCTGTCCATTATACAGTTTTCCCATGGGGGGTTCTGTCTAATAGGGTTGTCTGTTCTGGAAAAAAAAAAAGCTACATTCAGGCTAAAAAGGGATGAGCTAGGGTTCGGCCTGAACTCATGTTTGGCCAAAACCAGAACTAAGCTGTCAGTGCCAGCCTAAGCAGCTGCAAAAGGGAAATTTTCCTGCCCGCAGATGCACTTTCACAAAGGGGCGGGGTAGATTTTGACATTATTAACCTCATATGGCCCATGGTCATTGGTTAATGTCATTGTCTTAAGGCGGAACTTCACCCAAAAGGAGAAGTTCCTCATTTCTGCCTCCTTTGCCACTCCTCTCCAACCTTTGTCACATAGTTTTTTTTTGGTGGGCATTGGGGTCCTAGTTTTGATCAGTATCCACTTCTACTCAGATCGCCTAAGCAATTAGAGTGGACGTTCGCCTCCCCCATTCTCTGCCCGCAGCCTTTTGGAACACATCACAGGTCCCAGAAGGCTGCGGGATCATTCACAAGGTGCAGCACTAACTCAGTGGGCTGCCAGCTGTGAAGCTTCAAAGAGTCACAGCCGGCTTCCAACAGTAAAGATCCCGGCGCTGGGGACCCCAAGACTAGCGAAGAACCTGCCCAGGTGAGGATGGCATTGGATCCTTGGACAGGTAAGTGTCCTTTTTTGTTCCTAGGTTGAAGTTCCTATTATAAGGGAGACCTCAGCACAAAAAAATGGCAGATCTATTTCTTCTGTGAAACTGTATGTACATTTGTTTTGTGTGAGTAGGGGCAAAATCTAAGGTTATTAGTCTATTTTCTCTCCAGTTCGAATGTTCTTCATTTATAATACTAGAGTGAATCAGAGAAATACTGAATTATGACCACTAGATTGAGCTGATGATCATATTAAATAACTATTTGTGTAATGAATCAGCTACTGCAGAGAGTGAACTGCTATACAGAACTGATACAGCGTTGCAGAACGGTAACTCTGTTGTTTAACAAGTTTAGAGGGTCAAAACCCTGCACAGACCACCTAAGATAAATGACAAAGTTCAGTCTGTGCAACTTTGTATCAATTCTATATAGCAGTTCACTCTCTGCAGACGCTGATCCGTTATACTGTCTGTGATGAGCACAGGAATCTCCATAAACTTAGCAGAGGTCTTTCTCATATTGTTTCCTTTTCTGGTTGAAAGTTCTTAACCTATAGTTTCAAGCTATTTTCTATATTGGTCAAATAGTCTTTACCTCCTCTGGTCAAATATTCTTAAAGCAGAGGTCCACCCACCCCTGCAAAAATTAAAAGCCAGCAGCTACACATACTGCAGCTGCTGACTTTTAATAATAGGACACTTACCTGTCCTGGAGTCCAGCAATGTCGGCACCGCAGCTGATGTTTCCATCGGCTGTCTGGTGCTGCTGCCTCCATTGCCGGTAAGGGAACCCAGCAGTAAAGCATTATGACTTCACGCCGGGTCCCTACTGCGCATGCACGAGGCACCGCTGAACTCTTCTACTGGCCCGGTGGCTGGGGAAGGAGCCGAGCTGCTTATGTAATTAGCCGCGGCCCAGTGTCCTGCAAGTGGGGATAAGGGTACCTGTCAAAGACAGGTATCAGCTCCCCCTTCCCCCCCGAAAGGTGCCAGATTTGGCACAGGAGGGGTGGAAGAGACAAATGAGCGGAAGTTCCACTTTTGGGTGGAACTCCGCTTTAAGGCTGTTTTCTCTTATAAACAAATGTTAGGGAATAGACATGTGCACACTGAAATATTTCGTTTCGGAAATTCGTTTTCGTCCTAAAAATAAATTTATTTAGTTACTCCCGAAATTCGTTTTTATATATTTCGTTTTTCGTTAAAAATTGCATTCGTCCGAAAATCCAAATGAAGGTCGAATCTGTCATTGAAGGCTTATGGTGTCTGTCGAATGTTCAAAGAAGATTCGACAGAGCAGCTAAACTGTACGACGCCGTATAGTTTGCCTGCTCCATTGAATCTTCTTAGAACTTTCAACAGACATCATAAGCCAAAGTACGTGTGTACTTAATTCTAGCTATTTTACTGCTCCTCCTCTTTGGTTACAATCAGCCAATAACATTCATCATCATCATTATTTTTATTTATCTTTTCTCCCCTACGTCGAATCTTTTCTCCCCTACGTCGAATCTTTTCTCCCCTACGTCGAATCTTTTCTCTCTATATCGAATCTTTTCTCTCTCTTTGCAGAATAATCTTGGACTAATAGAGTTAAGGTTAGGCACATTCGACCACAGGTTTGATGGACACAGATTGTTATTGTCATCATCATGTCGAATCTCCTATCTATATCAAACTGTTGTAGCAACGAAAACGAAAATAAGCATTTGTTTATGTCGGATCTTTTGTTTTTCGGATTCTGCACTTTCGTTATCGTTTGTTAAAACGATAACGAAAATACCTGAAATTCTGACTGTCACGGAACGTCCCACACTCCGCTTGAGTGCTTCCGTCATATACCACTTCCTCCCAGTCTATATACAGATATTCCAACCTCTCTGAGCACAAAACAAGGCGACACTTGCATGTTGCTAACATGAACTCACTTTATTTAGAATCAAAATGACAAGACTTTATATGCCGTTGGAACCTCCTCTAACAATACAACTGTAACCTAATTAACATAATTAACATGAGCTAATTAACTAAAAAATTTACCCAGACCAGATGACAGACTTGTGGGCACTGAGCTTCACACAGTAGTATAAACACAATAGCTGGAGCTAATTACAATTAACAATATAAACAACAATCCCCCCCCTCCTCAGCCTATTCATCAACAGTTCGTCTCCTAGCCAGTCCTGGAGGCTAATGTGATCAGCTCACTCAATTAACATAAACACAGGTAGTTGGAGTTGATGACACCAGCATCTCCTCACAGGATGTGTCCCAACAGAATTAATCAGTCTTATCAGCAGGGGGCTGCTGGAGGAATCCCCCCTCCCTCTTCAGGGACACAGATCCCAGATGACCACAGCAAGGAGTCCCCAACAGAATCAAACAACATACAATACACACATATATACACGACTGAGTCCGATCAGCACAGTTCAGATCGGACCTCCAATTCACCCCACAAAGAGCACCGTTCCATTGAAAATCCAGGGCCCATAATCAAAAGGCAAGAGGCTCGCACCCAGTCCTCTCCAACAGCCTCTGTCCCGGCTAGGTCTGTCACACTGACAAAAATGCATTCGGACGAAAACGAATGTACATGTCTATTAGGGAATATTACATTCACCATGTGAAAGACATCACATGGAAACTAACATTTCACACATATTATAAACAATATATAGCACCTTCTAGCTAGTGTGCTAGGGTACATAGTTCAATTTTTAGTGTAGGTAAATTGGCTTGGCTGAGAGCCTGGCCTGGGTTGAATCTGGGTCAGCAATTAGTGACTAAGGGAGGCTGGATGACTCATTCAGACAGCTCTTCTGGTGCCTCCCCCTGTTTTCTGGAACCTTGGAGAAGCCCCCAGATGCAGTGGGTGGAAGCTAGGAGGGGCTGTTTGGAATATTTATGAGAGCTCCAGTCAATCCCCAGCAGAAAGGGGCTGGAAGAGCCCCTCATAAATAGTCATGAGCTTCCAGGTGCAGTGGGTGGAGGCTAGGAGGGGCTGTTTGGAATATTTATAAGGGCCCCAGCCAATCCCCAGCAGAAAGGAGCTGGAAGGGGGCAGGCCACCTCATAAATATCCATGAGCCATGCCAGTATGGGCAGGCAGGTGGAATATGGAGATGGAGAGCTAAGAAGGCTGTTGATCGCCCTTGAGGGCGGCCTCTAGTCTGGGGGGGTGACTTCGGGCCTGAGGCTCGGGTGCTGCAAGATTCCCCCAAAACACACAGAGGAAGCCCTACCTGGTGGCACGGGAGCAAGGAGAGGACAGCAGGAGCAGATTAGCTTGTCTGGGAGATCTCCTGAGAGTCAATCGGGTGGGCTGGTGAGTGTCAGTCTGGAGGACTGTGGTAGACAAGTTAGCCTGGAGCGCTAGTGCAAGGGGCAGCTGCAGGCAGGTGGGTTGGCAGTGCCTGAAGAAGTAGAACTGGGATCAGTGACCACAGAGAGGAAGTACTGAAAAGTGTGAGCTGTGTCACCCTAGCTGTTCTCTGACTCTGAGTGCCTGTGGAAATTCGGTGTGCCTGGCTGTGCAGGGTGGGGGATTACACTCTACTTGTGGCTCCTTATGGGATGCGCTACAAATACAAATAATGCAAATGTTGTATAAAGAGACTGTTATCTGTATATAATTGTTAGCAAAACACATAAAAAAACACACATAGTAGTAAAAGGACCACAAAACAGTTATCAGTGAGCTAATCTCCTAAAATATTTCTAGTTCTGTCCAGCTGCTTTTGTGATTCATAAACATCTATCAGACGGCACAGCCAGGATGGTGATACCACTTTCTCTGCACCACTTGCCTACCGTCCCACATTTTAAAGCAGAACTCTATTTAGCAATAGGGATGAGCCGAACACCCTCCGGTCCGGTTTGAACCAGAACATGCGAACAGGCAAAAAGTTTGAGCGAACATTCGAACCCTATTAAAGTCTATGGGACACAAACATGAAAAATCAAAAGTGGTAATTTTAAAGGCTTATATGCAAGTTGTTGTCATAAAAAGTGTTTGAGGACCTGGGTCCTGCCCCAGGGGACATGTATCAATGCAAAAAAAAGTTTTTAAAACAACCGTTTTTTCAGGAGCAGTGATTTTAATAATGCTTAAAGTAAAACAATAAAAATGAAATATTCCTTTAAATATTGTGCCTGGGGGTCCCCTTAGTCTGCCAGTAAAATGGCACATCTGTGTGATGTGTAGAACAGTGCCGCAGAAAAATAACATTTTGCTGCGGCACTGTAATTTAAGGAAAGAATGTAATTTAAACTTGCTCGCGGCTGTAAAGTATTGCCAGCTCCGTTAATATAGATTGAAAATCAAGTAAAAAATCTGCATGGGTTCCCCTCTGAGTCCATATCAGGCCCTTCAGATCTGGTATGGATTTGAAGGGGAACTATATGCCAAAATTAAATGCAGCCTGGTGTACAGGATGGGGGGGGGGGGCAAGCGAGTGCCCCTCCCCTCAACTATACCAGGCCACATGCCCTCAACATGGGGAGGGTACTTTGGGGTCCCTAAACTACCCCAGATCCCGCCCCCTCCTATGTGAATGGGTATCGGGTACATTGTACCCCTACCCATCCACCAAAAAAGTGTCAAAAAGTAAAAACCACAATAGACAGTTTTGGCCAATTCCTTTATTAAAAAAGAAAAAAAAAAAGTGTCCCACGATGTCCATCCATTTTCAATCACGCCGCCCGACGGACCCAAAAAATAGAAAAAAAAGAAAAAGAAAAAAATTGTGGGGGGGAGGCCCTTGTCCTCATCCACATGAAGACAAGGTGCTTTGCCCATGATGAAGGCATGTGATTTTATTTATTTCAGGAGGGGGGGCACATGCTCATCCCTCCCTTTGCCTGGCTGCCACTACACCAACTTGGGAAAACAACCTGGGAACAACTCAGCGGGCCCTTTGGGAATGAGCAGTCATGGATGAGCTGAACTGCCCTTTGGGTCTGGTATGAATTTTTAGGGGGGCCTCACATTTTTTTTTTAAGGGAAAGATTCCCCTTAAAATCCATACCAGACCAAAAGGGCAGTTTAGCTCATCCCTGACCTCTCATCCCCAAAGGGCCCGCTGAGTTGTTCCCAGGTTGTTTTCCCAAGTTGGTGTAGTGGCAGCCAGGCACACAGCAACAGTCACTCTTTCTGGTTCAATGAACAGTCTAGGGGTGTCTTTTTGATGTTTAATTGCAAATTGAACTTGGATAGGTTGCAGGGAGTTGTGGGATACTCCAGCAACGATGGACAATAAAAGGACACTCCTAACTTTGTCAAAGCTTCTTAGTTTAGTCCCTTTAGTAGCAGCTAAGGGAATGAGCAACACTGCAACACCAAAGGAAATGTCCCAATTTGAGAAAGCACTGGTACTGATGCACAAGGGTTAGGAACAGCAAACAGTCACTAGGATCCTACACTCAGGTCTGTCCCTGGATACTTGGATGCCTCCTTCCAATATCAGCCAGATATGTCTCCTGTGGATTCTCCAGACCGGTTCCTAAGTGAAATCCCTTAATAAGCTCCATAAAGTTTTACAACAAGACAAGTTCCGAACCCCCCCAGCCCTAGAATAACTGGGACCTTAATGGACACATGTAGAACCACAGCTGGGCTTCCCAGAAGGGTGACAGTCCTTCAAGCTGGGAACGTCTCCTCCTGGACAAGAACCAGGCTGCCTCAGGCCCCAGGCTATTTATGAACTCCCCAGCCTCCTACTGGGCACCCTTCTCTAGGGATTGGCTGAGACAACATACATATTCAAACTGTTGATTTGCCTCTTCCAACCCACTATATTCTAGAATCCTCCAGAAGGCAGGGAGAAGCAATAAAACCTGCAGCAAGTGAAGCCCAGAACAGAACAAAGTAATCACAAACTGCTCCACTACGTAATTACAGGGGAGCCAAAAAAAACTAAATTTATATAGCAACCTATCTAGGATGGTGCTACACCTAGTAGGGAGATAAAGGGAGGGGCAGAAGAGCTAGTCCAGCACCAACAGTAATTAGATACATCAAGAAGAGAAGAGGGTTATGATGTGCAAGGGACGAGGAGACTGAGCTAAGGAACGGACTCTTCCTGGAGTTCCTAAATTTGCTAGCAGGTTCAGAGGCACATTGCAAATAAAAAGAACACCATTTATGGGAGAACTGGAAGTAAGCATTTCAAATATTTGATTTCCTGTGATTTTACCTACAGTATTTTTAAATTGGTGACAGGTTCTCTTTACGGTCATTTTGTCTACTTTTTTCTGCACTTAAAAACTCATTTCAAACACAACCAGTGCTGGGTTCTTGGCTCTGAAAACCAATGTCCCCTATAAAGAGACCTCTGAGCCTCTGCAAATGTTTATTTTGTTACATATCGTCTTTCGATTTCCGATGCTAACTTTTATACCATATCCCATTTTCACTTAATGCATTGTATTACATTGTATAGTCCTATGACCTGGATTTTATTTTCTGAAATGGAGGTCAGAAGAGATAAAACTTTCATATCAAGCGATGGCATTACCATGCCATGCAGATGTAAAGCTCCAAATGCAGCTCCCTTCCCCCATCTTGTGGTCACGCTTAGAACTGCACACGCCAAATAAAGATTCCACTAAAAACTTTACTCTGAATTCCACCAGCCCATTTGGTTGATTCATTTCGGCAATAAATTGATATTTGCTTATCTTAATTTGTCTGGATTTCAACGGAATGCTGTTTTTAAAGATCTATTTCTATTCTGGATTTCCCCATAGCTGCCGTCATGGCAAATATCACAGAGCGTTGTGAAATAACTCACGTTTTGTTAAGCGTCTGCTGTAATGACGGTGCTAAAAGCCGCATTAACATTTACTGGAAGTAGTTATGTATATTTTTATAGAGGGGGAAAGACCAAAATAGATCTTCGTGCAGCTCTTAAAATTAATTTGTGGTTATTATGTCAATGTATAAAAACACTGTTAAAAGAAAAGCGATACTGAGCAAATATGAGGGCTTTCATTGCTGACCTTTCCTTTTGAAAATGCCAGTTGCCTGGCTCTTAGGCTGATCTAATAGGTTTAGTAATTACTGAGTCACTGACCTGGGATAAGGATGCTGATTATGGCCTCATTTAAACGGCACCAAGTTTTATACACAAGAACTTGCCCCCAGAAGCTTCCAGCAAGATCCAGCAATATAGGGCGTACACACGGTCGGACTTTGTTCGGACATTCCGACAACAAAATCCTAGGATTTTTTCCGACGGATGTTGGCTCAAACTTGTCTTGCATACACACGGTCACACAAAGTCGTCAGAAAATCCGATCGTTCTAAACGCGGTGACGTAAAACAAGTACGTCAGGACTATAAACGGCGCAGTGGCCAATAGCTTTCATCTCTTTATTTATTCTGAGCATGCGTGGCACTTTGTCCGTCGGATTTGTGTACACACGATCGGAATTTCCGACAACGGATTTTGTTGTCGGAAAATTTTATCTCCTGCTCTCCAACTTTGTGTGTCGGAAAATCCGATGGAAAATGTCCGATGGAGCCCACACACGGTCGGAATTTCCGACAACACGCTCCGATTGGACATTTTCCATCGGAAAATCCGACCGTGTGTACGGGCCATTACAGTGCTCAGTAGGTATATAATGTTTCATTAACCCCTTCCTGCCTGCCCTAGGATCCCTTTGAAGAGTTCTGAATACCCAGGGGGTGGAAGAATTGGCAATCATTTGACCACTGTGATTGGCTGTCACGGTGTTCCATCGGCTACTGATCATTAGTGTGGACCAAGTGCTGTCTCTGCTATCTTGGTCTCTGTGCTGGGAGCGTGCAGTGTGTATGCTACTAGCACAGAAAAGCATCAGCCACCCAGCGACATGTGTGTGGTATGTGGGCGATAAAGCCCACCCTTTTGCCACCGCCTATATGTGTTACACATGCGGCAAGTGGTTAATGTTTAAATGCGTAAAGTCTTACAGCGTGCAACCACCATTGACTTCTGTCACCTGCATCCTGGCAATGCAGAGCGCAAATCCAGCCCCAAACAGGCAGTCAGTTCCCTATCAGGTACACTCTAATGCCCCGTACACACGGTCGGACATTGATCGGACATTCCGACAACGAAATCCTAGGATTTTTTCCGACAGATGTTGGCTCAAACTTGTCTTGCATACACACGGTCACACAAAGTTGTTGGAAAATCCGATCGTTCTAAACGCGGTGATGTAAAACACGTACGTCGGGACTATAAACGGGGCAGTGGCCAATAGCTTTCATCTCTTTATTTATTCTGAGCATGCGTGGCACTTTGTCCGTCGGATTTGTGTACACACAATCGGACTTTCCGACGGATTTTGTTGTCGGAAAATTTTATCTCCTGCTCTCAAACTTTGTGTGTCGGAAAATCCGATGGAAAATGTGTGATGGAGCCCACACACGGTCGGAATTTCCGACAACAAGGTCCTATCACACATTTTCCATCGGAAAATCCGACCGTGTGTACAGGGCATTACAGCTCGACCAATCAAATTCTACACATACAGAACTGGTTCCTCCCACCAACCAATGGGCAGCGGACCTGATGGAGAACTGCATCACTGTAAAACTATTCTGGCTGAGTCCCCTTACATTCCAACAACAGGTCTGCTTTTATGGCCAGTAGGAGGAGCCATTTCTGCCTATACAGAATTTGATTGGCTGAGCCAGTCAATTTAACCAGTCATCAGGAGTGGACCTAATGGGGATCTGCAACACTGTAAAACTATTCTGGCACTGACCCTGACATATCCCATCAGGTCCATTTTTGCAACCGTTGGAGAAAGCTGTTGTTGCCTTTGTGGGATTTGATTAGCTCGGTCAATCGAATTCTACATAGGCAGAAATGGCGCCTTCTACTGGCCATAAAAATGGACCTGATGGGATATGTCCATATTGTTTTACAGTGTTTCGGTTCCCCATCAAGTCCACTCCTGATGAGTGGCTAAATTGGCTGGCTCAGCCAGTCACATTCTACATAAGCAGAAATTGCTCCTCCTACTGGCCATTAAAGCAGACCTAATAGAATACTCTAATGATGGGACACTATTCCTTCCACTGACACCAATTATGGAGCACTATTGCTTCCACTGACACCAATGATGGGACACTGTTCCTTCCACTAACACCAATGACGGGGGCACTATTCCTCCCACTGACTTCAATTATGGGGCACTATTGCTTCCAATGACACCAATGATGGGGACTTTTCCTCCCACTGACACCAATGATGGGCACTATTCCTCCCACCAACGCCAGTGATGGGGACTATTCCTTCCACTGACACTAATGATGGGCACTATTCCTTCCACTAACACCAATGATGGGGACCATTCCTCCCACTGACACTAATGATGGGAACTATTCCTTCCACTGACACCAATAATAGGGAAATATTCTTCCCACTAAAACCAATGATAGGGCACTATTTCTCCCACTGGCACAAATGATGGCGCACTCCCCCCCCCCCCCCCCCCCAAATACCAAAGATTGCATTGTTTTCTCCCACAATGCCAGGGCATTTTCTACTCCCAACAGTCCGGCCTCCCTAAAATCTGAAGGACAGTAAACTGACAGTAAAGTTTAGAAAGTTTGGAGACCCCTGAACTAGACTGATTAATGAGTCAGAGTGAACAAACTGCTGCTGTGTGCCTGGCTGCCTCTGCACTAATCTTGGGAAAGATCAGTTAAATTGCAACGGCTCCTACGGGGGTAGAGCTACACATTAAATATATAAAACCAAAACATGTTCCATTTTACTTACAGCAATATCAATAATTTTCCCCGTCATGAACATAAAGCCCGGCTTCCCTAATGAGAATTAACATTCATCTGTAAAACAAATCCTTCTATTTTACTTCAAAAGGTGCGATTTGTAGAGGGCTTCATATTGATCACCCCACCAAGGAGATGTGAATTACACACTCAGCGGCTGTTTTATAATGAATACAATAGATTTGCTGATTTTAGGTCATCAATATGTTTTATAGAATTCCTTTGTCTGGTCTTCTGCATAAACCTTTTTTTTTTTTCTCCACATTAAAATTCGATATTTATGTGGATTGATCTGGACTGTAACTAGGAAGATATTACATCGGTCTAAAAATATCCATGCTGCGCTAATGTTGGAATAAAATCAGGGGCCTAGCCATAAGATTGTTCTTTGTTTCTTTGATTTATGAAAGAATGGAAAGCTGTGATAAAAATGACATCAATAGAAAACTGTGAAGAGTTTGTGGTTAGGGTGAAATATAAGGCAAAAAAGCTCAATTTAAATGCACAGTCTCTCATGTGCTGAAATTGCCTACTCTGATTTCACTGAACACTGGAAACTCTTCAAGACGGACATTCACCCATCAAGGCATTTGAATATTTGCATAACTCCTCCCAAGTGCCAACCTACTGCTTGTATCAGGGCTGAGGGCTCTTGACAGGAGTACTGGAATACTGAGACACAGAGGCGTGCGCACATGGTGTGCCGGGTGTGCCTGGGCACACCCTAATCACCCCATTTACATTAGGCTTATGGCTCTGTGTGTCGATGGGATCATGGGAAAAATCTCCCACTGTGCAACTCTGCTTATGGAGAGAAGTATGGAAGCATTTCTCTCTCATTCTGAATCTGCAGGCAAGGGAGATCATGCGCCGATGGGGCCCCAAGGAAGACTGTGTGTGTGTGTGCATATATATATATATATATATATATATATATATATATATATATTTATACACACAAATGTACAGTATATATGTTTGAGCTTTGATGTGCACACCCTAATGCAATAGGCTGCGCACACCTATGCTGAGGCAACAGTAACAGGCAACATCTCATGGCTGGTGAGAGGGGCCAGCAGGGTTGTGTACATAGCTTCCTCCAAAACAACACAGTACTCTGCTGGCCCCTTCCACCAGCCATGAGCTTTCTGCATTGGATAGAGAAGCACAGAGTCCCAGTGATGGGTCTCTGTGGGCCTAACTGGGTCCAAATTAATGGCTTGCCGACTGTAAAACTTATATATATGGTGGCAAGGTAGCTCTCCTGCACAGGATCATGTACCTACAGTAGTACGTGATCCTGCACTCCCGGGTCTGGGGCGCACATGCACGCCGGCGGCAACCCGCTCCCATTGTGATTGGACACAGCGGGAGCTAAACTGTGGGTACTGCGGACTTGATGTCAGCCAGCACCAATCGGTCATTAGGCACAGAGCCAGAACAATGATCTGCCTATGTAAACAAGGCAGATCGCATTCTGTCAGTAGGGAAGGCATTGATCCTGTGTTCCTCCAAAGCAGGAACATGGATCAATGCCTTCCCCTAGTAAAAACACCTCCCCCACAGTACAAAAGCACTGGCTAGGCACACAGTTAACCCTTTGATCGCCCCTGATGTTAACCCCTTCCCAACCAGTGTCATTAGTACAGTGACAGTGCATATATTTAGCACTGATCACTGTATTACTGTGCCACTGGTCCCCAAAAAAGTGTCAAAAGTGTCAGTTTGTGTTGAATTTTTAGGCCGTGATATCGCAGTCCTGTTATAAGTGGCTGCAGTACTACTTTTACTTTACTAGTTTATTAGTAAAAAATATAAATAAATAAGAACTTCATAAAATAATCCCATAGTTTGTAGATGCTATAACTTTTGCACAAAACAATCAATATACTCTTATTGGGATTTGTTTTACCAAAAATATGTAGCAGAATACATATTGGCCTACAATGATGAAGACATTAGATTTTTTACATTTTCTTATATGATGTGTTTTATAGCAGAAAGTAAAAAATGTTTTTTTTTTTCAAAATTGTTGGTCTAAAATAAAAACCGCAGGGGTGATCAAATACCACCAAAAGAAAGCTCTATTTGTGGGGGAAAAAAAACACATACATTTTATTTGGGTACAGCATTGCACAACCACGCAATTGTCAGTTAAAATAACTCAGTGCCGTATTACAAAAAATGGCCTGGTCATGTTGATTGGGGGGGAGGGAAGCATGAAGGGCACTCACCAGCACACAGTTGACAGGATCCCCCCGTAGATCGACATCTGGGGCCTGTAGAAGAGTCCAGTCTCTCCCCTTATTGTACGTGATAAACGTCTTCACTTGGCTGTCAATCTTCTTGTTCGCTAAGAACATCCCCTTTATCCCTGCTACCTGGGAAAAATGGATGCAGCTGAGAAAACAACCACTTTAGACAGTCCCTTAGGTATATATACTGTGTATATATATATATATATATATATATATATATATATATATATATATATATATATTTTTTTTTTTTTAAACAATCCTGTTACATTTACTGGGGTTTTATACAGATGTTTAGCATTAATATGTTGACATAAAATCTTAATTGTATACACATTTAGCAAATAAGGTGCACCAATGATGCTTGTTTTGCACAGCATGTTGGGTTCCCTAAACAGAGAGCACAACAGTAGCTTCTCCCTTTGAGACTGCCAGTCTCTAATCGAAACATTTTTTTTCTATAATCATTGTCACAATGTGGGAGATTTACTAGAACTGGTGTACCCAGAATCTGGTGCTGCTGTGTATTGTAGCCAATTAGCTTCTAACTTCAGCTTGTTCAATTAAACTGTGACAATAAAACCTAGAATCTGATTGGTTACTATGTACAGCTGCACTACATTCTGGGTGCACCAATTTTAGTAAATTTTCTTCAATGTAACATTAACAATATAACTCAACATTTCGAAAATACAAAGGATTCCTTTTTTAAGCATCTCTACTCCAAGAAAGGAACCCTTTTCTGTTCTTAAACCTATAATTATATGGTGGATTTACAATATGTGGGAGGAACTCACAATAAACACTGCTTCTATTTGAATGATGAAGGTGATGTGAATCTTTTGCATTTAGGTTGGATGACACCAACAATCTTCTCACTACAGCACCATGCATGGCTGTGACTTCACATCTGCTGGTGTGTGAACGGGATATAAATCTTGATAAGGCTATATCCATCTGGTAATTGGTAGCCCAAGGCTCCATCCACCTGGTGATTGGTCGAGGAAAGCTACTGTTTACTTGGTGATGGATCATCCAAGACTACCATCCACCTAATGATTAGTTGCCCAAGGATCCTTCCACCTGGTGATGGGTCACTCTCTGTCCACCTGTGCTGGGTTGCCCAAGCTTACCATCCACCCAGTAATTGGTCGTCCAAGGCTCCTTCCACCCAGTGGAAGTGCTCCAATACGGGGAGGAAATGTGTTCACCACAACTGGAAGACAACAGCTTCACTACATAACAGTGCATGACTGTGGCTTCCTGTCTGCTGATGTACAAATAAAATACTATTAATGATAAGGCTCCCTCCACTCTACGATTGGTTGCTCAAGGCTCTGTCCACCTAGTATTGGTTGCCCAAAGCTACTATCCACCCAGTAATGGGTCATCCAAGGCACCCTTTATCCCAGTGATTAATTACCCAAGTGCTCCATTATGGGGAGGTAATGTGTTTGCTACACCTGTGGCTTCCTATCTGCTGATGTGCGAATAAAATACTATTTCTGATAAGGCTCCCTTAACCTAATGATTAGTTGCTCATGGCTCTGTCCACCTACTGATTGGTCGCCCAAGATAGGTCATCCAAGGATCCTTCTACCTAGTGATTGATCACCCAAGTCTCTGTCCACCTGGTAATTGGTTGCCCAAACATCAAGTGCTCAATTATGGGGAGGCAATGTGTTGTCCACACCTAGATGTTTTGAGTATTTCTCCAAGTTGCAGAAGTGAATTGAAGTGGTGGGGTAGCGAGTGCAAGTTAAGAAGATGCACCTATTGTAAAAAAAAAAGCCTTTTACTTTGTCTTGTATCTGCCTTTTTAACAGAATCTTTTGTCCCAATAGTTGTGCATACCTGTGTAAATGGGGATGGGGTGAGACAACATATTAAACTGCATTATGTGTGAAGTCTAGTTTGTATCTGAAACCCAACACACTTTGCCTAAAACTAGCCTAATTTCCCACAGCTTGGTTAACATTTTGTTGATCTCCTTTTTACTTTCTATAGGTGAATCCAAAAGGAGGAAGCAGACAGATAAATAAGCGTTCACATGACATACCTATTAGTAAGCTTTGCGTTATCTCTGGTATTCTCCTTTAAGTTGGGCATACAACATGACCTATACAAAACGGGGGTCCCTGACATACCTCATAGAGATCGATCATGACGTTCCCCTCCGGACTTTTTATGCTCTTCACGTTTTCTAGTGCCAGTGTGAAGAAGATCCCCCTGGTGTCAGAGATGTATAGGTTATAGGTCTCATTCTGATTCCACTCCTGGATGGCGACAAAAACTTGGTTCTCATCCGTGCTGATGACATGCATGTCCTGGAGGAAGGGGAAGAAAAGAGAATTAAAAGGACCTTGCAAAAAATATTTGTTTCAGCATTTTTTTTTAATTATCATCCTTATAGGGCGTACACACGGTCGGACTTTGTTCGGACATTCCGACAACAAAATCCAAGGATTTTTTCCGACGGATGTTGGCTCAAACTTGTCTTGCATACACACGGTCACACAAAGTTGTCGGAAAATCCGATCGTTTTAAACGCGGTGACGTAAAACATGTACGTCGGGACTATAAACGGCGCAGTGGCCAATAGCTTTCATCTCTTTATTTATTCTGAGCATGCGTGGCACTTTGTCCGTCGGATTTGTGTACACACGATCGGAATTTCCGACAATGGATTTTGTTGTCGGAAAATTTTATCTCCTGCTCTCCAACTTTGTGTGTCGGAAAATCCGATGGAAAATGTCTGATGGAGCCCACACACGGTCGGAATTTCCGACAACACGCTCCGATTGGACATTTTCCATCGGAAAATCCGACCGTGTGTACGGGCCATTAGTTGTATCCCAATGCTGCTAATCTCCTGTGGGTTTATTGCCACTTCCTGTCTACATGTAGTCCATGAATGGCAGTGGGTGTGATGGAGAAATGTCAAATTTTCCTATTAAAGTTGTCCCACAATATCTAAGAAGGCCTCCAATTTCCTGGTCACCTTAGCTGACTTCATACCAAAGGAATGTCATTACAAACTGACCAAGTCCTTAAAAAGGCCATGCTGCTTTCAGTGGAGGTTGACCAGGACACAAGTCCTATATACTACAGCTATAACTTGGAATATTCAGTCTCTACTAGGGCGAGCATGCCCCTGGGTCCGATCATCTGTGCCACGCCATATAGAAGCGGGCGGGATTCTGTGGTGAAGAAGTCTGTGTATAAAATCCTAATCAGCTGTTCCTGCCTACAAGATCTGGCATACCTGAGCCCTGAAGACCCTCGTAATAGGGGTCCTACACATCTGTTAAGCGGCCCCCCTTTTTTTTCCCAATATCTGGCTTGTTTAATACAAAGAAGATGACATTCCACATTTGAAGAAAGGACCGCTCACACTGAAAAATATACATTGTTTGAGTTTTCAGGACTTTTATTTTAGCTATTCACTCTTTAGGTGGACTGCATATTACTGGAATAATTAATTTTTTGCTTTTATTCACATTCAATGTTCACATAATATGTATATTTAGGTTGAAGGTGCACCTTTAACCAGTGTGTTTTGGCATCAGTAGCGCACCTGACTTTATTCACTACTTGACAAAACTGGATATTCAAGTTTTTTTTGGGTTGCAGCACTATTTGTCATCATCATTTTTAATCGGTTTAATAATCCTAATTTTTAAAGCGTTGTAGGAAGTTGGGGTTAGCCGGATTGCTTGTGTTACAAGACATATCTATAACCATGACTGTTAATGATCATCATAGATATGTCTTGTTACAGCCCTGATAAAGGGGAATTGTTTGGCCTCCATAACACATTGGATTATTTTTTCTTCCTGTTGTCTTAATTGTATCAGCATTAAATGATGATGGACTCCTAAAATGACCACCTGAAACTCTTTTTGTCAATTTCACTTGGATTTCTCAGTGGAGGCTTTTTCCCTTTTTATAGGGTTCCCCAACTTTGAGCTGCAGAGGTACAATCACCAAACCTAATCAACAACCTGAGTGACAATTACAAGTGTCCAGAGCCTCACATCCACCCTTTCAGGGATAGAATGTTGTCACCCTATTACAGGAAGTGCACCTACATTGCACCTACCTGGATTTTCAGTGGTATATTTCTCACCAATGCTTTTGGGAACATTTCTTGTAAAGCCCTGTTTGATGTAATTTAAAGGGTCAGTTCCCCCAAATGTGACTCTTTAGTGGAGTTCTTGGGTCTGCAGACCTGCTGTGCCCATTATGAGGAGCTCCCAGCATCCCACCATCCCTGTGCTGAGTTCCTGGGTTTGTACACCTATTGTGCCCATTATGAGGTGCTCCCACCATTCTTATACTGAGTTCCTGCGTCTGTACACCTGCTGTGCCCAATATGAGGGGCTCCCACCATCCCTGCTGGATTTTCTTTTATTTTCTATTATTGAGAATGTAACAGGAGAAGCCAAGTCACACCAAGGTGGGCAGGAACAAACAAAACTTCTAGGTGGACAGGAACCTGGAATTATGTCCAAGTGATCTTACTGTTGGAGTATCCAAGGCATATAGGAAGCTAGGGGCTGACTCAGCCTACCAGGCACCTCCTACAAATAAAATATCACGTTTGAGTGAACCAGCCCTTTAAACTGTGTTTTTTTTAAGGGGCCTTTACCCTAAAGTCCTGTCACCCTGCCTCCTTCCCCTTCCTTCTCTTATAGATGGACATTTTTTTTTCTCAATGGGTGACATTAATTTGTGCTAGACAATAATTATGTTTTTCCCCCTACCCTCCCGTGCATTTACAGATGTGCTGCAGGGCTTCAGGTCCCTACATCTACGCACATTTCCTCAACCATATGTGTATGCCTGTTTTTTTTCACGCATGCACAGAGATGCCTGTTAGGCGGAGTCAGGAGATTTTGCTGTATTTGGGCATGTGGAAGAAATTACCTACTTGTTTGCAGATGTTCTGAAGGGTTCTACCATTTGGCACATCTGTGCACATGCTGTAATGGCGGTGCTGAAGTGGAGCAAAGCCGGTACAGAGTGGCACTGAAGTTCTGCTTTAACCTCTTGTCGACCACCCAACCCATTTGTGCAACAACATGGTACATGGGCCTTAATGTATATATGCCTCCATGGTACACTGCTGGCTCCCATCGCACTGACAGCTGCTGGTCACTGCTAATGATCATGAGCAGGTGGGAATGGCTCCCAATCATGTGCCCACTGTGACAGGCAATTGCAGCAATCAAGAACTCTGCCTCCCATTGTTCAGAACACCTTAAAAGGCCAGCAGGGGGTGTCAGTAAGGTGCTAAAGGTTGTAAGTCTTTACATATACCCAGTGAAGTGAGAATCCTCAGGTGATACAGAGAGATGAAGCAAATCCTCCTACATAGGTTGTACCTGTTTATCTGCAGTCTTCTCTACAGACACTCAAAGAATTTATACAGCTTGTCTGAGAGTTCAGAAAGCAGGAGGCGGGGAGCTGAAATTACACTCTGCAGAGCTCAGTGAGGAGAGCTCTGAGAGCTGATTGAAGGGGAGGAACACACTCCCCTTCACACAGCACACAGAAACAGAGCTGAGGTTGTCAATCATAAGCTATGTGCTGGAGCTCCCTCCCTTGTCACCTTTTTTCTCTTAATGTCAGAAAAATGTGTCAGAAGTGACTCATGCTGATAGCAGAGGAAAGAAGCAGCAGACAGAAATTACACTTAGTGCTCTGGATTGAAACAAGTACACAATATAGAGCAGGCATCACTAAATGGCTGACTGCAGGCCGAATCTGGACCCAGTAGCAAAATAGTTGCCTGAGTGTTCTCTCCCCTCTGGCCGCTCGCCTGCTCGCCGCTGCCGCTAACATCCTTGATTACATGGGAGGCGCGGCAGGTCTCTCCCTTTCATCTTCGCATCACTTCCAACCCCCCCCACATTGCCCTACCTTATTCACATAAGCCTGGAAGCGCTGCATGTCCAGACAAAGGGCGGGACTTATCAAGTTACAAAGTGGGTGATTGTTTTGCAAGGCAGTGGGGCGATCCCAAAAACCAATCACCCCCCTTTAACTTGAAAGATCCCGCCCTTTGTCCGGACCTGCCATGCGTGCTTCCCAGGTTGTGTGAATAAGATAGGGCAGTGTGGGGAGGGGGAGAAAGGGGGAATGCTGCAATGATGAAAGGGACAGTCTGACTCTGTAAGTCTGTAATGGGGGGGAGGAGTGATGGAGTGGGGTCTGTAATGGGGGGTCTGTGATGGAGTGTGGTCTGTAATGGGGGTCTGTGATAGAGTGGAGTCTGGAGTGGGGTCTGTAATGGGGGGATTGTGATAGAGTGGAGTCTGTAATGGGGGGTCTGTGATGGAGTAGGGTCTGTAATTGGGGGGGTCTGTGATAGAGTGAAGTCTGTAATGGGGGGGTGTGATGGAGTGGGGTCTGTAATGGAGTGGAGTCTGTAATGGGGGGGGGGGTGTGATGGAGTGGGGTCTGTAATGGGGGGATTGTGATAGAGTGGAGTCTGTAATGGGGGGTCTGTGATGGAGTAGGGTCTGTAATTGGGGGGGGGTCTGTGATAGAGTGAAGTCTGTAATGGGGGGGTGTGATGGAGTGGGGTCTGTAATGGAGTGGAGTCTGTAATGGGGGGGGGGTGTGATGGAGTGGGGTCTGTAATGGGGGGATTGTGATAGAGTGGAGTCTGTAATGGGGGGTCTGTGATGGAGTAGGGTCTGTAATTGGGGGGGTCTGTGATAGAGTGAAGTCTGTAATGGGGGGGTGTGATGGAGTGGGGTCTGTAATGGAGTGGAGTCTGTAATTGGGGGGGGGTGTGGTGGAGTGGGGTCTGTAATGGGGGGTCTGTGATGGAGTGGAGTCTGTAATGGGGGGGTCTGTGACAGAGTAGAGTCTGTAATGGGGGGGTCTGTGATGAAGTAGGGTCTGTAATTGGGGGGGGGTCTGTGATAGAGTGGGGTCTGTGATGGAGTGGAGTCTGTAATGGGGGGTCTGTGATAGAGTGGAGTCTGTAATGGGGGTAGGGGTCTGTGATAGAGTGGGGTCTGTTATGGGGGGGGGTCTGTGATGGAGTGGGGTCTGTAATGGGGGTCTGTGATGGAGGAGGATCTGTGATAGAGTGGTGTCTGTGATGGAGGGGTATCTGTGATAGAGTGGGGTCTGTAATGGAAGGGGATCTGTGATGGAGTGGGGTCTGTAATGGGGGGGTCTGTGATGGAGGGGGATATGTGATGGAGTGAGGATCTGTGATAGAGGGATCTGTGATGGAGGGGGGTCTGTGATGGAGGGGGATATGTGATGGAGTGGGGATCTGTGATAGAGGGATCTGTGATGGAGGGGGGTCTGTGATAGGTCTGTGATGGAGGGGGACTGTGGTGAAGAGGATCTGTAATGGGGGATCTTTGATGGAGGAGGGATCTGTGTTTGTGGGGGGGTCTGTGATGGGAGTTGAGGGGTCTTTAATGGGGGTGGGGGGATCTGTGATGGGGGGTCTTTAAAGGGACACGCTGTGATGGGACAGTCTGTAATGGGTTTGGGGGTCTCTGATGGGTCAGTCTCTGATGGGCTGTGAAGGGGGACTGAGGGCACTGATGTAAGGACTTGTTCACACTTGTGCAGAGATCTATGTTTTTTCTTCCCTAGAAAAACACAGGTATCTACAAGGGCAATAGAAAACAATTGTGACGTGCACGGGAGGCTGTGATGTGAAGGATCTGAGTAATCACCAATATGACGCTCGGACCTCCGCTGGAAGAAAATTCTACTGACCGGACCCCCGTGAACTTTAATTCAGTACCCCTGCTATAGAGGGATATGCTTTGTTCATATTTCATGTTCCAGGTTTAAAACCATGTTAAAGACTTTGCACTACAAAGTACCTGGAGGTACCTCTAAAAGGACACCCATTGTACATTCAGGAAACTCAGACTCTTTGCGCACACTTCCTGGAATTTTCTGGATGGTTGTGTGTACTTACCAAGCACAAATAAAAATGAAATACATTACTATAAAAAGGAGGGTATCTTACAGTGCCCACTATTCGCATTGCAGCATAGTATTATTTTTGTGACAGGTGACAGGTCCTATTTAAGTGCACCTGTACAAACTGGGATCAAACCAGTTATTTGAACAAAGGACATACAATAGACGTCACACTCCATTCCAAGTCCCTGGCAGTCACATGCTCCATTATGAAACACGCTCACTATAAGTCCTGTATAACCCCCTCCTTGGAAAAGGCGAACATCCAATATTGAATCCAAATATTAGTTTGAAATAGTTCTGGTAAAGCCAATATTTATACTGATTATGAAAGATTAGTTCGGGGCTGTATGAAATCTGAACATCCATCCCCCGTATAATGTGCACAATTCAAATACAGCTAACTATGTCAATATATATAAATCATCCCACCTAAATCTAGCAGAACACAATCAATAAAACTGAACGCTGAGTGCAAAAATGTTAAAATATCCCCCAATACTCACAAAGGATATAAATTCATCTGGAGTATGCACCAAATGCCTATGAAAACCCAAATGTTACCATGTAGCAGTGACACCATCACTGTGCTCTACATAACTTGTGCAGAGAACAGAGCTGTGGGAGGGACCCAGCAGGCTCCACCTACCATATAGAAAACTACAGGAGGGGGCGGAGACAAGACCGGTCACCCTGCATAAGGAGAGAGAGCAGCAGTGAGAGGTATAGGGGCTGGGAGTGTGTGTACCTGATTAACCACATCCTGCCTGGCCTATAGCAGAATGACGGCCGGGCGGGGGGTCAGTTACCCAGCAGGATAAGCCGCTTGTGCGCACCCCTGGGGGCATTCAGAGTGACTATCAGTGCTGTGGTGTGACACATTGCATCTCCAATCTCGGTGAAGAGCATATGACGTAGGCTCTTTACCACGTGATCAGCTGTGACCAATCACAGCTGATCACAGCCGTAACCAGGAAGCAGCGGTAATCAGCTTTACTCAGTTCACGCTGACAAGGCACGAGTAGAGGAGAGCCAATCAACAGCTCTCCCAATGGGGGGAGGGGGGTCTGCGCTGATAATCAGCACATTCATTAACAGTGTAGCCCCCATCAGAGGTGCCCACAACAGATGCCAGTCAGTGCCTATCAGATGCCAATCAGTGCAAATAAAAATGCCAATCAGTGCCCATCACAGATCAGTACCAATCACAAATGTCAATCAGTGCCCATCAGTAATGCCTGTCAGTGCCCATCACAGATGCCAATCAATGCCTCATCAGTGCTGCCTATCAGTGCCATCTATCAGTGCCATCTATCAGTGCCACCTATCATTTCCCCTCAGTGCCACCTACCAGTGTCCAGTGCTGACTATTAGTGCCGCATATCAATGCTGCCTATCCGTGCCCATCAGTGCCGCCTATCAGTGCTGCATTTTAATGCCCCCTCATCAGTGCCCATCAGTGCCACCTTATGTGAAAGGGTGGTGGGAGGACAGTAGAGGAGGGGGTGGCAGGAGGACGGGGGGGGGGGCGTCAAAATGCACTTTCGCCTAAGTAAACAAAAATCCTTGTACCGCCCCTGATTACAGGAAAAATCTCACACTGGATTACTGCACAGATCTGGAAGAAATACACAAAGCACACCAAGATTCCAGGAGGAAGAACATATGATGAATGGATTTAGACAATGTTTGCTTATCTTGGAGTTCGACCTAAAACCTAAAGCTAAAACATTTTTTTTTTCTTTTAGATTTGGACAAGGTGGAGAAGGGTTAGAACCCCTTCTTTTTATTGCTGTGTGTGTCCCTGCTAAAGAGATGATTTAAGGGGAGTTTACTACTGATTGTGTCTCTGGGCCAGACAAAAAACAATTCCTTACTATACCAAATCGAGATTAAAATGATATTTTGGCTTTACTTAAACTAAGACATTCATCTAATGCTAGTACACCTTAAAGTGGAGCTTAAACTAGAAAGTATTGTCTTATTACACTTCTAAGAGTGGAAAAGCATCCTTTGTACTGCAATTAGCTGAAGTCAAACCGTGTTTTATTTAAATTCTGTGTCTTTTTGAAGAGTTAAACTGTTAGTAAACCCACAACAGTAAAATCAGTCTGTATATGCAGTAAAGCATGCTTGTTATACTCACTGTGGAACCTAAGGGGTTAATCCTGCGCATTGTGTGGAAAAGGGCTGTTTGATCCTGTCTTCTCCGATCCTCTCCTTCTTCCACTGTTCCCAATCTATCTCCTGATAGTACAGAGCCTTGGGGGCACTCTGCACATGCTCAGTTTGGTGTGTATTACTAGAGAGTTTTTTTTTTTTTTTTTTTACGAGGGTGCATGTGATCAGCACAGGGCCAATCAGCACTATCCAGGCAGAAGAACAGGAGTCATGCAGCCTCATAGGACAGTCAGAGTAGAATGAAAACTCCTCCTACTAGCTTTAACCAGTGCTCGGGCGGACACTGATAGAAGTCACAAGACTGCTATTTACTGCTGATGAGAAAGGGTATTTAGCAGTTTATATTTACTAAAATAATTGCATTTCCATGTTCTGTGTATTGCGGGAGATCAGATATAATGAATGCTGGGTGCTGGGTTTAGTAACACTTTAAAGTAGGGTTCCACCCAAAAAAACAAAAATACCTGAAAAATTAAAAAAAAAAAAAAAAAAAAACATTTGAATATTTTTTTTATTTTTACTTACCTCTAAATGACTGTTGCTAGGTGGTCCCTTGTAGTCTGCCTATTCCTTTGCCTGGGCTGGTGACATCACTTCCCCCCAGGCACAGGAAGGGCTCGGCTCTGCTCCCTCCCTCCTGTCAATCATCTGGGACCCATTAAAGGTCCCAGGTGGTTGAGCGGCCAATCACTGCGCACGGCGCCGCTCGCGCATGCGCAGTGGGTGCCAGGCTGTGAAGCCACAGCCCGGCGCCCACAGTGCCGAGGGGGAGGACGAGCGGGGCTTCGATCCCCCGTATCGCTGGACCCAGGGACAGGTGAGTGTCCAATTAAAAGTCAGCAGCTGCAGTAGTTGTAGCTGCTGACTTTAAATTTTTTTTTTTTTTAATGGAGCCCCTGGGTGGAACTCCTCTTTAAGCTACCTGTGGATGGTGCCAAGTATACTGATCAGACAGACTTGGGTTGATTTACTAAAACTGGAGCACTCAGAATCTGGTGCAGCTGTGCATGGTAGCCAATCAGCTTCTAACTTTAGCTTTTGGCAATAAAACCTAGAAGCTGATTAGTTTCTATGCAGAGCTGCACCAGATTTTGCACTTTTCAATTTTAGTAAATAACCCCCACGGGTCTATGGAGTTATGTCAATGCATAAAGTGGCATTTGAAACATAACCATAGTAATAAACATTTTCTCTGCTACAATACTGGGAAACCTGTTCTGTAGTGCTTGTGGATCAGATGCTTCTGCCACATCCAATAGCTTGCTGGGTGACACCGCTCTCCACTATTGCCACTTTGCTGTTTCTGGTGACTGCTTTGGACCTCTATATGCCCCCCCCCATGTTCCTATTAAGCTTCCAAACACATACCCTCTAACCCCACAGTGTCTGAAAACAAGTTAAAGCAATTGACCAATTGGCTCATGATGTATTACCCCCCACTCTCAGTCTGATTTCTCATTGATGGAGAGTGTGGGAAGATAACATAAAGATGAATTCTGGAGAATCATACTCAGATATATATATATATATATATATATATATATATATACAGTATATACACAAATTAATATAAATGTAAAATTACAGGTTTTTTTTTTTTTGTTTTTTGTTTTACTTGCCAAGTGTTTACTTTAAAGGGTTAAAAACAAATAAATGACAAAGAGGAAAGTGCTTATCATCACTTACTGAATCTCGTTCCAACATCTGCCCAGCACACGGACATAGCGCACAGTCAGCAATACATGGCTGATTATATCTGTGTTGATTAATCAATTTCTATTTTAAACCGTTCTTTCCTAAGACATTTAAGGGCCTTCTATTTTTAGATGGCTTGAAGGGATTGGAGTGCAGAAGAAATTTTTTTTATCTTCCTAGCTTATCTTTTTAGCTTTCCAGAGTCTTTTAAACATGTATTACTATCATCCAGCAGAGGTTGTCCTGGCATACAGCTCTCTGGATCCTGTAGTGAATCATTAAGTTTCCACAGACATATTCTATTGTCCTCTGTCATATTAGCCTTCATCAATACTGGGGCTTGGTCTGATAGTGAAATTACCGTATTGGATATATTTTTCAGGAACTTTAAAAACTGGTGTTCTACAAACATACACTATATTACCAAAAGTATTGGGACACCTACCTTTACACGCACAAGAACTTTAATCGCATCCCAGTCTTAGTACGTAGGGTTCAATATTGAGTTGCCCCACCCTTTACAGCTATAACAGCTTCAACTCTTTTGGGAAGCCTGTCCACAAGGTTCAAGCCTGTCCACAAGGTTCAGGAGTGTGTCTATGGCAATCTTTGGTGGATAAGTTCCATTTTCAATTTTTTGTATATGTTTGAACCATTCTGCTATGGTTCGGGGGATTCAGGGAGCGCCAATGAGATGGGATGCACAGTTTGGCCGCATTGACCAGGTGCATGGCTAGAAAGTGAAAGTAGTCTGATTTTGGGAGGGTGGAGCGGTGTAACAGAAATTGGGCTGGAGAGAAGTCCAGCGGGAGGGTAGAGATCTGGCACGTAAGTCTGTGGACTTCTTCCCAAAATGGTTCAAGGGGGGGCATGACCACCATATATGTAGTAGTGAACCAAACTCCTCGTTACATCGCCAGCATATACAAAGACACTGAATTTCAAAAGAGCCAACTTCCCTAAACTACAAACCTTGCTAGAAGGCATAAATTGGAATAAAATCTTAGGAACAAAGAACACAGAGGATAGATGGGTTCGCTTTAAGAGCATATTAAATAAGGGCATTAGCCAGTGCATCCCATTGGGTAATACATTTACAAGAGCAAACAAAAGTCCTGGATGGCTTAACTCCAATGTAAAAATGCATATAAAAGCAAAAGAGAAGGCCTTCAAAAAATACAAGGTTGAGGGATTATCATCAGCATTCAGACTTTATAAAGAATGCAACAGGAAATGTAAGGGTGCCATTAGGGTGGTTAATATAGAACACAAAAGACACATAGCGGAGGAGAGCGAAAAAGTATGTAAACAGTTAAAAAGGGAGGACAGACCATATTGGCCCCATAAAGAATGAGGAAGGACATCTGGTTACAAAGGATGGGGAGATGGCGAAGGTCTAGAATTTATTCTTCTACTCAGTCTTCACGAGGGAATCGGGGGCTTCAGTAACCAAAACTGCAGTGTTTATCCTCGTGACACATCACAGGAAGCACCCTCATGGCTAACAGAGGACAGAATTAGAATTAGACTTGGGAAACTTAACATTAATAAATCACCAGGACCGGATGTCTTGCACCCGAGGGTACTTGGGGAACTCAGTCAAGTAATTGCCAGACCATTGTTCATAATTTTTACTGACAGTCTACTGACTGGAATGGTACCAGCGGATTGGAGAAAAGCCAATGTAGCACCAATATTTAAAAAGGGCCCAAAATACATCCCTGGGAACTATAGACCAGTTAGCCTAACATCAATAGTATGCAAGCTCTTGGAGGGGATGATAAGGGAATATATACAAGATTTTAGTAATGAAAACAGTATCATTAGCAGTAATGGATTCATGAAGAATCGTTCTTGCCAAACCAATCTATTAACCTTCTATGAGGAGTTGAGTTGTCATCTAGATATAGGAAGGCCTGTAGACCTGGTGTATCTGGATTTTGCAAAAAGAATTTGACACAGTTCCCCATAAATGTTTACTGTACAAAATAAGGTCCGTTGGCATGGACCGTAGGGTGAGTACATGGATTGAAAACTGGCTACAAGGCCGAGTTCAGAGGGTGGTGATAAATGGGGAATACTCATAATGGTCAGGGGTGGGTAGTGGGGTCCCCCAGGGTTCTGTGCCGGGCCCAATCCTATTTAATTTGTTCATAAATGACCAGGAGGATGGGATAAACAGTTCAATCGCTGTATTTGTGGATGATGCTAAGCAGGACAATAACTTCTCCGCAGGATGTGGAAATCTTGCAAGAAGATCTGAACAAATTAATGGGGTGGGCAACTACTGTATATGGCAAATGAGGTTCAATGTAGAAAAATGTAAAATAATGAATTTTTGTGACAAAAATATGAATGCAATCTATACACTGGGGGGAGAACCTCTGGGGGAATCTAGGATGGAGAAGGGCCTGGGGGTCCTAGTAGATGATAGGCTCAGCAATGGCATGCAATGCCAAGCTGCTGCTAACAAAGCAAACAGAATATTGGCATGCATTAAAAAGGGGATCAACTCCAGGGATAAGAAGTGATAAGTCTCCCGCTCTATAAGACTCTGGTCCGGCCACACCTGGTGTATGCTGTCCAGTTCCGGGCAACAGTCCTCAGGAAGGATGTACTGGAAATGGAGCGAGTACAAAGAAGGGCAACAAAGCTAATAAAGGGTCTGGAGGATATTAGTTATGAGGAAAGGTTACGAGCACTGAACTTATTCTCTCTGGAGAAGAGACGCTTGAGAGGGGATATGATTTAAATTCACAAATGCCTTACTGGTGACCCCACAATAGGGATAAAACTTTTTTTGCGGAAGGGAGTTTAAAAAGACACGTGGCCACTCATTAAAATTAGAAGAAAAGAGGTTTAACCTTAAACTATGTAGAGGGTTCTTTACTGTAAGAGCGGCAAGAATGTGGAATTCCCTTTCACAGGCGGTAGTCTCAGTGGGGGGCATCAATAGTTTCATAAAACTATTAGATAAGCACCTGAACAACAGCAACATACAATGTAATACTGACATATAATCACACACATGGGTTGGACTTGATGGACTTGTGTCTTTTTTCAACCTCACCTACTATGTAACTATGTAACTATGTAGCATTGGGGGAGACTGTGGGAGTGAAATTGTGGATTCTAAGAGGGGTCCTATACCACCTGGATAAGATTTTGTAGCCAATTTCTTGCGTTAGAACATTGACTGAGCCCTAGTGGATATATGTTGTATATCATTTCCCATTCATTGTCAGAGAGATCTATAAATAGCTCCTGTTCCCATTTGCGGTTAGCTAAGTTGGATTTGGGTTCATGGTCAGCGAATAACATGGAATAAATGTCCGCCACTCACTAATATATTTAAGCGGATGTATCTGGTTGTGCTATAACTTCACTTTGCTCCATTTTCTTATTTATATGATTAACTGGTTCAAGCCTTGTCAGCACTGAAGTGGGTGGTGAAAGATAAAAAAGTTTCCACACCCTAAGGTGAGAGAGAACCTCATGCAGCACACATCAGGTGGCCTGGGTGTCCATGTCACAATGACAATGCACAGATGTCACTGAAATCGCACCCGAAATCGGGACTGACATGCAGGAGTGAAATCGTGCAAGTTCAGCTGAACTTGCACGGCTTCATTCCTGCAGCTCAGTGTGAACCTGGGCGAAAGCTACACAAATCTGAAATGTATTTGGTTTCAGTCATTGATAAACTTTGCATGCAGTCTTTAGAGTTTGTGCTTCTAAATATACGAAAATGTGACCCAGGGAATAGATAAGGGAAAAAATAAGAAACATAGAATGGATGAAACTTTGTGTTTTCTTAGGTCTTAAAAGGTCCTCTTCTTATACCGCCCAACTTTTTGAGATGGTAATGAGGGACACCCATGTAACAAACCCCAGTAGGGACTGCTGGTGAACTTGGACCCCCCACTCCTGTGCAGCCAGGCACACCAAATTTTCACATCACCCAGAGTCAGAAAACAGTCCGTGACTTTGTTTTGTTCTTTTATTAGAGGGCTAATAACTTGGATAGCGATGGGAGGTTATGGGATGCCCACTTGACTTCAGCAAAACTTTAGGAACATCTTCCTATATACGCATATGTACAGTCTTCTTCACTTTCCTCCTGCACACACTTGTTTGCTCCAGCTGAATCACTTGCATGATCTGACAGGCTTTCAGTCAAATTATCAATAGCCCATTATGGGCAGGAACTCATAGCCCCTCTTTGTGTAGAACAGTTGCAGTGGAAAAGCTTGTACTTCTCCTCTGTGGCCACTGATCCCAGCACCACCTCTTCAGCCACTGCCAACTCACCTGGCTGCAGCTGCCCCTTTACTAGCCCTCCAGGCTAACTCTACACACCAGCCCACCCGGCTGACTCTTCACCAGCCCACCCAGCTGAGTCTTCACCAGCCCACCCAGCTGACTCTCAGGAGATCTCTGAGGAAAGGCTGAAGACTTAAGAACACTGCTGTCCTCAAAGGAGACTGGCTACATGTGGCAGTCTCCCACCTTTGTTAGTCGCCACAGTGTTGCTTTCCTCACTCTGTCTCTCTCTTGCTCCCATGCCTCCAGGAAAGACTTCCTTCCGTGTGTTATGGCAGTATCCTTCCAGCACTTGAGCCCTGGCCCAAGGCAGGACACCCACCCCAGACTAGGGAGCACCCTTTAAGGGCCACCAACAGTCTCCTCAACACCGCATCTCCATGTTCCACCCGAATGCCCCTGCTGGCATGGCTCATGTCTATTTATGGAGTGATCTCAGCCCCCTGCCAGCCTAACTGAGGATTGGTTGAGCCTTCATAAATATTCAAGGCAACTCGTTCTAACCTCCGCCATGTAATTCTAGAAGATTCTCCAACCTTCTACACCAGGGGGAGGCACCAGAGAGCTGCCAGGATAAGTCACCCAGCTCTGAAGCTTAGTAAACCCTGATCCAGATTCCATAGCTCAGGCTTAGTCCTGAGCTAAACTACAATTTTCCTACGCTCACTTCTAGCACACACTAGAGGGTGCTATACCTATTAGAAAAATATGTAGGCATAGGACACACCTCCTGCTCCTCCCCCTTAAAGGAAAATTATACAAAAAAAAATTATTAAAACTCACAAGTTCTTTTTTTTTAGCACTACTATTACTTCATACTGGCTTTTGAAATGTACACATATAGCAATTTATAAATTGGATGAAAGGTTTAGCACTGGGAAATACTTTTTGAAAGATAATTTGTGCATTTTATATACAATACAACTATATAGATCAGACCAAAATGAGGGACACAAGAGGAGGAAAGAGCGACAGAGGGACTCAGAGAGTTCAAAATCAGGGACAATCTCTCGAAATCAGGGACAGTTGAGCGATATGTCTTCCGAAGAATTCTGCCCTGAAGCCTGGAGGCTAAGTTGAGCTTTGAGTGAGCTAAAGCCTTCATCTGAGGTTCACATCTTACCTGGTAGCCAAACCTCATAATTAGCTTCAGCTGTCCACATGCCTTTATATATGTGAGCTAACTTATGCTCAGGGCTATCTCTCATTCTCTCTGTTGTAGGAGCCTGCTGCTTGATGAAAAGGTTGACTACTGACAAAACACTAAGACGGTGCTGCCTGTTTGTGTCAGAGAACCCATTAGGGGACAACCTGTTAGTCAGGAGCTGGCCTGAGCATATGCTTTGCTTGATTTATGGGCTTGCTGTTCAATGTCCTCCTCCAGTGAACACTGTTTGCGTGCTGCCTTGCTGACAAACCTGATTGGATTGTTCCTGGATGTCCATGTCTTGTGCATGCTTTACTAATGCAACCACTTTTTGAGCCTGTCCCCTTACAGAAGGCAGAAAAAGGAAGGGAGATGAGAGGGCTGAGGAGATTAGAGAGGGGAAAGAGAGAAGAAAAGCAAGAGGGGAGGGATAAGAGAAGGGAGAAAGAATAAAGGAAGGGAGAGTGGGGAATTGGATAAGTGAACGGAATGTGGGGAGGAATAAGAAAATGGAAAGGGAAGTGATAATAGAAGGGAGAGAGGTATAAGGGAAGGGAAAAGAGCACAAATAAGAAACGGGAGAGAAGGGATGGTATAAACAAAGGGAGATGGGGCAGGGATAAGAAAACAGATAGGGGGAGGAATAAGAGAAGGTAGAGGGGTTGGGAATAAGAAAGGAAAGTGGGGAAAGGGTAAGAGAAAGGATAAAAGGAAGGGATAAGAAAATGGAGAGGGGAAAGTAATATGAGAAGGAAAAGTAGGAAGAGATAAGGAAGAGAATGGGAGAAGTGATAAAAGAGGGGAGAATGGGAACGAACAAGGGAAGGGAAAGGGGAAAGAGAAAAAAGAAGGGAGAGGCGGGATGGAATAAGTGAAGAGAAGGGGGAGGGTTAAGTTAAAGTAGATGGGGGGACATATTAAAGAAGGGAGAGGGGATAGGTATAAGAGAAGGGAAAAGAGCAAGACATAAGAGAGGGGAGAGTGGAATGGGAAGAGAGAATGTAATCAAATCAGCAAAGGAGGGGGGTAAGAGAAGAGAGGAAACAGAGATAACACAAGAGAGGTAAGGGAAGGGATAAAATAATACAGAAGAGGAAAGACAAAAAGAAGGGAGAAGAATCAAAAATAAGAAAGGGAAGAGGGATCCAGACAAATAAGAGAAGGGAAAGAGGGAAGCAAGAAGAGAAGGCCATTCTTCCAGAAGTGCATTTGTGAGGTCAGGCACTGATGTTGCACAAGAAGGCCTGGCCCGCAGTCTCAGCTCTGATTCATCCCAAAGATGTTCTATCCGGTTGAGGTCAGGACTCTGTGTGGGCCAATCAAGTTCTTCCACCCCAAAATCGTTCATCCATGTCTTTATGGCTTTGTGCACTGGTGCGCAGTCATGTTGGAACAGGAAGGGGCAATGCCCAAACTGTTCCCACAAAGTTGGGAGCATGAGATTGTCCAAAATGTCTTGGCCATAAAGACATAGATGAGCGAATTTGGGGTGGAGGAACTTGACTGACCTGCACAGAGCCCTGACCTCAACCTGATAGAACACCTTTGGGATGAATAAGAGACAGTGATCCAGGCCTTCTCATCCACATCAGTGCCTGATCTCTCAAATGCGCTTCTGGAAGAATGGTCAAACATTCCCATAGACACACTCCTAAACCTTGTGGACAGCCTTCCCAGAAGAGTTGAAGCTGTTATAGCTGCAATGGGTGGGCCAACTCAATTTTGAACCCTACAGACTAAGACTGGGATGCCATTAAAGTTCATGTGCGTGTAAAGGCAGGCGTCCCAATACTTATGGTAATTTAGTGTAGGAGAAGGAGGAGGGGTGAGATAAAAGATGGGAGAGAGGGAAGGGATAAGAGAAGGGAGACGAGGAATAGATTTGAGCAGAAAGAAGAGAAAACGAAGGGAGAGGGGGAGAGATAAGAGAGGGGAGAACAGGAAGAGAGAAAAGATAACAAGAAAAATATTTAAAATATAGGAAAAAAGTTGGAGGGAGAAGGTATATAAGAGACTGAGAAAAGAAAATGGCAATAGGATAAAGAGGAACAGAGGAGCTTGAAGACAGGGAAACAAAAGTTGGAAAAATAGGGGATAAACTTATGGAGAGCAGGGTAAGGAAAGTAATCATGGGGATAAGGCTGTAGCATAAAGGCAAGGCCAGGTCTTTCTTGTGGCTAGGATACATGGCACCAACTTTTGGGGCTGCCTGGTTGTGGGTGGCCTGAGGCCTAGTAGCACAATTTTCTTATCTCACTTTGCACTTGCAGTATTCACATACAGGGCCATCTTTTCGCATGGGCACACTGGGCAGTTGCCCGGGGGCCCCACTTGCCTGGGGGCCCCACCAGCCAAGCATCATTCAGATGTCACAAAGTTTGCTGCCGCATTGTGCCAGTGCTGTGCAATGGTGTCACCAGCATGGGGCCTGATGTGGCCATGACCCCCCAATTTTACTCTGTGCCTCCCATGTGCCCACCAAATTAAGTGCTGTACTGTTTTTGTATAGCTGAAACAATGGCCGCCGGCCGTCGCCACGCCGTGGCTGTCCGAGTGTCTGCCCGCTGATCGCTGAATAACTCATTATTGAGTGGCAGTCTGTCAGGTGACGTCGCGTGACAGCCGCCGCTGTTGTTTATGGGAGTTGTAGTCTGCGGCTGTGTGCCAAAGCTCCCTGCTCCCGGGGGGGTCAGTCTGAGGGGAGCAGCGCAGCCAGCTTACCGCGTGCTACAACTCCCATCGCCGTGGTCGGAATCCAGGATATTTTGCCTGCCCCAGTGCCTCTGCTTGGCTGGACACTGTGTAAAAACACCACGTGACGTGGCTGGCCTGGGTGCGCCGCTGCTGGCTGGTGGTTTAGTAACAGTACTGTGGAGTAGATGTGACCCCCGGCCAGGAGCAACATCATCACCCACCCCCAGGACTGGAAGAAGCCGTGGAGAAGGAGGAAAAGAGGACCTGTCCTGCTGCTGCTGAGCACTGAGTCTGCCGAGCAAGCTGAGGTTAGAGACCCTGACACCTCCACAGGATCAATCATCCCATCGATCTGCCCCCCATACACCTCACTTGCCCATGGCCTGTGAATCCTGCTGGGAGCTGCCCACGGCCTACAGGCCAGCAGGACCCACATGCCATGGTTGGCTCCTAGCAGGACCCATAGGCTATACTCCACTCCCAGCAGGACCCACATGTCAGTGGACAGCTCCCAGCAGGACCCACAGGTCCACAGCCAGCTCCCAGCAGGACCCACAGGTCAGTGGCCAGCAGGACCCACAGGTCAGTGGCCAGCTCCCAGAAGGACCCACAGATCCACAGCCAGCTCCCAGCAGGACCCACAGGTCAGTAGCTAGCAGGACCCACAGGTCCGCAGCTTGTGGGTCCTGCTGGGATCTGCCCACTAACCTGTGGGTCCTGCTGGCCACTGACCTGTGGGTCCTGCTGGCCACTGACCTGTGGGTCCTGCTGGCCATTGACCTGTGGGCCCTGCTGGCCACTAGCCTAGGGTGACCAGAAGTCCCCAGCACCGCCAGATTACAAATATCTCCTGCTTACACATAATTAGTGCTTTTGTATTGTCCCATTTCAATCTGTAATTTCTTGTTTTTCAGTTTCTTGCTTTTCAAACTCGTGTTATATTGTCCAAACATTGTGTTAATGTTTAAACACTGATTTTGTTGGAAGTACCAATAAATATAGCCTTTTTGATAATTTGCATTTTTATTCTCGTGCGTGATTGTGTAGAAAGGGCCCCAGTGCACTGTATTGCCCGAGGCCTAAAATGCTCTTAAGATGGCACTGTTCACATACCCAAGTACTGGTTCCAATGATAGCACTATCTTCCCTCAGAAAAAACCTGGTGGTGCCCTTAGAATCCATTGTACAGTTCCTTGCTCTTCTCAAAGACTAGGCCAGGAGTGGAACTATCAACACTTTAAATTTGCCACAGAGTTTCATGGTATGGACACCAGCAGCAGATTCCACAAGGGACATCTTTAACATTTTCAGCACATTCACTCTGCATCCCAGCTCACAAAGATATGGAATGTTTAATTAAGTTAGCTTTTTATGAATGTTTTACTTGCATAGTTGATTATTTACAGGGTTCAAACATTTGGCATCAACAGATATAAAACATTTCATCAGTCTTAAATGCTCACTAGCCATCACTTTTAGTTGCTCTCTAGCCAAATGGTATCACAGTCTCTGGTCCCAATGCTCAGTGTTCTCAGAATGTCCATTCCCAAATGTAGGTCGAGTTAGGGGTTCCATGATGGCAAGGGCACACCTATACAGGGGAAAATCTCCACACTTCTATCTCCCTTAGACTCCCCCCCCCCCTATATATCCTTGAGCAGATGGACGTAGGCAGCCATCACAGACTGAAAGCAAGTAGAGTGGAGGATATACTAAAAGAGACTAACACCCTGCTACAAGAGGAAAGACAGAGATATGGTTTTCTCTCACTTTTTAAAAGGCCTCAAAGAATTCCACTGCTGAAAATAATTATTGAACAAATCTGGATCCTTAGTCTCTCTGTGGTGCACACTTATGCCTCGTTCACACGATCAAACTCATGTTTGGATGTGATCATGTTGGATGTGAGGTTGTTGGCGGAAAGTCTGACCGTGTGTATGCGCCATCGGACAATTGTTGTCGGACTTTCCACCAACAAATGTTGGCTAGCATGTTCTCAGATTTTCTGCCAACAAATTTGTGTTGTCGGACTTTCCGATCGTGTGTACACAAGTCCGTCGGACAAAAGTCCAAAGTACAAACATGCATGCTCGGAAGCAGAAGCGGTTGGTCTTGTAAACTAGCGTTTGTAATGGAGAATTAACATTCGTGACCTGACAAATTATGAAATCTCCAAATGCTGCGCACAATTCTCTTCTTCTTTAATGGGATAATAATGAAGCTGCTTTGCTGGTGATACTGATGGAGTTATTGCAAACAAATTTTCAAAGGCTTTTTTTTTTTTCAAGTGATATCAAGAATAATATTATTATGTTTTTTTTTATTTTATTTGTGCATTAAAAAAAAAAAAAAAATTAGACATGCTATCTGCCAATAGAACATAACCAAAAAGTGCATTCTATGCATCCAAAAATATAGAAAATATACCAAATCAAATCATTTTTCAACCAAAAAATAATGTCAAAGCAATAACTCCAAGGCCAATAATAAATAACATGTTATCTCCTCCGATTCTGCAATATGGCTGGTTGACGAACGGCCGCTCAGAAACTAACTGAAAAGCACGAAATGCAAAAAGAAAAGCACGAATCAACACTCACCAAACTTCTACTAACACGAAACTAGCAGAAGGAGCCCAAAGGGTGGCGCTAAAGAGCTGAAAAACCACGTAGTACGTCTAGTACGTCACTATGTTCGTTATTGTTGGACAACATTTGTGTGACCACGTGACAAGTTTGAGCCAACACCCTTCGAACAAAATTCCACGGTTTTGTTGGTGGAAAGTCCGATCGTGTGTATGGGGCTTTACAGTTATGGTTTACCAGTGACACAAGGAAAGCCCATAGATAACTAATGTTTAATAACCAGTGGCATGATCGCATAATTGCGTTCCTAATAATAACAGCCGACAATCATACGGCAGGACTGGATGCGGCGTTGTGGCGGTTCCATTTGAAGAATCACTGCAATATGTCAATAGGCTGCCCATCATTTTAATAGGTTGCAAATGTCCCATTAATGAGCTTGTGGGTGAGACCTAAAACTTTCCCTCCGATACAGCACTTAGAATTGAACTTGAAAGATTTGCTGCTCTGCACATCTCTGTTTGCTGCGTCTGCAGAGAGAATCTGATAATAAAAAGGGGTCAGCTCGCTGCAGAAAGATCCTTTTTATTTTGATTTTTTTTACCTCCCATCAAAAGAGAGAGTAGTAATTTGAACTCAAAACAGCCCATGTTTTCTTCTCATAGATGCACAGAAAGTCTTGGATTTATCAAAGCCACAACTTCAAAACTGTTTTCCTTGCATGTCTTTGGCTGCATTATTTACTACAAAAGGTTGCAGAAGAAAGACTCAAAGATCAGCAGACAATACTGACCCGCTGATAACGAAAATTCTCTGAATTAATTCCCACAATGGCAGAGTCAACCTTATTACCCGGTGCAGAAAATACTTAGTTACTAAAGCTGCCAAATAAGCTGGAGGGAGATAAAAGGAGTACAGCGAATATCAGCAAACATTCATATTAAAGGACATTCTTAGGATGCATAAATAAGGGCCAAAACAGAAGGACTGGGTTGCTGGGGATTCTGGTTCCCTAGCTTCAATCTCATCATAATAGAGTGACTTGTATATGAAGACAGGGCTAACGCCAGAATGAAGCTGCTTAGGCAGCTGCCTAAGGGCGCCAGGATAAAGGGGTCGGAAAAATCTGAATCCCCAGCCACTTCCTGGGGATTTGGATGTTTAAGGGCTGATTCACACAGGAACAGAGAGCCGCCGGATCGCTTTAGCTCTGTGGCAGCTGTCCGTTCCTGTCTGCGGTGGGGGGGGGGGCATGTGGTGAACAATTCCGTGCAAATAACATTTATGCCACATGGAGGTGGGGGGGTTGCATTGTGGATGGGAGGGGTTGGTGGGAGGATGGGGGTGGGTGGGGGTGTAGCAAAATGCACCTTCGCCTGTGTAGACAAAAAATCCTTGCAGTGGCACTGTATAATGACTAAGGTGTTCATAGAAGTGTAAATCTGAAAGCGTTATTAAACCCAAAAGTAAGCATTTATTATAATGCAGCTTACCAATTCCTAGATGTGATGGCTGCCTTTGTTTTCTTTTTTTAGGCTTTATTTACTTTATTTTCTCTCGGTGATCTGGACAGTAAGTCTGCTGTTTTTCAAAAGATCAAGCTTTCTTGCTGATGTAGCAGTTAGCCCCTGGTTCACACTGGTGAGATTTTTCATTCGATTTGACAAGTCACACCCCATTGCTGGCAATGGGAATAGTTCAAATCGCAGCGACTCATGTCACAGCGACTTTGCAAAAGGTTCCTGCACTACTTTTTTTTTTTATTTCATAGAGTGTTAAATGAAGTCACAAGCCACAATGAAATCGGAGGTGCAAATTGCACTGATCTGTAGCTCTGAAATCGCGATGAAGTAGCGCGATTTCCAAGCCGCACTGGTGTAAAATAAATAGATAGGATTAAGTCGATTAAATTGATGACAAACATTTCATGACTAAAATTGTTCATGAAATGGCAAAAAACTAAAATACCTACAATTTTTTGTAGATGACACCTTAAAAGCCTTTACAGGTCATCAGTTTATAGTTAACCATGAATCATGGCCCTAAAATTATTGCTCTCACTTCGACATTTGCATGCGATACCTCACATGTGTGGCACAGTCATTGTTTATCTATAGAGTTGGGTAAACAGTTTGAGTCAAGCAAAATATTGGCCCCAACATCGCCTGTTCTATCTATGTGTCCCCCAATATGCAGGCCTTGCTTTATCTCCCACATATTTTTTGGCCCTCCATAAATCCTTCCCCTCCCCCTTTTTCCCCTTCCCCTCCTCCCCCTATCTCCCCTTTCCCTCCTCCCCCATCTCTCCTTTCCCTCTGCCCCCCCCTTTTCCCTTCCCCACCTCCCCCCCTTTCTCCTCAACTTTACAATTAATATATTTTTACAAAGTTTATTTTATTTTGTGGTCATAACCTGATTTTTCTGTGTTTTTGACATATGTAAATCTGAGAATTTTATATATGCTTATGATGTATGTAATTCTAGTATTAACCTATTGTCTGTATTGTTCACCAGTTGTAAGCTCTGTAAACACTACAAGGTAGATCCTGAATAAGCCCTTCTACTGGGTGAAACGCGTTGATCCATATACCTCGTACCATCCTATCAAGCACAGATGGTTTTAGTGAATATTTAATGAAAAACAAGATAAAACTGCGCTCATGAGTAACTAGATGTGTAAATAGCAGCACCACTAATGTGAGATATAATCACATAAACAAGACAATAAAAAATGGGCAGTTACAAAGTTAGAGAATTGTCCAAAATTGAAACTAAATGAATTTACCTTTTGAAGAGTTATGTTCCATATGGGTTAAATGTGGACTGGGGCGTAAACAGTTTTTTGGACAATTCTTGAACTTGCTATTTTGAATATAATTAGATAAATATTTTAAAAGTTTTTTAATAAATGTACTTTTCTGTTTAAATTATGTAAACTTAATGTTTTAATTAATGTCAATCGTTTACATTTGTTTGTATACTGTTTTATATTAATATGTAAAGTTTGGTACTGTTTAAGCCGGCTTCAGCCTCTCATTAACATTCCCCCCCCCCCCCCCCCCCCCGGAAATGGTTGAAATATGGGATGGGGGACACAGGTTCCTCATTCCTGCCATGGGAGATTACTAGCCAATGAGCGTGCCTCAGTTGGAATAGGAATGAGGCTTGGGTCTGATTAACATCATGGTGTATCGAAGCGAGGTGTAGTTAGATTGGGAAATTGCACTGTATAGGAGATGAGAGCGAGGCTTGGATAGACACTGGAACTATACATAGAGATGACAAGAAGAGATGCCTACGCCCCCCTGGAAGAAGTCCTTTTGCGACGAAACCGGTCGGGTTAAGGCATCATTTCTTGTTTTCACGTTTGGATTGAGCCCGTTGTTTTGGCTGATGAAGTTTTTTCTTTCAATGTAATGGCATGTCAGTGCATTATTTAAATAAAACCTAATTTAAGGATTTACACTATGTGACGTTTATCTCTTTGCTGATATATTCCACTGGATACTACGATCTGAGACCAGAGGAGTATCGTTTTCCATGTGACAGTTGGATGATCCCTCCTGCTCTTTGTATGCTAAGGAACAACCATGGATGGAGCATATGAGATTTATGAAACCCTTTTGACCACCCATAATAAGTGGTCAACACTCTCTAGTAAGAGTACATCCTAAATTATGATGGTGGTCTATTCACGTGGTGGAGGAGCTGAGTGAATTAGAACTTCTGCACATATCCATACTGTGAAGGCATTTCATTGGTGCTGTTTTGAAAAAACATGGACTGATTTGCATTTTTTATTTTCAAGCGCAACACATATGTTTTGGTATTCCTTTACAGGAGCTCATACTCCTGCTGTTTCTTTTAATCATTTTGTATAAATAAAATATTATGCATTTTTGCTATATTGATTTATTACCTTCTGGGCACTTAAAAATCCCCATTTCCTATAGTCTCCCCCTTGGGAGAGGCACAGGTTATCTCTTTTCTTATGTCGACGGGCTTCCTCGCTGACCGCTGAATGAAAAAAAAACATTGCTAGCAATAGAAAAAAGTGGAAAAAAATGCTGGGGGGGTCCCTCTGCCACAAAGCACCCCCTCATGTTAAGGGAATGTGGCCTGGTATGATTTGGGGGGCAGCGCTTGCTTGCCCCCCCCTTTCCTGACCTGGTGGGCTGCATGCTTGGATAAGGGTTTGGTACAGATTTTGGGGGGGACCCCACGCTGTTTTTTTTTTTAATTCTGACCTGAAGGGCCTGGTATGGATTGGGGGGGCCCCCACACCATTTTTTTTAAACATTTTTGTATTGCCAGCAATTTAAATGTTTTAAATTTTTCCTTGTTTATAAATGTCAATTTTGCTGCAGCAATTTCTATACGTGATACAGATGCACGACTTTACAAGCAGACTAAGGGGACCCCCAAGCACTATATTTAAATGAATGTTTATTTTCTATTGTTGCACTTTAAGCATCATTAAAATCAGTACCCAGGCCCCCATACCCTTTTTATGGCCAAAAACTTGAATATAAGCCTTCAAAATGTGCACTTTTGATTTTTTTAAGTTTGGGTCCCATATACTTTAATAGGGTTCGCGGTTTGGGTCTAAACTTTTGCAATAGTTCTGGTGCAAACTGAAGCGGGGGGTGTTCAGGCCAACACTATTTATCTACTGTACATGTGTAGGCAATATGTGTGCATTTGCATGTGTGTGTATGCACTGGGGAGACAGGGGTGTTTTTACAATTTTTTTTGGTATTTTATTTATTTTATTGCATTTTTATTAACACTTTTTACACCCGCCATGGTGCTATATATCGCTTCCTGAAAAGAGGCACCCTGTCTCTGTACTCATCTACAAAGCCCTCAGATCTCAGGCAAACATCAGGCTGGCTCTTGGGAGGCGTTAATATGCGAATATCAAAATGCCTTGATGGATGGATGTCAGTCTGGCAGACTGGACATGCTCAGTGCTGCCCATGTTGCCTGAGCAACTTCCTAGTTTTGTGTATTCAGTGTCTGACTTCCCATGTACCAACCCCAGCTTTGTTTTCCATTTGTGCTTGTCTGCTGCCTGCTCTGACCTCAGCTTGTTTCCCGGATCCTCTTCTGTTTCCTGCCATCTGTACTCTGCATAAGTTAGTGGTCTCTGTATTGTCAACTGGGTGTACATGGGCACTGTGACCTGGTTCCTGCAAGTCCATTCTCACCATCAGGGGCCCTGGTGAAGAAGCAGGTTGGGAATTAGACTCTGTGCCCTGGGGAACCTGGGGTTGGCGTTCTACAAGGGCTCACTACCACAGACTCTTGACAGTTTTCTCCTTTCACTGGGATTTGAACTCATATCAAGTATTTTCATATGTTGACTCTGGAGCAGCCGGGAACTTCATCCAGCAGTCCCTGGCTGCTGACTTGGGCATTCCTCTCATTCCCTTGGTGATGCCCCTACAGTCCATGGCTCTACCTTAGCCTTAGGACCTTTATGGTTCTGAACTGCCTCCATAACTATGCATGTTGGTGTTCTTCATCCTGAGGAAATCTCCTTTCTAAGTCTTCTAGTCCCATCATTCTTGGACTTTCATAGATGAAAAAACATTCCCACTATCTCTAGATCAGAACTCAGGTCAGCTGTTGTCATGGGGGTCACGATGCCATAAGACTTGTCTCTCTAAGGTTCTCCCACGACTCACTGTAGTAACATGCACAAGCCCGGAATATTGCTGCACTCCTTGGTAACTTTATTAAAGTATTAAAATGAAATCTCAGGTATGACAGGAACATTAAAAGGTGACGCATTCTAAATTCAGCGCTTACTGAAAACTCTCTCTGTACCCGTGACTGAGGTCACCACCTCTCTGATGTTCCCTTGACATTATCAGGCCCTCAAAGATAAAAACAAAAGAGAAACTCCTGCGCTGCTGGCGGACTCCTAAACTAACAAGGGGACACTGCTGCAACACCTATAGTACTGCTCCAAACAGACAAAACAAAACTAAGTTATAGGGGGGGGTGGTGGTTGCGCTGTGATGGGGAGAGGGTAGGGGAGGGGGGACTATGCTAAACTGGAGTGTATGTAACACACATGCCAAGTGACCCAAAAAAAGGGGTCTATAACACACAGAATGACAATAGCCCACTGACTAGTGCCTGTGATGAACGATTAAAATAACCACTAAATAGTTATATAGCATGAAGGGAATAGAATGGCATCCAAATAAATAATGCACATAATAAAAATGCAAAACAAGCGAATGAGATAATAACGAATGGTGAACAATGGGTGAATACAATATTAAGTGCATAGGTGAATAGAGTAATATAAATTGATCCCATTAATAAACATGATAAAAAACTTAAAGCATGTGAAAAAATACAAAATAAAAATATATAAAAATATATAAAAAAACAGTCCCGCCACCAATGTGACACTTCTGAGTTAAAATCCAAAACCACAACAATGGTTGTACCCCTGACACATCCATTGTTGTGGTTTTGGATTTTAACTCAGAAGTGTCACATTGGTGGCGGGACTGTTTTTTTATATATTTTTATATATTTTTATTTTGTATTTTTTCACATGCTTTAAGTTTTTTATCATGTTTATTAATGGGATCAATTTATATTACTCCATTCACCTATGCACTTAATATTGTATTCACCCATTGTTCACCATTCGTTATTATCTCATTCGCTTGTTTTGCATTTTTATTATGTGCATTATTTATTTGGATGCCATTCTATTCCCTTCATGCTATATAACTATTTAGTGGTTATTTTAATCGTTCATCACAGGCACTAGTCAGTGGGCTATTGTCATTCTGTGTGTTATAGACCCCTTTTTTTGGGTCACTTGGCATGTGTGTTACATACACTCCAGTTTAGCATAGTCCCCCCTGGGACTGCTCAACCTCAAGTCTACCCTCTGGAAATGAATTCCAAGGCAGGCTGTATTTGCATGCAAACTGGCCTAAGCATTGCCCACATGTGATGCTGAGCCCCCATGATTTAAAGAAGTGAAATACAATGAGAGAAAGGGGTGGGCTAGGTCCAGATAGGCTTGGGAGGAAAGACTAGATGATGCGGGAGGTCCTCCAGCCAGAAAATGACGCGGTCTCTATCTGGCTTGCTCCAGCTTCTAATGCACATTGTGAGAAGCTCACAGTCTGCAGTGAAATCAGAGTAAGCCATTTTAGTGCAGAAGGAGCCTCTACAACTATGCAAGACTGAAGGGAAGGCTGGAGTTCAGCTTTAAGCACTTCACTGCCCACATGAGGTCATATGACGTCGTGGACTTTGAGTGGGGATATCTGGATGGTGTCTGCAGCTACAGGCATCATCCAGATATCTTTTTTTTTCAGCCAGCAATTCTCTACAATGTAAAAAAACATTTTAGCGGCTTATTAGCCACTATATTGCTTTTACAGGCAGCAGCTGTGCAATACCATGTGACACAACAAATTGCAAAAAAAAAACAATTATAATGTTTGGGAGTTCTGAGTAATTTTCTAGCAAAAAAAAAATTACAAGTAGGAGGGAAATGTCAGAATTGGCCTGGGTAGGAACTGGTTAAAGATACCATCCTGCCTTCCTTTGTAACATTACCCAATCGAGATGCTGGGTTTCTCCTACCATCACCACAAAACTGTAATGCCACGTACACACGATCGGACTTCTCGTCGGAAAAAGATATGACGGCTTTTCCGACGGGATTCTGCTCAAATTTGCCTTGCATACACACGGTCACTGAACTTACGCCCGTCAAGAACGCGGTGACGTACAACACTATGACGAGCCGAGAAAATGAAGTTCAATGCTTCCGAGCATGCGTCGAATTGTTTCCGAGCATGCGTAGGAATTTTGCACATCGGAATTGCCACAAACTATGGCATTTTCGGATAGGAACTTTTTCCGACCGAAAAATTAAGAACATGCCCTCAATCTTTTGCTGGCTGGAATTCGGCCAGCAAAAGTCCAATGGAGCATACACACGGTCGCATTTTCCGACGAAAAACTCTCATCGGTCTTTTGCGGGCCGAAATTAAGATCGTGTGAACGCGGCATAAGAGGGAACTCTATGTCCTGCCTTAAATCTTCTGCAAATGCAACATAATATGTTATAGCTTTTCAGAAAACAAGTACAGACCCATAAAAATTGCATGGCTTTATTTTACCGCCTGCCCAGACAGGAAATATTCAGCGTGATAATAATATTACCCTTAATTATCTTTGTTTTAAAATCTACTGCTGAGTTCCATTTAACAAAGTTATTAAATGTCTGGAATATTGGTATATATGTCTAAGCGTTCCCAGCTCTCTGCCTGTGTGCGAAACGGCGGGAAAAAAAAAATTAGAAGAGGCCTTTTGGGACTTTCACACGCATCCCTAAATTATTCATGTTCAAATATCTGGAATCGGCACGGATATTATTAATAGCATTTAATTATGCTTTGTAATATAATTAATAGTTTGGGCTACATACATGAAGTTCTAAAATGCTTTGATTAGTGTCTTAATGAAATATTTGGACTTCACTTCAACCGAAGCTTGTAAGACAAAATAGCTTGAAATTGCATTACCTTCTGGGCATATGGATTAATTATTTAGGAGATTCAGAGCAAGTTTAAGGCTGTTTCTTTTTCCTTTTTAGTTTGGATATTATTAGAAAATTTACATTTAATTCCCAGCTGATTTTTCTTTTCTTTTTTTTTTGATGACTAGGATCAGCAAGTGCATGATGACTTGACTTGAATAATTTTCAAACTTTTAAATATACTTAGATCTGCATAGAAACGGGTATTATGTTTTTTTTTTTTTTTTTTAGAGATTCTTTTTTTTTTTTTTTTAAGCACATTTCCTCCTTTGCTTTAAATAATTTATATTTGACCCTGATTTTAATGGCTAAAACTGAACTCTATGCAGATATAAATGGCACAAAGTGAATGCAGCTCTGTAGCCACCCTTCCCTAAGTAGGAGTGTCTCATTCAATTTAGAGTTACTAGGCTGTAATCAGCATAAGGTTGACTGATAGTTCGGAATGGGTATTGTTTTGTACAGAGATTCTTTTTTTTCCATACAAATTTCCTCTTTTTCTTGAAATATGTCTATTGTCTCCTGGGCTCTGGTTATTGTTTGCTTATGCCTGCTGCTGGTGAGTGCTGATTTGAATGATCTTGAAACTTGAAAATATACTTAGATCTGCATAGGACTGGTTATTATTTTTACAGAGATTATTTTTATCAAGTGTATTTCCTCTTTTGCTTTAACTATTTTTAAATTTGAAACTGAGTTTGATGGTTAAAACTGAACTCCAGGTAGATATAAATCACACAAATACTGTAGCTCAGTAATCATTTGTAGCCACCCTGCCCTAAGCAGCAGGGTCTTTTTAAATGTATAGTTGCTAGGCTGTAATCGGCCTAAGTGTAGCGCTCTCCCCGTCCTCCAGAGGCCTGGTGGTGACCCCCAGAGTCAGGGAGGGCTGAAATTCCTCCTCAGGGTGCAGGTTACTAAGCATGGTGGGTGAAATGCAAGATGGAAAGATGGGCGCCATTCACCTTTAAAAATGAACAAAGAGAGTTTTATTTCTCTTAACAGGAACAGTGGGAGAGAGGGGTGGGGCACATGCAATAGCAACTTGGCAGACTCCTTGGACAAAACAGAACTAGGCAGACAGCAATACAGAAAAAGGGCCTTTAAGCGGAATGCAGCAATCTGTATTTCGTAGCAACTGCTGTCTCCTATAGCAACAACTTTACTCACAGTATCCCACTGTAGATCCTCAAGCTTAGCTCACAGCTACCTGCTGGACTCTTTAAGGTCAACTCACAGCTACCCGCTGTATTCTTCCATCTTCACCCACAGCTACCCCCACTGGGTTCCTCTGACTCACAGCTACCCACTGGATCCTTCAAGCTTTACACACAGCTACCCGCTGTACTTAGTGGATGAATTCTTTCCTGAAGCTTTCCCAGCTACTTCACTGTCCCCGGTTGATGAAGAGTCTCCTCTGGTACTCCTTCAGAGATCCATCCCATTACACCTGCCTCTGGCAACAAGAGTGGTTGACCCTCTGGCAACTTCTTCTCCCTTGCCTCCAACCAGCGATCAGGCTCCCCTCAGGCCGAGCCCATATACACGTGGTTAGGCCCCAGTCTTCAGGCCTACACCTTGACTGCTGCTCCACACACACACCCACCCAGGCCGCAGTCCGGGTGGAAAGAACCGCGATCATCTGACCTTCCCCAAATAAATAGTCTATCCCAGCAGCCTCAGCGGCCAAAGAAACTCCTACTGATTGGCTGAGGAAAGCATATTGAGTCCGCTGTACCTGCCGATCAGCTCCCACTGTGTCTAATCACAGGGGAAGCGGGCTGGCAGCAGCGCATGTGCATGCCCTAGACCCAGTAGTGCCGCCTTGCCACAGTATATTTACAGTATACAGTTGTCAAGTGGTTAATTTTCAGGGATTTCCTCTCACTTCCAGTTTTGGCTATGATACAGGAAGTGAAGGGAAATCTCCTCAACGGGACACAGAATGCAAAAAAAAATAAAAAAAAAAAAAAAAAAAAAGATTAGCCTATAGTTCTACTTGAATTCTAAGTACATATAAATGACTGTAGCTCAGTAATCATTTGTAGCCACCCTGCCCTAAGCAGGAGAATCTATTTCAATGTATAGTTGCTAGGCTGTAAACAGCTTAAGCATGATTGATAGTTCAGCCTTTGTTATGGGTCTCTCCTGGTTTCTGCTTATTGTTTGCTTATGCCTGCTGTTAGGGGAATGCTGACTTGAATAATTATGAAACTTTAAAATATACTTAGATCTGCAAAAGATTGGGTATTGTTTTTTAGATTCTTTTTTTACAAGTGTGTTTCCTCTTTTGCTTCAACTATTTTTAAATTTGAAACTGAATTTTATGGCAAAACTAAAAGCACATGTGAATGGGTATCGGTCACATCGCACCCCTACCCATTCACCAAAAAGTGTACAAAAGTAATAACCAACACAAGACAGTTTTTGACCAATCCTTTATTAAAAAGAAAAAAATAGTGTCCCTCGATGTACATCCATCGTCAATCACAACACCCGCCGGAAAAAATAAAAATAAAAACGTTCCGCTTCCTGGATGGCCTCCCACCATATTTTTTATTTTTCAATAGAGGACTTGTCAAAAACTGTTTCTTGTGGTTACTAGTTTTTGACATTTTTTTGGTGAAAGGGTGGGGGTACGATGTACCCTATACCCATTCACATACGAGGGGGACGGCATTCGGGGGCCCAGATTCCGACAACCATAGCCCAGGGTTGTTGGGAAGAGGCCCTTGTCCCCATCAACATGGAGACAAGGTGCTTTGGGGTGGGGGAGCAAAGCATGTGGCCTGGTATGGTTCAGGGGGGGGGGGGGAACGCTCGCTTATCCCCTCCCCCTTTCCTGAACTTCCAGGCTGTATGCTGGGATAAGAGTCTGGTATGACAGATGATGACTCATGGTTGTTAAAGACACAGGTGGCCGGCTTTCCGGCCCGCTGCTTAACTACCAGCTATTTCTTCACACAGAATTCAAATTGGTTGATTGTTTTTCATCCGATCCCAATTCTAATTATTCTGAAAAGTTGGAATTCGTTAGAAAACAAATAAACAAAATACATTTTAATGGATATCAACAAAATGAATTACTATTTGTTACTATTCCATTTGGAGATTATGATACATCCAAATCTCTGAATAACCAAAAATTTGCCCGAATTTGTATTCGGACCGAAACAAATTGCACATGTCTAGTCTCTGCCCCCTCCAGTAGTTTTCTGCAGGAAGCCTGTAATAGGTGGAGCCTACAAGGTCCCTCCATTTGCATAAGACATCTTTGATGTCATCATTACTTTACAAGGTAATATCTAGATTAACAAAATAATTTTCTGCACACGGAGTAGATTTACAGATTTTGTGACTATTGAGAAGTATATTTAAATGAATGTTTTTGTGCTTGGAATTCAGATTTAAGAGGTTAATGTTGGGAAAGGTAGGAGTCGTGGGATTCTAATTCCTGTTCATGTCTAAAGAATGAGTTTTCTTTTCAGGCAGCTCTCCAGTGAGTAGTGTCCAAGGATGGCACATGTGTGGGGAGGTGCGCATGGAAGGATGGCGTGTCCCAGCTCTATCCCTACTCGTCTGGAACCTCTCTCTAATTACTAATTACTGTCGCTGACAGATGGGTGACCTGTCCCTACCCACACACAAAATATGAACCAAGCCTGGGAGCCAGGGTCTTAAATAGACTCTGCCTAACCCAAGATGGCCACCAGAGTCACATGGAGCACCAGCGTCCAATTGGATAGCTCTCCCAGTAACCCAGGAAACCATAGAGGGACTATTTTTCTCTTGACTTCCTCTCCCTTTGCAATGGTGCTGCGGTTAAGCACCATCTGCGGTGGCGAAAGTAGACTACACCTGTCTATTTGTGTCTTCTGTAGAGAGGAGCATGGTGAAGAAAGCACCAGATAGGTTTGTAAAGTCTAAAAACTGAATTTGCTTAAGTTCAATAGAAAGCTAATGCATCTTAATGGTTCAGAAGGTACCCCTTCATCAGGGACTTTGATTAGAGAAGAGAGACAAAAGCCAAACTTTGTAAAAAATGGAGGGATCCAAAGGGACATTTTCAAGAATTGTGGCCAATAGCATCTGGAAAATCCCAAAACTATTATCTATAGCAGATCCCTGTTGTCATAATTCATGGAAATGCCCTTTTGAGTTTCCTCCATGTGGGAAAGTCCAGATTACATTTCTCTTCCTGATTCAATGACCTGATGAAGGGGGACCTTCTGAACTCCCTAAAACACCATGGGATGGTTCAATCACTACATTAAGGTTTATTTATTATATAACCTCAAAAATGGCTGGAATTTAATTAGAATATAGTCATAGTTGTATGTATATAATCATTCTCTACCACCAGCAGTTTATGCACAGTAGAATCCAATTCTCCGTATTGATGTTTCCAAACCCCATGTAGCGCCACTGCTGTTTTCTTTGCGACCTACTTATTATTGCTGCTCCAAAACTGCTGTCTGTCCCGCAACTTACACATTCGTTTTACTCTCAAGTGTTACAATCTATTTCTGCTGCAGTGGAAAAAGACTGCACCCCGCACTGCTTCAATGGAAGGAGATTAAAGGGAATTGTTGGTCCAAGTAGAGGCGCCTGTGATGTCTTCCACTGATGTGTGCTTCTTGCATTAATAAGATGAAACGGTGTCGACAAGCATCTTCTGTGAATGGATCCTTTTGTCTTAATAAAATCTCTCCAGAAATAAAATAAAAAAAAAATAGCTGAGCAGCATCAAAAGATTTGAGCAAGATGGTAAAATTCGAGGCAAGCAAAAGATGCAGATGGATGTCTACAAGATATCAACTTTCATTTGGAATGAGTGCTCTTCTCAAGATTAAAGAGGAACTGAAGATTTCTTTTTTAGGTTTGCAAAAATGACTATTCTTTCATGTAACTCTTACCCCATTGCAGTTGCTTCCTACATTAATTAAATGTATATAGTGTAGGATATTGGTTGCATCTCGTGATCATTTCATGCAATAAGTCTTCCTCTGATCTGAATCTCGAAACTGGCCAACGTTATTTAACATGTTTGTTTGACTTTAGATCTCCTTCATATTCTATAGTCTTACATGGAACCCTCAATTTAACACCTCATTCTAATGCTTGGGTTAGCATGAAGCTTCCTTAGGAGTGATGATCTTCCAAATAATACTTTGGTGGGTGAGAAGGATTTCTTTCTCAGCCACCGAAGTATTTCCTGCTGAGACAGCCACATATTTCGTATTGAAGTCTATCAGTCCTAGACTTCATTAGAGTCTACCAGCACCACTCACAGTTGGGAGACAGCCCATTGGAAGTGATTCTTTTGACGCTCTTCACACAGAGACCTGCCAATAACCAGCCTCTAGTTACAATGGTCCAGCGCTATCTCCCACCTACATCAGATCTTCCAACTAAGGTTGCTTTAATGATTTAAGCAAAAAGAAGCTGCTACCCCCAGCTGAAGTTAAGTACCCCACCCCCATTTTCCTTTAATTTTTACTTTGTGGTCCTGCCAAGCACTATGTTGATTTTGCAAAGAAAATGACACAGCTAAGTCTATTTCATTCTGTGTCACAACCTCATATATTCTTATGGGTGTATCATACTCATGATTGCCTTCAACCATATCTATGCATACAGTTAGAGGTGCTGTTCTGTGTTGGGAGCGTGCTAACTCGGCACCCCAAGCACTGTGACCAAGCTGTCCCTGCCAGCTCCCAGTCACTGTTTACAATTGTTAGGGGTGATGGCCTTCCAGCTAAGGTTGCCTCAATGATAAGAGCAAAAGAGGCAGCTACACAAGTCCAAATTTAAGCAATCCCCCCTTTTGATCTTCGCTGCATGACCCTGCCAAGCTCTGCACAAACTTTGTGAAAAAAATGACACAGTAGCATCCTCTTTTTACTACACCATGGCCCCAAACATTCCTATGGCTGTGTCATGTTCATGGTGGCCTTCAGCCACATATATGCATACAACCGGCTGCACTCTACTATGCTGAGGACAAGTTTTCTCGGTACCCCCAGCACTGTGAACACCACTGACAATTCCTGATCTTTGTTTTTGATCAGGAGCAGTAGGATGGGCTCACTAGAATGTAACACTATTACAGCCAATCAGCCTTTGGTGTTAAGATCCTCAGCTAAGGCTGCTTCAACTATATGAGCAAAAGAGGAGCTACAGTGGGCTGAAGTTACAGAAGAAGTAGGGCCAAGCTCTTTTGGCCCTACTTTTTCCTGTGGGTCACAGGAGTGCACTTCGTTCTGCACTTCTGTGACCCATATTCAGCTGACAGTGTGCTAAAGTCTGCTGTCAGCTGATTTCTCTAAGCTGATCCAGGTTCTGGAGAGAACCTGACTTTAATGTTGGGATTCACTCAGATGCCTGGACCAGTGGTTGGCTTAGCCTCTCAGTGAGCCGCAGAGAGCCCGAGTCAGCAGCTTCTGCCCCTGCACAGCCCGGCGCTCCAGTGAGCACTGGAGGGGTAGAGCAGAGAGACTGGCCTTATGGTCAGTGAGGACAGAGAACTGAGCGATCATCGGTCTTTGATCGCTCAGTTCTCGGTCTTAGAGGTGGCGGGAGACTGAAGCAGAGTAAGTATATATGCTCACTCCCCCCCTTCCCTCCCCATGCACCGCAACCATCATTGCCAGCTCCCAGTCACTGTTTAGGATCAGGAGTAGTAGGATAGATTCCCAGTCATGGGAACACTGACAGCCAATTAGCCTCCGGCATTTAGAACCCCATAAAGGTCTGGCTTCTGCCAATAGATAGGAGTTAATAAACAATCCCACAATCACTGGAGGTCAGCAGTACGTTAACCCCCCCCCCCACACACACACACACACACCACCACCACCTTTAAAAAAAGACTCCACATGCAATGGTGGTCAGTGGCAAGTTAAAAACCTTGAATAAACCCACCTTGCTGCTTCCTCTTTTTCTCTTTCTTCCTTCCTGCATTACTCCATTGTGAGACGCAGAGGAGAGTAGAATGTTTGTAAACATAGGCAGTGCTTCACAGCGATCACAAGGCGCAGAGCCTCTATGATTGGCTCTGTGCATTTTACCTATAATCTGTGCTAATCATAAGCATTCAAAGGGTGCACTGGCCACCTATGTGTGTTTTCTGCAGTGCTGCTTATAAAAATTTAGTCCACATACCTGATTTTTTTTTTTTTTTACAATAATGCGGTAGTGGTTCCTAGAGCTAAATTGCAGGTATAGATTTTTTTTGCATAGTTACATTGGTCCAATTTAGACCAACATAAGCATGCATATGCCATGCCTGTGGGACATTTGTGGAAGTTGAGAATTACTTTAGTAGTCACCACTCTTACAGTGATTGCCACTGGCTTCTGGGTCCCTTGCTGATTGGCTGCTTTGTTCTGTTGCCAATTGGCAAGTGCGATTGGCCCTTTTTTTCTCAATGAATGCAAGTTGTTCTTTGATAGGCGGAATAGTGACATCACAATTTCTACCTTGTCCAATCAGAGAACACTTTCCATTCACTGAGAAAAATGCAAGAATGGTGGCAGTGCCGAAACGAGCAACCCCAACTAACTGTCAGCTTTATTTGAAATTCTAATTTGCAACTAGCGATAGACTGAAAAGTAATTTCAACAAAGTAGTATTTAGGCCTCTTGCACATAGGATATTTTATCCTCCCCTGGAGCCAAGGTGATGAAAAAACACGCTTAAAGTCTTATTTTACATCTGTGTTAATGCGTGTTTATGTGCGTTCCCGCATTTGGCATTAATGCATTCAATATTAATTTATTCTGGTCATTAGAGTACATTAATGTGCAAATGCTAATAAACACGCTAGCATTATTGATCATCTATGCACATTTGGTGTTTTTTCCACCCAAACATTCCTCCACCTTAAAGGGGTTGTAAAGTCAGAAAGTTTATTATCTTAATGCATTCTATGCATTAAGATAAAAAGCCTTCTGTGTGCAGCACCCCCCCTCAGCCCCCTAATACTTACCTGAGGTCCCTCTATATCCAGCGATGTCCATGAGTGCCTTGGCCGTCCAACACTCTCCCTGGCTGAGACACAGCAGCGGCGTCATTGGTCCCGCTGCTGTCACTCAAAGTCAGAAAGCCAATCAAGAGAGAGAGGGGGTGGGGCCGAACCAGGGCTCTGGTTGGGGGCACTCAACAGGAGGGAGGGGCCAGGAGAGCCGCAAGGGACCCGAGAAGAGGAGGATCTGGGCTGCTCTGTGCAAAACCACTTCACAGAGCAGGTGTGTATGACATGTTTTTTATTTTTAGAGAAAAAAAAATTAAACTTTACAATCACTTCAACACACTGGTGATGCATTTCTTTTTCTGCCTCTAAAGACCTGTAAACACCTACACTATATTAACAAATGTATTGGAACGCTTGCCTTTACACGTGCATTAACTTTAATGGCATCCCAGTCTAAGTCGTAGGAATCAATATTGAGTTGGCTCACCCATTGCAGCTATAACAGCTTCAACTCTTCTGTGAAGGCTGTCCACAAGGTTTAGGAGTGTGTCTATGGAAATGTTTGACCATTCTTCCAGAAGTGCATTTGTGAGGTCAGGCACTGATGTTGGACGAGATGTTGGACGAGAAGGCCTGACTCACAGGCCTTCTCGTCCATAAAGGTCCATAAAAACATGGATGAGCGAGTTTGGGGTGGAGGAACTTGACTGGCTTGCAAAGAGTCCTGACCTCAACCCGATAGAACACCTTTGGGATGAATTAGAGTGGAGACTGCGAGCCAGGCCTTCTTGTCCACTAAACCTTGTGGACAGCCTTCCCAGAAGAGTTGAAGCAAGGTTTAGGAGTGTGTCTATGGGAATGTTTGACCATTCTTCCAGAAGCACATTCGTGAGGTCAGGCACTGATGTGTACAAGAAGGCCTGGCCCGCAGTCCCTCCTCAAATTCATTCCCAAAAGTGTTCTATCGGGTTGAGTTCCTCCACCCAAACTTGTTCATCCACACCATATTGTCAAAAGTATTGGGCCACCCCTCTAAATCATTTAGTGGAAGGGGGATTATGATGTAGGTATTTTTTTAGGGCTTGGGCTTGGCCCCTTCGTTCCAGTGAAAGGAACTCTTAAGGTGTCAGCATACCAAGACATTTTGGACAATTTTATGTTCCCAACTCTGTGGGAACAGTTTGGGGATGGCCTCTTCCTGTCCCAACATGACTGAGCACCAGTGCACAAAGCAAGGATCATAAAGACTTGGATGAGCGAGTTTGGGGTTGAGGAACTTGAATGGCCTGCACCTAAACCTGATAGAACAGCTTTGGGATGAATTAGAGTGGAGACTGCGAGTCAGGCCTTCTTGTCCAACATCAGTGCCTGACCACATAAATGCTCTTCTGGAAGTATGGTCAAACGTTCCCATAGACACACTCCTAAACCTTGTGGACATCCTTCCCAGAAGAGTTGAAGCTGTTATAGCTGCAAGAGGTGGGCCAACTCAATATTGAACCCTACGGACTAATGCCCCGTACACACGGTCGGACATTGATCGGACATTCCAACAACAAAATCCATGGATTTTTTCCGACGAATGTTGGCTTAAACTTGTTTTGCATACACATGGTCGCACAAAGTTGTCGGAAAATCCGTTCATTCTGAACGCGGTGACGTAAAACGCGTACGTCGGGACTATAAATGGGGCAGTAGCCAATAGCTTTTGTCTCTTAATATATTCTGAGCATGCGTGGCACTTTGTGCGTCGGAATTGTCCACACACGGTCGGAATTTACGCGAATGGATTTTGTTGTCGGAAAATTTTAGAGCCTGCTCTCAAACTTTGTGTGTCGGAAATTCCGATGGAGCCCACACACGGTCGGAATTTCCCACAACAAGCTCCGATCGGACATTTTCCGTCGGAAAGTCCGACCGTGTGTACGGGGCATAAGACTGGGATGCCATTAAAGTTCATGTGCGTGTAAAGGCAGGGGTCCCAATACTTTTGGTAATATAGTATATGTGTACACACACATAGGCTAACATAGAGGGGCATTTGGAGGCTGAAAAAAAGTGTTTTTGACATCCTGTGTGCATTAGGCCTAAGTTTTATGTATTTATTTACACTGTATTTGTGCATTTCTTAATTTTTTTTTATAATCAAGTGACGTTTTCAAGTGACCAAGAAAATTAGGCTGTGAGTGTGGACAGGTCCACTTTACAGACCCCCCTTTAAAAATGATTTGTTAGACCCGGGAGACTTGCATCCAGTTGATTATAGAAATATTACCATCCGTAGCTATTAATATACATTTGTATCGTGAGGACGGAACATCACTCAGCGGGAACGAGGATAATAATGTAACCTTATGGTAATCTGTTTATAGATTAACTAGACATCAATCAAAAAACATTTCCTGTTCGGCGGCAAACTCATTTTCTTGACAACACATGCAAATGTCAGCATCACTGCAATGCAATTAAATTTGTTTTTTTGGCTGAGCTCTCTCTCCTCTTCTCCCGTGCATCAAACTCCGGCGATAAACACACAGAGCTTCTGCATCCGGCCCTCTCATTAAAATCATCGTTTATTTTAAGAGATGGAACGAATCTTTTCTATACAGCCTGTAAGTCAGTTTCTGGCTTGAGAGCTTCTGTAGCTTTTGCGTTGAACATCAGTGACGCTTCTAAATAGAGATAGGCTGGGCAAGGATCTTAAGAAAATAATTAAGGAAAAAAAAACAAAAAAAAAACAAAAAAAAGTCCCGTCTGCGCAAAAGGGGGGTTTTGAATCCTTACGTTTTTTGTTTTTTTTCCTCCTAATCATCCAATTATTATCAGAGATTGCCACCAGCTAGTTTAGTAATTATCCGGAATTTAGCGTTACAGTTTTAAAGCAAGCCGATGTGACAGATGTTTAATCTAGTTATGTACTTATTAAAAAAAGCATTAACTTTTTACCTAATTAAAGTGAATTTGCAGCAAAAACTTTTTTTTTTTTTTAAGTGTTCTTATTGCAGCAAAATGATTGAGTGCAGCGCTCATCAATCGAGTTCATACGCAGAGCAAAACTGCACAAACAGGGTGCCCCTTTAACTAGGGAGTTTGGAATTAACATATAAAAAGTCTCATTAGAATGCTGGAGCAGAGAACTAAGGAGCGGCCAGGGGATGGTAAATACAGGCAGCTGAGCATTAATGCTGACAGGGCAGTTCACACGCCGTGGCTACAATGCTTTGCTTCACAGGTGCTGCATTTTTAAGACCCCTTTCACACTGGGGGCGCTTTTCAGGCATTTCAGCGTTAAAAATAGCGCTTGTAAAGCGCCTGAAAAGCGCCTCTCAAGCCACCCCATTGTAAAAGCCCGAGTGCTTTCACACTGGAGCAGTGCGCTTGCAGGACGGGGAAAATAAGTCCTGCACGCAGCATCTTTGGGGCGGTGCGGGAGCGGTGTATACACCGCTTCTCCACCGCCCCTGCCTATTGAAATCAATGGGCAGTGCTGCCGTAGCGCCTGTAAAGCACTTCGGCAGCACCCCAACATGGGCACTATTAACCCTTTCTTTGGCCGCTAGCGGGGGTTAAAAGCATCCCGGTAGAGGCCGAAAAGCGCAGCTATAACAGCGGTAAAGCGCTGCTAAAACTAGCAGTGCTTTACCGCTAACACCCGCACCGCTCCAGTGTGAAAGGGGTCTTACTCAGGCTGCAGTTTGACAGGCAGCACCTGCCAGTGGAGCCAATGGACATCAATAGAGACACACCGCGACCACAAGCCAAATGCTTGGCTCGCAGTTGTGGTGCGCTCCTGCAATGTAAAATTGTCTTTCACCAATTTAAAAAAAAGTAGAAAAAAAAAAATATCCCATAGTTTGTACACGCTATAACTTTTGCGCAAACCAATCAATATACGCTTATTATGATTTTTTTACCAAAAATATGTAGCAGAATACATATTGGCCTGAATTAATGAAGAGATTTGATTTTGTACATTTTTGTATTGGATATGTTCTACAGCAGAAAGTAAAAAAAAATATTTTTTTTTTTCTCAAAATTGTCGTCTTTTTTTGTTTATAGCACAACCCCCCCCCCCCCCCCCCCCCGCAGAAGTGAACAAATACCACCAAACGAAAGCTCTATTTGTGGGGAAAAAAAGGACATACTTTTTTTTTTTTTGAGTACAGTGTCGCACGCACGAAGGCCTGGTCATGAAGGGGGGGGTAAATCTTCCAGAGGGCAAGTGGTTAAAGCGCCCACTGCTTCAAAATGCTTTTTTGATGGTTTTTTTATGCTTCGTTGATGTTTTAATGAAGCTTGGCAAATGCCCTAGGTGCGTTGATTTTCTATTTGTTTTAAAGGGGCCCGGTATAACCCCATCTCAGGAGTACAGCCACTCAGCAGATCCCCAGCTCATTAGTACCCTCGTTTAGCAGATCTCCAGTTTATTAGTACCCTGATTCAGTGGGTCCCCTGCTCAGTAGTACCCCGGCACTGCTGATGTCCCACTCAGTAGTAACCCCCAGCTATGCTGATCCTCTGGTTTGCTGATCCTCCTCTCTTTCTGGTCCCCGCTCGCCTCCTTCTATATTGCTCCCATGCTGCTCACCACATGTGACATTTGCCAGTTTCTCCTGCTCCAGTCCCCCAGCTCTGCTGATCCTCTGCCACTCAGTCCTCCCTCTCTGGTCCCCTTTCGCCTTCTGCTTTATCGTTCCCATGTTGTACACCACGTGTGCCGTCTGCTAGTTGCTCCACCCCAGTACTGACCCCGCTCACCTTTCTTCTGCTCCACACTGCACACCAGATGTGACGTCTGCACCAGACACTCCCAAAATAATTACACATGAACCGGAAGTGACTGCTGATAACGTCTTTCCGGTTCGCTTGGTTTCCCAGTGCATCCTGGTATATCTCATGTCTGCAATACCTCCAAAGCAAAGCGAAGCTAATGCTGAATTAAAGCCCCTCAAAAGCCTCAGGTGCTGTAAGTTAATGTTGTCATAGACTTCTATGGAGGCTTTGGAGAAGCTTTGAAGAACCAAAAAAGCAAGATGGGGTATAATCTTTGAAGCAAAGCAAACATAACCAGTGAAGCCATTAGGGGTATATTTATATAAAAATTGCAGAGCTTTAGATCAAAGCATAATAATGTGTTAGAATGACCCAGTCAAAGTCCAGACATAAATCCAATTGAGAATCTGTGGCAAGACTTGAAAATTGCTGTTCACAGACGCTCTCCATCCAATCTGACAGAGCTTGAGATATTTTTCAAAGAAGAATGGGCAAAAATGTCACTCTCTAGACGTGCAAAGCTGGTAGAGACATCCCCAAAAAGACTTGCAGCTGTAATTGCAGTGAAAGGTGGTTCTACAAAGTATTGACTCAGGGGGGCTGAATACTCACCGCACTTTTCACATATTTATTTGTAAAAAATTTTGAAAACCATTTATTATTTTCCTTCCACTTCACAATTATGTGCCACTGTTGGTCTATCACATAAAATCCCAATAAAATACATTTACATTTTTGCTTGTAACATGAAATGTGGAAAATTTCAAGGGGTATGAATACTTTTTTAAGGCACTGTATTTATACTGTGAAACTGCATATACATTCTTTGTGTGCAAATCAGGGCAAAATCCAATGTTAGTGGGCTCTTTTCTCTCCGGGTCAAATGCATGATTTAGGATTAGTGGCCCCATTATGGCCACTAGATGGAGCTGATGAGCATAGGATATACAATTTTGATATCTTTTTAAGCTCCATCTAGTGGCCATAATGCATGCACATCTGAAACAATGTAGCAGTTGGCTTTAGAGATGATCTTTGAACCCCAGAAACGCTTTGGCTGTTTTATGTTTTCTTGTTATAAACAAACACTGATTTTAAAAAGACTGGATTCTGAGTTCTATAGTGTGGCACTCTCATTTGAATTTTTATACATGACTTTATTACTGTCAGCAGCCCTCCCAATGCATCCCTGTCATCACTATCTTTAAGAGAGAAAGTGATGGAGGACCCAAAATTTTAGAGCTGTCACCAAAATAGAAAATTAGGGGCAATCTCTGAAAGGGGACACCTGTTCTGGTCTTTGCTATGGAGCAAAGGAAATAGGCATATGACCACGTATACAGCACTCACTAACCACGCACATTGCAGAGTGCCTATTCTAATCCCTGGAAATTGGCCAGATATCCACTCTTTCTCATGAAGGTATCAAGGTTTAGTGCTATATTTATAAAGAAATATTCTGTTTTGTTTGTGCGAATATGACAAAATTGAATGCTCTTAGGCTATATTCACTGCTTGCTGAAGGCTATTTATTGAAAAATAAAACAGTGTGAATGAAGAAAATACCACATTATAGCCACTAGATGGTGCTGAGCATCATAGTAAATAAGTATGCTTCCCAGGTCCATCTAGTGGCCATAATGCAGTATTTTCCTTATACATATTGTTCTTTTCAGTGACTAATATTTGATCAGAGGAGACTATAGTCTAAATACATCACTTTTTGTCAAGTGGCCACTACTATGGCTGTTTTGTAGCAGTCCAAAAAATGGTTAAAGACATTTGGCAGAACTAACGCTACAGATATATACTCCCAGTCATGAAAGAGTTAAGAAGTAATGTACAGAGTTGCCATATTTTCTAAAATATAGCTTTGTAGAACATTTAAGGAGCAGTTTAGTTTCATACTGTTAGCTCGCTCTGTGTTCCTGACGTGGCATTAAAAGTAACATTATAGTAAATTTTCTGAAAAATATAGCAACATTTTTTTTTTTTTTCATTTGAATTAAAACATGCTCTCCCTCCTCTTTCTCTTTCTCATTCTCTCGCTCTCTCTCTCTCACTTTATCTTGCTTAGAACAATGTCTTATTTTTGTATTTGTTCAGGATGAAATACAACAGATATTGATATGTTTAGTTTAATTATATCATTTTCAATGTAAGGCTTGGCTCCCATCCCAGAACGGTACAGAGCTCCCTTGAAGGTAAATTACACACCATTCCATGGCAGAGGTATTGAAACGCAGGCACCCGAATTTAGTGCCGAGCTGAAATGAGCAAATGATTGAGCTGCCATCCAAAAATTCATATGGATCAGCCTGGTTTGTTCACTTGAAGGAACCGCCTGATAAAACAGCGTGCGACTGCTAATTTTTCCATCTGTCCACAATTAGAATCCTTTCATGTGTACACCTAGCTTATTACGTTAGCACAAATTAGGAATCATTTTAAAACCTCATATGAGATTAGCTAGACCAAGTCAGTTGTGGTCACTGAAGTAATCTCAACATTGTTTTTAAGGATGAATTCATCCAAAAATTATATTTTAGTTTTGGAGGTAGTCACACCCTTGCCTCTTGCATTTCTTAAAACCTCCTCGTCATCTCCTCTCGTGCTTGTCTCCAGAGCTTCTTCCTACTCAAACATACCCAGCTATCTGCTATTCTCTCCACCTTCAGGTGATCCTTGAAAACTACTTTTTTAGGGAAGTCTATCCCACCTCCACTTAAAAACTAGGATATTACTTTCTCCATCAACACGTCCTCCACAATTATTGCCTTTTGTATTAGGTTCCTCTTCGTTTAGTATGTAAACTCTCACAAACAGGGCCCTTCTAAACCTCTTTTAAAGAATTGTATTGTAACCGCACTTTTTCCTATTTCTCTATATTTTGTAAAGTGCTGGCAAAAACTAAGCAGATGAAAGAAAGAGGAAGAAGAATAAGAACAAGAAGAAAAAGAAGAAGGAAAAAGAAGAAGGAAGAAGAAGGAAGACAAAGAAGGAAGAAGAAGGAGGAAGAAAAAGGAAAAGGAAGAAAGAAGAAGGAAGAAGAAAGAAAGAAGGAAGTAGAAGAATGAAAAATAAAAAGGGAGAAGAAGAAATAAGGAAGAATAAAAAGGAAGGAAAAGGAGGAAGAAAGAAGAAAGAGGAAGAAGAAGGAAGAAGAAGAAAGAGGAAGAAGGAGGAAAAAGTGGAATAAAGAAGAAGAAGAAGAAGGAAGAAGAGGGAAGAAAAAGAAGATGAAGGAAGAAGAAGAAGAGGAAGAATGAGGAGGAAGAAGAAAAAGAAGAAGAGGAAGAAGGAGGAGGAAGAAGAAAAAGAAGAAGGAAAAGAAGAAGAAAGAAGGAAAAGAAGAAAAAGTTATATAAACCCCATTAGCACACTCACAACCAGTGAGTGCAAAAGGGCTAAAAGGAATGACACCATCCAAATGTGTCTTCATTGCACTGCACCATGGACTAAATTGTCAAAAAACTTCCAAACATAGTTTAGAAATTTGATCCCGTCATCCATGGTGTGCTCCCAATCTTCCTGTTAGATAATATAATAATATAAAAGAATCTATCAGTTGAAGCGGGACACCCACATAATGTAGTGTGCAGACTACAGAACTCAAGCTCAAAGACCTGGAATCCCTCAAAAATTCATGAAGCCTTTATTGATTGATTCTCTAGCAACTATCAAAACTAAAATATCAGTGTTTGGTTGACTGACCTTTCATAAGAAATTGATATGCCCAGGATTACCTTCTTGTTTATTTCAGAGTTTCTTTAAAAAGGTTTCCTGACTGCTGGTCAAAAGTCCGGTTTATACAATTCATATTGTAGACCCTTCATCCTACACGCCTCTGGTCTACAAAGATCTTCTGTCTCACATTCTCTCATCTTGTCTAATAATGTCCATCCCAGCTGTCAGCACTTAAGAGAGACACTTTGGCAAAAATGTACAATTTAAAATGCCATTATTTACATCACATTGATTAATATGTCAAAACTGACAGGCCTCTTTTAAATGTGATTGGAGCCTTGTTTAAAGAACACAGCATGTCTTGATTTTTTTTCCCTTAATTTTATGTAAGTCATCATGTCATGTGTCAAAATCAAATATGTTATGCAAATTTGTCTCAAACAGGTTTTGGCTATCTCTGAAATCCTTTTCATGTTAATAGACCCGTCAGTTTCTCATTGTTTCTTAAATGTAACCTTTATTGTTGAGGCATGTTCTAAACTAAAATCCCTGCTACAAAGGAACCAACAGAAAGTATTAGATTATTCCTCTGTTAATACAGTTACTAAGCTAATACTGACTTTCTAAAAATCAGTATTTGTGTGTGTAGACTTAGGTATGCCCCACCAGCTTTAAAGTAACAGAACTATGGTTGAAATGTTACTCAGGCATGATTTATGGCATGGGGGAAGCTACTCATCCCATACTAGTAGGATATTTTAGAATTTTCATAGTCAATGTGGGAATCTTTTATGGTAATTACAAATATTAGAGATGTGCATGACGAAAACATTTGTTTAATTTCGGATTCATTTGTTAAGTCATATTCGCTATGTTAGAATGATTTGTTTTTGGAATTAGTTTAGTATATTCGGATTAGTTTTGTATATTCGTGGTTCCAAATTCCTATTTTGGAAGTTATTTCAGAAGATTTGGATTAATTTGTTATGTTTCCAGTGCAACTTTGCATTGCAACTTGCTGGCGACTTGGATGCCTTGCATCTTGCTTGCCATTTCGATGCGACTGGCTTGTGATTTTGATTTTTTAGGGCTTTGGTTTTGGCCAGTCAACCCTCTGAAGTCACAAACGAATGGAACGTATGAATTTGAATGAAATTGTTGTTTTCATTATAATTTTTTTTTCCAATTTGTTGAAGTTCATTACTATTGTGACTCAAAAATTTGGATATATCTGAATCTCCGAATAAGAAAAATGTTGTCCAAATTTCGATTTGCAACAAAACGAAATGCACATGTCTAACAAATACACATTCTGGAAACTCTGTTTGATGCCTCCTCTCCTGCAACACTACAGCACTACAGGATTAATTCCTGAGGGCCCTATAAGGAAAAGAGCCATGGAACAAGCTACATTATATTGCCAAAAGTATTGTGACACCTGCCTTCATATGCACATTAACTTTAATGGCATCCCAGTCTTGGACCCCATACACACTATTAGATTTTCTGCAGATTTTGGTCTTCAGATTTACCAAAACCATATAATATGAGGTCAAACCTTAAGAGTTTAAATTTGTATGCAATCAGGCAGGCCCTTTCACTACATGGTTTTGGTAAATCTGAAGACAAAAAACTTTAGAAAATCTAATAGTGTGTATGGGACCTTAGTCTGTAGGGTTCAATATTGAGTTGGCCCACCTTTGCAGTTATAACAGCTTCAACTCTTCTGGAAAGGCTGTCCACAAGGTTTAGGAGTGTTTCTATGGGAGTGTTTGACCATTCTTCCAGACGCGCATTTGTGAGGTCAGGCACTGATGTTGGACAAGAAGGCCTGGCTTGTTGTCTCCACTCAAATTCATTCTAAAGGTGTTCTATCGGGTTGAGGTCAGGACTCTGTGCAGGCCAGTCAAGTTCCTCCACCCCAAACTTGCTCATCCATGTCTTTATGGACTTTGCTTTGTGCACTGGTGTGCAGTCATGTTGGAACAGGAAGGGGCCATCCCCAAACTGTTCCCACAAAGTTGGGAGCATGAAATTGTCCAAAATGTCTTGGTATGCTGACGCCTTAAGAGTTTCCTTCACTGGAACTAAGGGTCCAAGTCCAACCCCTACAAAACAACATCATACCATAATCCCCCCCCCCACCACCACCAAATTGTTTGGAGGGGTAGCCCAATACTTTTGGCAATATAGTGTGGATGACCGAGTTTGGGGTGGAGGAACTTGACTTGCCTGCACAGAGTCCTGACCTTAACCATTGGGATGAATTAGAGCAGAGACTGCGAGCCAGGCCTTCTCGTCCAATATCAGTGGCTGACCTTACAAATGCGCTTCTGGAAGAATGGTCATACATTCCCATAGACACACTCCTAAACCTTGTGGACAGCCTTCCCAGAAGAAGTGAAGCTGTTATAAGTGCAAAAGGTTGGCCAAGTCAATATTGAACCCTATGGACAAAGACTGGGATGCCATTAATGAGCATGTAAAGACAGGTGTCCCAATACTTTTGACAATATAGTGTATATTCTGGCATATTTTGATGCCTAGTATCCTGAAGGAAGGGTTTGTTCATTTTAATATTTTTAAAGCTGAAGGTCTATTTTAAGCAACTCTAAACGTAAATCTAAAGCCAGAGCTTTTTCTTTTTCGGCTGAAGTAGAGAATTTATAAACCCTTTGTGAGTTTTTTTTGCCACCAGTGTCCCATCAGGGGGATTTGCCCTCACTTTGTGTTTTGAAGACACAACAGGAATTGAGAGCAAAATGCTCTATTAGATAGCAATTACCAGAACAAGTGTCCCTATTGGGAGATCTCTACTCTTGTTTAGGTGAAAACTCACAATCTGGAGTTTCCTCCACTCTCTGTCCCAGGCCACCGGGATAAATAGAAAGATGGTCTTTCACCAGCTGGGACACAGGCAGCAATAAAAACCTGACAAGGATTCTTAACCTTCGCCACTCTATCCAAAACTAAAAGAAAATTAAAAAGTACGGAGGTCGGGTTGATAGCTCAATGCCCACTCTCCTCGCCTCAAGACTCAATTTGGCTGCCCTTCATTCATCTGGTGACCAGCAGTACATTTTGACACCTGAGAAGTTTTAAGGAAATCCATTTCATGTTTAGTCATCGCATTCTTAAACCATCCGATGGACATAAAGCTTCCAGTACAGTAAATAAATTAAACTTTCATTTTTGTAGACCCAAAGATCCTGCCTTGTTAGACGCAGGTCGATTTAAAGATTCAGATTAATAACAGTGCTCCATCCTTTGGGATAGATGCATCTGTAGAATGGATGAATCTGTAGATATCTTCCAGTAATTTTTCAAGATAAATGATGCAGCGAAGGACAACACAAAGAAATAGACACACTAGCAAGTTCTGCTTTTGATAAATGACAAAATAACGGGACCGCGCAGTGCAGCAAGCTGTGACCTGGCAGGTGTCGGGCAGAGAAAATGGTTTTCACTGCAAGTGAATCATTGTTCCAGGTGGTTCAGATTAGCTAATATAATATTGAGGTTGTAAGGAGAGCTGGGAAGAATGCACCTCACTGCGATACCCTTGTGACGTTACAAGCTTAACCAATTTGCCACCAGAGCAGTATTGGAGATGTACTGCTTGTAAGGCAACTATATACTGTTTTATTAAACTTATTTACAGTAGGTAATACTCAAACTTCTCTCCAGGACTTTAGAAGACCTCTGACATCTGCCTCTACAAATTAAGAAACGATCTAATGTCTCTACCACATTGGCACATGTGCAGAAAGTAGTAGCATTTTCAGTGGAAGCTAGTTAACCTACCAGAGTGTCTCTGTAATGTAGATGGCAACCCACACAAAAACCAATAATGTACAGACTCTATAAACATGGTGTCATTGGTGATAGCGGAACCCAAGATTTTAGTTTTGAAAGTTAAAGTGCTATCACTAGAGAACCTATGGAAAACAACATCATCATATATTGACAATACAGTAAAAGGTGGGCTGTGGCTTCCTTCAAGAGTTTCTGGCATTTCTATCCAGGTTTTCTACCATACCCTTGCTGCCTACTATTGAGTCCCTTCTTCCCATTGAATTTTTGGCAATTTTCCACTGATCTTCCTTGCTTGGTTATTGTCATTCAGAAGGATGATGTGACCGACCCGCTTCTGCATATCTATTCTAGGTGGAGATGACACCCCTTGCTCTACCCTTTCCCCTACCACATCCTGCTGGGAAACGTTACATGCCCTGGGAGGTTGCAGAACCAGAGCACTAACAAGTTCACACTTGCAAAGTGGGGAGTCGGCTGTGATTTCTCAGGAAGCCACAGCCGACTCCTGTGTTTAAGGTGGCAACACTGGGGACTAGTTTAGTTCAGGTCGCACCAGAACTCCCGACACATGTAAAAAGTTTGCACCCAAACTGCAAACTCTATTAAAGTCTTTGGGACCAGAACTTGAAAAATCAAAAGTCCCCATTTTGAAGGCTTATATGCAAGTTATTGGCCATAAAAAGGGTATTCCCCCACCCAAAAAGCACCTTGTCCCCATGTTGATGGGGACAAGGGCCTCTTCCCAACAACCCTGGGCTGTGGTTGTAGGGATCTGCGAGCAGGGTGCTTATCGGAATCTGGAAGCCCCCTTTAACAAGGGGGCCCCAGATCCCAGCCCCCCCATGTGAATAAATATGAGGTGCACATTACCCCTACTCATTCACCAAAAACCTGTCAAAAACTAATAAAAACACACACACAGATTTTGACAATTCCTTTAATAAAAAACAAAACAAAACAATGTTCCCCGATGTAGATTCAGCGCCAATCACGATGCCCGCCACAGCGCTGGACCCCCCAAAAAAATGCTCCACCTGCGATGAAGGCTAACTGCCATCTGCCTGCTCTGCCATCTGGCAGTTCTTAAATAGATAAGGGGCAGAGCCACCTGGCAAGGCCACCTGGTGGCACCACGCCCCTGTGATGTCACCAATCGGTGCATGCTGGGCTTATGACGTCATGTGGGGGCGGTGCTGCAAGGTGACATCGCCAGGTGGCCCCACCCCTTACTTATTTAAGAACTATCAAACAGCGGAGCAGGCAGTCAGCGGTTAGCCTTCATCACGGGCGGAGCTTTTTTTTTTCTTCTTTCAGGTCTGGCGGTGCGACAGGCATCGTGACTGATGATGGATCTACAGTACATCGCGGGAACATTGTTTTTTATTTTTAATAAAGAAATTGTCAAAAACTGCGTATATGTTTTTATCTCTTTTTGACACCTTTTTTTTTGGTGAATGAGTAGGGATACAATGTACCCCATACTCATTCATATGGGGGGGGCAGGATCTGATCTGAAAAGCTAGATCAGGTTCTGATAAGCCCCCTATCCGCAGACCTCCCACAACCACAGACCAGGGTTGTGGGGAAAAGGCCCTTGTCCCCCTCAACATGGTGACAATGTGCTTGAGCATATGTTTCTGGTGATGATCAATTAATCATAACTTTATGGCCTTTTTATGGTCGAGGACTTCACGACAAAATATGAATTACTGATATTCACAGAATAAGACATTTTGGGACTTTTTGGGTTGAATATTTGGACACTTATGATATATATATATATAGTTTGTTTATTTATTCAGATGGTACACTTTTAGATGTATGGGACACAAGAGTATTATTATTTGCTTTGATTTCATGCATTTTATGTATGTATGTATGTATGTATGATTATTGATTTATTGGTTGTATGGTTTTTCACGAGAGACTTTCAATTGGTGTGGGAACACGACACTAGATGCTACAACCAAAATATATGTATTAATATTTGCATATCATTTTTTTTCACTTAGTAATTTTTTCACTTTGTAGTTTGTTTTTGGTAGCACGGATAATTTTTTGATTTTGTTTGTATATTTGGCTCCTGTCTAAATTGGCCCTTGTATGTGTATGTATGAATGTAGGTTAGGGACCTTAGGTCCCAAGCTCCTTAGGGCAGGGACTGATGTGAATATACGATATTTATGTAAAGCACTACATCAATTGACAGTGCTATATACAGTAAGTACTCATAATAAATACATAGAAATATTTATTTGTTTAGATGATGAGATCATTTTAATAACCTGCTAACATCTTGTACACACACGTCCCCCTCCACTTAGCTGTAACACATCTTGCTTGTTGGTGTTCTTCTCAGAAATGGTGTCACCCTGCTACTGCTGGCATCTATATTTATTCCTGCACAGCCTGCAGCGGGAAATCATGAAACCATCACTCTGGATAAAGCTGGATAAGTTGCCGTCTCCTGGATCTCCCCTCTGGAGTCCTTGAGAATTATGTGAAGACAGAAGTTTAATGAAAGTGGCGTGATTCACCCAAAACTAGGATACTGGCTGCGGACAGACATCCCCTTAAACTATTGCCTCTGTGTTGCTCTTGTGATACCTAGCCTGCTGATGTACTGTAGCTGACAGTAAAATAATTACAGGCTTCTTTTTTTTTTTTTACACTTTAAATTGTAATTTATGTAGTACATGCAGTACTTACTCAGCCAAACAACCAATTTCGCAAACTTGCTTGCAATAATGTTGGAGGGTGTTTTAAGCTCTTAACAGATGCCTTATAATTTTGCTGACTGTATTTCCTTGGTGCCTTTTTAAGAACTGATTATTAAAGTTATTAATGGAAGTCATTACTTTACACTGATAAAGTGTAAGGGTGTCATAAAGGCATTTCCATACAAATCTATGGTGATGCAAAGCCAGGTTGAAGCAGGTCAGATTCATGTCATAAGTAGGTCAACCTTTGCATCTGTCAATGAATTCTGAAAGATCTCAGAAAAATCTCAAACCAATGTCATCAACACAAGCCCAAAGCCCGTCAACACAGGCCATTAAAGTTGACCTCACATTTCAGTGACAAGATAGACTTAATCAATGTTCATCCTCCTCCCTCATCCTGAAACACTGGATGGAAATCCAAAAAAACTGTGTTGGAAAAACTAGATCACATACTTACCTTTTTACGGCTTCCTCTTGATGCACCAGGGCAAGGTTGGCGTAATCCTCTTTCTAGGCAGATCTTGGAGGACGTTGAGAAGCTCAGATCTTACAAGGAGACCTTCAGCATGCAAATAGGTTTTGCATTCCCCTACAAGTCTATGGGGATGCAAAGCCAGCCTGAAGCAGGTCAAAGTCAGAAGTATGTCAACTGCACCTGTCATGGAATTCTGAATGATCTCAAAAGCATCTCAAACTGTTATCATCAACACAAGTCCAAAACCCGTCAGCACAGTCTCACACCTTAACGACAAGGTAGACTTATTTAATGTGCCTCCTCCCTCTTCCTGAAACACGGTGGAAGTGCAAAAAAAAACCTGTATTGGAAAAGCTAGATCATATACTCACCTTTCTATAGCTTCCCTCCTCAGCACCTGGGCGAGGTTTACATAATCCCCTTTCCAGGCCGATCTTGGAGAACATTGAGTAGCTCAGATCTCATAAGAAGACCTTCAGCATGCAACATCTTCTCTTGAGGTTTGGCCTGCTTAATATTCTCAGTGATCTTGTCAGCAGGAGATTGGCATCACTCTCTGCACTATGGAAGTCAGGGAAAAGTGAATATATTATCTACCAATTTTTCCATCTGATGGTTGTTTTCTGCACTTTTATGCAGTGTTACAGAAAGGGAGTTACACTTAATAAGTGGACCTTGCTGACATGCAAGGTCTGCATTAGTCCCACCATACTTGGGGCAACTTTAATTCACATATAGCCACTTGCGTTCCTCCACTGTTAAAGAGGAGCTCCAGTCTCCTGCGTAAAAAAATTAAAAGTCAGCAGCTACAAAAACTGTAGCTGCTAGCTTTTAATAAACAAACACTCACCTGTCCAACGATCCAGATCTGTGCTCACCCCAGCCGTTTTCACCTCCTGTCTTCTGTCCCTGGCACCGGCATCTTTACCTGTAGGCTCCCGCCTTTGACAACTTTTGGCTTCACAGCCGGGTGCCCACTGTGCATGTGCGAGCCATGCTGCACATTGCCAATGGTCCCAAAGTCTTCTGAGACCTGTGACGTTTCCCAGAAGACTATGGGGAGGGAGGGGGGAAAGAGAACTTCCTCTCCGATCACCTAGGCAGTCGGAGTGGAAGTGAGAGGGTGTACCTGTCAAAAGTGTTATTTCACAAACAGGGTCCGGGGCGGAGATCTTAAAGTGGAACTTCCCCTTTTGGATGAAGCTCTACTTTAAAGATGACTAAATATAGCAATATTGCTTAGGTGTCTAATGGCTTGTGTTGACTGGCTTTTTTTTGCTTCAAATGGGTTTTGCATTCCCATTCAAGTCTATGGAGATGCAAAGGCAGTTTGAAGCAGGTCAAATTCAAGTCAGTAGTACATCAACTGCACCTGTCAATGAAGTTTAAACAATCTCAGAAGCAAGCTGAAAGTCCATCAACACAGGCCGTTAATGTTGACCTTACACCTCAGTGATAATGTAGACTTATTCAATGTGCCTCCTCCTCCCTCTTCTTCAAATGCCAGATGGAAATGCAAAAAAAAAAAAACTGTGTTGGAAAAGCTAGATCATATACTTTTACATACATTGCCTTTCTACATATATCTCCTGCAGCACCTGGGTGAGGCTGACGTCATCCTCTTTCCAGGCAGATCTTGGAGAATGTTGAGTAGCTCAGACCTCATAAGAAGCACCTTCAGCATGCAGCATCTTCTCTGGAGGTTTGGGTTACTCAATACTCTCAAGGATGTTGTTGGCAGGAGGTTATCCTCTCCACCAGGCTGCCGTGCCGCATGTCCTAGGGTAGGCATGGAGCAGTGTGCTGGCACCGTAGACATATCATAGATACACACACATGAAGCATCACCCCGGGATACAACTCCCATGATGAACCGTTGTCTTGGAGCTTCACCCTATGTGTCAGTGACCTCAATAAAGTTGCACAGAAAGACAACCTTTTGCCATAGAGAGCAGTTCTGGTCTTTGTCTGCCTCTATGATCAGCGCTTACGCCGGCTTGTCAATCGGATGTCCCAGTGGGACGGGACCTGGCCCAGACTAGCCATAGGGCCCACTAGGCTGCATGTCCTAACAAGAGCTGGCTAATGTTGACAGAGAGCTCCAGAGGGTGAGAACCGCGACAGAAAATACGGGATTATATCTCAAATATTATGCCCCTGGCTCTCACCCATTAATATGAAGATATTTCCCAGCACACCACGGATCTTCAAGTTAAGTCCAAAAGGTTTTTTTTTATTTAAGCATGATCACATCACAAACAAAAAAGTCAACATTTGGGAGTTACACAGGGCCCCTTCATCAGGCATGTGATAAAGAGAAAGTAAAAGTGCAGAATATTTATATAAACATCCACTGAACAGAAGAGGCAAAGAACAAAGAACTACCCACCCCTAGACAGGTGTGATGTCATCAGTCCCACTAAAAAGCCAGTGAATATGCAAACACCCGTGGGTCTCTGTCTGCCGAAACAGTCACTGAAGCAGGCTAAATATAACTAAAATGCACAGAGAAACTGGTAGTTGTCATTATTTGTAATTTTAGATGAAAAAATTGGCTGCTCAGTCTAAAATGCCTTCACCTTCTTTTCCCAGTGCGGGCTTGCTCCGCACTATACAAGTCGGGGAAAAGTGAGTTTATTACCTAACAGTTTTTCCATCCCCAGGTTGTTTCTGAACTTTTATGTAGCATTACAGGAAGAGGGTTACAATGAATAAGTGGACCTTGCTGAAGTGCAAGGTCTGCGTTAGACCAGTTTCATGTGGGGCAGCTTTCATTCATTTATAACCACTTACGCTCAACCTGGAATCAAAAATAGAATTGCATATAATCATCAGAATCTCAGCAATCTACCACCCTTAAGTTCAATAGATTACCAATTTTCGGTCATTTGTGAAGACAAAACTGAGCATAATAAATAGACACAACAATACAGTTTATTGAAAGACAAAATAGACAATGGATCAAAACTATGGCAACAGCTTTAAAATCTGCTGGGCATATTTTTCTGTTGGGCTCATTCAAGGCAATTTCTATCACATCTTTTTATGGTCAATAGAAAGATCATTTTATGTCTTTGATCCTACAATTTGATTCTATAATTTGATCTACAATTTCGCAAAAAGAAAAAGAAAATGGAATGTTTTTTCAAAATGCTATGTGTATGGTCAAATTAAGTGATTAGATGTGTAACACTGACATTAACCACTTGCCTACAGGGTACTTACACCCACTTCCTGCCCAAGCCATTTTTCAACTTTGAATGACAATTGCGCGGTCATGCTACACTGTACCCAAACACATATTTTTATCATTTTATTCACACAAATAGAGCTTTCTTTTGGTGGTATTTAATCACTGCTGGGTTTTTTTTTACTAAAAAAAAGACCAAAAATTTTGAATTTTTTTTTAATTTACTTAGTTTATGTTAGTAAATTTTGTAACTAATTAATTTTTCTCCTTCACTGATGTACGCTGATGAGGCGCCACTGATGGGCACTGATAGGCTGAAATGGTGGGCATTGATGAGGTGGCACTTATGGGCACTGATAAGATGGCATTTATGGGCACTGATTAGGTGGCACTAATGAGGAGGCACTAATATGCCGCACTTATGGGCACTGATTGGTGGCACTGATATGTGGCACTGATGAGCACTGATAGGCAGCACTGTTAAGTGGCACTAATGGACACTAATAGGCGGCATTGGTGTGCACTGATAGGTGGCAATGGTGGGCACTGATAGGCGGCATGGATAGGCGGTACTGATGGGCACTGATGGACATTAATGGGTACGATGGGCGACACTGATGGGCATTGATCAACAGCAGTGATGGGCATTGATGAGCAGCACTGATGGACACTTATTTGTAATCAGGACACTGATGATCAGTGCCCTGATTACATACCTAGCTGTCCCCTGTGAGGAGATGCCGTTGATCGGCTCTCCTCACACTCTGACAATGTGAGGCGAGGAGCGCCAATTACCGGCATCTACATGTTTACATGTGACCATCTGTGATTGGACACAGCCGATCACATGGTTAAAGAGCCACGGACACGAGATCAGGGTCGGGCTGTGTACCAGCAACATGGCGCAGCCACGGTCGTCACCCTGCATGCCCCCGCAGGCGCGCAAGAGCTGCCATTCTGGGAAGCCCTCATATGATGCTGTCCTAGAACGCAAGCTGCACCACCCCGCCGTCATTTGATGGCGGAGCGGGCGGCAACTAGTTAAGGATTAACATATATTGAAAGAGATTGGCAGGATTGAAAAAAACCTTTTATCAGTTGTAAAGCAGATTTGGTCCAGCAGTTTTAGATTTGCCAGACTGCCAAAAATTGAATCCAAGTGAACCCACTCATCAAAAAAATGTACATGACACTCTGGCTTTTATGGCTTCCACTAGCAGAAGCTAGTGGAACAATAATAACAATGAATGAAGGAAAAAAAACTGGGAGTTAAAGTGGATGTAAACCCAAGCTTTTTTTTTAAATGAAGTCTTGTACCTTGTACAGTATAGGATTTCATGTCATCTGTGCCCAGTCTTGCCACAAAGAGTTAATCCATCTCTGAGCAGTCCTCTTATATTTTTTCAGTGAGATAAAAACAATCAGAGAAATAGATGTATGTTTCTCCCCTTGCTGTGAGTGACAGGTGATTTACATATCTCATGCACAAGTGTGACAGAGGCATTCTGTGTACTTCCCATTCCCCCTCCTTTCTTCTGGATGTTAGTGATCATGGGGCATAATCCACAAGACCAGCAGAAGTTCAGTGTAAGAAATACACAGGAGAAAATGCATGTTGATAAGGGGAGTGTAGAGGTGGGCTGGGAGTGTAGAGGTGGGCGGGGAGTCTACTGACATCACGACTCCACCCACTGAACTTCGGACAACAGACCCACCCACAGAATATGCAGTTTTTTGGGTCTCATAACAGACAGAGGGGAGACATTTGACACGTAAGGATACATGCAGGAGGCATGTATATCCTTAGAGATTACCACTATGGCAGTAGTTTAGAAAGGATGAGAGTGGGTTTACATCCACTTTAAGCATGATCAAGTGGCCATGGTCAAAGTCATGTGACTGGTCTCTCCTTCAATCACAGCATTCACTATGCTGTTTAAAGTGGCATGACGCAAGCTTGACACCATTTCCTTAATTCTATGAATGGATTGTAAAATACAAGCAGCTTTATGGAGAAACTTCACAGTGTATAACAAGTAGCAGTATCCACTATAAAAAATAAAAAAAACATAGATGCTCCAAATGACCACTTTGTTCAGCCATGTAAATGCTGGGAAGTTTTACCCTTTTTGATGACAGTGAAAAATCTTGTTTGGAATATGAACTATTTAGTTAATACTCAATGCATTGATCATTGAATGTCAATATGGAAATTTTCCAGTGATCACAGTACCTTGGGTAGAGCATACTTGGGCAGCTTCATCTGTGAAAATGGTTCCCTCCTGTAGGACACGTAGTAATGTGGGCGCCCCCCAGAGGTCAGCTGTGAAAAACAAAGAACAGAAAGGTATCAATAATTAATCTGATAGATAAGATGTAAACATCCCTGGGCCAATGAGAGACATAAAGTAGACATGTCAGTAGCTTTAAAGATCTGCACAAATAAATTCCTAACATGTCACAATATACAGCAACAGTTTCATTTGTCAGAAAAGTACACCTTTTTTTAACTTGTCAGTTTTATTGTAATATAAAGATTTACAAGTGGCAAAATATTAATAAATATAATGCAATAAGAGTCTAACAGGTGAGTTCTTTGTTTCTGTACTTGTTTACATAAAGAAAGTCATATTCTTTGTTATACTGTACATGACAGCAAAGTAGTTGGTATGGACCAATTTGGAAAATATCAAGCCCCTTCAGAGTGGGTTCAAAGTATGCAAAACAAGATTGTGATGAGTTTCGAACACAAACAGTAACACCGAGTACATAACCCGAATGTTAGCAAAGGAAATAAGATAAAGCATGAGTACTAAGGTACTCACACTATACTACAGCTTAGGTAGTATAGTGATAAATAAGCATCTAGGTGTTTAACAAGAGGCTTTGCCATATCCCTGGGCAGTAGATAAGGACTTGAGAGAGGGCCCTATGAGAGGACAAAACGGGACAAACAGTATCCTCAAAATGTAAGGTGGGCAACTAGTACTATAGAGCATAGGGTTAGTACTGAGCTTTGCTGGGAGTAAGGCCTAGTGGCTTATAGGTGGAAACACGTATAATTTTATGTGATAACCAACTTACATCTGGGGTCTCGTAACCAAGGGGCCCAATGAGCAAGACATTTTTGTAGGGTATAATGTGCTCTAGCATACATATAGTATATTCCATATGTAGGTTCTGGTTAAGAATGGATATACAGAGCTGAAAGGTGTGGGGGGGGGGGGTGACTAGATTTCCAGTTTCGAGCAAGGGCTAGCCGTGCAGCTATCAGAACATGTGTGATCATAGGATGGAGTTGTACATGCCATGCTTGTAACCCTAATCCCAGCAAAGCGATTTGAGGGGTTAATGATACATGTGATTTTGTGAGTTGAGATAATAGGGTATTCACATCTTTCCAGAATAGGGTGATTACAGGGCAGTACCACCATACATGCGGGGATGTGCCTGGAAGACCACAGTTTCTCCAACAGCAGTTTGAGTGCAATGGATACATATGAGACAACTTGGCTGGTGTGTAGTTCCATAGGTGGAGAATTTTTAGGGCTGATTCCCAATGTGTCAGGCATTTGAAAAATTTTAGCGGGTAGGCCGTAGCTTGATGCCAACTTTTAGGTTCCTCTGTGAAGTGGAGTTAATGTTCCCATTGTCCATAGAAAGGAGTTTTTGATGCTTTTTGTTAGATGCTAATATTTTGTAGATAGTTGAGATCCCCTTGCAAGTGCGGGAGGGATATTTGTAAGATTGAATGAGCTGTTGGAGCAGGGTGGAAGTGGACCAGAGAGTGTCGCGCAGGGCATGTCTGATGCGTAGGTATTTGCAAAAGTCTTTGTGACTGATGTGCAACTTGGCCTGTAGTATATGGAAGGGATATAAGACTACAGCCCCATACACACGTTCAGAAATTCTGCCAGCAAAAGTCGAATGTGAGCTTTTGGTCAAAAATTCCGACCGTGTGTATGCTCCATTGGACTTTTGCTGGCAGAATTCCAGCCAGCAAAAGATTGAGAGCAGGTTCTCTATTTTTCGATCGGAAATTCCGATCGTCTGTACAAATTCCGACGCACAAAATTTCTATGTATGCTCAGAAACAATTCGACACATGCTTGGAAGCATTGAACTTCATTTTCTCGGTTAGTCGTAATGTTGTACATCACCGCGTTCTTGACGGTCGACAGTTCAGAGAACTTTTGTGTGACCGTGTGTATGCAAGCCAAGCTTGAGCGGAATTCCGTTGGAAAAACCATCCAAGTTTTTTCCGACGGACAATCCGCTTGTGTGTGTGGGCATTAGTTTTCAAATAAGTCTCCAACGGTCTGGATCCCAGCCACAACCCAGGAGTCGATCCCCAGATCCTGACACAAGAGATTCATTGCAGTTAGGGGAAGCAGTTTGAGTAACGCTTTTGGTATTCCTTGGGATGCTTGCAAAATGGAGTTCCACACTCTTATCGTAGCAGTGATTGAGTCAAGATAAAGTTGCGGGGGAGTTAATTGAAGCCAAGGCTGCTAGTAGTTGCTTAAGTGAACATCCAATTACAGTTTCCTCTATTTGTAGCCAATGATGCTACGATGAGGCCCACCATCTCCTCGATTGATCTAGCATTATAACTTTGTAGTATCTTTTGACTTCAGGAGTACTAAGGCCGGCAGTGCTTGTAGAAGCGTATAAGGTGGAGCGACGGACTCGAGGGTGTTTACCATTCCAGATAAACAAGTTGAGGAACCTCTGAAGCTTGGCCAGTTGATCTTGCAGAAAGGTCATGGAGATTGAGCAGAACAGGTAAAGGATATGAGGCATGAGAAACATCTTGACTAGGGCATTTTTCCCAGCCCAGGATGTTTTTATAGAGCGTAAGCTAAGGGATATATCCTGCAGTTTCTTAACCACTCTATCCAAATTAATCCTTACTAGATTGATTGAGGGCATTGTCAATTGGATGCCAAAGTATGTTAGTGATGAGGCTGGGGCCCAGGGGAGGAGGGATAGGTCAGAGATTTTTTGTTTTAGTTGGTGGTCCAAGCATATTCCTAACATGCAAGATTTGGAACAGTTAACTTTATAGAGAGAGACTTTGCCAAATTGGGTAAGGAGTTCGGTAAGGGGCAGCAGTGACTGAATCGGATTGGTAAGTGCAACTATCATGTCATCGGCATAAAGTCCTATCTTATGAGCAGTGTTACCTATTTGAAAGCCAACTATGAGGGGATGTGACCTGATTGGTAATATTAAAGGGCGTAGAAGTAACACCAGATGTTTGGACTCTGGCAGAAGGGGAGGAATACAAGTTCAGGATAGCAGTAGCAAAGGGGCCATGTAGACAGAACTTCTGTAGGACCGCTGATAGATACCCCCAACGTACTCTATCAAACGCCTTCTCTGCATCTAAGGATCGAAGCAGAGAAGTTGTTCGGTAATGTTCTGCCCACTGAATGAGATTAATAAATCTCTTAGTGCCATCTGGGGCTTGCCTGTGTGGGACAAATCCTAGCTGATAGGGGTGGACCAGATGTGTGATATATCGTGAGAGACGGGTGGCCAAAAGTTTTGCGTAAAGTTTGGTATCAGCGTTGAGCAGTGAAATGGGTCTATAATTGGCTGGGTCCATGTGTAGCTTGCTGGGTTTGGGAATGGTGACAATCATCACCTTTAGGGATTCCTTGGGGATGTTTTCAGATTCTACAAAGTGAGAGAAAGTCTTACATAGTTGGGGACTAAGAAGGGTGGAGAAGGTCTTGTAATATTCATTACAGAAGCGTCTGGCCCGGGGGCTTTATGTAAAGGGAGGTTACAACTTGTGTCTTTGATCTCCTGTTCTAGGAATGGCTTGTTTAATTCTGAGAGTTGGGCAGTCCTAAAAGTGGGCAAGCACATGGGATCTAAAAATGTATTGATCTGAGTCAAGTTAAGTGAGGGTTCGGTAGTAGAGGTGCTGAGGTTATATAGTTTCGAATAGAATTCGCTGAAGCATTTAGCAATATCTTTGGGGTTGCATACTCTGCATCCCTGAGTAGTGAGGGGATTCTGGCTATTGCTTCTTTTTGTTTAACTTTTTGTACTAATAGAGCACCGGGTTTGTTGCTATGTGTGTACCAGTTGAGGCGGAGCCTTTTGATGTGATGGTCATACACCGAGTATAGATAAGCACGGAGTTCCTCCCTAAATTTATGCAACAAAGTTGTGAGGGTATCAGTAGGACTCAGTTTACTACTCTGTTCTGTTTGATTTGCTCTAGAAAAGCATTAATATGTTCCAACCTCTTAAGCTTCTCCTGGGCCCCCAGCTTAAGAAAAAGGCCTCTAATATAAGCTTCGTGTGAATTCCATAGAATTATTTCCCTCTTAAGCTGTTCCTGGTACTCTGGGTTGGAAAGAATTGCTGTATTCATGCGCCATAAGGAGTTTTGAGTAGCCCTAGGCCCGTGATCAAACATAATGGTAATCAGGGCATGGTCTGACTTCGTTGTTAAGTCCTATGGTAACCTGAGATATGTATTGGAGGATGGATTTGTGTACCAGGAGGATGTCAATCCTGGAATATGACTTGTAAGATGCCGAATAGAAGGTATAGTCCATCTCTGTGCTGTGCAGGCAACACCAGGGGTCATAGAGGTCTTCAGATAGGATCAGGGAGGACAGAGTGGTGGATCATTGTCTTAGGAGGCTGGAGGTGTCTGAGGCCTTGTCAGCTATGTCATTTAAATCCCCACATAGAATAATTTGCTCTTTAGAGAATGGTTGCAATTTGGCCATTACGGATGTGAATAAGGTCTTATGTTTCATATTGGGGGCATATATGTTGGCTATCACTAATGGGGAGTTATTGAATGAAGCAAAGAGAATGAGATATCTGCCCATTGGATCAATTTCTATATGATGGAGTTGGAATGCTTTTGAATTTCGTACAGTAATCATAACGCCTTTGGCCTTTTTAGGTGCGTTAGCAAAGAATTGATAGGGAAGAGCCTGTGATGACAAGTAGGAGCTCTGTCTTGTGCAAAATGTGTCTCTTGGGCACATATTATATCCGATTTTTGGGATATTGCTTCCCTCCAAAGTCTGGATTGTTTGAAGGGGCTATTCAGCCCCTTCGCATTGATAGTGGTAAAAGTAAGTGGCATTGTGAGCAGAAACTGGCGTTGCTTACTAGGCCCAGAGAAGGAGCTCTAAAAGTGCAGAATAACGATAACAAATATCAACTGAGCAACCTGAACAGTTCTATAGGTTAAGAATAAAGTATAAACTATGCAAGAGATATGCAGTGTAACAGTAAACTGAACAATAACCAGCACGGGGACGTGTGCTTAGCACACTTTGTAATCGGGATGTGAGAAGAAATGTATGGGATGGCCAAGCTTCCAGGGTGAATTAGTGGAAGACAAATTTCCCATTGTGGTAAGCCCGCTAGAATAGAGGCTATGGCAGAGAAGATCTTTGGTTTCTGCGTTCAGGCATCTCTCGAGCATGTTGTGGGTTATGCGGCGTGTGCCATTTGATGAGGGGGTAGGAACAAGTCCCCAGTTGTGGAGCTGTTTATATCCCTCTTTCAGGGAGGTGATAGCCACCTGCTGGCCTTTATGCGTGACAAGTAACTTGGTAGGAAAGCCCCATCTATAGAGTAGCTTAATATCTTGCAGGACTTTAATGACTGGAGCAAGTTCCTTCCTTCTTTGTTCGTTAACTGGTGATATATCCTGATAAAGTGTCACCCCTGCATATGGGGGAGGTCCGCCACTTTTATTTGAAACTTCTGAATTGCCTCAGCCTGCACCTAATGAACGTCCACAACCTCATTATGCGCTGCCACCATGTCAGATAGTTGGAGCTCAATGTTATGTGATCTTTCCTCCAGGCCATCCACTCTGGTGGCTAGATGGTTAATTGATAATCTGAGTGCTTTGTGTAGCCCAGACTGAAGGGAGAAGAGTATTGCTTTTAGCATAGCCTCTGTGGCTGGGGCATCTGCTGCAGGGAAGGCTGAGAGAGAATCAGTGTTATTCTCCTCATGATCAGGGGTCTGTGCTGGCAGTGAAGCCCAGTGCTGCTTTTTGGCTGAGCGCAGCTTAGTGGGTGAAGAGGCTGGGGAGACTGCAACCCTCCTGCAACCCTCTTACCTCTTTCAGACGAGGAGGAGAAGGAGACTTTATTTGTGGACTCCTCCATGTCAGAGTCTGGGTCTGAGGCAGGGTCTCTGGACAGTGGCTGTGGTGAGGCAGTGCGGTCGTTCTCCATAGCACCATCTTGGGGTGCTGTGTGCGGCAGCTTCATAAAGTAATCGTTGAGGCAGCAGGACCCGATGCCTGCAGTCGCCATTGGGTCATGCTCAGCTAATGTTCTGAGATCTTCCCCTCCTCGGGAGAGGCAGAATCAGCGGGCAGGGACGCAGAGAGCCGGGTAGTTCACCCTGAGAGGCAGAGCAGCAGAAGATCACGCGGCCATACTATTTGGCGGCCAGGGCACGCCCCCCAAAGTTAAACCTTTTATCATTAACCACTTGCCTATTGGGCACTTACACCCCCTTCCTAACCAGGCCAATTTTCAGCTATCAGCACTCTCACACTTTGAATAACAATTATTTAGTCATACAACACTGTACCCATATGAAATTTGTGTCTTTTTTTCACACAAATAGAGTTTTCTTTTGGTGGTATTTAATCACCCCTGGGTTTTTTACTTTTTGCACTATAAATAAAAAAAGACCGAAAATTTTGTAAAAAAAACAATTTTTCTTTGTTTCAGTTATAACATTTTGCAAATTAGTAATTGTTCTTCATAAATTTTGACCAAAATGTATACTGATACATATCTTAAAAATAACCCAAGTCAGTGTATATTATTTGGTGCTTGTGAAGGTTATATAGAGTCTACAAGCTATGGTGGCAATCATTGAGAATTGATCACATCTGATGTACTGATGGCCAATATAATTTCTTGAGACACTAACAAACTAGGAAAGTACAAATTTCCCCCCAAATGACTCCTTTTTGGAAAGTAGACATTCTAAGGTATTTAGTAAGAGGCATGGTGAGTTTTTGAAGTTGTAATTTTTTCTCAGAAAATTAAGATTTTTTATTTTTTCACAAAATTGTCATATTAACAGGTTATTTTTCTCACATGGCATGTGCATACTTGCAACTGCACCCCAAAACACATTCTGCTACTCCTCCTCTGAGTATGCGATAACACATGTGTGAGACTTTTTCACAGCCATGGCCACATAGAGAGGCCCAACATGCAAGGAGCACCGTCAGGTGTTTTAGGGATATAAATGACACATCTAATTTCTTGACTACCTATTTTACTTTTGAAGGAACACCAGGAAAATGGAAATGCCTACAAAATGACCCCATTTTTTTAAAGCAAACACCCCAATGTGAATTCTATGAGGCATAGTGAGTCTTTTGAAATGTGGAAAGAAAATGAAAACGCATTTATTTACTAATTTTTTACACATTTTTATGTCACTGATGGCGATGGGTGCTGATAAGGATAGGGTGGCACTGATGAGCACTCACTGATGGGCACTGATGTGCTCTATTGGGAACTGATGAGCACTGATAGGGCACAGTAGTGGCACTGATGAGCACTAATAGGGAACTGTAGTGGCACTTATAAGCACTTTAGTGGCACTGATGAGCGCTCACTGATGGCACTGTAGGGCCCTGATTTGCACTGTAGGGCACATATGGCAGTGTAGGTCACTGACAAGCACTGATACACACTCAGTGATGTGCACTGTAGGGTACTGATGTGCACTGATGGCACTGATGTCCACCGATGAGCACTGTAGTGGCACTGATGAGCACTGTAGTGGCACTGTAGGGCACTGATGAGCACTGTAGTGGCACCATAGGGCACTGATGAGCACTGTAGTGGCACTGATGAGCAGTGTAGTGGCACTGATGAGCACTGCAGTGGCACTGATGGGCACTGTAGTGACACTGAAGGGCACTGTAATGGCACTGTAGGACACTGGTGAGCATTGTAGTGGTACTGATGAACACTGTAGGGCACTGATAGCACCGTAGGGCACTCAGGATCATGCCAACTCATGCTGCTGCTGTGTTTCTCTCTCCTTTCCTCACACTAATACAGCATGTGAGGAGAGGAGAGAGAAGAAACACTGCAGCAGTGTGAGCTGAACAGGGCATGATCCCGGTTTGTTGACAAAGTGATCGCTCTGTCATTGGAAGGAGCAATCACATCAAAAAGGGTCACTATGATTGACCCTCTACCCCGACCTGTGATGCACTGGGTCCCGCAGTCCCAGCAATCATGGACATTTCCGGATGCACGCCCCAGTCATATGACGGCATCCTAGTACTAGCCGGCCACGCTATGGCCGTCATTCGGCTATAGTGCGGTCAGCAAGTGGTTAAAAAGCCATTTTGGATTCCATTCAAGTGACATTGCCTAGGCTTAGGTGATGTCATCATTCTGCTGCAGGCCAGGGGAAGTATTTCTTCAATCTTCATTCTATAATGACCACCATTGTATCTTTTTAGTTACACTGATACATTAATTAGCATGCATGCACTTAAAGCGGAACTACACTGCGTCTGAGTACCACAAAGCAAAAATGCTATTTAAAGTGGTTATAAAGACAGAAGTTTTTTAAGCGTAATGCATTAACGTAAAAAATCTTCCAATGTCTGTGCCTGCCCCCTCCCTAAACACTTACCTGACATCACCCTAATCCAGCGCTGTCCCTGCCAGCAGCCCCATTTCTGATCTCTCCCTGCATTGATGGACTTCACTGAGAGCAGTGTGTAAGGGGTAGGGCAGGGTGGTGGTTGTTTGTCACATCCTCCATATTTCCTATTAACTCGTCGGGTGCCAAGTGAGGGTCATACAGGAGGCCTTCCCCTGGGGTGGGTTCTTCCAGGCTATGTTAGGCACATTGTTGCAGGGTCATTTTACATACACATAGGGGGCACCTCTGTTTTGTGTCATATTCATCAATACCCTGGGTCAAGGCTGAGGTTGCCATGGGGGAATACTTTACCTTAAGGCGGGCCTCCACTCTTAGAGATAAATGTACACCATGTACATTGGCACTGCAATGTTCTCACTTTAACTCTCAGTTTCCCATGACAATGTATGTACACCTTCACAGTAACTTGCATTTTAGAGGGACACACTGAGCCATTGTTCACATCCACCTGTCTAGCGTTTCCACTACTAATGCACAGATGGGCCCCGTCATGCACTCTGAGCAGGCTTCACACGTTCACTCAACTTAAATCTTGAACCACCGTACTTCTGTACAGGATAGGGGAACCTCTGTGGTGAAATCCGCTTCCATTGTTATGGGAGATAGACTGCTGGGATAATGAGTGCCGACAATGTCTCCGTCGCTGCTAGAGGCCATGCAACTTATAACAGGCTGCTTGTTAAACTTCTGTTGCTCCAGGTAACCCTTTGTGTCTTCACAACACTCCATTTCATGCTGACGTCTTCATACCCCAATGTATTAAGACCCACTTGTTAACTATGTGTGTGCCAGTAACTTGCAATACACCTCTTTAGTAACTTTACACCAGACATGGACAATGTTTTAATACTTTACTTAGAAAAAGTGCAAAATAGACAGTTCACAGTCAAACAGATAGGGCATTACTCCTTCCTAATTCCCTAACTATAGGCTGCTTGTGTGCTGCCCTGGCATACCTGCAAAAGTGTAGTCCAGTAATCATAGTCTTTCACAGGCTCTCTTGTGCAAGTTTAATTCCTTCGGAGGCATACACCAGTGCTGGTGTCTTCAGTGCGATCTCCAAGTTAGAAGTCTCTACATGTAGACAGTAATACATGCACGGCTTTTTTCTCAGACAATAGGTGCAGGAACTCCCCTTTGTAGAGTCACCCCTTTTCCCTGCCTCTACCCACCTCCGAGCACCATCCCTTGGTTCCATCCCCTACCCACCTCCCAGTACCGCCCCTTTTAGACAATACAGAACCAAGTATCATTTTGTGGTGCTAAGTAATTTGTATGGAATTTGGTAATAATATCAAGAAAAGAAGTAAAATATATCCCCTTCAGCCAGCAACAATAGATCCCCCTAACAACAATGTACCACCCACAACAAAATTCTCCCCCCAGCAACAATAGACTCCCGGCAGCATCAGCAGATCTCCGCACAGCTAGCATTGATAGACTCTCTGGCAGCCATCAACAATAGACCCCTCCCCCAACAGTAGATCTCCTTCAGCAACAACTGAGCCCCCAGCCACATAAGACCCACCCCTATCAACAACAGGTCCCCCACCCCTAACAATAGACCTCCTCAGGAACAACAGACCCCCCCTGCAAAAGTAGATCCACTACAGCTATAATAGATCCCCCAGCAGTGAGCATTAATACCCTGCAGCACACCCCAGCACCCCTTGCCATTACATACAGTCAGTCCAGGAGGTGCCAGAACTGCGTTCCCCCATGTTCCCGCTGAAAAAAAGCCCTGAATGCATGACATCCTTCTGCCGGTCCGGGTCTAATCTTCTGTCTCAATCCCTTACAGGTCTTACAACCCACAGCTGCACTGAGGCTCTCTGGACTCGCTCACCTCTCTATCTAAAGGAAGTCTAAACTCCCTTCCACTCCTTTAAATGCTGACCACTGATCCAATTTATATGTCACATGATAAGTGGGCCAGAACTAGAGCAAAACCCGCAAAAGAGACCAAGAAACCGGGCATGGAGTTACCTCTTGACCTCCCAGCTGGGACAGTTAGTTTAACTGTTTCAACCTGCCCACATATGGAAACCATTGGCTCCTGCTGCTGTCAGTAAAATCCTGTGAGAAGGAAGCAGGCTGTGGGGCCAAGCCACCCTGTGTGTGTCTATGGACACACAAAACCCGACTTGGGAATGCACCTGCATGAGTGCTTCTATAGCAAGGAGATTGCTATGGGGGCACACGGAGAAGATGATGAGCAGATAGCACAGGTGGGGATCCCAGAAGTGCAGGTTCGGGGCCGTTCTGTGAAATACCACTGCACAGAGCAGGTCAGTATAACATGTTTGGTAAATCACTTTAAAAAATACCCCCCTGGCAGGAGCCTATGAAACATGATCTGCACTCCATTTAATTCATTGGAGGACAGGTGAGACATCAGGTATCTTTTATATATCTTTTATATTAAAGAGAAGCTGTCACCAAAATGCTTTACATGTGATGAAAAAAAGTTTAGAACATTTTTTTTTTTTTTTAAATACAAATTAAAAAGTGTATAAAATGTAAGTTTCACCCAAGCACTTAAAATCTCCCCCCAAAATGTTTGAGCCTTCCCCGCCTATGCACAAAAACATTGATTGCACTGCACATGTTACATATCGCCGTGCATGCCGGAGTGAGGGCAATAATTCTAGGCCATTTATTCATGGGTAACTCTAAATGATGACCTGTAGGGTCTTTTAAAGTGTTGCCTATGGAAAATATATGGTACCGAAGTTTGTTGCCATTTCACATGGGTGCACGCAATTTTGAGGTTTGACCTTTTGGATATCTGTTTACTTGGCACAACCTCATCTTTAAGAATTTGCCAAAAAACTGGGTAATATGTTGCATTTGTGCCCTCTAATATTAACGTTAGTGTATTTTTAACTGAAATGTTGTGTTACCTAAACCGTTACACTAATGTCATGTGACATACAACATTTTAACTATAATTATTTTATTCCCCAGGATGTCTGCTTTCAGAAAATATATAATATTTTGAGGGTTTTATGTAATCTTCAGGTCTATAATGTTTTTTTTTAAAGAAGTAAAGAAAAACCGCTCTGGCAGTGAAAGTGTTATGCCCTGTACACACGGTCGGACATTGATCGGACATTCCGACAACAAAATCCATGGATTTTTTCAGACGGATGTTGGCTCAAACTTGTCTTGCATACACACAGTCGCACAAAGTTGTCAGAAAATCCAATCGTTCTGAACGCGGTGACGTAAAACACGTACGTCGGGACTATAAACGGGGCAGTAGCCAATAGCTTTCGTCTTTTAATTTATTTTGAGCATGCGTGGCACTTTGTGCGTCTGATTTGTGTACACACGATCGGAATTTAACTGATTGGATTTTGTTGTCGGAAAATTTTATAGCCTGCTCTCAAACTTTGTGTCGGAAATTCCGACGGAAAAAGTCAGATGGAGCCCACACACGATCGGAATTTCCAACAACACAATCCGATCGCACTTTTTCCGTCGGAAAATCCAACCGTGTGTACAGGGCATTAGTGTGTATAGAAGTCAACTACCATGTGATGTTTGCCTAGGAAATGCGAGACCTTGGAAGCAGATATTTATTTCTGGTATTGGCATTTTGTTTTATTTACTCCAATTAAGAATGCTGTCTGGCAATGCTTGCATGAGACCTGTGAATCGGTGAACCATGGATTATTCTGATAGGTCAATTTTAAAGCCTTCGCTGTTATTGGCCACAAAAGCGTTATTATGACAGATCACAGTCAGCGTGAAAACCAGGTCAGCGCTATTGCTGTATATGCAAAATCCTGGATGACTTGTAATCACCGTGCATTAGCAATCAGTACAAGACGGAGATCTATGGAACGGGTAGATTAGAAGGCAATATAAGTGCACAAATCTCTAAATGAGGGGATTATGGGATTTTTTACATCTGGTAATTATTTTTTAAAATAAATTCTGCAAAAATCAGGTTGTTAAATGTTCAGCGATATAGTTTTCTTGAGGATTTAAAAGAACCGTACAGGCTGTGAACATAGTAAAAATCGCTCCACACAAAACTAGAGTGTCCGTCATGATTAGGGACTGTTGGGGTTAAAGAAACCTTATCATCAAAAATGCAGATACAACTTCAGAAAGTAAAATGAAAAATATAAGTGCAGCGCTATTAATCTGCAGCGTATCACCCTCTGATTGGGCTTTCCCAAAAAGATCTATTGAGAAAGCCCAATCAGAGGGTGATATACGTGTAGAGTAGAGGAGCCATGCCCATGAGGTCACACAGCCACAGTGGTGAGCAGGACTATACAGAGCTGGTTTTAACTGAATATCTTGTAAGTGTTTTCTAATTGGGGCACTTTAATACATTTTTCACTATGTATCCTCTATCTATTGTTGCATGAATGTGGAGCCATATCCTATCAGTAATACCGAGTAATAACCCTGGTGTGGAGGAAGGAGAAAAGCAGTGGGGCAGTATATATGAGAGATCTTTCTTGCAATCCCCCTGGGAGGCTACTGATTGGAAAGTGGATACAGAGTAGCTGGTCGGATGTGGAAAAGATGAGACCTTAGCTGGGTAAATCCTTCCGGGGCTCAAGTGGTTATTTACAGCACATAACATTTTAGGTAGGTGGCGCTAATTGTCTTTTATACACAACTTCGGAAAGATCAAATATTTAAAATTCTTTTTAATTACTCACAATGTGCCTTTGAACTAGCTTGAAAATTTGACAACTCCAGTTAGAGTCTATTCTCTAGCACAGCCCCTCCCTTTATGCACATCATAGCCCTACCCTTGTTTGGGATTGTCTAATTGCTGTCTGTTCTGTCCCAGCTACTCTGCCATTCATTTCGACTTCATTTTATATAGCTGCTGGAGATAGAGCAGCCATTCTCTATCTAGAGAACTAGGGTTCCTCCAGATGTTGCTAGGGGTTCCTTGACCTTTGGTTGATTGACCTTCCATCTTAAAGTGGTTCTAAAGTCAGAAGGTTTTTTATCTTAAGGCATTCTATGCACTGAGATAAAAAAAAACCTTCTGTGTGAAGGAGCCCCCCTCAGCCCCCCTAATACTTACCCGAGCCCATCTCTATCCAGTGAGGCTGCTCGGGACTCTCCCTCCTCATTGGCTGAGACAGCATCGAGTGCCATTGGCTTCGCTGCTGTCAAAGTCAGTGAGCCAATGAGGAGAGAGAAGGGGCTGGGCCAAACCGTGGCTCCATGTCTAAATGAACACAATGACAGCGGCTCGGCAAGGGTGCCCCCATAGCAAGATGCTTGCTGTGGGGGTGCTCAGCAGGAGAGAGGGGCCAGGAGCTCCGGGAGGGTCCCAAGAAGAGGAGGATCTGGGCTGCTCTGTTCAAAACCACTGCACAGAGCAGGTAAGTATAACACGCTTTTTATTTTTTTTTTAAATAAAAAAAATGAGACTTTAGTATCACTTTAAGGTGTCTGCATAGTTTTGGACCCAAACCCACTTGGTGCTGAGTCAGTGACATGATAGCAATGATCTTTTTAGCTGTCTTTAAGGGTAGTATTGTGACCACCAGTGTAAAGGAGGCAAACATCTCACATCATCAGTGTACAGGGCACTATTTCCATTGACCCCCATAAATTAACTTTAGCAGGGGTTCCGAAGACATGAAAATTATTTTGAGGGTTCCTTCTGGGTAAAAGGTTGAGAAAAGTTGCTATACACCAGTGTCACTTGAGCGCCAGCCCTGATTCTACCGGAGCTGCTTACATCCAGGATGGCGGCGCCTAGCAGCAGTCTCAGGGCTTTGGGATGTCTGCACAAGGACCACAGGCAGAAACAGAGGCTCCAACCATTCCTATTTTATTTACAACTGAAAAATTTACTGGTGTTTTGCTTTAATGGACAGGGCCCAATTATACTGCATTGTGGTAACACACTTGTTGCTGCAAGGCCTGGCAACAAACATTGCATGTGTAGCACTAGCCCCGTAGGGGCTGCAAGTGCCAGGGTACCCCACTGCTGCACAGCCAGGCACATAGCATCTTCAACTTGCATCCAGACACAGAAACCAGTCCTTGAGCTTTGATTTTGTTGTTTTATTAAGGGGATAATAACTTGGATGGGGATAGGACTTATGTGATGCCCAACTTGACAGTAACACAAAAAACCCAGGGGCAAAGTTCTCCCTATATACAGTTTGACTTGATCCTTCTGCACAACTTGACTTGATCCTCTGTACAGCTTCACTTGATTCACTTCTTTTAGAAACCAACAGTCTCGGTTAGATTAGCAACAGTCCCTTACAGACTAGGAGCTTTCAGGCCTTTTAGAAAAGTAGCACACGTGTTGTGAACTGCATCCTGGAGTACCTTCAACTCCCTTGTAGATACCGGTCCCAGCTCTACCGCTGCAGGTAATGCTAGCCCACCTGGGTGTCTCTTTACCAGCTCACCTGGCTGCTTCTTCACCAGTCTACCCTGCTGACTCTCTTAACTGGTCTACCCGACTGACTCTCTTCACCTGTCTACCAACTGACTTTGTTCAACAGTCTACCCGACTGACTCTCTTCATCGGTCTACCGACTGACTTTGTTAAACAGTCTACCCAACTGACTCTCTTCACCAGTCTACCCGACTGACTCTGGGGATCTCCCATGGCAAGGTTCGATGAAGACTTAAACACACCGCTGTATTCAAGAGAAACCTGCTACATGTAGAAATCTCATCCCTTGTCGGTCCCTGCACCATGCTGTAGTACTCACACTGTCCTCCTTGCTCCCACTGCCTCTCAGGAAAGCCTCCTTCCAACTTCTCCTGTGGTAGGATCCTTCCAGGCCAGCACCTGAGCCCTGGCCTGAGGCAGAGCACCCCCCCACACCCACAGACTAGGGGGTTCTCCTAAAGGGCCACCAACAGCCTCCGCAGCACTGCATCTCCATTCTTTCATCTCCATCATCCACTCGACTCCCTTCCCAGCATGACTCACATCTATTTAAGGGCTTTCTTAGTCCCCTGCCAGGCCCACCTCCTGCTGATCAGCAAAGGGCACCTAAATATACCTCCACAACACAGATTGGAGCAAGCAGCTAATGAAAAATTTGCTGCTCCAAATCTGGTGCATTTTGTAATTTTTCTCTTTTAATTGAATTAAGAAACAAAGGGCAGGAAGCGGAGTGGAGAGTATGGACATATGTACTACCATGCTCTGTGCTAATCCTATACAAGCTAATGCCCATGTGCATATGAACTTACAGTAGATATTATCTAAGCCTAGATTTAAAACGTAGCTTCGCAATTTCACAGTGCGATTTCACAGTGCGCTTTCACAGTGCGATTTCTGTTGTGACAGGTGTGACTCTAATGTAAATGAATGCGATTTCTGAGGGGATAAAGCATAGCTGGAGATAAAAATTGGCCTGAATCCTCACTGAACTAGCATACAACTCTTTTTTTAATTGGATCAGAATTGCACCAATTGAATGTGAATGGCTTTGATAGCAAACAATGTTTTTTTTTTAAATGATATGCGAATCTATGCTTTTCGGATCAGATCTAATCTGCTTAGAAATCGCATCAGTGTGAACCAGGATTTTCAGTCAAATCCTAACTATAGCTATACCTGCTCCTACCCCTATTCTAAGACAATTCTAACTACTCTGTAAAGGAAAAGATCTGTATACTTACCTATTCTGAGGGCAATCCGGTCCGGTCACATGATCACTACAGAGGTCGGCTTCAGTGAAGAGGAAAGATCACCGTCAATGGCTTCATAGGCTTATTACAGGGCATCCATTGTTGGCTGTCCCTCCTCTACACTGAAGCTGCCGCTGGGAGCCAATCATATGACCAGACCGAAGATCCTGGAGAATAGGCAAGTATAGATATTTTTCCTTTACGGGGTGGTTAGATATGTCTTAGAATGGAGGTGGGAGCATATTTAGTTATAGTTAGGATTTTATTAAATTCACAAAGCTAACACACCAGGATAAATTTACTTTTTTTCAAAAAAGTGACAGTTATTATCAGCTAGGCCATTGTTAAAGGTAAATTTTAGGTATGAATTTTATTGCATAATTACATTAGTCCAGATTAGGCTAATGTACTGTAAGTATACATATCTCCGAATGATCCTTATGAAAGAAGCAAATTACTGTAGTAGTCGGTGTTACTGCAGCAATAGCAGCAATCTTACGAGTCCTGTTCTGAGTGACTGCCATTCTGCATAGTAACCAAAAGGGGTCGCTTGATAGACATTGACACTTTTCACAGAATGCCTTGAAATTTTTCAATCAATACTAGCATTCTAGGATTGGATAAAGAGGCGGTGACATCAGAGGACTAATGTTCTCTGACGTCTTTAATCCCAATGCAGGGCCCATAGCCCAGGATGCTGACTAATAGTCCACATGCGGGGGAGCACAAAAACAATACAGAAAAGAATATTTACCCCTGTAGAGCATTTAGCCCCATTGCAAGGGAAAGTTTTTGCTTTTACCACAATTCAGCTTTGAAAAAAACATAGAGCACCTGCCAATACATTTATCTGCTGTCTGTGTCTCTATTGCAAAAATTCAATTTGCTTCCTGTCTCAGTGACATCACAGGAAGTTGAAAAAAACTTTCCAAAAGGATACAGACAGGAATTAAAACATGAGAGAAGTTTTATCCCTCTATCACCTCCATTGCAAAATCTATAAATACACAACCTCTGAGATACATTATATTGTCTTTATGGACCTTGCTTTGTGCACTGTTCCAAATCATTTGGTGGAGGGGGGATTATGGTGTGGGGTTGTTTTTCAGGGGTTGGGCTTGGCCCCTTAGTTCCAGTGAAGGGAACTCTTAAGGCGTCAGCATACCAAGACATTTTGGACAATTTCATGCTCCCAACTTTGTGGGAAGAGTTTGGAGATGGCCCCTTCCTGTTCCAACATGACTGCTCACCAGTGCACAAAGCAAGATCCATAAAGACATGGATGAGCGAGTTTGGGGTGGAGGAACTTGACTGGCCTGACCTCAACCCGATAGAACACCTTTGTGATGAATTAGAGTGAAGACTGCAAGCCAGGCCTTCTTATCTAACATCAGTGCCTGATCTCACAAATTTGCTTCTGGAAGAATGGTCAAACATTCCCATAGACACACTCCTAAACCTTGTAGACAGACTTCCCAGAGGAGTTGTAGCTGTTATAGCTGCAAAGGGCGGGGCCAACTCAATATTGAACCCTACAGACTAAGACTGGGATGTCATTAAAGTTCATGTGCGTGTAAAGGCAGGTGTCCCAATACTTTTGGCAATATAGTGTATTTCCAAGGACAAAACTGACCAGATGAAGCTGTCCAGGACCCCGGAAATCAGTGGTGGTTGGCTTTAAGCAGATAGTCAGGAAGATGCCTGCTTTGCTTTGCAGTAGAGAGAAGTCACAATGACTTACAAATCTCCGCTTACCATATCTGTTTCCTGACTAGCAGAGGAGTGCAGAAACTCTATGAGGTTCCTTATCAGTGTTAATGTGCTCATACATATGTATTGTGCTTGTTTTCTGCAGGACAGGAGGAAGGAGGAGGAGAGGGTGGATTGTGCACTGAGCTGTAAGGGCAGATGCTTGAGCAATATCTCTGTGCCAACGACAAGCTGTAATCACATTGCTTCTGTTTATTTATTAATTTCTCTGCTGCTGATGCATGGTGGGTAGCACCTACGTCTGGCGCTCCAAGGGAGCCGTATTTCAGATAAGCCACTCTGTTGCGCTGTATCTGGACTAAAGAGTCAGTTCAACTAAAAAACTAATTGTTTTTAAAGTTTCTGATAAATTGCAGATCGGAGATAAGCGACTCATTAAAATTTTGCTGCGTCAACAGGACTCCAAACTTGGTGCATTTTTGTAATTTTTTTTTTTTTTAGTTTAATTAAGAAACAAAGGCAGGAAACAGAGAAGGGAATATCAACATTGATTGCATCTGCTGTAAGGCCTTGTACACATGGGCTTCAGCTTGTATAGAAGCAGCGTGTACAGAGAGCTTTTACTGAGGTTTAGCAAAGCTTTGGGCGGCCTTGTTGAAGCTTTCAATTTCAGTACTTCCTGCCTGTGCTATAGCCAAAAGACAGCTGCAGGGACATCCTCCCGTGATCCCACTGCCCGCGTGCCCCCACCTTCAAACTCCACTAATCACAGATCGAGGCTAAGGGCCAATCACAGTGGCCCTTTACCATGTGATCAGCTGTCAGCCAATGACTGATGTCATGATGGATGTAACCACAAGCCGGTTATCGGCTTTTCTTTCCTCGCACTGACATCGTGGGGAGAGAAAAAGAAATCCGATAACCGGCTTATGTTAAAGGGACATCGGCACTGATTATCAGTGCAGTCCCACCAGTGCCAATCAGTGCCCATTAGTGCTGCAATCAGTGCCCATCAGTGTCTTCTCATCAGTATCACCTATCAATCCTGCCTATCAGTGCTCATCAGTGCTGCCTACCAGTGCCTATCAGTGCCGCCTATCAGTGTTCATCAGTGCCCTCCATTGGCTCACTCACTTCTCCGCCCAGCAGCCCCACCCTTACTCCATCTAGGTCACGAGCAGCTTCGGCTCCTTCCTGCATCCTCCTCCTCGACGGCTTCCCTTGCGTCTCCTCCTCCTCAGCAGCTTCCTCTTCAGCGGCCAATATGGTCGCATCTCCTCTCGACCAATTGGGTCTTAAGACCTGCTTCCTGATGCTCTGTGATCAGAGCCCACCCTTTTTTGAAGCCAAATAGAGCCTCAGACTCTAATCATGAGCTTCAAAAAAAAAGAAACCCATTGAAATCTTTGCGTCCGACGCCCTACATGTAGATTAGGGGGCAGTCGCATGGATTAGGGGGGGCGGTGCCCCTGCACCCCTTAGGGACGGGCCGCCACTGCTGAATATAGCACTGCCAAAAACAGAGAGACGAGCAAGATGACCAGAGACTGTATTATTGATAGGACAACTGCCCCCTTTACCATCCTTCCCACTACTATGCGATAAACCTTCAAAACCCAAAACTTCAAAACCCAAAGCAAACAGACCCCCATATCTCTTTTTTTGAGACAGAGAAAGGGACTGAAGATAGTCCCTTTTCTCTGCAACACTTTACTTGAATGAATGAGGAATCTGTATAGAGATTTCTCATTCATTCCGAAAATGACAGTCTGATACATTGTAACACTCGCGGTTACTATGTATCAGCTGTCAATGGATATAGAGCGATCACTGCCTATATCCACTGTAGTACAGGGGGGAGCTTAGTAAACATGTTTACTAAGCCCCCTAAGCCCCAACTTCACTTCCACCCACACCGCTACCCCCCTCTCCTCCACCGCATCCCCTTTCCTGACAGATCGCAGAGATCAGTGCAGGGAGAAGCTGCAGGCGGCAGAAGGAGAAGGAGAAACGCTGCTCGGAGCAGCCATGGAATGGGGGTGCAGGAGCAGTTTGGGGGGGGCGATCTGGCAGGGGGGACACATCTGGATCCTCCCCAAGCCCCATGCAGCACCTGAAGCTGGTGGGAGTGGAAGAGGAGGGATGCCGGCTAATGATGGTAGCTGCGGGGAGCGGGTTTGCAGGGATCGGGTGGAGAGGGGTAATCAGTGCTGCGGGGGAAGAAGGGGGTGAAGGGAATAGGAGAGGAGAGTGGGGGTGGGGGCAGTTTTAGATGGAAGGGTGCAGCGGGGGTGGAGAGGCAAAGGACAGGGAAGCAGCGGCATGGGTGGGGGGGTCATATTAGGGGTTAATAACTCTGACCAGTGGGTTGTAATCTGCTGATCAGAGTTATAGAATTGTTCAGCAGAGACTGCTGAACAATTGTGATATAAGCTTATGGTCACTGAAGTGACCATAAGCCTTAAGTGGAGGGAGAAATATGAGGTCCGTACGCCGTACGGACTTGGCCACCTGCAGGCACTTCTGTAGGTCTGTATGGCATATGGACTTGGCAGTGAAAGTGTTAAAGGATTAATTCACCTTTACCAATCAACTGCTCTGCAGGTAAGGGCCATCTGTAGATAAAGACAACGTATGCAGCTTTGAATAAGATTGGATAATGCCCTTGCTATAGATTTAGGCCATCTACGTACCTCCCAGAGATGGCATTATCCCATCCTGCCTTGCTAGGACATTGCTAAGAATCTCCCAGCTGTTACTGGTCATTTCTACCATCACAGGAGCAAGCTCTCAAACCCCGCACATGTGGGGTCCACTATCTCCTTAGTCACAGCCACACTGATCTCAGAGCTACTACGACAGGGGGAAGGGAACATGCAAGGGGGTTTGATTCAGCTGAGAGTGTCTTAACAATGTCCTAGCAACATGGCAGAATAGTATGGTGCCATCTCTGGGAGTTTTTCAGCCAGGCTTCAGGAGGTATGCAAATGGACTACACTTATGGCATTATTTAACTTTGGTCAAAGCTGCACAGTTTGTTTTTATACAAAGCTGTCCCTTACCTGTAAAGGCAGCTAGGTGAACTAACCCTTGAAGCCCTTAAGATATACACTATATTACCAAAAGTATTGGGACACCTGCCTTTACATGCACATGAACTTTAATGGCATCCCAGTCTTAGTTTGTAGGGTTCAATATTGAGTTGGCCCACCCTTTGCAGCTATAACAGCTTCAGCTCTTTTGGGAAGGCTGTCCACAAGGTTCAGGAGTGTGTCTTTGGGAATGTTTGACCATTCTTCCAGAAGCACATTTGTGAGGTCAGGCACTGATGTTGGACGAGAAGGCCTGGCTCGCAGTCTCCGCTCAAATTCATCCCAAAGGTGTTCTATCGGGTTGAGGCCAGGACTCTGTGCAAGCCAGTCAAGTTCCTCCACCCCAAAATCATTCATCCATGTCTTTATGGGCCTTTCTTTGTGCACTGGTCCAAATCATTTGGTGGAGGGGGAATTATGGTGTGGGTTTGTTTTTCAGGGGTCGGGCTTGACCCCTTATTTCCAGTGAAGAGAACTCTTCACTCTTAAGGCATTAGCATACCAAGACATTTTGGACAATTTCATGCTCCCAACTCTGTGGGGACAGTTTGAGGATGGCCTCTTCCTGTTCCAACTTGACTGCGCACCAGTGCACACAGCAAGGTCCATAAAGACATGGATGAGCGAGTTTGGGGTGAAGGAACTTGACTGGCCTGTGCAGAGTTCTGACCTCAACCCCTACAGACTAAGACTGGTATGCCATTAAAGTTCATGTGCGTGTAAAGGTGTCCCAATACCTTTGACAATATAGTGTATATAAAATAGACATGTGCACACGGAAATATTTTGTTTTGGAATTTTGTTTTCGTCCGAAAAATAAATTTATTTAGTTACTCCCGAAATTCGTTTTTATTCATTTTGTTTCATTAAAAAATGCATTCATCCGAAAATCCGAAATAAATAAAGTCGAATCTGTCATTGAAGGCTTATGGTGTCTGTCGAATGTTCTAAGAAAATTAGACGGAGCAGCTAAACTGTACGACGCCGCAATCATACATTTCCAGTCGAATGTTCCGCCTACAAGTTATAGTAGAATTCTAATGTTGTACGACACTAATAATAATTATATTTATTAATTATTATTACTAGTCAACCAACATTAGAATTCTTCTATAGCCTATGGGCGGAGCATTTGACCATAAATGTCCGCTCTCTGTGACTGCTTCATCGAATCTTCATGTCGAATCTTTTCTCTCTATGTCGAATAATCTTGGACTAATAGAGTTAGGTTAGGCACATTCGATCTTTTTTTGCTATTGTCTCTAAAATGTTTAATCTTTTCTCTCTATGTTGAATCTTTTCTCTCTATGTAGAATAATCTTGAACGAATAGAGCTAAGGTTAGGCACATTCGACCACAGGTTCGATGGAAACAAATCGCTATTGTCAGCGTCATGTCGAATCTCCTATCTATATCGAACTGTTGTCACAACGAAAACAAAAATAAAGCATTTGTTTATGTCGGATCTTTCGGTTTTCGGATTCTGCATGTTCGTTATCGTTTGTTAAAACGATAACGAAAATACCCAAAATTCTGACAAAAACGAATGCACATATCTAATATAAAAGACTATCAGGTCACCCAGTCTTCACCTATAGCTAAAATATCAGTTTTAGAAGGACGTATTCCTTAAAGCGGGGGTTCACCCACACCGCCAAAAAAAAAAAAATATTAAAAGCCAGCAGCTACAAATACTGCAGCTGCTGACTTTTAATACATGGCCACTTACCTGTCCCAGGGTCCAGCGATGTCGGCAGGGGATGCCGAGAACCCGCTCGGTTCTCGGCAGCTGCCGCTGCCAACCTAGGTGAGGGAATCAGGAAGTGAAGCGTTGCGGCTTCACTTCCCGGTTCCCTACTGCGCATGCGCGAGTCGCGATGCGCGTCCCTAGTGGTCCCCGCTCTCTCCTGGGAGCTGTATGTTCCCAGCAGACAGCGCGGTCGGGACGGGAAGAGGCATAGACTCCCATGGGAGTCTATGCCGGAAGTGGGTGCAAATACCTGTCTTAGACAGGTATCTGCACCCCCCTCCCCCTGAAAGGTGCCAAATGTGACACCGGAGGGGGGGAGGGTTCCGAAAAGCGGAAGTTCCATTTTTGTGTGGAACTCCGCTTTAAGGCAAACATGTAACATATGAGAGAACATTACAGTGTAGCACACGTGAAAAAGGGACAACACAGGATCACAATTTGAAAACAGTTGTCACCCCACAACAGGAAGTACCTGAACAGGACCTTCATGGTAGGATCACAAGGAATGATGTTCCTGAAAACTGCACATTTCAAAAACATGTAAATCAGCAAGTTAATGTTTATATTTGATTTTACAGATTGGGGTTTAGATTTACTTTTTGAACCTGAGTTTCATGGCAATATCTGACCTACTAGTTTGTTTTTTTTGTGATTTATTTAAGTTCTTCTTTACATAATCACTGCAGGTAGCGGGGGTTCCTCTGTTGCCAGGTAGACTTAAGCTAAGTCATCGGCTTGAGAGGAATTGGCTTTTTTGGAGTGGAGAAGCAACCAAGAGTCTTAAATGCATACTGAGATTCCAAAATAAACAGAGCTGCGATTAAATCCCAGATGGGAGAGAGTGGTGTAAGAGGAATTTATGTAATCCAGGAGTTGCTCTTTTTTCCTGCATGTTGATCCTTGCTGGAAATATGCACCATGCAGACAGCAGGATTAACGATGCTTGAGGCTTACAACCATTCTTCAGCCAAAAAGCTTTGTCCAAAACATTCACCGGCAAGAAGCAAAAAGATTAAGCTCAGGGGATACAATTAGTCGAGTTGAGATAAGCATATTTCTTATTTGCTTCGAGACTACTTAATTACCCTATGTTGGTGATATTGAGCAACTAATGGACAGGATAGGCCTTCTGGAACCCTACAATGAATTATCTAGCGGCACAGCACCGGGCTCTGCCTGTGAACAGGAGGTAGTCGCATTGTGCATATGCCAGCTGTTAACACAAAGCAAAAATGCATGGTGTCTACTTTTGTGAAGCCTCTTTTTTTTTGTTTCATAAAGCTTTGAATCTATAGCAGCAAAGGGAACTTATCCTATTTATATGAGCTTTTAACAATGCATCAACCATGATACAAGAAGTAAAGGAGTGGCTCAACTCTTAAGTAGAGTTTAATAAAGTTATTCAATACGGGGTTGTAACGTTGATAAACTTATCTTGGATGCTTAGAATTTGAGCCTCTCCATTTCTACTTCTTGTATTGTGGTTTTTAGTTGGTTCCAGACTGTTTGGAGCTGTCATCTTTGGTTGGTAGAGTGGGGGTGAGAAGCCTAGAGCAGAGCATTTAAGAATGTTTGCAACAAGCAACCATTATACCATGATACATCGTGCAGATTCATCCAGTCATGGTCCTTTCAAATATTTCTTTAAATAGGAACCTCCCTCCACCATTACACCATTCACTCCAAGCCCTACAAATGTCATCCAAACTTGATACTTGAATGGAATTTTAGACCATTTGAGCATATTTAATTATATTATACATGATTTTCCCTGAATGAAAACTGCATTCACAGCTAAAATTTTGTTTGTTCAAGAAGAATTTTCCATCCTGGTTCTTAGAATAGTCTCATCCCTATGGTTGAAAACAAACATCGATTTGACCCCACTAACAGGATCCTACTGGTGTATGTATGCAAGCATGAGCTAAGGTTTGCTGTGGGGAGCTGTAAAATGATAGTAGGTTGCCAGTCCAATCAGCTGCAGCCATGGAATTCCCTCCAACAAAGGGGTGGGGATTTTGGTGGCATCATTATCCTAATATGGCCACATAGCATTGCCATATGGCCATACATTGAACAGTAATGTTGACACTGGGCAAATAATGTAGATTGGGCAATGAAATTATCCAAATATAGCCATGTGGACTTATTAGGTGTCATGGTCTGGGATAAGGCTCACTTGAGGTAGAGATGGGTTTTGATATGTGTTAGTACCATGTCACAGTCCTCAGGAATGCCCCACCAGGAGGTAAACAAGCCAGGCTCCAGCAGCAGATGTAGCAGGTAGGGATCAAGCAGAAGCATAGCCAGTAAACAAGCCAAAGGTCAGTAAGTAGTAGCTGGATGGGATCAGACATAAGCATAGTCGATGAACAAGCAAAGGGTCTGCAACAATTTATATTAAAGATAAGGACAGCGGCAGGTATGCAAGGAGAGAGTGGAATAATCTGGCAAACAGGAAATGCAGAGACATGGCCTAAATCAAGAAGTTCATGGGAGGAGCAAAGTGTTCAGGGTTCAGAAGAAACAAGACACAAATTAAGGCATGGGGAGAAGGAGTCAGTGACGTCTTCGCATAGTGTTTGGCAAACAAAGCGATAGCTGTATGAGCGGTGAAGCTGTCTGACCATTATAACAAAAACGATTCAGCTACTTTAAATGTGTGAGTGGATTACATTGTTTGCCCAGTCTTGTAGCATTTAAAAACACTGCGCAATGATGGTTTTTCTTTTATCTTTATGTGAATCATCACCTTTCAAATGTAATTCATGATGCAACTGTGATCTGTGAGAATTGAAATACAAGCAAGTTCATCAAAGGCAAGTGATTGGACATTCAGACCTCAGCTGGATTAACACAAACAGACACTATTTATTGCTTTTTTTTTTTTTCCATCTACATATATCTAGGGATGTGTGTTCTCTTATATGTTTTTTGATGCATCTGTTTGCATTTAGTCACTTTATTGATTGATATATTTATTTGCACCTATTCACTTTACTGATTGTGATATCGGGGTATATGTTTTTGTGATGCATTTTTTTTTGCATTTATTCACTTTATTGATTGATTATTTATTTGCACTTAATCACTTTACTGATTATATCAGGGTGTTTTTATGGTTTAGGATTTTATATATAAGCACCACTCCAACAGATGGGGATAGTTTGATAAGCGCACCAACATATTTTATATTGATTTATAGCAACAGGTGTCACAGCACTAATTGGTTGGTTGCAGCTTACACATTTCTTTTTGGTGTTTTGCTATTTTATAGAGAATCCACATCAGCGCTTTAGTTTTCTTTTTTCACACAAGTTAAGGTTGTCCAAGGAATTAGTCAGGGTCAGCATCCCTGGTGGCACAGTGAAAAGTGCCACAGCCAGACGCCACAGAGGTTGCAGATTCAGGCCCTGGTCCTGACATTAGGTCAATGATGTCACCAGCATGCTTGCCCCTTTGTTACTTGCAGTTGTGGGGCAGGGAATTTCATGGTCAGGGCTGGTGGCTTGGTCTCATGTGACACTTTCCTGTGGGTTCTGGATGAACTTATTTCAGCCCAAACCTTAGCCATACACCAGTAGAATTTTGTTTGAAAATGTTTGTTTTTGGAGCATTCATTTGATTTTCTAATGGGGGAAATCTACGTTCCACATTTTTTGGACAGTGACAGGAAAATTTTAAGATGCAGATGGTAAAAGTTTCTTAAACAAACAAAACTTTAACTATGAATGTGGTTTTTGCTAGGTTACAAATTGCACATGTTAGATTGAAACCTGTTTAATATCTTCATGCCGAGCGCACGTGACCTTGGCGCAGAGCGGTCGCATATTTGCATGTAATAGTGCCGTTAGAGCTGTGCCAAGAGCGTGTGCCCTGCACGTTCCCAGTACAGTTATCGGCAGCTAACTGAAAGCTCCTGTTCATTGCTTGCGGGAGCTTTAACATCGCGTGACCGCCATGACAGCCAATCATGGTGGTCACATGACCATAAGCCTCGCCCCACCTCCTGGCATTTTAGAGCCCTTAAAGAGCCGGCAGGCGCCGGCTCTAAAGGATTAATACATCTGGGATTCCATTTAAGTAGAAGGTTTGGACTAAATTTTAAGGGCTTTCAAAGAAATCAGTTGACTCAATGATGGCAAACAAGAATAATTTGATAAACTTTTTCAGAACTTTGTACAATGTTCAAATTAAAATTTAACTGTGTATGGCCAGCTTAAGAAGTTTGGTTTTTGCAGCTGGGAACTAACTCTTACAACCTAGTTTATTAAAAAAGTTCAAGCAAGCATAACAAAAGCAAATAATTTCTAACAAAATTTTGCTGGTGTATGGCCAGTAAAGATGAGCTAAGGTTTGGGTCGAACAGTAAAGGCCCGTACACACGATCGGACTTTTTGACAACAAACAGGCAAATTAGCTATTTTGGAGCAACATCCGACCGTGTGTACGCTCCATGGGACAAACTTTTTCTGTTTCCATCGGACTTTTGTTGGCTGTGGGAACGGACAAACTTTCCGGCAACAAAAGTCAGATGGAGCAAAGTCCGATCGTGTGTACACAAAAGCATCGGACTTTTGTACAAACTACAGTACGCGGCCACGAGAATGTTTCCAGCGCAAACCCATCACGCTGGTTCTCGGCGACAGGGTACTGTACATCTCGCGCTGGCTGCAATAGGAAAAACACATTTTCCTATTGCGGCGAGCGCGAGAGGGAATTCCCCTCTGGGGGCATACCAGGCCCTTAGGTCTGGTATGGATTTTAAGGGGAACCCCCTACGCCAAAAAAACGGCGTGGGGGTCCCCCCCAAAATCCATACCAGACCCTTATCTGAGCACGCAGCCCCGCCGGTCAGTAAAGAGGGTGAGGACGAGCGAGTGCCCCCCCCCAGCCGTACCAGGCCACATGCCCTCAACATGGGGGTGGGTGCTTTGGGGGAGGGGGCGCCCTGCGCCCCCCCACCCCAAAGCACCTTGTCCCCATGTTGATGAGGACAAGGGCCTCTTCCTGACAACCCTGGCCGTTGGTTGTCAGGGTCTGCAGGTGGGGGAGCTTATCGGAATCCGGGAGCCCCCTTTAATAAGGGGGCCCCCAGATCCCGGCCCCCCACCCAATGTGAATGATTATGGGGTACATGGTACCCCTACCTATTCACCTACGGGAAAAAAAGTGTCAATAAAAAAAACACACTACACAGGTTTTAAAAGTAATTTATTAGGCAGCTCCAGGGGTCTTCTTCCGACTTCGGGGGTCTGCTTCTAACTTCGGGGGTCTCTCAGGCCTCTTCTCCCTCTCTCCGGTGTCGTCTCCGCACTCTCTGGTTCTTCTCCGGTGCCTTCTTCCTCCTGCCGGGCTCCTCCGCTATCTTCTGCTCTTTTGCCGCTCTTTTGCTAGCGGAGGAGCCCGGACATCTGGCTCGTCTTCTTCCCTCTTCTCTTCCGGAGATGTTGACATGACGCTCTCTCCGGCTGTAATGCTGTCTGTGCGCTCTGCTATGACTTATATAGGCGGTGACCACGCCCCCTTATGACCTCACAGTCCCAGCATGCCCCGGGACTGTGATGTCATAGGGGGCGGGGTCAACACCTATATAAGTCATAGCAGAGCGCACAGACAGCATTACAGCCGGAAAGAGCGTCGTGTCAACATCTCTGGAAGAGAAGAGGGAAGAAGACGATCCAGATGTCCGGGCCACCGCTAGCAAAAGGGCGGCAGAAGATAGCGGAGGAGCCGGCAGAAGATCCAGACACTTGGAGAAGACGCCGGAGAGACCCCCGGAGTCGGAAGAAGACCCCCGGAGCCAGGATAAGGCCCCCCAGGTCGGGAGAAGATCCCCGGAGTCGGAAGAAGACCCCCGGAGCTGCCTAATAAATTACTTTAAAAACCTGTGTACTGTGTTTTTTTCTTGACACTTTTTTCCCTAGGTTAAAGGGTAGGGGTACCATGTACTCCATACTCATTCACAAAGGGTGGGGGGCCGGGATCTGGGGGCCACGTTATTAAAGGGGGCTCCCGGATTCCGATAAGCCCCTCGCCCGCAGACCCCGACAACCAACAGCCAAGGTTGTCTGGAAGAGGCCCTTGTCCTCATTAACATGGGGACAAGGTGCTTTGGGGTGGGGGGGCCGCAGGGCGCCCCCTCCCCCAAAGCACCCACCCCCCATGTTGAGGGCATGCGGCCTGGTACGGCTCAGAAAGGGGTGCGCTCGCTCGTCCCCACCTCCTTTCCTGACCGGCCGGGCTGCGTGCTCGGATAAGGGTCTGGTATGGGTTTTGGGGGGGACCCCCATGCTGTTTTTTCGGCGTAGGGGGTTCCCCTTAAAATCCATACCAGATCTAAGGGCCTGGTATGCCCCTGGAGGGGAACCCATGCCGTTTTTTTATTTAAAATTTGGTGTGGAGTTCACCCTCAAGATTCATACCAAACACAGTGCCTGGCATTAGCGGGGATCCAAGTCGGATCCCCGCACCAGTGTGAACCCGGATCTCAATGTGTCAATCTCGCCAATAAAAGTGGCGAGATTGACACAATATCAGACAACAATACAGAAGTTGACCAAAGGGTGGTGGTAAAGAGCTGAAAAACCATGTGATTTGGTGAAAGCTGGCTGGAAAAGTACTGCCGTCTGTATGCAGAACAAACTTCTGGCCAACGCCCTTTGTACAAAAATCCAAGGGAAAGTTTGTACGAAGTCCTATCGTTTGTATGGGGCTTTACCCAAGGCAAACTGTCACATGATAGCAGGTTGCTGGCTCAACCAGCTGCGGCCATAGAATTCACCACCCCACAGCTGCATGTAGCAAAGGAACAGGGATGCTGGTGACAACATTGACCTAATATGACTACATGACCTTATTTGAACAATGTCATTGCCAAATGTATGATCACAAGGCATTGCTATGTGGCCATATTAGATCAATGATGTTACCCTCATCCCCGCCCCTTTGTTATGTGCATCTGTGGGTGGGGAATTCCATGAATGTAGCTGATTGGGCCGGCACCATGCTCTCACATGACAGTTGCCAGAGAAAACGTTAGCAAATCCTTACGGGCCATACACCAGTAGAATTTACAGTAGTTTGACATTTTTTGTTTCTAAATATTCAATTTTCCAATGGTCATTGAGGTAAAATCAATTTCCAAATTCTACCATAGTGATGAGAAAAAAGGAGCAGGATGGAAACTTTTTCTCAAATGAATAGAATTCTAGCTCCTAAAAAATTTTAGGAGTTTTGAATTAATTAGTCAACCTAATGATGGCAAGAAGGAATGTTCTGATGAATGATTTTTCAGAATTTCAGTGCAAACATTCCAATGTTCTACTGGCTCTACTGCGGCAGCTCCATATTTTTTTGAAAGTCTCTTTAATAAAATAGTGCAAGCGCTAAATGAAAAGTGCGGCACACATACAATATCAAATAAGTGGAATTCATCTTGTACAGTCTGGCTTCAGGGAAGGGAATTCTAGTTGGTTGCTGTTTTGGCTGCCCTTTGAGCAAAGGGGCTCCACAGGGACACATGGATCAATTTCAACATTAACACAGGTACTTGCAGACTTCACAAGTTTTTAATTCTCTATGACAGACACGGTTTTAAAGAGATCTCCAGAGGGTGCTGCAGCTGCAAAAACATGACTTTAGTTACCATCTTCCCTACACAAGGAACAATGAACTTGCTGGGAATGTGTTCATTTACAGATAGAAAAGGATTAGAGTGGAACTCCAGCTTTCCACTCTACTAGCCAAGATGTATTAAAAAAAACACCCTATACATGCCTTTTTTCTTGCTGTTTTGAGGCTGGTCTCCTGATCAGATGTCCTTTTCTTCCCCAACAGCAGAGGTGGGTTGTCCTTCCTTTGGGATAAGTGCTGCTTATATAGTGATGAGTAAATTGAGAACTACTAAGTCTACAGAGTACTATGAGCCCAAACAGGGTAATGACCCATTCTCAGGTGGTGTGTCCATGAGGAAGTGGGTTGGATAGAATAAATGAGGAAAAATGTCCCTGTGGGGATTCATTTTGAATAGGTTGTGGTAATGCATGGTAAAACATTATTATTTTTATTATATTATAAATACACATGATTTATATAGTGCCAACAGTTTGTGCAGTGCTTTACAATGTAGAGGGGGGACAGCACAATTACAATACAGTTCAATACAGAAGGGACAGGAGGGCCCTGCTTGTGGAGCTTACATTCTAAAGGAAGGGGGGAGGTGGTACAAAAGGTGATAGCTGCGGGTAATGATTTGATGGGGGTGGCTCGGAGAGGTCAGAGTCAAGGATTACACCCTGGCATGTGTGGCGGGAGAAATGGTTGTGCTATTGATCTTAATGGTAAAGTAATGGAGAGGGGACCAGGAAGGAAGAAATATAGCAAGCTCAGTTTTAGAAAGATTGAGTTTGAGAAAGTGGTGTGACATCCATACCTATATGTCATTCAGTAAGTTTGTAATACGTGAGGCGATCGAGGGGGTGAGTTGAGTAGTGGAGAGATAGATCTGGGTGTCATCGGCATAGAGGTGGTATTGGAAGCCATGGGAGGTTATCAACTGACCCAGGGAAGAGGTATAGAGAGAGAATAGTAAGGGCCCAAGGCCAAAGCCTTTGGGTACCACAACAGAAAGAGAAAGAGGAGGGGAGGAGATAGATTTGTAAGTGACACTGAAAGTGCATTGAGAACCAGGATAAAGCAGGATCCTGGGGGCCAAGAGAGTGGAGTTTGCTGAGGAGGAGCAGGTGGTCAACTGTGTCGAAGGCAGCAGAGAGGTCCAAGAGTATAAGTATGGTGTACTGGCCATTGGTTTTAGCCATTAGTAGGTCCTTGGTGAGTTTAAGTAGGGCAGTTTCAGTGGAATGTTGTGGGCGGAAGCCGGACTGTAAGGGATCGAGAAGGTTATTGTCAATGAGGTAGCAACTCATTCGGTCGTGGACAAGGCATTTGATGAGCTTGGAGGCAAACAGGCGAAGGAAGATGGGTTTTAAGCTATTCAAACAGATGGGGTCTAGTGAGTGTTTTTTAAGTATTGGGGTAACCAGTGCATGTTTGAGCGGGGGAGGAAAAGGTGCCAGAGGAGAGGGAGAGGTTGAAGATGTGGGTTAGAGAGTTTAGGATAGAGCGGGATGGTGGTCGCAGTAATTGTGAGGGGATAGTGTCCAGGGGCAGGTGGTGAGGTGGGCCATGGAGGGGAGTTTGTCAACTTCCTTGGTGGTAACAAGGCAGAAGGAGGTGAGTATTGAGTGTGGTGTTGGAGCTGATGTGTTGCGTAGGAGAGGAAGTTGGATGCTGGATATCTCCTTGCGAATTGTGGCGATTTTGCTTTTGAAATGGTTGGCAATCTCATGAGCGGTAAGGAAGTTGGTGGGTGGGGGCAGTGGGAGGTGAAGTAAGGAATTAAGAGTAGAAAAGAGTTCACAATGTTTGGATGAGTGGGTTTTAATGAGTGTTTGTAATAGGTTTGTTTAGCAGTGTGGAGGCAGGAGTTGTATTTGAGAAGGGCATGCTTTTAACTGCACATTACTGCTATAAGCAGATGTAAATCCAGCCCAGTTCAAGTTTTAACCTACTCCTGACCAACAGCCTCCTTACCCTTGCAATTTTAAAAAATCTTTTTATACATACTAATTTACCGTGGGTCTTCAATCCAAGGCACATGATGCCATGTCCTTCTCCAGAAGAAAGTTGAATGACTTGAATGACTGATGCTAGTCTGCTGGGTGTTCCAGGGGATGATGAGGGATACTGGGTTAGGGTTGGGTCTGTGGGACAGCACTGGAGTGTGCCCCCCCCCTGCTGATTTTCGTTCGTTCCAGGGCTTACCTGACCCATCAATAAAGCCTGAGTACAATCCATTGTGGCAGTTAGCTGGGTAGGGAGAAAAGTTAGACCAAGATGGCCACCACTCCTCTCTATGCCCTTGAAAGACCAGAACGGCGTCTGACATCACTTTCGGGTCCCTGGGCCATAATAAACAAAATTTCAAAAAATTGTTATTTTTTTTTCTTTTGCTTTTAAAGGTAAGTGAGTGATCTGGGGTCTTTTTGACCCCAGAGCTCTCAATAAAGAGGATCTGTCATCCTTAATTCTTTTACAAGGAATGTTTACATTCCTTGTAGTAGGAATAAAAGTGATCAAAATAAATAAATAACTCTAAACAGGTAACCTGTAAAAATGTTTAAAGCGTCGCCTAAGGAGATTTTTAAGTTCCATAGCTTGTCGCCATTCCATGAGGGTGCAGAATTTTAATTCCAATAATTTTTATTGTTTTGAAGGTATCAAACAGTATCAAACAGTATAAATTGTAGACAATACAGAATGTACACAATATATATTGTAAACAGTACAATTCGCATACAGTTTAGTGTATTTAGATATTCTGCTACATCGCAGTTTCGCCTAATACATCTTAACGGTTGCTGACTATCTTTAATATGCTAGTGTAAACTTCATACTAAATAGCTATTTCAGAAATAAGCTAGTAAAAGGACTAGTGTTACGTCTATATACGATTTGGTTGTACTGGTAGTAACAATGTTAAATTAACATAAATAATAATTAAATAAAATATAAACAGAAAATATGCAGCTTTGTTTTCTTCATATGAGTTGGGTTGTAGATAATCAGAACGAAGATAATTTTACCTTTTGTGGTTCTTAGCGTACCATTTTATCCAGCTGGACCATTTGGATTGTGACTTCAAATATTGACCCTGGGTTGCTGCAAACATACATTCGTAAGTAGCGTGTGTGTTGGTCAACTCAATAATTTCACTGAGGGTGGGATGTTTGGTATCCTTCCAAGAGGGTGCAGAATTTTAAAGCATGACATGTTAGGTATCTATTTACCCGACGTAACATCATCTTTCACATTTTACAAAAAAAATAGGGTAACTATTGTGTTTTTTTTTTATTCATTAAAGTGTATTTTTTTTTAAAAAGTTGCATTTGAAGACAGCTTCGCAAAATATTGCAACAATCGCCATTTTATTCTCTAGGGTTTCTGCTAAGATAGATAGATAGATAGATAGATAGATAGATAGATAGATAGATAGATAGATAGATAGATAGATAGATAGATAGATAGATTTATAATGTTTGGAGGTTTTAAGTAATTTTCTAGCAAAAAATAAAAATTTTAACTTTTAAACAAAAAATTCCAGAAAAGGCCTGGTCTTCGAGGACCATTAAAAAAAAAAAAACAACGCACAAGGATTGATTTGGCCTTTGATTTTTTGCCAGAATTAGGCTTTATGTAGACATTCATCTTAAGAATATGTCGTAAATTGGAAGGTATTTTTGATTGTAATGTGCACAAGAAATGAGGGAGGAAATATCTACTCATAATTCTGATCCAGCTTTAAAAGCCTAGCCTTGGCTTTGATGTATTCATCCCAGACCAGCTTTATAAAATGCATTCTGAATACATGCCAATTCAGAAACCAATGACACCATATTGACCAAGGATTTTTCATAGAAATATATATATTGTGATTACTTCAAAAACAGGGCCCAGGTAATTCATCTTATAATGAAGCTCAGAGGTAGGAGGACAATTCCACACTGGGGTCAAAGTTGGAGGCTCACCCCTGGCTTGTTCCACCATTATAAACATATCTTAATCATTATACAAATTAACCTGACTTAAGTAACACATTTGTATCTAGAAAAATCAGCTTTTACTCACCTGAACAAAGACATACTCATCCTGGACTATGAGGGAGTTGGTGTCGATGTATCCCGGAAAGGGTTTTGTCCTCACATTCTCTGAACAATTGTTCATCTTACAGACAATGTACTGTGCATCTGAAAAGCAAGAAAATTAGCAGATGGTCACATCACAGACAATTCTCCATGGGCTACATCAAAGATTTAAGATGACATATCGTTTAAATGCTGACGAAGAACCTGGTGATCACATGTTCTGGTCAGGGGCCGATACAGTAAAAACTGGTGAAAGGCTTATGTTTTCAACTGTCATGGATTGCTTGTACAACAACTTGAGATCACTATCTAAGGGGTATTTTAAATTATAACTGAAGGCAAACTTTTTTTTTTTTGGATGGAATTAGACACCTGTCAGTTTTTTACTGCTACCTGTGTCCATGTTAAGGAGACTCATCCTCCATATTTGACCCAGTGACCATTATCACCAAAAGTGAAAGAAAAAACCTATATTTTGGATTGACACCAGAACTGGAATAGAGGGTAAATCTTCCAATGGGGAAGATAGTTCTGGTGACAACCAGGATTTCCTTTAGTTCCAGTTTTGGACCAAGGATGTCCACCATTTTGATTTTCCTGGGCCACATCGGAAGATCACCCCCTTATGTCAGTATTTTGTTGAACCACCTTTTGCTTTAATTACAGCATTTAGTCTGTTGGGATATGTCTCTACTAACTTTGCACATCTAGACTTGGCAATATTTGCCCACTCTTCTTTGTAGAACTGCTCAAATTTTGTTAAATTTGATGGTGACTGTTTTCGGACTGCAGTCTTCAAGTCATTCCCAAGATTATCAATGGGGTTTAAGTCTGGACTCAAAATAAGCCATGAAAGGAGATTCACCTTTTTCTCCTTCAGCCACTGTGTGGTCATTTTTTCTGTGTGCTTTGGATCATTGCCATGTTGGAAGGTAATCCTTCTACCGATTGACAACTTTCTGGCAGAGGGCAGCAGATTTTCCTCAAGAATCTGACAGAATATTCCCTAATCCATTTTTCTTCTATCCTGACAAGTGTTCCAGTCCCTGCTCCAGAGAAACACCCCCATAATAGGATATTACCATCTCCATGCTTTACTGGAGCAATGGTGCTATTTGGCTGGTGAGCTGTATTAGATTTCCGCCAGATATATCGTTTGGTGTTGAGGCCAAATTTTTCATTTGACCATCTTAAACGCACCTTGGAGATTCTGAGGCCACATGGAAAAAAGGTGGTATGGTCAGATGAAACTAAAATGTAATTATGTGGCCTCAACACCAAACGATATATCTGGTGGAAACTTCATGTTCACATGATGTTTGTTAGCCTCAAGGATCTTACATAAGTGCCAATTCAGAAGATTACAGACCCCTTCATCAGGGCTATAAACTCAAAAAAAAAAATCTCAATTAACATTAGTATACAGAAATTATTTCAGTTGTTTAACCCCTTCATGCCTGACCTGAAGTGCCTTTAAAAGGTTAATTATACCCGGGGCAGGAAGAAACAGTAATCATGAGACTACTGTGATTGGCTGTCACAGTGGTTATATGATCACAAACCAGTCCGCTGGCTACAGATCATTAGTGGGGCAAGAGCTTTCTTTGACATTTGTTTTCATCCTCTTCTTTTCTAGCTTCCTACAGTCACTTCCTTTCTATATGCACTCACTCCAGCTTTAGATAAACATCTGGCCTGGCTTCCTGCCTGCACAATCTGTGTTGGCATGGGGGTGAATGTGACAGTGACACAGGAGCAAATCCCTGTGCCACCTATGACTCCCTATGACTAAGGGTGCTAGAATAAAGAGAAAAACTGGCACATTCTGGCTATCAAATCCCATAAAAAATAATAGGTAGAGTGGAGGTGGACAATATTTTTAGCTGAACTGCAGGCAAATAGTGAAATATGTATTTGAAATGCACATATGTATAGTGTAATTTGTAATTCTGTTCAGTGAGTTCTGTGATTTATACCTGCCTGCTACCCTGCACAGCCAAGTAGGTGACATACTTATTTTCTGGTCCAGTAAAGCAGCTTCCTATGTGACCTGTCCAGCTTGCTCATTGGACAGTAAGTCAGAAACATCACCTCTGTCCAACTAGCAGGTAGGTGATCCTGGATGCAGTAGAGTGCTAGAGGTTTCTCCCTGGCTTTTTAGTGTGTAACTCACATGACTCGCTGAACATTATTGCAATTAAAGCAGACCTTCCCCCAAAAAAACATATTCTTTGTTCCTCACTCCAGATGCCCCTCCCACCAATTATATATATGTATATAATATATATACATATATATATATATATACACACATCTATATACGGTATATACTGTATGTGTGTATATATATATATTCAGGGCTTTTTTTCAGCGGGAATGCGGGGGAATTATTCTGGCTGCTGGAGAGTCTATTGATGCTGGCCACTGGGAGATCTGGTCTTGCTGCCGGGGGTCTATTGTTGCTGGGATGATATTTTGTTGCAGGGGTCCTATGTTGCTGGGGGGTCTATTGTTGCTGGGGGGGGGCATATTGCTGCTGGCTGCAGGGGATCTATTGTACTGCTTTTCTTGTTATCATTACCAATTTCCATACAAATTACTTTAGCATAACATGACATAATCATACTTATCATACTTGGCTCTGTATTCTCTGAATGAGATGTGCTAGGAGGTGGGTAAGGGGTGGAACCAAGAGATGTTGCTCAGAGGTGAGTATGGGGCAGAGACAAGAAGTGACTCAGTAGGTGGGAGTTCCAGCACCTATTCTCTGAGAAAAAAAGCCCTGTATATATTGGTGTTTTCAACTTTTTTGTGCTTTGGTGAAGCACTTCCTCCTTTCTCACCTAAGTAAGAATGACATGCTCTCAATTCCACGTATACGCTGATGTGCTGGCTTTTGGGACTCAGAGAAGATCTTTGGTACATCTGTGCATACGTGGGTTTTCCCTCACGCATGCACAAAGATGATGCAGCTAAGAAGGTCTCAGAACTTTTGTTTCTTAGAGAATGCACAGGGAAATTTGGCGCATGTGCAAATGTGTCTCAGAACTCTGGCAGGTGCCGAAGGCTGGGCATAGCCCTTCGGCACATCTGTGCACATGCTGACAGTGCACAGATAGGAAACTGCCCCCCCCCCCCCCCCCCTGCACCCCACAATCTCTAACTATCACCCTCTCACCACTACCCACCCCTTGCACCTTAAGCAGAGAGTGGGACAGGCCAAAAATCAGCGTGCAAAAAACTGTTGTGGTACCTTGCAGCAAACTGAAAAGTTTAAAATTGGTGCGCAAACAAGGGGCTAATGGAGGCAAAGAAAAACAATGTATCTGCATTATCATTGTCACTGAAATTAAGAAATAGCTCTGAGTTGGTGGTGTCACTGAAAGAAAAAAATGTCCCTGCATTGGTTGATGGTGTCCCTGAAAAGATAAAAATGTCTCTGTTTTGGTGCTGTCAATAAAAGGAATAATGTTACTGAGTCTGTAGTGTCACCAGAACTAAAAAGGTCCCTGAGTTGATGGTGTCACTGAAAAGAAAAAAAATGTCCCTGCATCAGTAGTGAAAGAAACACCATAACAAACCCCCTGCACACAGCGTATTCCTCATTGCGTGATATCATACCTTCAAATATGGTGGCAATGGTGTGGTGGGGCAGGGCCAGCATTAAACGCACAACAGTAAAATCAGTCTGTATATGCAGTAAAGCATGCTTGTTATACTAACTGTGCAACTCAAGGGGATAATCCTCTGCATTGTGTAAAAAGGCTGTTTGATCCTGTCTTCTCTGGTCCTCCCCTTCTTCCACAGTCCCTAATTTATCTCCAGACAGAACAGAGCCCTAGGAGGCACTCTGCACATGCTCAGATTAGTGTGTATTGCTAGAGAGTTTTCGGGAGGGTGCATGTGTCCAGCACAGGGCCAATCAGCACAGTCCAGACAGAGGGTCAGGGATCATGCAGCTTCATAGGACAGTCAGAGGAAAATGAAAACTCCTATTACAAGCTTTAACCAGAGCTCGGCCGGAAAGTGATAGAAGTCGCAAGACTGCTATATACTGCTGATGAGAAATGGTATTTAGCAGTTTATATTTACTAAAATAATTGCATATTCATGTTCTGTGTACTGTGGGAGACCGGATATAGTGAATGCAGGGTCCTGGGTTTAACACTTTAAGGGGAGTGAAGTTCCTTTTTAAAGCAGCAAAAGTATAAATTGGCCTTGTATCTATCTGTTTTTGTTGAGTCACACTTTCAGCAATTGAAAATTCCGATTAAATCTGTAATAGTTGTTTCATGTCCTGTTCTGGGTTAAAATATGTAAAACAGGACAACGGATGGTGTCAGTTGGTGCTGGATCAACACTGCAGTGTGTTAGCGGTAATTGTCTGTAGGTAACTGGGTGATTTGTGCTTTCAGAATCCCTCCATGGCTTGTTCATTTGCTACATGCCGCTGTGGATGGAGACATCATAATCCTCTCATAAGATGCATAGGCACCCATAATAAATACAGCTAGACCTCTGTCTCATTCACTGTATTTAAGCCTTGTTAGTGTCAGTTATGGGTTTGTCTGGTGAAGGTATCACCTTATCACAGGATAACACACAATTGAAATAAATGTAAAAGCTAAAACTCTTATCTTCTGCACACAAAACTTGCTTAAATGCAATTAAACAATTTTCCTTTTTGTTAATGAAACAAGGCAAGGAATATTGTCATTATAGTAGAAATCCCTCCCTCTACTCCCTTTGCCATAAATCAGTGAACCAACAATATGGCATAATTCCTGTTACTGACAACAACAGGGCAGTATTTCTCCCATTGACACCAACAATGGGGCACTATTCCTCCCACTGAGACCAACAATGGGGCACTATTTCTCCTACTGACACAAACGATGGGGCAGTATCCCCCCCTAATACCAATGATGCATGGTTTACTCCCACTGACGCCAGGACAATTTCTTCCAATGGCCACAGTCTGGCCCTCCCAAAGTCTGAAGGACTATAAACTGGCCCTTTGTTCCAAAAGTTTGGAGACCCCTGCCATAAATGGATGCCAAACTTATCTCCTCAATTATCTTCTTGTAGCACCCTCTAGTGTGCTAGAATATATATTTTGTTAGAATAGGAAAATTGTTTGACTTGGCTGGCAGACAAGTCTGGTGTGTTTCTGGGTCAGGGTTTGAGCGACTCAGGGAGAGCTGGATGACTCACAGACAGCATCTCTGAGACAACCTCCTTCTTCTGGAACTTGCTGGAAACTTCCAGAAAAATGGGTGTGGAGGTGAGGAGGAGCTGACTGGAGTATTCTGAGAGCCCTCATCAATCCCCAACAGATGGGTTGGCAGGGGGCAGGCCCCCTCAAATACTCAGGGTCAGCCCAGCTGGTGCAGTGGAGTTCCGGTGGAAGCTAAACAGGTAGTGTTAAGCTATCAGTGGCCCTTAAAGGTAGCCCCCTAGTCTTGGGGGAGTTACCTCAGGTCTGGGCTCACGTGCAGAAGGGACCCTCTTCACAACACATAGAGGTGTCCTGACTGGAGGCATGGGAGCAGGTGGAGGACAGCAGGAGAACACTGCAGGCCAAATCTTTAGGGAGGTAGACAGTCAGGTGGGCTGGTGAGTGTTAAGCCCCATACACACTATCAGATTTTCTGCTGATTTTTGTCTTCAGATTTACCAAAACCATGTAGTGCAAGGGCCTGCCTGATTGCATACAAATTGAAACTCCTAAGGTTTGACCTCATATTATACTGTATGGTTTTGGTAAATCTGAAGGAAAAAATCAGCAGAAAATCTGATAGTGTGTATGGGGCTAAACAGGTAGAGAAGACTGGGAGGCATGCCTGAGAGGATTGGGAGAGAGTAGTCTGGGATGGATGCAGATGGATTCTCAAGTGCTATTACTACGCCAGGCAATGTGATAGTATGTGAATATGAAATTGTGAAATTAAAGGTGTTCTCACCGGGGCGTGGCCTGGAAAGGAATGGAGTAGGACGCTTGCAGTGAGTGCTCCGCTCGTCCATACTCCTGCAACACCATCCTGCTTCCATCCTTACGATCCTGCCTTAAATCTACATCCCAACAGGCTTGCCATCTCCTCCGCCTGGCCCCTGGAGCTATTTGGCCGTTTTGGGCGCCATCCGCGGCCGCGATCGCCGGATCTCACCGCTCCAGGGCTGCCTCTAGGAAAGACCGCGGCTTCGGCCTACATCTCGGAGCGGCGGCCATTTTACTGCACCCGGCGGCGGCACCCTCACATCTCCCTGCTACACCTTGCTCCCCTGAGACTGCTCTCTCCCAGCCTTGGCCACCGGACTACCTCTGGACACTGCCACAACGATTTTATACCCTGCAGCAGTTGGTGGGATAGCCTGAGGCTCCGGCCTGGTCCCTGGAGCAGCGGCCATCTTGCTACACCCAGAGACTGCCTTACAAGTTTCCCTGGCCTGCTCAGCTCCCCAGAAACTGATGTCTGCCTGCCCTGACCACAGGAGCTTCTTCAGCAGCTAAGGTAGTACCCTCTCCTTCAGTGACAACCAGTGAGACGTGTGCAGCTTTGGGCCTGGTCCCTGGATAGGCGACCATCTTGCTTCACCCACAGTAAGTCTATGCAAGTGCTGCAAGAATACTTGATCCCCCTGAGCCCGATTTTCTCCATACTACAAACACCTACTCTCACACTCATCTGCAACTTATAGTCCCTATTGGGCCACTTGTGGGCTGCGGCGGGAGGGGATCATCGAGAACTCGGCCCTGTGGGCAGCGGCCACATTGGTGCACCCCGGAACTCCTCTGACCACCTTTGGACCATGTCTCCACCGAAAAAGGCTTCCGAGACTACTGACAAACTTGCCAAATACCGTCGCCTTGAGGAAGACCAACAGGCTAAGGGTTCCCCCGGTCCATCCCCAGACACGGAACAATCCACGGCAGACACAAACAAAGTACTCAACACTATTGCCCTATGCCAGACCACGCTCACCACCAAAATTGAAGAAGTCAAAATCGATGTGTCTCTTATCCGACAAGACCTCTCTGCCTTGCGGGACCGTGTGGCGGAGACAGAGACCCGTATTAGTAGAGCGGAAGATATATTGCACCCCCTCCAACATACTACTGACGAGGTCCGCCGCCAACTCCAACAGATCAGTGCAAAACAGGACGACTTGGAGAATCGCCTCCGGAGATGTAATCTCCGATTTATCGGCCTCCCTGAGAACGCCGAGGGCAACGACGCGGCAAGTTTTCTTGAAAACCTTCTAACATCCACCTTTGGCAGAGATGCATTCTCAGTAATGTTTGCGGTGGAAAGGGCTCATCGAATCCCTACCCGTCCTCCTCCTCTAGGGGCTCCACCGCGTACCCTGATAGCGAAGTTCCTTAACTTCAGGGACCGCGACAAGATCCTCCGCCTGACCAGAGAGAAGGGGAATATCCCCCATACCAATACACATGTGGCCGTGTTTCCGGACTTTTCCAATGAAGTACAACGACAAAGATCCAAATTTCAGGATGTTAAACGACGACTCCGAGTGCTGCACCTCAAATACGCTATGCTGTATCCTGCAAAGCTCCGTGTCGAGTGTGAGGGCCGAACCCATTTTTTTGAAGACCCTGAATTAGCATCCGCTTGGATTGACCAGAGGGACCATCGAGACTGAATATACCACCTTACTTATAAGCTGTGAGTACTTTGGCCCCCCCCTTCCTACGCACTGACTCGTGATCCCCATTTCCCCTTTACATGCGAGATGCCTGTAGAGATCAGTAGATTGAACGATACTAATGACTCTGTTAACTACTTATTCATCAACCTGATGGCAAGCGGAGCCTCCCCCCTACACAGCTGTAATGACGCTGCACTTTTGCGGCCCCTACACCCCATGCACTTCTCAGAGAAGAAGTCGCCCCCCTAGTGTTTCTGTGAATCTTTTCATTCCACATTTGTTTGACGTTTTTTTTTTCCTTTTTGTTTTCTTTCTTGTCCTCATGGGTATCTATGCTCCTTCGAAATTAAGTCCCTTGCCTCCAACGGGTCCTAAACGTTGGATGTCCCCTGTTGATACCTGGTTACGGGATATTATGTCCATGCCAAGTTTGGGAGGCATTGGACTGGGAGGGAGGGAAAATGTTGTTGTTGTTATTTTTCTCACACCACCATTTTTGCAACTGCTAATTTATGCTAAAGGTACTATGTTATTATCATGCATGCACTGTCATTATTGGTTATCACTGTGTTTTATACTGTCTGATGTGGCTATATCTGCTCTGCTGGTCCTGGTCCAACTGTGGTCCACCATATACACCCTTTTTCCACCATGACTTCTCTGAAGTTCCTAACATGGAATGTTAGAGGCCTGCGTAATAAGATTAAGCGCACAGCCGCCCTGACATTCCTTAAATCCCAACAGGCCGACATTATTACGCTAGTTGAGACCCACATTACGGGCCACCTACAATCCTCTCTTAAAAAACCTTGGATTGGGTGGGCATATCACGCCACCCATACCTCTTACTCTAGAGGTGTGTCAGCCCTGATCGCCAAAAGGGTTCCGTTTGACCTAATACTGCTCCAGACGGACCAGCAGGGCAGATATGTATTTATACACGCCGCTATTAATGGATCCCCTATCCTGATACTAGCCTGCTATATCCCCCCTCCATACAACTCACTTGTGATAAAGGAGGGCTTAGCCTTTATGGCACAATACACCTCCGTACCGGCAGTGTGGATGGGGGACTTTAATATGACCCTCATTCCCACTCTAGACCGAATGGGCACACCAGACCCCCCCCTAGACCCACCGACCCATACCAGACTGCACCGAATACTGACTGACTTCGCTCTTGTAGACACTTGGCGCCACAAGCACCCACACTCTAAAGTCTTTTCCTGTTTCTCAGCCAGCCATAACACAATGTCACGAATTGATTTTATTATAATTTCACAGACCCTGACGCCTAAACTAGAAGACGCAGGCTTTGCTCCGAGAATACTATCGGATCACGCACCCTACTGGATTACAATCCAGCTCCTGAAGGCCCCCCCTGCCCCTGTTTGGCGGTTAAACCCGTTTTGGCTGACTGCTCTGCAGGACCAGGATGATATCCCCACGGAACTGCAATACTATTTTGCAGCCAATGGGGAGTCTGCCGCACATGATGTAGTGTGGGAGACGTTCAAACTTCACGCTCGCTCCCTGCTCTCCACACGTATTAACAGACTTAAGCGATCATCGCAACTTATTGTCCAACAGGCCACAGAACACTTACAGGTGCTGGAGGAGGCGTTCCACTGGGACCCCTCGCCTAGTACTGCCAACAATCTCAAGATTCAGACACGGCAGGTCTCCCAATTGCATATTGAGAAGGCCAAGCAGCGCAACTTTTTCTGTAGGCAAAGGATATTTGAATATGGAGAAAGATCGGGCAAACTGCTTGCATATCTTGCTCACTTAGATTTGCGACCCCCGGTGGTGGTGTCGTTGACCGACCCCGGGGGAAACGACATCACTGATCCGCAACAAGTAGCGGAGGAATTCGCAAGATTTTATCGTGCACTTTACACCTCCCGGGTCACTCACACTCCCCAAGATACCAAAGACTACTTAGAGAGAATTAAATTCCCTAGATTGACTGATGTACAACGTGAACTTTTAGAAGCTCCCATTACTAGGGAAGATATCTCTGAGGCTATCTCCTGTTTGGCTGCATCTAAGGCTCCAGGGTCAGACGGCTTACCACTTGAATTTTACGCCACCTACTCTGAAATTTTAACCCCTAAACTTCATGATTTATATAAATCTATATTTGATACGGGAATCCTACCCCTCTCTATGAGAGAAGCCCAAATTGTAGTAATCCCTAAGCCTGGTAAGGACCCCAAATACCCGGAATCATATAGACCCATCTCCTTACTACAGGTCGACATTAAAATACTCGCCAAGATTCTAGCCTCCCGCCTTAATCAAGTCATTCTTTCCCTGATTCACCCTGATCAGACAGGCTTCATGCCAGGGAAGAACACTGCTATGAATATCCGCCGGCTATTTATGAATCTCCAGGGCTCCCACGACGAAGTTGGCTCGAGGGTCGTGGTGGCTCTAGACGCCGCCAAGGCTTTCGACTCAGTGGAATGGAACTACCTATGGGAGTGCCTCTCGAGATTTGGACTTGGCCCCAATTTTATCCGCTGGGTTCAACTCCTGTATCAGTCCCCGAAGGCCAAGGTGCTCGTAAATGGCTGGCTCTCTGATCAATTCTCACTAGAGAGAGGGACCCGACAAGGCTGCCCCCTCTCCCCCATGCTGTATGCATTGGCTGTGGAACCGCTGGCCATCATGGTTCGTGCGGACACAAATATCAGAGGCCTCAAGATAGGGAATCTGGAAGAAAAGATTGGGATGTACGCAGACGATACGCTCCTCTATTTAGCCGACTCTGGTCCCTCCCTCATTGCAGCCCTCCACTCCATAGAGCAAATTGGCAGTCACTCGGGCCTAAGTATTAATTGGTCCAAATCCCAGATCCTCCCGATTGACCATTTCCCCCCTTCACTCACATCCCCCCCTCTGACGCTCTCAAGGGTTTCTGTAATTAAGTACCTCGGAGTGCAAGTTACTAGATCACTTACAGACTACACACTCTTGAATATTGAACCCCTGTACACTCTGATCAAGACTAAGACACAAAATTGGGCTCGACTACCCCTGGGTGTCATGGGACGCATCAGTCTAGTCAAAATGATACTTCTCCCAAAAATACTTTATCTGGTGTGGCACGCTCCCCTATATATACCACAAAAATTTTTCAAAACAATTGAGTCTATTCTTAATTCGTTTATATGGGGACACAGCAGACACAAATTATCTTGGAGAATACTTAAGAACCCAGTGACATTGGGAGGAGCTGCCCTTCCAGATTTTCAGGACTATTATCTTGCCTCCCAACTGTCCCATTTCTATCATTTTGACAAGAGCGAGCTACCAAGATACCAACTACTACTCTGTGAACACCCTGATAACCCAGCTCACACCCCACTTCAGTCAGTCCTTAGGGCCCCATCGACAGGGCATACCCCCCAACACAAAGCGGGCATGTTGACACATCATCGGAGGGTGTGGCGGTTGGCACTTCAGAAACTTGGGACCCCACGGGTTCACTCCTACACCCCCCTATGGTTCAACACACGCCTGCCTGAGCTGTTGTCTATCCCAGACCCTACGGTTTGGATATGCAACGGGATCTTGTACATACACCAGATCATGACCACCACAGGACTCAAAACATTCCAAATGTTAAAAGACGAATTCTCACTTCCCAATCATCTCCTTTTCAGGTACTTACAACTCCGCCATGCTATACAAACTCAGTTTGCTGGTTCTAACCCATCCCTTACAGTCCCCTCCATAGTTGACACGATCACAGGTGCTGAGCCTGCCAAACTAATCTCCACTCTTTACTCCGCTATCCGTCTTCCAGACTCCACAGCCTTGGCCTATGGTGCTAAGACTAAATGGGAGGCGGACGTTGGATTGATTGAGGATGAGGACTGGGATGAGATCTTGGAAGACGCGAAAAAAGTCTCCCCTAAACTGTCAGACCGCCTAACACAATTGTATATTATACATAGGACATATTTGACCCCTCAGAGGTTAGCGCGTTTCAAACCCATGTATAATCCAGGTTGCCGTTTATGTGACCACACCCCAGGCTCTTTCTACCACCTTATATGGTCCTGCCCAACTATCCAAGCATACTGGATACAAGTGATTCGCTTCCTACACGACCAGATGGGCTCTCCGGCTACTCTAGACCCTAAGATGTGTCTACTCGGTTTGCTACCTGAATTAGACACTGACAAACCCCTCCGTACCTTTCTACATGAAACACTATTCTTGGCGAGAAAAGCGATAGCCCGCAATTGGATGCAGGCCCTACCCCCTACAATACAGTGCTGGAAAAAAGAAATTAACGACACTCTCCCATATAAGAAACTGATTTATATACATAGAGGATGCCCACATAAATACGAGCAGGTCTGGAACAGATGGTTAGAAGACGGTGAAACATGTACTTGAAACGTTGTTATGTTCATCTCTTATTTTCCCCTCTCCTCTCCCCCATTCTTTTTTCTTTTTTGTTTTTTTCTTCCCCCTTCTTCTCTATGGTGTACTGGCTTCATGTCCGGTGGATATTCCACTCTATATTACGTGGATAATTTAATGTGTTCATGTATGTACTACTGATTTTGCCATGTTGGCATATATTATTTTTATGTACCAAGCATAAATTTTCTTAATAAAGTTGTTTTTTTTCCAATTAAAAAAAAAAAAGGTGTTCTCACCCTATAACCCTGTACCAATAAAGATATATATTGTGTGTGGTGTTCTAGTGGATTTTTTGATCATAGGAGTGTGTATATATTCCAAACACACAGTACTGTGAAAATAAATATATAGTATAATGCAAAATCCAATATAAAAATTCATTAAAAAACTCCATCACAAAAATCCATAAAAAAATGTGTTCCTTAAAGAATTCATCACAAGAAAAAAAAATATATATATACATAAGAAAATATATATTTTATAATATAAAGTCCAGTGTTTTTGGTGCAAAAAACAAAAAAACAAAACCCCAAGTGACTTGTGCTAATATCCAAGGTGAGTTGTACATATGCTTAGCCACAGATCATGTGCAAAAAGTTGAAGTGACATCCGTGCTCCCCTTCAGATTCCCACTCCCCAGATCCTTGCACCCCTGCAGGGGTAAAGCACATGCAGTGAGTGTGATGGCAATATCCAAAACGATCACCTCCTCCTTGGCACATCAAACCTTGGGGTATCCAGATTCTTATGTCTCTACCAGGGTGAAACACATGCAATAGGTTTAATTGCAGTATTCAGACCAATCACCTCTTCCGTGGCAAACCGTGGCGTATCCTCCTCTATGGCTAACCATGAGGTATCCTCACCAGCCGCTCAGCAAAATCCCAGTGAGCAGATCTAAGATCCCTAGATCCCTTCCTGGTGGTGGGGGAAATCAGATGTGGGGCTGTTTTTAGGAAGGCAGGAGGAGGGCAGGGACTCCCTTTTGTATGAGGAAGCTTTTGTTTCGCAGCATTGCATTAAAAAATCCACATTTTGCAGAGGAGGGTGGGGCGAGGCAGGTTTCAGTCCTGGCTGGGCGGAGAGGGGACAGCACCCCAGAGGCCAGATAGGAAAAAAAAAAAAAAAATTAAAAAACATTCAAAAAAGGCAAATCAAAAGCATTCATGAATTCCCAGGTCTGAGGCTTGGCAGGGTGTTTCTGGTCTGAATGTATGAACTCTGTCTCCTCAGGACAGCTAGGCACTAGGTTTTTGCTTCACAAACAAAGGGCCCACTGTGCCTGCCTGTAAAGGGCATTTGCAACTTATCTGACTGAGCCTTTTTCAGATCATCCAAACAGTGCCAGCTGGTCCTGGGGGTTGTAGTTCTACAAGCAAGATTTGTGCAGGAGGTAAAGGAGAAGTGCATATACGGACTGTATATAGTTGTGTCCCTGAAGAGTTCTACTGCTTTAATCAAGTAGGCATCCCATAATATCTCTATCCAAGTGTATTCCCCTCAATAAAACAAAAAACAAAAGCACTGGACTGTTCTGACTCAAGTGTGTTGTGAAGATGCGGTGTGTCTGGCTGTGCAGGCTGGGGGATCCCTATCTACTTGCGGCTCCTTAGGGGGTGCGCTACATTCTCCTACTTGATATGTGACTGTGTTAGCGAACTTGATGCTTGCCATTTAATTCTGAGACAGTGGTAACCTCTTGCTAGATTGCAGATTCTTCAGCTCCACTAGCACTGATCTGATTGACTATTGTGTCCATTCCACCCAAATGGCTTAATGTTTGTCCTAATATACCACTACACGTCATTTTGTTCCGCTAACCATCGAGATATGACACTATTGGAAGACTGGTGTCAGGACCTGGATCGCCTGCTGGTGGCACTGTGATTGTAATTCCAGTGTTCACCAGCAGGTGTCTCCCAGCAGCCAGCAGATCAGGGTAATCAGTTTTCACCTGATACTGGCTGCCTGGGGGGTATTTCGGTCCTCCCTGCTAGTGCCTCTCGCTCCAGTGTTTTGCTTTGCTGCCAGATACTGTGTGCCATTTATGCTGATCATGATTTTGCTCCTGGCCTGCATCCTGTATCCTGCTGCCTCTTTTCTGCTCCCCTTGTTCTTGATCCCAGTCGTGGTTCCCTCTTTCCCATTGGCTCTCTGCATCTGTTGTCATTCAGACAGGTTGTTAGTTAAGATGTAAATTTTTTTGATTAATCAATTTGGGTGTATTTATTATTTTTTGCAAAAAGGGGGAGTTGACCTTATAAAATGTTCAGCCATGGAAGTGAAATAAGATGTTTTGTACATGCTTGATTCACATATGTTCACTATATGGATAAAATGCCGTTGATGCCTGACCATCATACCATAAGCTTATTGGAGATTCCATTCCACAACCATGGCCAGTTGCCCTAACCCTACTCTTATATGTTCACTATATGGCTAAAATGTTGTGGATGCCTGACCATCGCACCATAAGTTTGTTGGAGATCCCATTCCACAACCACGGCCCAAACAAGGTGGAAGATTTCCCCTCCATTACTGTTTTAGCGATAACTTAAAAATGTTTTATTTTCAGTCCAATGGTCTCCAGGATGAAATTAACTCTTATTGTCCATGGAATGCATAAGTAACACCTACACTCTGCATAAGTCTGTCCATGGATGGCAAAGGTTTCTGTCCTGAGGGCATGCTCCCAGCATGCAGACAGCTTCCATTCTTTAGTAAGTCCAGACACTGGGGGGGCGTGGCCGGCCGGAGAGGAAGATGGACGCCTAAGCTTACAGCTCGCCAGCCAGGGGACACAATCCACCGCAATCGGCCGCATATACAACACCATCCACATCCATCCTCGCTCCACGCACCCAAGAGACGACGATGCAGGCATCTAGGAAGCGATTTACCGACCACAGGCCCCAGAAACTGACAGAATTTGCCTACAAGCCAGCGGGATGGGATATCCAAGATGGCGCCGACCAGGCCGTGCCGCGCAGCCCTACACGGACCTCCCAGATGCCGCCACGGATGATTGTACAGACCCAGGTACTGTAGCTGACCCATCCCAGGCACTGCAGGGTGACCCACTCCCTAGCAGCCCAGCCAAAGCTAAGATGCGGCTTGACACACCGCCGCACCGCTCACAGCGCCAGAAAATTGAGGCCCAGGCTCCTATTCCCTTCTCCCTAGACCAGGCCCTGCACTCCTCTATGGCCTCCTTCCCTACCTCAGGCCAACCAGTCATGGGCACCACACTGAAGGACATGCTGCTCTCCCTCCAGACCTCCCTCATGACGGACCTCTCATCCATGTTTCACAGAATCACCTCTGATATTCATCTACTGGATGACAGGGTGACTAACACTGAGAGAGGGATACATGCATGCACATCCACAGTTAATGAAGTCATTGATGCCTATGACACAGTTAAAGAAGAACAGGCATGGATGCGGGCCAAGCTGGCCGACTTAGAAGACAGGTCCCGCAGGAACAACATAAAGTTGAGAGGCATCCCTGAGACCATACTCCCCGAGGACCTGCCGCGATACGCAAAAGAACTGATGCACATAGTGATTCCTGAAGCGTCCCCGCGCGATGTAATCATAGACAGGATTCACAGAATCGCCAAGCCAGCCCTCCTAGCAACCTCGTTCCCCAGAGATGTCCTAATGAGGGTCCACTTCTACCACATCAAAGAGAAACTCCTCATGGGACTCAGAGCTAAATCAAACCTACCTGCTCCCTACACTGGCATCCAACTCTTTCCCGACCTGTCCAAGTACACCCTCCAAATGCGAAGACAACTTAACCCGATAACCAAAGGCCTGCAAAATCATAAGCTGCAATACAAATGGCGCTACCCCGCAACCATCCTTATTGTACACAACGGCCAAACGCACGCCATTGGGGATCTAGAAAAAGGCCTAAAGCTCCTCCACTCCTGGCGGATAACTCCAGAGTTACCCAAACCACTTCCCTCAGACAGAGGACCCAATACGTCCCGCAACTTACAAAATCGCAATCTCAACTGAAAGATGCATACCTCATTACTTCACTTGGCCGCTAACAGTTAATATGGCTCCCCTGAGCTCTGGCAACCTGCTACTCCTGCCTTCTCCTTCCGGTATTATTGACTCTCTGTACCCCCATATAGAGGTCTATAAGGTGTTCATCACCCCCTCTAGCTTTCCTCTCTACTAATAGAAGAACCACCTCCAACTACTACACCGAACTTCCCACTACTGGATCACTTCGCCAAGCTCCACCAGCTGTATTATATTCTTCACGCTCTGTTACCACGTTGATCTTTTTTTTTTTTTGATTTTTGTTTTTTATTACCTGTAATCTAACACATTGCTCTATTCGCAGCATTCTAGTCCAAATCTTTTTTTCAGAAACTCGGACTGCCACGAAGCTACCACTAATTCCTTGACCCAGGATCCTCCAGCACCAACCTCCAAGACCAGCCTATTACCACTTCAACCTACACTCAAGTCTTGGACTTCCGCTTCCCAACGGCTGAATCCCACCACCAGGTACCCCCGGACCAAATCTCCAATGCCTAACTGTAAGTGTTGTGCACAACACACGCCGCAAGATGCCAATCACCATTCTCTCTTTAAATGCCAACGGGCTAAATCATCCCGCCAAACGTCACTCACTGTGGAGAACCACTGCGGCTCTCCACAGCGACATGCTATGTATCCAGGAAACCCACCTACTGCATTCCAATACACCCTTATGCAACAACCACCAATATCCACATATCTTCCATGCCACGCACCCCACTAAAACAAGAGGGGTCATGATAGCGATCCGGAACACTTTAGATTTCCAACTCCTTGATGTAATATCAGACCCAGAAGGTCGTTTTCTTATCCTAATCTGCACAATCAACAAAGCGACCTATACCTTAATCAATATCTACGCCCCGAACTCTCACCAACTGAGATTCCTCCACAAAGTCCTTCGCTCTGCCAACACCATTCAAAAGGGCCACAAAATACTATGTGGCGACTTCAACCTGGTCCCAGACGTTTTGATGGACTCTACCTCACCGACGAAACGCCGTGAATCTCCTCTAAAAAAATTCATCACCTCCCAGGATCTATACGATGTATGGACATGCCATCACGGCTCTGAACGTGACTTTACTTTTTTTTCATCCAGACACCGCTCATATTCAAGAATAGACCTGTTACTTTCTGACAAATGAATTTTGCAAAAAATATCTGAGTCAAAGATCCACACCACGACATGGTCGGACCATGCCCCCATCTCAATTACAATACAGGATACCAATTTACAGCAAAACACATTTCTCTGGCTTGCTAACAACTATATTTTACAAAGCGACACATACACCCCAGAAATATCAAAACACATTACTGAATTCTTCTCCTTGAACAAAGGCTCGGTACCCGACCCTGCCGTGGTGTGGAGCACGCACAAAGCATATATGCGGGGAATGTTAATTAAACTTAGTTCTCAGCACAAGAGGAAGAGGACGCAGCAGTTAGACGAATTAACAACTCAGATAGCAACCCTAGAACACAGGCTCAAAAATGACCCCCAAGACCTACAGGCCAACCAATTACTAAACCTCAGACAGGAGCTTAGAACCCTACTCCTCCACTCCTACGAGTTCCTTCACAGGAAATTTAAAGCGTCTACATACTCTACCTCTAACAAAGCTGGCAAGAAACTCTCCAACGACTAAAAGGTAGACGTATCAAAACTAAAATATCCCAACTCATTCACCCCCATACTAACACCCCCTTAAGTAACCCCCAAGACATAGCCGATGCCTTCAGCGCTTATTATAAAGACCTTTACAAACTGAAACAGGACCCCCAGATCCCACAACCCACCCAAGATGAAATAGACCACTTCCTCCACAAGCTAAATCTACCCAAATTGACTGAGAAACAACTGACCTCCTTAAATGCCCCGTTCACTGATCAAGAAATCAAAAAAACTATAGACTCCCTCCCTAGCGGCAAAGCACCAGGCCCCGATGGATTAACAGAGGAATACTATAAACAATTTTACCCACAGTTGATCCCACATCTTAATGACCTATTCAATCATGCTGCCTCCTCTTCTACCTTTTCGCCAGAATATTTAAAAGCGTTGGTTATTACGTTGCCGAAACCAGGGAAACAGTCGAATGTCCCCCATCTCCTTACTCAACCTTGACCTCAAATTATACGCCAAAACTTTAGCGACAAGACTACTCAAAATTATGCCCACTATTATAAACCAAGACCAAACAGGTTTCACAAAAGGCAGACAAGCCTCAGATGCCACCAGAAGGATGATTAACCTTATTCATCATGCTGAATCCACCGGAACGCCTTCTCTGCTCCTATCCCTGGATGCAGAGAAGGCGTTCGACAGAGTTCACTGGTCCTACCTAGAATCGGTCCTCCGGAAGTTTGGGTTCCAAGGCCAAATTCTCAGAGCCATTATGGCATTATATTCCAACCCCGAAGCTCAGGTTTACACAGAAGGCATGCTATCTCGGCCATTCCCAATCACAAACGGCACCCGCCAAGGATGCCCCCTATCCTCCCTCATATTCAACATGATTATGGAACTCCTAGCAGAACATATCCGCTCTAATGCCAACATCTCGGGCCTACGGATCGGTCCTTACCACCACAAAATTAGCCTGTTTGCGGATGATGTTATCCTCATCCTCACCAACCCGACTGTTTCCCTGGCAGAAGTACAAAAGATGCTAAATTGGTTTAGCTTGGTCTCATACTACAAAATCAACACGACTAAATCCTTCCTACTAGACATCAATGTAGACGCTACTACGAGGAACCTCCTCCAAGTACAATATCCTTTTGCCTGGGCAGATTCTGACATATCATATCTCGGCACCCAATTACCAAGTACTAAAAAACTCTATTCATGCAACTACCTTCCACTCCTCCAAAACATTCAAGAGTCCGCACAAAAAATAGCGAAACACGAACTCTCCTGGACAGGTAGGCTTGCAGCCTTTAAAATGATCTGCCTTCCCCAAATACTCTACTACTTTAGAACCCTACCCATTCCCCTGCCCGCCACATTCTTTAGATCCCTCCAGACATTATTTAATAAATTCCTCTGGAAAGACAAATGACCCAGATGCGCCCACACAAAACTGATCAAACACAGACTGGTAGGTGGCTCGAGCTCAATAGACTTCGAAGACTACCACCTGGCTGCTATCCTAGCCCAACTACCCTGCTGGTTTCAACCATCCCCGTCCACTCGGTGGGGTCACATCGAACAATTTTCACTCACAAGACCCAACCTGAAAACATGGTTACTAAGCATTCCGCTAGGCGCTCCAATTCCAAGATCCCTCTCTCCCACTGTGAAAGCTTCAGCACAGGCTTGGAAAAAAGCGACATCCCTAATGAACTACACTTCTAACACGCCACAATCCCACATCCCCATACAATCCTTACTCCATCTAATGCCAGAAATCTCACTTTCACCATGGATCCTTAAAGGCATACGCTACATACAAGACATAGTACAAGACAACCACATCACAACATTCCCTCAACTACAAGCCACACATGCCATACCTACATCCGAATACTTCACCTATCTCCGTATACGTCACTGCCTGAAAACTATACCACTCCCCATCTACAATATCCACCCCAAGACTTGGGAATACTTCACCAACCCCGACACAAAAATTAAAGGGATTTCATACTTTTATAATAACCTCCACCACAAACGTACCTTTACCAAATTGCCACCTCACCACACATGGGAAAAAGACCTTGCCACAAATTTTACGGACACACAATGGCAACAAGCCCTCAAGTCTACTTACAAATCCACCAAATGCGCGGCCTTATGGGAACTCGCACAGAAGATTACACTAAGATGGTATCTGACCCCAGCCCGCATAACATCCTTTAACCCTCAAATCCCTAATACTTGCTGGAGATGTAAATCTTCCACAAGCGACTTACTACACGTCTTTTGGTCATGCGCCAAATTACAAAAATACTGGGAAGACACCTTCAACTTAATCTTGACCATCACCCAAATCACGACCCCCCCAACACCGGCTCTAGCGATCCTCAACCTCACCATTGAGGACATTCCCCACCACTTGGTATCACTACATTACAGCTATGAGACTATTACAGCCTCACTCTCTGGGCAAGCCACAAAACTATACAAAGCATGGCAACCGTGGACCGACTGGACTAGAGACTGCGCATCCCACGTACATACGAACTGATATACTGATCCCCCTTCTTGACCGAGCAATACCTATAACTCATTAAGATCTTTATGTTACCTATATAACTGGTAATTTTATGCTAAATGCAACTTCATGTCTTTCACAAAAGGGTCCCCTTCGCTCCTGTGCCACTAAAGATCCCACATGGGGTGACACACTAGTGAAGTGGACCATTTACATTCTTTCAGTTTTTTTTTCCGTTCTTTTAGTACGATATAAAAAGACACGATTAATACTTGAATATATCAGATCCCTGTTTGTGGATAGAAGTTCATACCTTTGATTGTTATACAGACGTCGTTGCACGACGTACAATGTTTAATTGTACAATGTATTTCATTTGAAATCTAATAAAAATATGGAATAAAAAAAAAAAAAAAAGTAAGTCCAGACACTGTCAAATTTGTGTTTGTTCATTTACAAATGATCAGAGCTGGCGGGATGGGCTTCCAATCATGGGACACCTGTGACAGCCACTTTCACACTAAGATGGTGAATCTTCCCTGCAGGGACACAGGCAGCAATACAAACCTCAGCAATGTCAAAGGAAAAGATCCATAGGCCACACATCATGAAGCAGACCCATCTCCATGAAGTGAGATGAACGACAGCCTCAGCCTGGTCTCCAGCCAGGCCATCCCCCCAATGTTACACTCTGCCCTTTGGAGCTTAATCATGGGGATTCTCATCAGTTCCCTATGATTAAGCTCCAAGGGGTGGAGCGTAACGCATTGGGGGGTGTGGCCTGGCTGGAGTCTGGGCTGAGGCTGCCATTAATCCCACTTGATGCACATGGGTCTGCTTCATGAAGTGCGGCTTATGGATCTTTTCCTTTGACATTGCTGCAGCTTGGAACTAGCATGAGCTCCCTGTCCCTGCTTGCACTCACAGTGGTCTAGTTGGACTTTACCTCTCTACCTGAACAGCAATAAAAACCTGTGAGGGATTCTAGCCCTTCCATAGTCTGTCCAAAATAAAAAAAAAAAATAAAAAGTTTTGGCTTTAAATACATTTAATACTTGCATTGTATTGAGACTGCAGTTATTGCACACAAGGGTCAGAAAGCTGCTTAGCCGTCGAGACCCATGAATAGCCATTGGGACCATCTCACTGAAAACCATGAGAGGAGATTTTCTCAGGTCTCCTTTTCAAGCCTTCATCTGAATAGGAAAAAAAGAGCCCTTTTATTTATTATTATTTTAATTGAATTTAATATCTGGCAATCTATAGATCGAATTAAGCTGTGTAAGACCGAGCGGAGAAAATCCTCAAATCTCTTTCGGAAAAGGGATAAAGCTTTTCAGGGAGACATTTAAAAAGGTTCATCTCAGCAATTCAAATGCTTTGATTAGCATGAGAACGATAAGAACTAATTTGCATTGAAACTTTTCATTGCACTTGGCCAGAGTTTCATTACAGAAGAGAATCATTTTAATAGCATTCTCCCGGGGGGAAAAAAGGAGGCACGGTCCGGGGGGGGGGGGGGGGGGTTGGAGGGTGGCACAGAGATGGCAATAGAAAAACAAGCAGATAAGAGAAGGCAGCGGGGAGAACTGAGAAATGTTTACCATTACACAAGATCAAGAAAGCCTCCTGGGAAGAAAGTTAATAAATATACTTAGTGCTTGCGTTGACCGCCTTTTGTTCACATCGGATGGGTTTTGCATTTATATGCAAGTCAATAGGAGTGCAAAACCCATGTGAAGCAGGTCAGATGAGGGTCAGAAAATCAAAATGTACCTGTCAATGAATTCTGAAGATCTAGCTCAGAGGTCTCCAAACTGTGGCTCGAGGGCCAGATGTGGCCCTTTGCTTGCCTTTATCTGGCCCTTGGGCACTTTTCCTTCCGCTGATACAAGGCACTATTCCTCAAGCTGACCCCAATTATGGTGCACTATTCCCCCTATTGACACCAATTATGGGGCACTATTCCTCCCACTGACACCAATGATGATGATGATGGGGTACTATCCTCCCACTGACACCAATTGTGTAATTCTTGTTTACTCCCACTGATGACAGTGTATTTTCTTCTCCCACTGGCCCCACTCCAGCTCCCCTAAAGTTTGTAAGGGGAGTAAACTGGCCCTTTGTTTTGAAAGTTAGGCGACCCCTGATCTAGCTAAAGGGACATTGGTCCTTTTTTTACCTTATTATTAGACAAGACAACATAAATTATAATTATCCACTAAAGAGGAATGGTCTTGTGCCACACAATAAATACATTAACAATAAGCATAGCTCATGAGTAGAAAAATTCAGGCAGATCACCAGTTAACGGTCACTGATATGGATAATATACCTAACTAAGTAATAAAACATTATTTGTTTTGTAATATTTTTTATTAAAGTGGTAAAAGAGGGCAACATAAAACTAGTGTAATATTTGGCACTGTTTTTGATAAACTAACACTTCAATATCTGGTTGGATGCATGTAGTAGCAATTCTCAATGAATTCTCAAGATGCTCATCAGATATTTCGGTTCTACTTTTTCCCTGTGTGTGCTTCATCCTTGAAAATAGTTGCTCACAAATATAGATACTGCCTAAAACTAATGACATGAATAAGTAATAATTGAAGAGTAATAGAATTTTCTTTTAAAAGTCTAGACACTGTTAAATTTGTGTTTGTAAACATATTTTTTACAAAAAATTCCCCCCCAAAATTAACATTTTTAAGTAAGTTTAGGATTTTGTGTTGGGCCACTTCATAGCCGTCTTGGGCCGCGTGCAGCAGGTTGGACACCTCTGGTCTATTATATCCCAATAAGTTTGCTTGAACAGTAACACACACCAAATGGATCAGGCGCCATATGGGGTATACAGACCTAGGATAATCCTTGTAACAGCAAACCGTCCATAGCTGCTGGAGATAACCCTTGGGGGGGAGTAGCCACAAAAAACACATCCAGAATTCTCTGTAAAGCACTTGGGACATAGGCTGTGCCTACCATGAAACTGTGATTTTGGCTACTGTGGCGCCGATGAGCCACTCCACAACTCCCCTTAGCGGGCTTCCATTCGGCAGGTTTCCCCTTCCGGCATGGCTCTGTGACGTCATCTCCAGTGGCCCTACCTGGATGCCTAGTCCCCACCTAGTGCAAAATTGTGGTTTCTTCTGACATACCTTTACCATAGCAGCCGCCATAGTAACCGAGGGCCATCTACACTATTAGCCATGCAATATCAATTTCTGTACTCCAACTCCCTGTATCCTTTCCCCTTAGGAATCTTTCAGCAAATGCTTCAGGAGAGTAGAAGAATGGTCCCCTAGTTAAACGGTAGACCATGAAAGATTTTTGCAGGTGGATGTCCCAGGGATGCCACAGCCCTCACACTGGGTCCTACTCCCCCAGAAACAAGAGAGCTCTGCTCTGGGTTCCTGTCTGTTTATCCCCCCCTCAGCCCCCTTCTGGTCACTCACAACACTGAGCAGGGATTGGCGGGAGAAGCATTATTATGAAGGGTGGGATCTGCGTTCTTCCACCCACTATGTTCCAGCTCCCTGGGATGAAGGGGGATGTAACTGAGCCCACACCAGCAGAGCCCAGATCAGGCCTAACCAAACAATTGCTGCCCTCCTGGCTACAGGAAGGCCAAAAACTAAATTGAACTGTTAGTAGCCTAATGGGGCACTATGCAGAGAAAAATGTGTTGGATCCATTTTAAAAGCCAAATTTCTTTTTTTTTTAATTGATATTAATTCCCCCAGGTGTAAAAAGAAAATGTCTGCGATCCGAAGTTGTCCCTCTTATCGGTCATAATAGGTAGATGTCTTCAGTATTCCTATTTGAATGATGCCCAGTGTCAACCTGAAAGACTGAGGACTTTATTGTCAGTGCAGGGTGTCACAGGGTCAAGGAAGCTCATGCCAGTACGCAGACTGACAAATCTGTACCCATGCTCAGGCTGGATCATAGTTTCACATTACAAGTTGCCACATTAGGAGTTGCAGCGCATATGTGCATGTAAGTGTGCAAGAGCAAGAACATGTGTGCGTGTGCCTGTTGTTAATGATGGCACCAAACAGGCTATTTAAACTGGTCAGGGCAAATAGCCAGTGGCGTCCTGTCTGTGAATCTGTGATTTGTGGCTTTGTGCCTGACCACCTATTACTGAACCCAGCTTGCAAATCAACTACGCTTTGGCTGCTCCTTCTGTTGCTGACCTGCTCATCCATTGCCAACTCCAACCTGAACCAAAACCTCACTTCCGCTAATGCTGCTGTACCTGTTTTAATCTTTTATTCCCCAGTTACTGACCCTGACTTTGCAACAGTCCTAAGTTCCTGTGCCACAGTTAACCTGCATCCTGCAGTCTTTAAGACAGTGCCCTGCCTGCACACCTGCCCGAGCCCACAGCCGACCCAATAAAACTGGAGAGTTTATTAAAAGACCACATAGGTGAGTTTTTGCTAGAAAAAAATATTTTAAGTAACAGAGTGAATGGATTCATGAAAAAGAAGTTGTCAAACAAATCTGATTTCTTTTTTATGAGGAGGTGAGCAAAACCTTGGACAAAGGAGTGGCTGTGGATGTGGTATACTTGGATTTTGTCAAAACGTTTGGCACAGTTCCCCACACACGGCTAATGTGTAAGGCAAGGGTCTCAAACTGGCGGCCCTCGAGCTGTTGCGAAACTACAAGTCCCATCATGCCTCTGCCTGTGGGAGTCATGCTTGTAACTGTCAGTCTTGCAATGCTTCATGGGACTTGTAGTTTTGCAACAGCTGGAGGGCAGCCAGTTTGAGACCCCTGGTGTAAGGTAAAGTCTACAGGTTTGGAAAAATCAGTCTGTAAATGGATAGAAAACTGGCTAAAAGACAGAATTCAGAGAGTAGTGGTTAATGATTCTTACTCTGAATGATCTAAGAGTATCAGTGGTGTACCCCAAGGTTCAATGCTGGGATCCTTACTTTTATAATATATCTATAAATTATACAGGGTCTGGGATTAAAAGTACCATTTCTGTGTTTGTAGATGACACCAAGCTATGCAGTGGAATAACGTCCTTACAAGATGTCTCCAACTTACAAGCTGACCTTAATACACTGTTTAATTGGGCTACTATATGGCAAAAGCGGTTTGATGTTGATAAATGTAAAGTTATGCAGTGGGGGCTAGAAACATGCATGCATCATACATACTAGGGGGAGAACAGCTGGAGGAGACAATGGTGGCCAAGGACCTAGGTGTTCTAGTAGATCATAAGCTTTAAGAGGAAGTAAACTTCCCTTGATTGTAAGTACCTATAGGTAGACCTATTATAAGGCTTACCTATAGGTACTGTAAATATCTCCTAAACTTGCACCGTTCAGGAGATATTTACTGCATACGCTCTTGATGAGGTCATCGGTGCATGCGTCCTGAAGGAACACCTGTGCCATTTCTTCAGAGCCCTGTTTCATGACCGGCGGCTCCCATGTGCATGCACGAGAGTGACGTCACGCGGCTCTGGCCAGTCACACACCCGGAGTCCGCGGACACGGAAGGAAGACAGGAGAAGATGGAATCGACCTTCCGTGGGGATAACAAGGGCTTCATTTGCAGGTAAGTTTCACATAATGTGCTAGAATGCGACGCATCCTAGCACATTATGCCTTTACTTTGCAGGTCACCAAAAAAAAAAAAAGTTTTTACTTCCTCTATAATAATAGCATGCAATGCCAAGCTGCAGTTTCCGAATGCAGAGAGAGAGAGAGAGAGAGAGAGAGAGAGAAAGAGAGAGAGAGAGATCATTTTGCCCCTGTGCATCTCATTAAGACCTCATCTTGAATATGCATGAATATGTGATCCATATAGTGATCTTGGTGGTGAGTGATTCACTTTACGATCATCACAGAGGAAAAAAGAGCACTCTTGGAAAGACTCCCTCAAAAGGTGGTTTTGGCTGGGTCAGTAGATTGTTTTAAGAAAGGCCTGGATTCTTTTCTAAATGTACATAATATAAATGGGTACTAACAGTTATAGGTAAAGTTGATCCAGGGAACAGGTAGGAATTCTTTTCACCTTCTGGAGAAAATTGGGTCATGCTTTATTGGGGTTTTTTGCCTTTATCTGGATCAACTGTGAGTATAGGATTGTATATATAGGATTGTAGAATTTTTTTATTACCCGTCTTTTGGTTGAATGGGATGGACTATGTAACTATGTATGTAACATTTTGCCACCTGTTTGCTGATCCTGTGGTTTTTACTTTCCGCTTTGCGGTGTTCCTGTGTTCAGTTTCCTTTCCATCATCTCCTGTGGGGCAGCACCCAGCACTAATCAGCCTGTATCTGCATCTGGCAAGAACTACAAGGCCCTTGTATCATTCCATACCCTTGCACCACCTGCGCACTTTACCTTTTCCTGATTTTTTCAAGCCCCTCCACCAGGTACGTGACACAGGATCACACCCACTAAGAAAGCATCATCATGACATGCTTCATTCGCAATGTACTGGTGCAAATTGAGGTGAAATGATTGCAGTGAAACGCAAATGGCTACAGAATAATTGAAAAATCAGAATGTCACAGGATAGTAAAAATATTGTACAGCAAGAAGGTAAAAATAGAAAGGTAAACACAATATATAGCACATTCCAATTTCCCTTTAATGGTAGGTGCAGCCCAAATTTCCCCGAGCTTTTCTCTGCTACTCGCTTTTTAGAATACATTGAGAAGATGAACACACCCTAGACTGCAGGTGAAAGCTGCCGCAGAGGGGAGGATCCCCAGGGGAACACTCTTCCAGCTTGTTGCCCCCAGGGGCTTGTTACAAACTTGAGGCTTATCCAGAGCCATTTCAGCTTTGTGATTTAACTATAGGTGATACAATAAAGTATTTCTAAAATAAAGATGAGCAACTTTTTTTAAAAGCATTATTGGTTGTGCTTCAACCAAAACTTGTTTACATTAGCAGCAGCCTTTCCTGCCCCTCTAAAAAGTGATCCATGATGGCAGATGGTAGGCAACTAGGAGGTGATATGTTACCATCTCAATGCCTGTTTTAACACTGAAAAGCCTGCACCACCAAGCTGCAATCTTGTGCATTGAAAGCAGTTGCAGGGTGGTTACAGTGCAGTCCCATTTGAACCCATTTGAATGGGTCACATTTGGCAGAGGTACGGCCTACCAAGCACAACAGGGAGTATAATTTTTTGTTTACAATTTTTTTGTGTATTATTTATTTATTTTTTTGCATGTGTGTACAAGAACCTCCAGCCTACCAACTACTTATTTTTACTGCCCTCCAGCCATAAGTATGAAAAAGTCCTTAGTCCCATTAGAGCTTAATTCCAGGTATGTTCTTAATTGCACATGGAAGGGCAAGGCATGCAAAACAAAACCAAAGAAATTCCAACCAAATTGTCCTGCTAACAGTATGAGTTTGCACACATTTGCAAATACATGCATAAGCTACAGAGCCCTGTCAAGGCACCCCAGTATTTTCTGTAGTCATAACTCTAAATTTTGAGAGCCTCCACAGTGGAAGAACATGCATTATAATGAATAGGTGAGCCTGGAGGGAGCTCACCCCTCCTTATAGGCACAGGGGCACAGTGGACACCCAGCATATAGCACTATGGCAGCAAATGTGTCCAGTATGTCTCATCACCAATATTTAAACACCTGTACTCTGCCTATCCGTTATACTGCATGTGCTTCCACTGTGGAGGCTTTCACACTTTAGCATGTATTTGCAAATGTGTGCAAACTAAAACCGTGTTTTTAATGCATACTTTTAGACAGGACAATTTGGTTGGTTAGTAGGCTGGTCGGTAGGAGCTGGGAATTTCTTTGGTTTTATTTTGTAGATCTTAATTGCATTCTTACATTGGTCCAGCACAATGGAGGCATGCATATCCTATACCAGAGTGACCGCTGTAGAAGCTGAAATCACTATAGTAGTCTGCACTATTACACACATAGTTGTGTCTTCTGGGTCCACTGGTGAGAGACTCCCCTTCTACATAGTGACCACAGGGAGCTGCTGCCACCATTCCCAGGATGCCTTACATTTTTAAAATGAATACAAGGTGTTCTCTGATTGGACAAGGTGGAAATAAGGGACATTGACATTACATTCTCCACCTAGTCCAATCAGAATTTTGAAAAAAAATACAAGAAATTACGTGAATGATGAAAGTACCAAGCAAGCAACTTCTGTGGTCAGTGTGCAATGGGGCAATTACTCTAGTGCACTCTAGTGCAGACTACTACTGTTTTCCACAGTGGTGCCTCAGGTATGAAATAAGCATATTTGTGTAGCGCTATCCTCAAAGGAGCCACTGAGTGTAAAAGGTTCTTTCCTGAACGTTGCAGAGGTAGCAAGCCACATAGCGACAAAAGTCCAATTACTCTGGTTTATTAATCAGTCTAGGGGTTGTCTTTTAACCACTTCAGCCCCGGAAGGATTTACCCCCTTCCTGACCAGAGCACTTTTTCCAATTTGGCACTGCGTCGCTTTAACTGCTAATTGCGCGGTCATGCAATGCTGTACCCAAACGAAATTTGCGTCCTTTTCTTCCCACAAATAGAGCTTTCTTTTGATGGTATTTGGTCACCTCTGCCGTTTTTATTTTTTGCGCTATACACGGAAAAAGACCGAAAATTTTGAAAAAAAATGATATTTTCTACTTTTTGTTCTAAAAAAAATCCAATAAACTCAATTTTAGTCATACATTTAGGCCAAAATGTATTTGGCCACATGTCTTTGGTAAAAAAAATGTCAATAAGTGTATATTTATTGGTTTGCGCAAAAGTTATAGCGCCTACAAACTAGGGTACATTTTCTGGAATTTACACAGCCTTTAATTTATGACTGCCTATGTCGTTTCTTGAGGTGCTAAAATGGCAGGGCAGTACAAAACCCCCACAAATGACCCCATTTTGGAAAGTAGACACCCCAAGGAAATTGCTGAGAGGCATGTTGAGCCCATTGAATATTCATTTTTTTTGTCCCAAGTGATTGAATAATGACAAAAAAAAAAAAACAAAGAAAAAAAAAAAAAAAAGTTGTCACTAAATGATATATTGCTCACACAGGCCATGGGCATATGTGGAATTGCACCCCAAAATACATTTAGCTGCTTCTCCTGAGTATGGGGATACCACATGTGTGGGACTTTTTGGGAGCCTAGCCGCGTACGGGGCCCCGAAAACCAATCACTGCCTTCAGGATTTCTAAGGGCGTACATTTTTGATTTTACTCCTCACTACCTATCACAGTTTTGAAGGCGATAAAATGCCCAGATGGCACAAACCCCCCCAAATGACCCCATTTTGGAAAGTAGACACCCCAAGCTATTTGCTGAGAGGCATGTTGAGTCCATGGAATATTTTATATTTTGACACAAGTTGCGGGAAAGTGACAATTTATTTTATTTTTTTTTTTTTTTTTGCACAAAGTTGTCACTAAATGATATATTGCTCACACAGGTCATGGGCATATGTGGAATTGCACCCCAAAATACATTCTGCTGCTTCTCTTGAGTACGGGGATACCACATGTGTGGGACTTTTTAGGAGCCTAGCCGCGTACGGGACCCCGAAAACCAATCACCGCCTTCAGGATTTCTAAGGGTGTACATTTTTGATTTCACTCTTCACTGCCTATCACAGTTTCGGAGGTCATGGAATGCCCAGGTGGCACAAACCCCCCCAAATGACCCCATTTTGGAAAGTAGACACCCCAAGCTATTTGCTGAGAGGCATGGTGAGTATTTTGCAGCTCTCATTTGTTTTTGAAAATGAAGAAAGACAAAAAAAAAAATTTTTTTTTCTTTTTTTAATTTTCAAAACTTTGTGACAAAAAGTGAGGTCTGCAAAATACTCACTATACCGCTCAGCAAATAGCTTTGGGTGTCTACTTTCCAAAATGGGGTCATTTGGGGGGGTTTTGTGCCACCTGGGCATTCCATGGCCTCAGAGACTGTGATAGGCAGTGAAGAGTGAAATGAAAAATTTACGCCCTTAGAAAGCCTGAAGGCGGTGCTTGGTTTTCCGGGTCCCATACGCGGCTAGGCTCCCAAAAAGTCTCACACATGTGGTATCCCCATACTCAGGAGAAGCAACAGAATGTATTTTGGGGTGTAATTTCACATATTCCCATGGCATGTTTGAGCAATATATCATTTAGTGACAACTTTGTGCAAAAAAAAAAATTGTCTCTTTCCCGCAACTTGTGTCACAATATAAAATATTCCATGGACTCAACATGCCTCTCAGCAAATAGCTTGGGGTGTCTACTTTCCAAAATGGGGTCATTTGGGGGGGTTTGAACTGTCCTGGCATTTTATGCACAACATTTAGAAGCTTATGTCACACATCACCCACTCTTCTAACCACTTGAAGACAAAGCCCTTTCTGACACTTTTTGATTACATGAAAAAATTATTTTTTTTTGCAAGAAAATTACTTTGAACCCCCACACATTATATATTTTTTTAAAGCAAATGCCCTACAGATTAAAATGGTGGGTGTTTCTTTTTTTTTTTTCACACAGTATTTGCGCAGCGATTTTTCAAACGCATTTTTTGGGGAAAAAACACACTTTTTTACATTTTAATGCACTAAAACACACTATATTGCCCAAATGTTTGATGAAATAAAAAAGATGATCTTAGGCCGAGTACATGGATACCAAACATGACATGCTTTACAATTGCGCACAAACGTGCAGTGGCAACAAAATAAATACATTTTTAAAAGCCTTTAAAAGCCTTTACAGGTTACCACTTTAGATTTACAGAGGAGGTCTTCTGCTAAAATTACTGCCCTCGATCTGACCGTCGCGGTAATACCTCACATGCATGGTGCAATTGCTGTTTACATTTGACGCCAGACTGACGCTTGCGTCCGCCTTAGCGCAAGAGCATGGGGGACAGGGGTGCTTTTTTTTTTTTTTTTGTTTTTCTTTATTATTTTTTTGCTTTTTTATCTTATTTTAAAACTGTTCCTTTCATTTTTTTTTTTTTTAATCATTTTTATTGTTATCTCAGGGAATGTAAATATCCCCTATGATAGCAATAGGTAGTGACAGGTACTCTTTTTTGAAAAAATTGGGGTCTATTAGACCCTAGATTTCTCCTCTGCCCTCAAAGCATCTGACCACACCAAGATCGGTGTGATAAAATGCTTCCCCAATTTCCCAATGGTGCTATTTACATCCGGCGAAATCTAAGTCATAAAATGCTCGTAGCTTCCGGTTTCTTAGGCCATAGAGATGTTTGGAGCCACTCTGGTCTCTGATCAGCTCTATGGTCAGCTGGCTGAATCACCGGCTGCATTCTCAGGTTCCCTGTTGAGACAGGAGAGCCAGAGAAAAACACGGAAGACGGTGGGGGGGGGGCATTCTCTCCCACTGCTTGTAAAAGCAGTCTAGAGGCTAATTAGCCGCTAGGATTGCTTTTACATGAAAGCCGACCGCTGGCTGAAAAGAATGATACCAAGATGATACCTAAACCTGCAAGCATCATTCTGGTATAACCACTCAAAGTCGTGAATGCTGTACCTGAAGACAAAAAAATGGTTAACAATAAAGCACAGTAAACGGTAAAGTATAAAAAATTGCATACCTGAAAAGCAAACATGATAAAACATAATAACAATAAAACATTGCAGAATAGAATACAGTAAAAAAGAGCAGAACAATAGAGAGAATAGAGAGAGAGAGAATAGAGAGAGAACAATAAAACGACAACTATTATTTTTTATTTTATATTTTTGTTTGTGTTTTTTTTTTTTTTTTTACACTTTTTTTGTAACTGTAACTTTTATAACTGTAACCGGTTCCAGGTTCAGGTCTCTCAAAATGCGATGGCATCTTGGGAGACCCTGTGAAAGTGTGCCTAGTCTGTGCAATGCTGTACCCTACACTAATACTCAACTAGTGAATGGTAGCGTTCAAAACATTCACCAATGCAAAGACCAGGATTGTCAGGACAGGAGGGACAATAATAGCGGGTGTCACGCCTATATCCGCGCTTGCTGCAGACACGACATCTTTTTTGGGGGGGTTCGTTGGGTAGGGGTACTCGGGAGGACATAAAAATGCCTCTCATGCAGCCGACTGCATTTGGTTGGGGATGTGAATGGGGGAAGTACGGGCGCTGCAGAAGTGGTGGTTTCCCAATTAGGATTGGCGAATGCAGCAGGAAGGGCACTATGGGCACGACGGGCCTGTGTTTGTCTTTTTGGTGGCAGCGGGACACTACTTGTGCTTGCCACCTCACCAGCTTGAACTGCACTTATGGAACTCGCCACGTCACCAAGTGTTACTGCAGTGCTGGTTTGACTACGACCGGGGTGTACTAGGCCGCTGGCGCTTGCCAGTTCACCAAAACGCTACCAAAAAAACTGTTAACGATCGCAGGGATCAGGCCTGACTCTGCGAACGCTGCAGTTATGCGTTTAGTGTTTTGTAAGTGACAGTGATCGATCGATACTGCACTTGGGTGGGCTGGGCTGGGCCGGGCGGAGGGGCAAAACGCAGGTGCTAGCAGGTATCTGGGCTGATTCCGCTAACACTGCGTTTTTGGGAACCCTAAACTGCTGGGGACGCCAGTATAGATCTGATCGGATCAGATATTGATCAGTTCAGATACTATACCACTAAGGGAGGTGTACGGTGCGTGCGTGGGTGTTAGCGCGACCGGCGCTAACCTGACGCTGCCTGGGGCTGGTGCTTGCCAGTTCACCAAAACGCTACCAAAAAAACTGTTAGCGATCGCAGGGATCAGGCCTGACTCTGCAAACGCTGCAGTTATACGTTTAGTGTTTTATAAGTGACAGTGATCGATCGATACTGCACTTGGGTGGGCTGGGCTGGGCCGGGCGGAGGGGCAAAACGCTGGTGCTAACAGGTATCTGGGCTGATCCCGCTAACACTGCGTTTTTGGGAACCCTAAACTGCTGGGGACGCTAGTATAGATCTGATCGGATCAGATATTGATCCGATCAGATACTATACCACTAAGGGAGGATACGGTGCGTGCGTGGGTGTTAGCGCGACCGGCGCTAACCTGACGCTGCCTGGGGCTGGTGCTTGCCAGTTCACCAAAACGCTACCAAAAAAACTGTTAGCGATCGCAGGGATCAGGCCTGACTCTGCGAACGCTGCAGTTATGTGTTTAGTGTTTTGTAAGTGACAGTGATCGATCGATACTGCACTTGGGTGGGCTGGGCTGGGCCGGGCGGAGGGGCAAAACGCTGGTGCTAGCAGGTATCTGGGCTGATCCCGCTAACACTGCGTTTTTGGGAACCCTAAACTGCTGGGGACGCTAGTATAGATCTGATCGGATCAGATATTGATCCGATCAGATACTATACCACTAAGGGAGGCGTATGCTGCGTGCGTGGGTGTTAGCAGTACTGGCGCTAATCTGACGCTGCCTGGGGCGACGCATATCACCGCCGGGCGATCAGAGGGCTAAACCTTTATTCGGTAATAAACGGCGGGTACCCTGACACTATAAAAAATAAACGAACTAACCAGCGTCACCCGTAACGGTTATACGGTGATCAGTGGTGAAAGGGTTAACTAGGGGGCAATCAAGGGGTTAAAACATTTATTAGATAGTATATGGGGGTCCCTGTCGCTATAAAATGCTGACGGCGAACCTAAATATTTACGTCCCTAACTAGCGTCACCAGCGACACTAATACAGCGATCAGAAAAATGATCGCTTAGCGACACTGGTGACGGGGGGTGATCAAGGGGTTAAAACTTTATTAGGGGGGGTTAGGGGGGCACTCTAGACCTACAGGGGGCCTAACACTCACTGCCCTAACACTGTAACTGTCACAAACTGACACCAATACAGTAATCAGAAAAAAAAAAAAAAAAAAACCTGCTTGGTGTCAGTTTGTGACAGGGGGGGGTGATTGGGGGGGGATCAGGGGGCGATCGGGGGGGGATCGGGGTGTTTTGTGTGCCTGGCATGTTCTACTGTGTGTGTGTGTGTTGTGCACTCACTTTACAGTCTTCTCTCCTCGGCCCGGAACGGAAAATACCGAGCCGAGGAGAGATGACATCATTTCCTCTGCCTCTGTGTACAATACAGAGGCAGGGAAATGATCCCATTGGCTGGGAGCGATCGCGAGGGGGGGGCCACGAATGGATGGCCTCCCCCTCACCACCGATCGCCGGGGGAGATTTGCCGACCGCCGCAGGCACCGGGGGGGGGTCCGATTGGACCCCCCACCCGCGGGCAGGCAAGGACGTACCTGTAAGTCCTTTTGCCTGCCCGTGCCGCTCTGTCGACGTACATCGTCGTGCGGCGGTCGGCAAGTGGTTAAAAGTTTATTTGCTAGTAGAAACTTGGAAGAGGATTTGGGTGATGCAGGATACTTCAAAATGGAACATATTGCTAGCAGAGGACACGTCTTGCTTAGCAAAACTACTATAGGTAGACTTGAACAGTCCACAGTTCAAGGCTGGGGACCCTAAAGTAGTATGAGCACAGGTAAGAAGCTTTACATACTAGATCCTGGAAAACAGACTTTACATACTAGATCCTGGAAAACAGACTCTTGTAAGGTAGTCCAGCCTCCAGTTCAAAGGGCTTCAGGTGTACACAGCCCTTCTCCTCTCAGCTCACCAATCCATCCCCACAAAGGGAAAAGACCAACTCCTTGGGGCTCCAGACTATTAACAGCAACCTAGCTCTATCTAGGCACACCTCCCCAGGGATTGGCTAGGCCCTACTGGATATCCAGACTGAACATTTGAATTCTCTTGCCCTTCTAGAGGCAGGGGGGAGTAATCAAACTCTCAGCCTGTAAACTCTGAGCAGACCAAACCAGACAAGCACTGCTCCTGTGACTACTGAAGAAACTAAAAACTAAACTTACCTAGAAGCCTAACTAGGAGGGTGCTACACTTACCATGTACAAAGCTGGACCAATGAAATTATGCAGAACAGATCATACTTAGAGTTTAGCTTTAAAATTAACTGAGATTCAAAAAAGGCTCCAAACGTGTGTATAGCTGGGGGGGCACAAAATTCTACCCTGTATACCACGATAGAAAGCTGGAACTTGGTGGCTCTGGAAGTCAAGCTAAGGGTTCCCCAGACAAAAACAAAACCAGAAAGAAGGGAGAGATATCCTTTGGTCCCTTTCTCTTATGCCCCGTACACACGGTCGGATTTTCAGACGGAAAATGTGTGATAGGACCTTGTTGTCGGAAATTCCGACCGTGTGTAGGCTCCATCACACATTTTCCATCGGATTTTCCGTCACACAAAGTTTGAGAGCAGGATATAAAATTTTTCGACAACAAAATCCGTTGTTAGAAATTCCGATCGTGTGTACACAAATCCGACGCACAAAGTGCCACGCATGCTCAGAATAAATAAAGAGATGAAAGCTATTGGCCACTGCCCCGTTTATAGTCCCGACGTACGTGTTTTACGTCACCGCGTTCAGAACGATCAGATTTTCCGACAACTTTGTGTGATCGTGTGTATGCAAGACAAGTTTGAGCCAACATCCGTTGGAAGAAATCCTAGGATTTTGTTGTTGGAATGTCCGATCAATGTCCGACCGTGTGTACGGGGTATTAGAAGTATTTTGGGGAAAAAAAATAACACTACAATTTGGATTTGGCCATTGGTTTGAATTTATTGTTGTCTGGAATTTGGGATCAACTTTAATTAAAATCCAAAAATGTATTTTATTAGATAAAGTATGACATAGTTAAAATCTCTTTTGAGGTTATTTTTTCTGTCTAAAACCCCATTGAGAAGATTTTCTTTCATTTATTGCCTCAAGACACAGCAGAAAGTAAAAAGTAGAAAGCATTGTCACTGGAACAAGTGTCCCCATCAGAAGACTTCCCCTCTATTCCTGTTTAAAGTTTTCTCAAATTTTAGGTTCCAGTGGCAATTATATTTCACAAATAGAGAGGGTAAATCTCCACAACAGCAGGGCTGCCTTAATGCACGGACACCCTTGGGCATGGCCCCATGATAATCCTGAACAGCGTGCAAGATTCTGGGCCATGAGGAGCAGCAGCCTGAAATGGGCTAACTCCATAATCCGGAATGAAATCTCCTCCCTTTACCTTCCTCCAGTTTCCAGCAACCTGCACTGGTTCAGGAAAAATCCCCTGAAGCGGAGCATTTTACTGCCTTTGCTTGTGTGGGTGGGACGTGTATGCTCTGATCCTTCCTGGTCCTCCTCTCCTATCAATTAGACATGTGCAATTCGTTTTGTTCTAAATTAGTTTTTCAATGAAATTTGACAAATCCATTAATTTGGAAATATTTGAATTAATGAAAACCCATTTAACGATTTTTTCCTTAATTCAAAAATCAGAAAATTGGGGAATTCGAAGATTCGGACATTTGAAAATGTGAAAATCCGAAAATCAAAAATTTGGAAATTCAAAAATCCGAAAATTAAACAATTCAGAAATTTGAAAATCCGAAAATTCCAAAATCTAAAAATAGGAACAAAAATAACAAGGAAAATACGAAAATTAGAAAACTCGAAAATTAGAAAATCTGAAATGACTGACTAACTAATAATAACTATTACTAACTATTAAATTATAGGTATTGGAATTTCCTTTCAAATTTGGTTGTTAGTGAACCTAATGAATACCAATTTATCCAAAGTTATGAATTATCCGAAATAACGAATGCCACATCTAAACGAATGGAATGTAATGAATTAATAATAATAAGTAATAATAATAATAAAAACATTTTAGTATTATTATTTATTATTAATAATTTGTTACATTCCATTTGTTTAGATATGGCATTCCTTATTTCTGGTAATAATTCGTAACTTCGGATAAATTCGTATTCATAACAGCCAAATTTGAAAGGAAATTCCAATACCTATAATTTATTAGTTAGCTATTGTTAGTTTGTTAGTTAGGTATTATTTTGGATTTTTGAATTCTTGGATTTCCGTTCTTTAGAATTTTCAGATTTTCGTTCTTCTGAATTTTCGAATTTCTGAATTTTCAAATTTTTGGATTTAGAATTTGCGAATTTTCGAAATATACGAATTTTCAAATTTCCAAATTTACTGGAAATAACGAATTTCGATCATAACTAATGACCCGTAAATAGAAAAAAAAAAATCTAATGAAACGAAAATGAACACATTTTTTGGCAGTGCACATGTCTACTATGTATCTCATGTGATATAATCTCCTGAGATGGACAGGAGAGGAGGGTTCATGCGGATTGGGGCAATACACATCCCGCCCACACAGGCACGGCAATAAAATGCTCCACTGTACTATGCCCTCCTGACCCACACACACTGTGCCCTACTGCCCCATGTACTGTGTCTTCTTGACCCACCTAAACTGTGCCCTACTGACCCCCATACTGTGCCCCTCTGACCTGTTGTACTATGTCTTCCTGACTCTTGTACTGTGCTCTACTAACCCCCCATACTGTGCCATCCTGATCTCCCTGTACTGTCCACTCCTAAACCCCGTACTGTGCCCAGCTGAGTCTCTCTATTGTGCCGTTTTGAGTCTCCTGTACTGTGCCATGCTGACCCCTGTACTGAGCACTTCTGACCTCTTGTAGTGTGCTCTGCTGAACCCTGTACTGTATCCTCCTAACCCTCGTACTGTGCCTAACTGACCCCTATACTGTGCCATACTGACCCCTGTATTGTGCCCTCCTAAACACCTGTAATGTGCCTTGCTGACTCCCCCTGTATTTGTGTTGATTAGTTTTTGATTTATGGCATGTTTACTTTCTGTTTAAAATACATTTTTATGAAAGTACTAATAAATATATGTTTAATTTCTATCAACTATTTACACTGCAATTCTTGAGAGTAGGTCCCTAAATTGGGCCTAGCTGGTAGGGGCCCCAGTGCATTACTTTACCCAGGGGCCCAGGATGCGATTAAGAGGGCCCTGCCCAATGGTGATGGTTCTACCGTCTCTCTAATATATTGAAGACTCAAAAAAAATGGCTTCAGATACACTTTTCATTTTAGCCTCTTTCTGTGAAGGAAATAACACAATTAAAGTAAAATGCTGTATAATTAAAACAACTGGAAAGTTGGAACTGAGCAGAACAAAAGAACAATTTGTAACTTACGTCCTTCAGCAGTTTTGGTCTCCAGGTGGACCAGCTCAGCGTCTCTGTTCGAAATAGTCACTGTCCTGGGGGCAAAGAATACATTACAGACGAGTTAGACCTTCAGATTTTACATTTCATTTTAGTTACATTGTTGTTTTTTGAGGGACAGCTTGCTGAAACAATTAGCAAGGTCAGGGAAAGATAAAATGCCAGCGAAAGATAAAATGCTCTAATTTGTTTAAAGCTGTACTCCAGGCACATAGTTAAATATAAAGATGAAATGCGCAGAAGGTATCTGTTTTACCTGAAAAAGAATTAGTATTTTGGTTCATCCAGTCCTAGGAATTGCACAGCTCCGCGACACAGCACAGACATGACTGGCAAAGCAGGAGAGTTTTTTTTTTTTCTGATACAGTTTAGTGAGTGAAACTTACAGGTTTCCTTCCATCCCCACCCTGTTACTGGACGGTGAAGGGGAAGTAGGAAACTGATGAGCTTATCACTCTGTCCCTCTGCCCCTCCTCAGCATGATCCCTGCACAGGAGGACAGCATATTGGCTCCTTGTGCTGCTGCTTCCTGTCCCAATCTAAGTGTAGGTAGTAGAATAGAGGCAGCCTCTGCTATACCCAAGGAGTGATAATGTCACTGCAACAAGTCAGCTGTGCTGGGGTGTGAGGCAGCTATCCTGTGATTGCTAAATCACTTCCTCTTGTCTTTTAGCAGTAAACCACTATTGGCACTAGAGGGAGCCCTACTTCGGACTATTTTGACCTCGGCCATGGGATCTGGGCTCCATTTTGGGAAAGTCTGTGTCTAGTCTTGACACTGAGCTCTCATGAGATTTCAAAAGCCATTTTGAGATGCAGATGTGCTATCTGTGTGACCAAGGGGCTCTGATTATGAAAGTGTGTACCTAAGGACGGGGACCCATTTGTCAGGGGCAGATTAGATTCACCCATTCACCTAGGGAGTAGATGTGAGTGTTTATGTCTCTGGAGAGTCGAGGTTCTGGATCCCAAAGGATAACAAGTGTCTACCAACTGCCCTGCCATAATTGCTGCCTGCTAGTTACAAAAGTTACTCTAACAAAGGGAACCATATATTGAGGAGCTTAAAGTGGATGTAAACCCAATGACATCCTGTCTAAACTACTGCCATAGGGGTTATCTATAAGGATATACATGCCTCCTGCATGTATCTTTACCTGTCAAATGTCTCCCCTCTGTCTGTTATGAGACCCGAAAAACTGCAGATTCTGTGGGTGGGTCTGTTGTCTGGAGCTCGGTGGGTGGAGTCGTGATGTCAGTAGACTCCCCGCCCACCTCTACACTCCCCTTGTCAACATGCATTTTCTCCTGTGTATTTCTTACACTGAACTTCTGCTATGATCTCTAACATCCAGTGAAAAGACAGGAAAGTAACCACATGACTTCAGCATGCCAAATCATGCTGAGGTGTGGAACAGCCAATCCTTGCAGAGCTGCTGAAGAAAGGAGTGGGGGTAGGAATAAAAAAATAATGCATGTCTTAGGCTAGTGCACAAGATATGTAAATCACCTGTCACTCACAGCAAGGGGGAGGATTTGACAAAGTTTTTCTCTGTTTGTCAAGATTTATCTCACTGAACAATAAGAGGATTGCTCAGAGCTGGATTAACTCTGTGTGGCAAGACTGGGATCAAATGATAGGAAATCTTATACTCTACATTATGACATAAAAAATAAATAAATAAAAATTTGGGTTTACATCCACTTTAAGGAAGGCACGATTTACCTAGTTTCCTTTATGTAAGCATTGGACTCTTGTTCTAAACCCGTTTGCTGAAATTTGTTCCTCACTGTTCAGAGAACTGGAACTGAAGACATTTGAAGTGTTGCTGTATTTGTCTGTTGCTTTTGATCAAAGGTCACTTAAAAAAGAACAATCGTGTCACCTCCCTCTTTTGATAACTCCTATACCAAGGTTGGGATTGCTACATGAGCTCTAATATAAGGAGACTGCAATAAGTTGATAAGTCAAATTTAGGTATTTACACTGCTTGTACAAGTATTTAAAATATGATGTGTTAATGAATACAAAGCTGAATTGCTGTGTGTCTTATAGATCTGCCCAGAATTCACCTTGAGGCTGGGTTCACCTATGAGCACGCAGCGGCTTACAGCAGGAGTTTGGTGCATCCTCGTTCGCCATTTCAGGTCTGATTTCAGCTTGAATTTTTGGATGAATTCGGACCTGAAATGGACCAAAAGACACACAGGGCTCCTGTGCACATCGCACCGGAGCCGCTGAGGAGATATGTGAACCAGCTCCATAGAGAGTCAGTCACATTCTCCTACTGTGCAAATTGGATGCAGGAAATCCACATCCAATTCACACTAGTGTGAACCCAGCCTTAAAGTGAGTTTCTTATGAGGAAAGCAGAGAGCCTGTAATAGCTGATCTCCTTCTGTAACCCCTTGGTGCATGACTGACCTAGAACAAGTAGGAAGACCAGCATACGTGTCTTCTCTTGTGGCCACACTATGTGAGCTTGCTGGACATCCCATTCCAAAACCATGACCATTAATATGAACCCCCCCCCCCACCTCCTTTCTCCAATATATGGCTATAACAGCCACCACTTTACTGGAAAGGATCTCCACAATATTTTGGAGCGTATCTGTGGGAATTAATGTCCATTCAGCCAACACAGCTTTCTTGAGGTCAGCACCAAAGAGGACACAGGGAGCCATATGTAGAACTTTTAACATTGGAACAGATTGTTCACATGACTTGGTGATTCAGCAGGAATTGGAAGTGTAGAGAGGAAGAGGTGGAGGCCCTCAACACCATCTGTATTCCCCATATAATTTTATCACCTCTAACTGGCAATTCCAAAACAATTTATACCTTAAACAATGGTAAAGTGGTTCTAAAGGCTCAAAGTTTTTTTTTATTCTATGCCTTATGGTAAAAAACCTTCTGGGTGCAGCTCCTTCCCCAGCCAACCCTTGTACTTAACTGAGCCCCATCTCAATCCAGCGATGTGCATTCGAGGAGAGGCTCTTCTGGGTCTCTCTCTCCTCATTGGCTCAAACAGCAGCAGCATCCATTATCTCCTGCAGCTGTCAATCACAGCAAGTCAGGCAATGAGGGGAGGGGGGGTGGGGCCGAGCCATGCTTTGTGTGTGAATGGACACACAGAGCGTGGCTCAGGAGTGAGCCTGCTCGAGTACACCCATAGCAAGCAGCTTGCTATTGAGTGCACTCAGCAGGGGGGAAGATCCAGGACCACTGGAAGAAGAGAATCAGGGCTGTTCTGTGCAAAACTAAAGCACAGAGCAGATAAGATAACATGTTTTTTTTTTTTTCTTATTGTTTTATTAAAGGATTACACCTGCACAGGCTAACAGACACTAAGGTTTGGCTTATTTAACTAGAACTTTCACACCTTCCATCCTGTTCTTCAACAATCAACAAGGTCTCCCCGCTACCTGTGAGTAGTGTTGGGTGAACAGTTTGGGCTGAGCAAAAGTTCGGCATGAACATCGCCCATTTGGGTGAATTTTCTGTGCGCCCCTCCGAGCGCACAGTCAATATGCTGTTAGGAGTGGGCCAGGAATACCAGGCCACATGCCCTCAACATGGGGACAAGGGCTCTTCCCAACAACCCTGGGCTGTGGTTGTGGGGGTCTGTGGGCAGGGGGCTTATCGAAATCTGGAAGGGGGACCCCAGATCCTGACCCCCCCATGTAAATGAGTATGGGATAGGTAAGGGGCGGAGCCACCTAGTGACATCACCTGGTGGCATCGCCCCCTTGGGACATCACCAACCCAGCATTCACCGGTCAGTGATGTCACAAGGGGGCGTGGCCACCAGGTGACTTCACCTGGTGACTCCGCACCTTTTTTTGTATTGCTGGGTGTCGGCAATAGCTTGCAGTCCCAAAGTGCATTTAAATGTATTTTTTTTCTTTAGAAATGTAATTTTTGCTGCAGCATGTTCTTTAAATGCTGCAGATGCGCCACTTTACAGGCAGACTAAGGGAACTCCTCAGGCACTATATTCAATTTTTATTGTTTCACTTTAAGCATCAATAAAATCACAAAAGTGCACTTTTAAAAACTATTTTTTTTTTTTTTTTTATTTGCATTGATACTTTTCTCCCAGGACAGTACCCGGGCACCCATACCCTTTTTATGACCAATAACTTGCATATACTGTAAGCCTTTAAAATGGGGACTTATGATTTTTCAAGCTCGGGTACCATAGACTTCAATGGGGTTTGGTGTTCTGGTCCGAACTTTTTTGCGATGTTCGGCTGTTGTGGTGTGAACCAAACGGGGGTGTTCAGTCCATCTCTACCTTTGAGGATATATATACTGGGATATCTTTCTGACGCTTATTAGACCTGTAGAAATGGCTTGGATGAGCTACAAAACAACTTCAATATTACAGAACAAGTCCAGTTGAATTTGCCAAACTACTAAGTATACCATGAATGAGAACCTTCACTGACAGAGAGTTGGTCATGATAGGGGTTGGAGAGGATAAATGAGTTACAGTATGTTAGAATAAAGAACCAGGTAATTAGAAGTTACTGTGCTTGTTTTTTAATTCCAAGTAGATATCTCACTGCAAAAAGGGAGTTCAGGAAGAAGTGTCAACATATGAAGTGACTTTTTTGAAAGCTACCACTTCTTCTGAGTCTTTTTGCCTGTCTGTTAGCTAATGTTGAGTCATTGTTGATATTGAGATGATCAGTTAATGATGATGATGTTGAGTTAATGTTGAATTGTTGAGATGTTTAGATGTTGAGATAATGTTGACGTTGAGTTAGAACAATGCAGTAACTAAATCAGATCATTTGTATTTTAGTCGCTGCATACTTATTCCACCGCGGTTAATTATAAGGTTCAGGTTTGCTCTACCATGAGTTTTCTGTGAGTCCCCAGAAATTGCAAACTGTTAGATGAAAACTTTGCAGGTTCCCTGACAAAATTAAAGCAGTTGTAAAGGCTCAAGGTTTTTTACCTTCATGCAGCCTTACATAGTTACATAGTAGGTGAGGTTGAAAAAAGACACAAGTCCATCAAGTCCAACCTATGTGTGTGATTATGTGTCAGTATTACATTACATATCCCTGTATATTGCGGTCATAGTTTCTTGAAGCTATCAATGCTCCCCGCTGAGACCACCGCCTGTGGAAGGGAATTCCACATCCTTGCCGCTCTTACAGTAAAGAACCCTCTACGTAGTTTAAGGTTAAACCCCTTTTCTTCTAATTGTAATGAGTGGCCACGAGTCTTATTAAACTCTCTTCTGTGAAAAAGTTTTATCCCTATTGTGGGGTCACCAGTACAGTATTTGTAAATTGAAATCATATCCCCTCTCAAGCGTCTCTTCTCCAGAGAGAATAAGTTCAGTGCTCGAGCCTATGCATAAAGATAAAAAACCTCCTCTGTGCAGCATCCAGAGCCCCCCCCCCCCCAAATACTTACCTGAGCCCTATCTTCCTTCAGCGATGTGCACGAGAGCCTCGGCTCTCCCGAGACTCTCCCTCCTCATTGGCTGAGACAGCAGTGGGAGCCATGTGCTCCCGCTGCTGTCAATCACAGCCAATGAGCCAATGAGGAGTGAGAGGGGGCAGGCCGATCCACAGCTCTGTGTGTATGAATGGACATGCAGAGCCTTAGCTCATGAATGAGCCTGCTTGGGTGCCCCTATTGCAAGCTGCTTGCTCTGGGGGCACTCGGCAGGAGGAAGGGGCCAAGAGCGTCGGCGAGAGACCCGAGAAGAGGATGATTGGGGATGTCCTGTGCAAAACCAATGCACAGAGCAGGTAAGCATAACATATTTGTTATTTAAAAAAAAAAAATAAAGCCTTTAACCACTTAAGGACCAGCCTCGTTTTGGATTTTAGGTGTTTACATGTTTAAAACAGTTTTTTTTGGTAGAAAATTACTAAGAACCCCCAAACATTATATATGGTTTTTCTTCTAACACCCTAGAGAATAAAATGGCGGTCATTGCAATACTTTTTTTCGCACCGTATTTGCGCAGCGGTCTTAAAAGCGCACTTTTTTTGGAAAAAAATAAGACAACAGTAAAGTTAGCCCAATTTTTTTTATATTGTGAAATATAATGTTACGCCAAATAAATTGATACCCAACATGTCACGCTTGAAAATTGCGCCCGCTTGTGGAATGGCGTCAAACTTTTACCCTCAAAAATCTCCATAGGCGACGTTTAAAAAATCCTACAGGTTGCATATTTTGCGGTACAGAGGAGGTCTAGGGCTAGAATTATTGCTCTCGTTCTACTGGTCGTGGCGATACCTCACATGTGTGGTTTGACCACCGTTTTCATATGCGGGCACTACTCGCGTATGCGTTCGCTTCTGCGCGCTCGCTCGTCGGGACAGGGTTTTTTTTTTTTTTTTTATATCAAACAATGTTTTATTGATTAACTGGTGCATACATGTAATATTTGCTGTAATGCCGCGTACACACGGTCGGACTTTACGGCGGACTTTGCCCGGCGGATTTTTCGACGTACTTTCCGACGGACTTTGTGAATGAACGGACTTGCCTACACACAATCCACCAAAGTCCGTCGAATTCGTACGTGATGACGTACGACCGGACTAAAACAAGGAAGTTCATAGCCAGTAGCCAATAGCTGCCCTAGCGTGCCTTTTTGTCCGTCGAACTAGCATACAGACGAGCGGACTTTTCGACCGGACTCGATTTCAACGGATAAATTTTAAACAAGTTTAAAATCTAAGTCCGTCCAACTTTTGAGAAAACAAAGTCCGCTGGAGCCCACACACATCGAATTGTCCGACGAAATCCAGTCCGCCGGGCAAAGTCCGCCGTAAAGTCCGCTCGTGTGTACGCGGCATAACATACAAACTTGACAACATGTACATATATTGTACATACATATACGTCTATACGTATGCTGAATATTACATTATGTTCATTCTGCGAAAATATTCAGTATTCATACATAGAATTTTTAGTAACTATGCAATAAGATGTATCTTCGAGGAAACATTCCAAACTAAAATTGGTTGCATTATACACAGGTATCAGATTCTTGGAGCCAACGATCCCATATCTTATTGTACTTAGCAGGACAGCCTCTATTAATATATATACATTTCTTATATGGCAGGGTGTTATTCACTTCGACCTTCCATTCCACTAGTTTAGGAGACGTCTGTCTCATCCATTTTTTGGCTATAATCTTTCTTGCTGCAAAGAGTGTTTCATGGAGAAATGTTTTTGTGTATTTGTCAATTGTATCTGGAATTATACCTAAAACACACTGTTTTGGATCTAGTGCTAGGGGTGAGCCCATTGTATCATGGAGGAATGTCACAATTTGTTCCCACAGACCCTGAATCTTAGGACATGTCCATATCAGATGGAAAAAGGTGCCAGTCTCTTTCCCACACATCAGGCATGTGGTGGATTGTGTGCATTTATATCTTGCCACTCTGAGGGGTGTAAGATATGCCCTATGAAGAATACAAAGCTGCGACAGGCGATCTGATAATTTGGGGGACACCTCACTACAAGACTCCAGTGCCTTGCCCCACTCCTCATCCTCTATTGGTCCCACATCTCTTTCCCATCTTGGTTTAAGAGCATATGCTATTCTAGTAGACACAGGGGTTAAGAGCATGTTATAAAAAGCTGAAATCAATGTATGTGGGTCTGTGTTCTTAATTACTGCCATTAGAATATTAGGTGTAGGGCTTGTGAGGGAATCAGGAAACTGTGATTTCGCCGCATGGCGGACTTGTAGGAATCTAAAGAACATCTGATTCGGAATTGTGAATTCTGCTTTAAGTGAATCAAAAGTTTTTAGATGTCCGTCTTTTAATAAGTGGTGCAAATAAAATATTCCCTGTATGGACCATATAAATGTGTCTTGTATTTTGTTGAATTCAGGAAGATTCTTGTTGTGCCATACTGGCGTGTAATCATTGAACTGTGGGATTTCAAGTTTAGAGGTAGCCAAGTCCCAAATTTTCCTGTAGTGATATAACATAGAGAATCTATTGTCCCCTAATTCCAACCCTCCCGAGCCTGATGCTATAGCGTATATCGAGTCCTTGGTTTATTGTGCCCACCTTGGACATAGGAGCGTGAGAAACCTCTCGCTATCTGTTTTATCCAAATGAAAAAGTTGTGACAACTGTGATGCATTGTAATATAGGTTAAAGTCCGGGAGAGCTGTGCCACCGAGGTCAGTCTGATTTTTGAGAGTTTGCCATGCCAGTTTATGTCTTTTAGTGCCCCACACGAATGGCTTAAGGAGGGACTCTAGAGATTTAAAGTGCTTCAAGGGTAGGTAAACCAGAGAGTGCCATAGAACATAGAGAATTTTAGGGAGTAAGATCATTTTAATTAAATTTATGCGGCCCCAAGTCCCAAGTGGGAGTTTGGACCAAACCCGGATTTAGTTTTTAACCATGGAAATGAGAGGGTCTATGTTTAGGGATACGTAATCTGCAGGGGATCTGGATATACGGATCCCTAAATATTTGATAACATCAACTCTCTGAAGTGGTAGTCTAGCTTGGGATTCTGGGGGTGGGAAGCTATCAATTGGTAGAATTTGCGACTTATCCCAATTGATTTTCAATCCCGAAAATATTCCAAATTGTTCGATCGTATGGAGTGCGGTACATAGAGATGGGCCTGGGTCCGCCAAATACAATAGCGTATCGTCGGCACACATGCTGATTTTTTTCGATTAGAGAGCCCAGTCTTAGGCCTCCAATCTCTGGGTTCATTCGAATGGATATCGCCAGGGGTTCTGCCGCAAGGGCATACAATAATGGGGACAAGGGGCAGCCCTGTCTCGTACCCCTGCTGAGGTCAAACGTCCGGGATGACCATCCATTAGCCACCACCCTGGCCCTAGGTGCCTGGTAAAGTAATTGAACCCATTTGATAAATTTCGGACTGAAACCATAACCCTCCAGACATCTCCAGTGATACCTCCACTCCACCGAGTCGAAGGCTTTTGCTGTGTCTAAAGTTACCACAACTCCTGTGCCAACCTCCTTGTGTGTAGCCTGTAGGTTCATATAAAGTTTTCTGAGATTGAACGAGGTATTGCGACCAGGCATAAAACCTGCCTGCTCTGTATGTATTAGTGATAAAATAACCTGATTAAGCCTAATAGATAGCACTTTGGCGAGTATTTTAATATCAACCTGTAAAAGGGATATTGGGCGATAGGACTCCGGGTATCCTGGATCTTTTCCTGGTTTGGGGATGAGGACTATTATTGCCTCTGTCATAGATGGGGGTAAAGTCCCAGTCTCGAAAAGATGATTGTATAAGGTTAACAATTTAGGGGTTAATATTTTGCTGTATTGCGAATAAAACTCAGTTGGGAGTCCGTCTGATCCTGGGGATTTAGACCTGGCAAAACTGGCAATGGCAATTGTAATTTCTGTAGTGAGGGGTGCCTCTAATAGGTCTATCTGTTCCTCTGTTAGCTGTGGGAAAACCACCTTCTCAAGAAAGGTGGACATTGATTGTGTTTCAGTAGGAGCTGTCGTTTTATACAAGTCAGTAAAGAAATCCCTGAAGATAGATGTAACACTAGGTGGGTCTGTTATTTGTCGGGACAGAGGGTTTTTAAATTTTTTTTTTTTATTATTATTTATTTTACAATATTTTATTTATTTTTACACTGTTTAAAAAAAAAAATTGTGTCACTTATATTCCTATTACAAGGAATGTAAACATCCCTTGTAATAGAAAATCCCAATTGATTTTCAATCCCGAAAATATTCCAAATTGTTCGATCGTATGGAGTGCGGTACATAGAGATGGGCCTGGGTCCGCCAAATACAATAGCGTATCGTCGGCATACATGCTGATTTTTTCGATTAGAGAGCCCAGTCTTAGGCCTCCAATCTCCGGGTTCATTCGAATGGATATCGCCAGGGGTTCTGCCGCAAGGGCATACAATAATGGGGACAAGGGGCAGCCCTGTCTCGTACCCCTGCTGAGGTCAAACGTCTGTAACACTAGGTGGGTCTGTTATTTGTCGGGACAGGGGGTTTTTTAATTTTTTTTTATTATTTATTTTACAATATTTTATTTATTTTTACACTGTTTAAAAAAAAAAATTGTGTCACTTTTATTCCTATTACAAGGAATGTAAACATCCCTTGTAATAGAAAAAAGTATGACAGGACCTCTTAAATATGAGATCTGGGGTCAAAAAGACCGCAGATCTCATATTTACACTAAAATGCAATTAAAATTTTAAAAAAAGTCATTTAAAAAAATGACATTTGAAAAAATGTGCCTTTAAGAGGCGTGGACGGAAGTGACGTTTTGACGTTGCTTCCGTGCAGCAGTGTCATGGAGACGAGTGGGCGCCATCTTAGCCTCACTCGTCTCCAGACACAGGATGGAGACAGATGCGATCGCCTCCGCCGCTATCGACGGCTACGGTAAGCGGCGGAGGGCTCCGGATCACGACGGGAGTGGGGGGCCCTCTCCCGCCACCGATGAAAGTGATCTCGCGACAAATCCGCCGCAGGGACCACTTTTATCTGAAAGCCGGCAGCCGCACGAAAACGGGGATACCGGGGTTATGGCAGCTAGCTACTGCCATAACAACGATATCCCCGTTCAAAGTTTGGACGTACATCGTCGTGCGGCGGTCGGTAAGTGGTTAATATCACTTCAAGCAACAACCCATAATGCAGTGCATAACCTTCGCCCCTGGTCAGCTGCGTCCCAAAAGCCAGTCATTTGAAGCAATCAACCCGTAACAAACTGCATCATCTAAGTTGTTTTATTTTTATTTTATTATGCTTGCGGATAGGAGAAAGCAGAGGGGTCATTTCCTCAATTCAGTAAAGCTCCTCTACTATTTAATCAGTAGTCAGTGACTGGGGAGGAGTTCAATTCAAAGGTTTTGGAAGTTAGTGAATCGCAAAATTGCTGCCCAAAATTTTCACATGCTCACTGCCAGAAATAAGTAACATCCAGCCATGGGCAAAAGTTTTGAGAATGACACAAATATTTATTTTCACAAAGTCTGCTGCTTTTTAGATCTTTTTGTTCGATGTTACTATGGTAAACTGAAGTATAATTAAAAATCATTTCATAAGTGTCAAAGGCTTTTATTGACAAGTTTATGCAAAGAGTCAATATTTACAGTGTTGACCCTTCTTTTTCAAGACCTCTGCAATTCATCCTGCTATGGTGTCAATCAACTTCTGGGCCATATCCTGATTGATGGAAACCCATTCCATTCCGGGTTGTTCACCTGCCTCTTGAGGATTGATCACAGGTCCTCAGTGGGATTAAGCTCTGGGGAGTTTCCTGGCCATGAACCCAAAATTCCTATGTCTTGTTCCCCAAGCCACTTAGCTTTCACTTTTGCCTTATGGCAAGGTGCTCACTCATGCTGAAAAGGCATTGTTCTTCACCAAACTGTTCTTGGATGGTTGGGAGAAGTTGCTCTCTGAGGATGTTTTTGTACCAGTCTTTATTCATGGCTGTGTTCTTAGGCAAAATTGTGAGTGAGGGCACTCCCTTGGCTGAGAATCAATCCCACACATGAATGGTCTCAGGATGCTTTACTGTTGCCTGACACAGGACTGATGGTAGCACTCACCTTTTCTTCTCCGGGCAAGGTTTTTCCCGGCTGCCCCAAACAATCGGAAAGGAGATTCATCAAAGAAAATTACTTTACCACAGTCCTCAGCAGCCAATCCCTGTACCTAATGTTTTTCCTGGAGGGAAGTGGCTTCTTTGTTGCCCTTCTTGACACCAGACCACCCTCTAAAAGTCTTCGCCTCACTGTGTGTGCAGATGCACTCACACCTGCCTGCTGCCATTCATGAGCAAGCTCTGCACTGATGGCGCCTCAATCAGCAACTGAATCAACTGTAGGAGAAGGTCCTGGCACTTGCTGGACTTTCTTGGTTGCCCTGAAGCATTCTTCACAACAATTGAACCTCTTTCTGTGAAGTTCTTGATGATCCAAAAAATGGTTGATTTACAGTTGATGCAATCTTAGTAGCAGCAATATCCTTGCCTATGACTCCCTCTATGTCCAAAGCAATGATGACTGCACGTGTTTTCTTACAGATAACCATGGTTAACAGAGGAAGAACAATGATTTCAAGCATCACCCTCCTTTTAAATCTTCCAGTCTGTTATTCTCAATCAGTACTACAGAGTGATTTCCAGCCTTGTCCTCGTCAACACTGACACCTGTGTTAATGATAGAATCACTGACATAATGTCAGCTGGTCCTTTTGTGGCAGGGCTGAAATTCAATGGAAATGTTTTTTGGGATAAAGTTAATTTTCATGGCAAAGAGGGACTTTGCAATTACTTGCAATTCATCTGATCGCTCTTCATAACATTCTGGAATATATGCAAATTGCCATGATAAAAACTGAGGCAGCTGACTTTGTGAAAATGAATATTTGTGTCATTCTCAAAACTTTTGGCCAGGGCTTTACAGTGCATAGCCTTTGTCCCTGGTCATATAAGTCACAAAAGCCAATAATTTAAAGGGAGAAATACTGTTTTTTTTTGCAGTGGTACATGCCCCACATGACAGTGCCCATCTTCCTATGCCTTTTGTTTGGCAATAGCTTCCTCACTATCCCTACAAATGGCCAGAATTGAATAACAAGATTCTTCCCCATAGATTTTGATGTGGTTCACTCACTGCAAAGTTTGCAAACTTATAACAAGATTCACAACAATTTAGTGCTAGAGTGATATTTTCTAAAGGTCACCAAACTTGTCACTGGGCACATTGGCTCCCGTTTAACTGCACTCCACAAAACAGGGACTCCCCTCAGGAATTTGCTAAGGACTCAGAATTGAGAATCCACATACTGTACATATTGTACAATCCAATGACACCGCCAAACAAATGTCCAAGAGTCCAAGGTAATTTATTGATAAAATTAATTTAGAGCAGCGTAGCACCCTCTAGTTTGCTAGATAGTGTAAATAGTTTTGACTCATCAGGCAGCACCTCCGGTACCTCCCCCTACTTGCTGAAACCCTAGAGAAGCTTCCAGAAAAATGGGAGAGAGGTTAGGAGGAGCTGCCTGGGGTCTTGAGGAGGGCCCCAGTCAGTCCCCGGCAAATGGGCTGGTGGGGCCACCTCTTAAATACTCAGAGTCAGGCCAACAGGGGCAGTGTGGAGTTTGGGTGGAAGCTGGAGTTGGTGTACTGAGGAGGCTGTCGGAGGCCCTTGAGGGTAGCCCCCTAGTCTGGGGGGGGTTGACCTTGGGTCTGGGGCTCAAGTGCTGAAGGGATCCTCTCAAGACACATGGAAGAGTCCTGTCCAGAGGCATGGGAACAAGAGTGAGGACAGCAAGAGCCAGCTAGCACGTCTGGGAGATCTCCAGGAAAAAGACAGCTGGTTGGCTGGTAAGTGTGACAGTCTGGGAGAACTGTGGGAAGTAGCCAGGAGGGCTAGTGAAAGGGGCAGCTGCAGCCAGGTGGGCTGGCAGTGCCTGAATATTTGGTGTTGAGATCAGTAGCCACAGGAATGTAGCTGGACACTGGACTTTTCTCTACACACCAAAGGGGCCCTCGGTCCCTGCCTGTAAAGGGCTTTTGCTTGATCTGGCTGAGTGCCTTGCCAGAGCCACCAAAAAGTGTTCCAGCTGGGTCTGTGTTGTTTCTGCAAGCAAGTAATGTGCTGGAGGAAGAGGAGTGTATACAGATAGTGTATATAGTTGAAGTGTCCCTGAAGTTTTCCAGTCAAGTGGACATCCCATAATCAGGAAGGTATTTTTTTAATTATTATTAGGCTCGGATGCTGCTATCAGTATGGCCATCTAGGGCTCAGATCGAGGCTTGTGTGTTCGGGTGACATGTGTAAACACGTATCCGGAACAAGGCTTGGTTTTCTGTATAGAATATATAATGTGGTGACTCAGCGCGCCGCCCGTGCCCCTGGACGATGTCATCTTATGACAAAACGCGTAGGGAGGAGCGTTGCCCTGACGTCACTGAACACTTGCATACCCTAGAGGATGGGTTGTCTCTGTGTGCCGGCGGGCACACAGGATATTAAAGGCGATTATTCAGCGATAAGGGCAATACTTTGTTTTGATAAAAGTTTTGTTGAGATTTTACACTATGTGGAGCCTTTTGTTCCTTTGAGATTACATCCCAGCCTACACAGTACCAAAGAGTGATGCGGTACGGAGATCATCTGGACCCGGTGTAAAGGCCTCGGCTGGGCTATAGCCACAAACGTTATTGATCTCTTGTAATAAGGAATCATTAGGAGCCGGTAAGCAGGCCCTACAGCTATTGGTGGAGGCACTGATTGTTATCACTTCGGAGGTGCTTGGTGAAGACTGTTTTCAGGATCCACTTTCACAGCATTTATGGACTGTTTTCAATAATTTTCATTGAAGCATTATACATGCAATTATTAATTCACCAATTTTGTTGATGTTCTTAGCACAACCTGTTGATTTTTGCAATTAAATAAAAATATCTCATAGTTTGTAGACACTATAACTTTTACTCAAGCCGATCGATATACGCTTATTGGGATTTTTTTTACCAAAAATATGTATCAGAATACATATTGGCCTCAATTTATGAAGAAATTCTATTTTTTTTATTGGATTTGTTTTATAGCAGAAAGTAAAAAATATTGGGTGTTTTTTCAAATATTTTTTTTGTTTTGTTTTGTTTATAGTGCAACAAAAAAAATGCAAAGGTGATCAAATACTAGCAAAAGAAAGCTCTATTTGTGGGGAAAAAAAATTACATAAATTTTGGTACAGCGTTAGATTTATGCGCAATTTTCAGTTAGAGCAACGCAGTGCCGTATCGCACAAAATGGCCTGGTCATAAAGGGGGGTAAATCTTCCGGAGGCCAAGTGGTTAACCATTTGTGTGACTGTGCGTGTGCTGCCAAAGTAGAATTCACCCTGCTGGAAGTCCCGGAAGAGTTGTGCTTCTAGTCTCTGCAAAGAGGGAGGATATGTGCCTTTGAAGAGAGTAGGCAAAATAGAGAGAGTCTTCTGAATATGGTGTGCACCAAATTCTGGAATATCCCAAAGCACCCCTACACCCCATCCAAGTTCAACAAGCATTAAACCTTATAAAGATACTCCTTGCTTGGTCATTGTGTTGCAAGACTATGGGAGCTGCTGTGTGCCTGGCTGTAGTGCACTCACCGGGGACAAAGCTGCAGGGCCAGTTTTTACTCTACTCATCCTTAAAGTGGTTTTAGAGGCTGAAGGTTTTCTTATCTTCATGTATTGTATGCATGAAGGTAAAAAAAAAACTTCTGTGTGCAGTGCCCCCCCCCCCCCCGCCAATCCTTATCTGAGCCCCCCGGCCCCCCCACCAATACAGTGATGTTCACAATAGCCTTGGCTGGATGGAGACTCTCCCTCCTTATTGACTGAGACAGCAGCGGTAGCCCATTGGTTCCCACTGCTGTCAATTATAGCCAGTGAGCCAATGAGGAGAGAGTGGGGGGGAGCTGCGGCTTTCTCTGGGGGCACTGCTCGAGGGGGAGGAGCCAGAAGCATCAGCGAGGAACCCAGAAAAGAAGAGGCTTGGAGCTGCTGTGTGCAAAACCACTGCACGGAGCAAGTAATTATAACATGTTTGTCATTTTAGAAAAAAAACAAACAAACAAACACAGCTTTAGTATTACTTTAACAGGGTGCTACAATAGTTTCCTTTTCCTTCTAAAAAAAGCTAAAAGCAATTTCCCATTTTTAACTAGTACCCAAGTGCGGGAGTTTTTACATTTATATTTGTGAGCATTATAAGTAGCTTTTTTTATATACTAGTTTGATAGTTGCGCTGAACTCTCCAGGCAAATAAAATTCATTCCCAGCCCGTAGTTGCGGGAATCTCTATCAGTCTGACATAGATCTGAATTAAATTTCCCTACCTAAGTTAGTTTTAGATTTAGCTCTAGTAACACTGTTTTTATTGTAATATAATTCACAGATATTGCTCAATAATATAACGAGAATCAATCTATAAACCTCTTTGGTGCAGTTAACACGTTCCATATTTGAATAATTTTGTTGGCTGCTGGTCTGCGGCTTAGCGCTCTCCACAAAGGGGAAGGGAAATCCGTTAAATTACACAAGTCTGATTCGAACCTCATTTACCTTTTTTCGATTTAAAAGGCAGTTTTAGCCAAAAAGATAACTGCACCATTGAAATCCAATTATTTGGAAGGACTTACTTTCAAAAAGATTTGTAACATACGCATGCTAACGCATTTTTCCTGTATTAACATGCATTGCATTAAGGAAACCATTCAAAGGAGGGCCCATTCAGACCTTGGTATCCTGCTGCATTGCAAGTGATTGTAAAGCCTCAAGGTTTTTCACCAAATGCATTCTATGCATCAAGGTGAAAAACCTTCTGTGCTGCAGCTCCCCCCCCCAGACCCCCCCACCCCTCCTTTTTCTTACCTGAGCCCGATTTGATCCAGCAATGTGTATGAGCGCAGCGGCTCCAGCCGCTGTCTCTCTCCTCATTGTACAGATTTATAGCAGCAGGAGCCATTGGCTCCTGCTTTAAAAAGCAATCTGTGGTGGTTCTCCTTTTCAGAGGTGGTTTAGAGCTGGTCACAGACGTTCAGGATGCAATACTGGCATCTAATAAATGCCAATTTTTTTTTCAATCCCAATGAGGATTTTACATTTACTGTACAGGTACCACAGCACAACGCCATAGATGAATTCACAACATGGTTAACTTCAATGGGCAGCCAGTGCCGCCAGTTAAAGTGGTTGTAAACCTCAGACATGAAATAAAAATAAAGCATACCCCTCTATAGTGTGTACTTGTCTCAATTAAGAGCACTAAGTGTCATTTCTGTCTGATTTATTCCTCTGCTTAAATCACTTCTGACAAGTTTTCCTGACACCAAGAGAAAAAAGGTGACAGGGGAGGATATCCAGCAAACAACCTGTGATTGACAGCCTCAACTCTGTTCCTGTGTGAAGGGGGTGTGTCCCGTCCCTCCAATCAGCTATCAGAGCTCTCCTCACTGAACTCTGCAGAGAGAAATTTCAGCTCTCCGCCCCCGTTTAACTGACAGCTCAGACAAGCTTTATAAATTCTTGGCTTTGAACGGATGTCGAGAAGAGAAGGCTGCAGATAAATATGTACAACATATGTTGAAGGATTTGTTTCACTTCACAGGGTATATGTAAGGGTTTGCAAACTTGACATGCCAAGTTAATTTTGCGGCTTTGCGAAATGGAGCATCGCAAGTGTAGAAATGTAAAGAGAGCCGAGTGTCCGCCATGTCTGCTTATTGGTCGGTCAGAGGGGTTGGGGGGAGGTAATAAACATGAAGATCAACTGCCAATGTGAACTTAGCCTTAGCTGGACTGAATGGTATAACTTTAATTGCATCCAGTTTGCACCAAAGTAAGTATGCATATTTCATATCTAAGGGACTGCTGTCGAAGCTTAAGGTCATTGTAGTAGTCAGCACTATTACAGTGATTACTGCAATCTTCCATGTCCTGTGCTGAGAGGCTGCCCGCTGCATACTGACCACAGGGGGCTTGTTTGCTCTGTACTCCCACCATTCACAGAACACCTTGCATTTTTTCTATGATTACAAGATAAGTTCTCTCATTGGACAAGGTGGAGAGGCAGTGGTATTGCTATGGGGGTGTGGCCCCCACCTGGGTGACACTCGCAGAGGGGTGACATCATCCAGAGGGCGGCATCTAGGCAAGGGTCTTGGGTCCCAGAGGTATGGCTTTCTTCAGCCGGAACATGCCAGTGCCACGCTAGCCCTGTGAGACTCCTCAGTCTTACTCTCACTGCTGCCACTGCTGCCTCCTGTCACTAATACAGAAGTACCCTGCCAGGAGATTGACAGTCTGAGGAACCAACTCTATGGGTGGCGCAGCTACAGGTGCATGGGGGGGGGGGGGGCGGGGAGGTTGTCCAATGACATGATCGCTCATTGAGCATTGGTGTCTGTCGGGGCCCCCGGGCCCGGGTCTATACTGGTGGAGGGGGGTCTATACTGATGGAGGGGGGTTCTGTACTGAGGGGGGTCCATACTGAGGGAGGGGGGTCTGTACTTAGTGGAGGTATAGTCTGTACTGAGGAAGGGGGGTCTATATTGAGGGGGGACTATACTTGGTGGATGAGGAGGTCTGTACTGAGGGAGGGGGTCTATACTTAGTGGAGGGGGTCTGTACTGAGGGAGGACTATAATTGGTGGAGGGGGTTCTGTCCTGACAGAGTGGGTCTATACTTATTGGAGAGGGGGTCTATACTAAGGGAGGGGGGTCTGTAATGAGGGTGGACTATGCATAGGGAAGGGGGGTCTGTATTGAGGGGGGTCTATACTTACTGGAGGGGGCTCTGTACTGAAGGAGGGGGGTCTGTACTGAGGGAGGGGGTCTTTACTTACTGTAGAGGGGTCTGTACTGAGGGAGGGGGGTCTGTACTGATGGAGGGGAGTCAATACTTAGTGTAGAGTGGGGTCTATAGTTGGTGAAGGATGGGTGACTCCATGTTTTACCTCACCGGGTGACACCAACCTGAATGACATCACCTTGCAGAGGCGGGGTGGTGACATCAAAATCTGACAAAGGGGGTCTATACTTATTGGAGAGGGGGTCTATACTAAGGGAGGGGGGTTTGTAATGAGGGTGGACTATGCTTAGGAAAGGGGGGCCTGTACTGAGAGGGGTCTATACTTACTGGAGGGGGCTCTGTACTGAAGGAGTGGGGTCTGTACTGAGGGAGGGGGTCTTTACTTACTGTAGAGGAGGGGGTCTGTACTGAGGGAGGGGGGTCTGTACTGATGGAGGGGAGTCAATACTTAGTGTAGAGTGGGGTCTATAGTTGGTGAAGGATGGGTGACTCCATGTTTTACCGCACCGGGTGACACCAACCTTAATGACGTCACCTTGCAGAGGCGGGGTGGTAACATCAAAATCCCAACCATGTCCATAGGGGGGGTCAAAGAATTCCTTGTATTAACTGAAAAAATACAAGGCATTTTGTGAATGGCGGTGGTGCTGAGCGAGAACCCCCTTTGGTCAGTTTGTGGTGGGGCAGCTGCTCGACACAGGGCAAGATCGAGGCGACCACTGTATGTAGTACTACTATTGTGATTGTTATGAGATGCATACTTACATTTTACAAAGCTGGACCAATGTAATTAAAAACATAAGGGCAAATAGAGAAGGTGCATCTCCTCAGCAGGGACAAAGACAGTAGCAAGACAACCAAAACTGCTACTACTACTACTACTACTAGTAAGGCTAATAATAAAATAGCTTGGGTATTGATAAACTTTAAATCTCATCTTGTAAAGCACTAAACAATTGAAGGAGAAGGAAATGTTACTAATTTCTTTGGAGTTGTTCTTTAAAGTCTGACCCAATTCCTTTGTATTCCCCATGAATGTCTATAGTACTCAGTTTGTGTGCTGTAAGTTCTTTAAATATGCAGTTTCTGCAGTTCTGTTTGGTATGGCTTGGCGCTCGGCTTTGTTCTTTCTTGGTCTTGGTCCCAAAAGAGCTTGAAGATACACAATAAATAATAAGCAAAGAGGAACTCGTCAGACTCCCCGGCCGGCTGTTGTTCACAACAGACAAGTCTGAAGATGTATCTTGGCATCCAAGCGTAGCCACTCCTCTTGGCAGCTGGCAGATCCCCGTGGTCGTTCACAAGCCGGCTTTTTTAATTTGAGCGGTGGTAACCAGTAGATCAGCTCGGAGTCCAAGTTTAAATCCATAGCTGGTATTTATGACTTCTCTCTTCATTCATTATACAGTCCTAGCAGAGCGCTACAATTCCCAATCATAGACGTCTGTCATTAAAGCGGCCCTTGCAGTAAAATGTATAGTGTGCTTACACTGCCTGGGCCCCTTTCACAAATCACTTACTATTAGTAGTTGTAAAATGTACCTATAAAGAAAAAAGTTAGATTTAAACCTTACTTTACTCCTATCTTCCACCCACGGCACCTAGGCGAGGATCACGTCACACTTCTTCCTGTTACATCCTGGTGAGCACAGAGGAGCCAAAACCTCACAGGTAGACCACCCTGCAATGAAATGAAGTGTCTTCTAAAAAAATTGGTGCCTACTCTAGATTTTCCAGAATCTTCCTCAAAGGATGGTGATGTTGTGCCCATTAATGCAGAAGACAGATACATTTTATGCCTACTAACAATAGAGGGATTGTAAAGGGGTAGGGGGGCTGGGCAATTTAAAGCCTAAGTGCAGCCAAAATCACACAAATCAACACAGGGGACTTAACTTACAGCCAGTAGGATGTGTCACTTGTGCTGATTCCTCTTCGGTTAGTAAAAATCTTCCTTTGTCCTGCTCACACCCACCCCAGCGCTGTAATCTTCCAATGCGGCAAGGGTTAATACAACTAATGGGCTGTCGCAGGCTCTCATCAAGGGCCCTCTAGGGGCGCATCATCACACAGCCTTGGCTCACAGGAAAATTCTCTAGAGAAAAACACTTATGCCACGTACACATGGCCGGTTTTGCCGTCGGAATAAACTCCGAAGGTTTCTTCGACGGAACTCCGACGGAATTCCGCTAAAGTGGTCTTGCATACACACGGTCACACCAAAGTCCGACTGTCCAGAATGAGGTGACGTACAACATGTACGACGAGACTAGAAAAAGGAAGTTTAATAGCCAGTAGCCAATAGCTTCCGTCTTGTACTTGCTTCAGAGCATGCGTCATTTTTGGTCCATCGGAACAGCATACAGGCGACCGGTTTTCCCGATAGGAATTGGTTCCGTCGGAAATATTTAGAACATGTTCCATTTCTATGTCCGTCAGAATTTTCTAAAAAAAAAGTCCGATGAGGCATACACACGATCGGAATAGACGACGAAAAGCTTCTGTTGGACTTTTTCTGTCGGACATTCCGCTCGTGTGTCTACGCGGCTTTACATGTCATATCTGAACACTGTTACTGGTGGTATTAAGGACTATCTGCTGCCAATGTTGGCATTGCAAATTGTGGATGGACCCTGTTCCTCACATGACTTAATGGAAAAAACCAGGATGTAAGGTATCCATCCTTGATTTTTAAAAGGGTGGGTTTTAAATGGAGTGTGTGTGGGGGGGGGGGGGGGGGGGGGCTGAAGCTGGGCTTTATGTCATGCCCCATCTTAACACTAAGCTCTGCTTCAACATTTAACAGGGAAAGAAGGCCCCTGATTATCAAATTACTTTCTAATAAACATCTGTACTAGGGTTGGTTCACACCCTTTGTGGTGCAGGAAACACACACACAGACGTGCTGCCCAGACATTCACAGCACCCAGTATGCATCTAGCAAATGCGGGTGCATTCCCAGCCACCAAAATGCATGGTACTAAAGTACCATGAAGGTAGGTACCAAAAGGTTTACCCCCCTTCATGACAGGCCATTTTTTGCAATTCCACACTGTGTTACTTTAACTGACAATTGCGCAGTCGTGCGACGCTGTACCCAAATTAAAATGTCCTTTTTTCATCCACAAATAGAGATTTCTTTGGGGTTTTTTTTTTTTTTTTTTTTGCACTATAAACAAAAAAAGACCGACAATTTTGAAGGAAAAAAAACAAACATATTTTTTACTTTCTGCTATAAAACATATACAAATAAAAAATTGTCAAAAAAAAAAAAAATGTCTTCATTAATTTAGGCCAATATGTATTCTGCTACATATTTTTTGGTAAAAAAATCCCAATAAGCGTATAAAATCCCAATATTGCGCAAAAGTTATAGCATCTACAAAATATGGGATATTTTTATGGAATTTTTATTTATTTATTTATTTTTTACTAGTAATGGCAGTGATCAGCAACTTATTGAGAGACTGTGACATTGCGGCAAACACATTGGTCACAGTGGCACTTTGATACTTTTTTGGGGACCAGTGACATCAATACAGTGATCAGTGCTAAAAAAAATGCACTGCCACTGTACTAATCAGGGGAAATCGAAGGGTTAAATGTGTTCCCTGGGAGTGCTTGCTAACTGTGAGGGAGATGATTGTACTGTGGGAAGACAGAGATCCGTGTTCCTGCTTAGCAGAAACATAGGATCTCTGTCTTAACTACTAACAGAATGGCAATCTCCCTTGTTCTGCCTCTGTCGGGAATGATCGGCGGGTCCGACAGGCATTGGGTCCTTCCGACCCACTGATGGGAGTGGGTCACCAGTGGTGTGCCTTCGTGCCGCAGACCCAGAAGGGCCGAATCACTTACCTCAGTGGTGGCAATCTATAATCAGCTTCTAGGGAAGCCACCTGCTGTCGGGTTGGAGTTGGACCGCGTTCACCAAGTGCAAGGCCCTTGAGCACCCTCATCATCCTCAATGGTCTCTGCCTCTCCTGCTTTGCAAAGTGATGTCCTCTGCAGGGTCCATTTTCACACTATTAAGGAGTAGATCCTGCATCAAGCTTGGTCTAAAGGTCCCATTTACTTTAATGGAGCCCTTATCCGAGTATATTCAGATGTCTCCAGGCAAACCCAGGCCATGAGTGGGATGCTTAGACCACTCCTGGAGGTCATTTTTGAGGCTGAGGCACATTGCAGCGGGCCAGACCAAATGAGCCCCATTTTATTGAGACTCCCTAGGTCTGTTGGACATTTATGATGTAGCCATTGTTATTTGGTTTTCCCGAACTTGCCATTGGGTTGTTGGTTTGTTTCTTTTTATGCCGACCCTCCCGGGTCTCCATTTTTTCTCTCCCCCCCCCCCATTTTTTTCTTTCTTTTTTTTCTTGTCCCTGCTACTTCAGGCTACACTAGTATTTTGTGTTAGCCCCGGAGAGTGTGTGTTTTTTTTTACACCTCTACCTCAGTATAATGGCTGTTGGAATGGGGAATTTGTTGTTGCCAGTACTATATGTACTTTGTCCCATGGGGGACAAAAGAGTGAAAAAAATATTAATGCTAGTTCTTCTTTAAGTCTGTCCACTGAAATTAAAGGACTGCCAATGCCCCCAAAAGTGCTGAAAATTGGACATGATCCTTTTCTCTAAGGCAATACATCGCAATGCAGTACTGAGCCTTGCAGTGTGCTATGCCATAGGTGTGTTGCCTTAGTGTATTGGGGTGCCATTTCATATGAATCTCATCTAAACACAGTAACACATATTGCATGCATTACCCTCCCATTATGGTAACATGCATGATATTGTGCATGTTAACACAACAAGTTAGTGTAAATGAGACAATGAAATAAAGAGAACCACCCTAAATTAACCCTCCCTCCCCATAAAATCAATCCAGTCCAATTGCTATTTGTGCTGATATTTCACCAAAGCCCCCCAACAGGGCTCCTACATTTTTTTTTTAAATAATTAAAAAAAAGAAAAAAAATGACACAAAAAAATTAATAAAAAATAAAAAACGACTGACACTGTCCACAGCCCTACTGACACGAAGATCTGCCCTACTGACACCATCCACTGCCCTAACAACACTGTCCATATTTTTATACATTTGAAAATGTTTTTTACATTTATTTATAAGAGTGTGTGTGTACAGTCTATATAAATATATCTCTCTATATACATATACTTTATATACACACACATACACTGTATATATATATATATATATATATATATATATATATATATATATATATATATATATATACACACATACACACACACGTGTGTTTGAGTTTTGGGGTGCACACCCTAATGCAATAGGCTGCCCACCACACCTATGACTATATTGTACTGTGAACATTTTTTAAGCTTTATCTTCCCTTAGTCCTTTCATTCCTTCTAACTACACACTTCATAGTGATTTTTTTAGCACACTATACTTTTATCTGAAGCAAGGCTTAGATTTTACTGCTAAAAGAGATTTTCCAGTGGCACCTCACAAACATCAAATATTTTTACTATTTACATCTGGAAGGCGGAAAGCCACGTCTCCTGTGCTGCCAAAGTGTGAAACTTCTTTGCGCCGCAGCTCAGTGAGCGTACAGAAGGAAGCACAGATGCTTATATCTGGTTTACAAGCCTCCAGCTGGCGCAGCGATCGCACAGCTGGGACATGCAGTCTTTTATCCCCAGGATATAGGAACTGGTGCTGATTCATCTGGATACAAAAAGCTGCTCATTTAATCATTAAAAACGATTACAGGTCAGATGTGAAATTACAGAAAATTGGATTTTTGCACAGTGAAGTTACTTTTCTCTCCCTTAACACATGGGAAGGGAAAGGAGGGAACCTCGGATTACCTGAACTGCTAACTACACTGTAGAAAACTAAGCACTTGGCACTTGGGGGAATTAAAATGGAACTTCAGGCAGTGGGGACATTCTACACACTTTCTGTAGGTCCCTCAATAAGCATTCGAGGTGACATATACTCAGTATGGAGAAAGCAAAAGAAAAGAAGGGACTGAGAGGGAAAGTGAAATGAGAGAGAGGAGAGGAGGGGGAGGAAGAGAAGAGCTAAGTAGAAGGCAGGAGAGTGAGCGAGGAGGCTAGATCAAAGTGGTGGTCAAAATAGAAGAGAAAAGAAAATGAGTGAGAAGACATTATAAAGTGGAGATAAGAGAAAATGCTAGGTCAAGGGAGTGGAGAGGAGAAGTCCTAGGAAAAAAGACTAGTAGAGACAAATGAGAAGACATGGGACATAGGAGAAGAATAGAGGTAAGGAGAGGAGGGCAGGGGTCATATGGGTGTCAATAGAAAAGAATAATAAGTGAAGAGATGAGGAGAGGGGAGAGAATCTCAGATGAGGGTAGGAGAGAGGATAGGAGAGGGGAGGTAAGTGGATAGAAAAGAATGAGAGAGGAGAGGAAAGGGGAGGGAAGGAGGAAGAGGGAAGAAGAGAAGGAGGGAAGAAGAGAAGAGGAAAGGGGGGGAAGCGAAAAGGGGATGAAAGAGGAAAGGTAAGGAAAGAGGAGAAAAGGGTGAGGAAAGAGGAAAGGGGAGGAAAGGGAAGGAAAGAGGAAAGTGAAGGAAAGAGGAAAGGGAAGGGAAGAGGAAAAGGGATTAAAGAGGAAAGGGGAGGAAAGAAGAGGAAAGAGGATGAAAGGAGAGGAAAGTGGAAAGATAAAAGAGGAGGAAAGAGGAAATGGGAAAGGGGAGGAAAGAGGAGGAAAGGGGAGGAAAGTCAAAGAAAAGAAAGGGGAGGAAAGTGGAAAAAGGAAAGGGGAGAAAAGTGGAAAGGGGAAAGAGGAAAGTGAGGAAAGAGGAGGAGAGGGAAAACAGGGAAGGAGAGGAAAGTGAAAAAAGGAAAGAGGAAAGTGGAGGGAATTAGAAAAGAGAGGAAGAGGAAAGGGGAGGAAAGTGGAAAGAGGAAAGGGGGAAAAGGAAAAGAGAGGAAAGAGGAAAGAAGAGGAAATAGGAGAGGAGAGAGTGAAAGGAGATAAAGAGAGGAGAGAAGACGAGAGGTAAGAAGAGGAGAGCAGGGATCAAAGGAGTATAATATATTAGTAGAAGAGAAGGGAATAAATGGAGAGGAGATGTTGGGAGGGGGGAGGAGTGCAGATGAGGATAGGAGAGAGGCGAAAAGAGTAAATTTGAAAAAAGGAGAGAGAAGGAGATGCAGGGGGATGAGGAGACAAACACAAAGAGGGGAGGGGATAGTAGGGGTGAGGAGGAGACAGAATAGGAGGAGACAGTAGGGGTGAGAGAAGGGAACAGAAATAAAAAAGAGAGAAAAGGTGAGGGGAGAAGAGGGGAAAGAAAAGCAGGAAAAGGGAAGGGAGAGGGAAAGAAATGTGCCTGCAATGTATAAAACTAAGTGATTAGAAACTGAGCTAGAGGTGAATAAACCAGTAAAATTTATTGTTTTTAATAACATTTTAGGAACATGAAATCCAATGCTTATCCTAACAGTTTTTATCATGGTTTAAACATCCTGATATCCCATTCAGTGTGTGATTTATACATGTCATGTAGGACTCTTCTGTCTATCTGGGAGAAGTATGTCAGTGCTGAACCTTGCAAATTTTCCACTACTTGTCAGTTGTACAATGCAGCATTTCCTTGAAACTGTATTTCTCTTTCATTTAGCGTTACTGTAGCATGTACCGTCTTGTCTCCCTCAGAGAGGAATTAATGTCAGCTTCCTTGTTTTCCTCTGAGCGACAAGTCCACCCCCACACTAGTGCTTGGCATCAGGTAGACAAGCATAGAATAGGAAAACATATCAAAGCCATGAAATCAGGGATGCAAAAGTTCTGTACCATAAACAGCGTTTTTATTTTGGGTGAATGTCTGACTAATAAATCATCATAAGATTACTGTGGCTCAACTTGCATTATACTCTTTCGGTGCACCAGGTCCCCCATCAGCCACAAGAATCCATTGATCTACATCCCTCTGAATGTGTCAGTGGCCCCAGAGATGATATAGACCTACAGGTAAAATGGCAGCTGCTCTGCTGCTCCAGCCAACCTTTATAGAATCAGATAGAAGTTCTGCAGACTTTTCTTACTTGTATGCAATTTCAGAGATATGTGAGGTAAAGGGTATCTAAACTCAAAAACAAACATTTCACATATCACACCTTACTGGTCCTTAGATGTGGTGGCTGCATTTGTTTTCTTTTTTTAGACTCTTTACTTTACATTAACCTGGTGGTTCTGTCAATAACATGCTTCCTGTTCTAAGGTGAGAAGACCCACTCACTGTAATTTATCTATGGGGAAGAAGTGTTGACACCCTGGGACAGGAAGTGTGTTAGGACTACAGAACGTTTTCAAAAATGCAATAGCCTATTAAAAGATACATTAACAAAATCAGCTTTTGCTGCAATATGTACCTCCAATCAAGGGTCCAACACTAGATGTCCTCAGTCTGATGGCCAGCATCATTCAATCAACCTCTGAGGCCAGGTTATCCTGTACCTGACTGCAGCCTATGTTTGGAGAGGAGACAGCAGCATACAGATGCATACACTGATGAATTCCTGGCGCTGCTTCTTCCTGCTGCACAGAGACTGCCAGATACCAGGTCACAATCAGTATGTATACTGCTTGTATTTAGGAAATGCATTTAATGGTGTAATCATGTGTACAGAGCTGCTTTAAGTTGGGTCTTTTATATCTGCCTGGAGTTCAGCTTTAAAAAGACCAAATAAGGAAATGTCAGAGTTTGTGTTAACATACATTTTAAAGTTTAAGAAGAGCCAAAACATGTTTTTCCGAATCATCAAGTATAAATAAAGGAAAAAAAGACTGAAAAAGAAAACTAACGCAGCCACCACTTCTGGATTGCTACACTGCAATATATATTATTTTTTGCTCTTGGATTTTGATGCACATTATTCTTCTTAGGATGGAACAGCTCTTAAAGTGCTGAATGCACTTGGCAAATATACGTTTTTTTTTTTTGCTCCACCACAGAGAGTGACAAGCTTTGGACCTGCAGTTAATAGAATTATTCAGTTGTGCCTTTATATTCCATTATGACATGCTACAACTTGTAACTTCACAATCATGATGTTCTTACTCTTTTTCAACATAGCATCCACTAGACTAGTATTCAGCATCTTGGATGGCAGTAGACCTGTATTCAGCACCATAGACAGCAGCAAACCTGCATTCTTCATCACTGACAGCAGCAGACCTGCATTCATCAGCATGGTCAGCATTAGACCTGCATTCATCAGCATGGACAGGTGTAGACCTGCATTCAGCACCGTGGACAGCAGTGGTCCTGTATTCAAACTGTACCAAATCATCTAGGTCTTATTATGTAATATTTAAAATTTACAGTATACTTCTAATGCCCCGTACACATGATCGGACTCTCCGACAACAAAAACGTGGATTTTTGTCCGAAGGTTGTTGGCTCAAACTTGTCTTGCATACACACGGTCACACAAATGTAGGCCAACAATTCCGAATGTGAGAACACGGTGACGTACAACACGTACGACGAGCCAATAAAAATAAACTTCTATAGTCATATGATATCTCCATTACGAATGCTAGTTTTACAAGACCAGTGCTTCCGGCTCGTACTTGATTCCAAGCATGAGTGAACTTTTGTGCGTCGGACGTGTACACATGATCGGACTTTACGACAACAAAGTTTTGTTGGCAGAAAATTTAAGAACCTGCCATCAAACATTTGTGAGCGTAAAATCCGACAGAAAATGTCCGATGGAGCATACGCATGGTCGGACTTTCCGACAACAAGCTCACATCGAACATTTCCCGTTGGAAAATCCGACCGTGTGTACGCGGCATAAGAGTGAGAGTCACCAGTAAAGTTACAATTCCATAAACTAAGGATAAAAAACCTGGTTCAGATTCAACCTCCTCCATCTATCCCTAACATTATATAAAGAATATTGTATGGAAAGTATACCATACTCCAAAAGTTAGTACTCTACTTGGTCCATGCACATTTTGTGCATGTAATTATATTAAATAAAACTATTTTATTTAATATAACTACAATTAAAATCAAGACATAGACAATAATGTAGCTAAAAACACTAACACAATCCCCTGTCTAATATTCAATAACTTCATTTAGAGCTGCAATGCTTTTAATAGTTGTTATTTGTATATTCACATATTCTATTGTTCTTTTCAGTGTCTAATTCTCCTTTACGCCTATTTTGCTCTCCTGAAGAAGTGGGGAACCCGCAAAACATGCTGAGAGTTTGATCTTTAATGCTCTTATGGTGACTGGAGATATTTATCATTCTCAGTGGGACCCCAACAGAGGTGGTATGACCACTTAGAATGAAACTAACATGCAATACCAATTGTTTTTAAAATTGTATGTCAATTGTATGTAAAATAAACGTTACTGATTTTTAACAATGTTGTTGTAATGTCTTGTGATGGTCTGGAGAAAATCCTACTTGCCCCACCCCCTTTCTTCTACACTTTGGATATGGTGTTGAATACTCCCCTGCCATTTTGTTGCTCTTTATGTCACACATCATTTTATTGATCTACAACTCTTCAGGATTGGAAGGACTTTAATATTTGTATATTGATGGATCTCAGTCCCTTGATGAGTGGAGTACTAACTTATGTAATATACTTTACATACAATTTGTTTTATACAATTTTGTTTTTAGAATTTAGGCATACAGGTTGAGTCTGAACCAGGCTGAACCAGGCTTTTTAACCTTAGTTTATAGACTTGTATTCAGCACCATGGCCAGCAGTAGACATGCACTCAGCACCATGGACAGCAGCAGACCTGCATTCAGCACCATGGACAGCAACACACCTGAATTCAGCACCATGGACAACAGCAGACCTGTGTTTAGTGCCATTGACAGCAGTAGACCCGTGTTCAGCACCTTGGACAGCTGCAGACCTGTGTTCAGCACCATAAACAGCAGTAAACCTGTATTCAGCACCTTGGACAGCAGAAGACCCATGTTCAGCAATGTGGGCAGTAGCTCTAAATTATTTATAATACAGTACACAATTCCTCCCTCTACTTCTTATTCAGGCATTCTGCCTTTCTCTTATGAATTACATTTCTTAAGACTCATATATATCCTCCGTGACATGTCTTTAAGATAGAATGTTTCTGGAGTATGGTCCAGAGTAATTGTATGAGACACACTGTGTAACATGTGTCATTAATAAGACAGCCACTATTATCTCTGCATCAGCGTACGCACTTTGCTGGGAATGAGAGGCTCCCACAGTGAAAAACACTACAAGGCAAGGAGATTTAAGCTTGATTGCTGCAGTAAGTACGAGCACATTTAAAGAGAGCAACAGGTTCCATAAAAAAAAAAAAAATCTGTAGAAAACTACAGAACACAAACATTCACAGTCCCTTTGATTTAAAATAAAGAATATTAAAAGCAACATTTTTGGAAAGTGGTTTGTGCTAGCAACATACACTGCAATGACACCCCCAGAGTAAAATAAAACTATGTGGATCATGAGTTCTGACTGCAGTCTGATTTTACTTGCTGCATACGTGGCCAGCAACTCAAAGAACTAATGATGGAGATAACCAAACAATTACTGCAAAAAAAACTGCCTACTATAATGTATAAACTCTCCTAAACTGGCAAATAATTGTACTGAAAAAATTAGACACGGGGGCGCACGTGCCCATACACTAATGGCCAAAAATAGAGAAAAAAATCAACCTTTGTTGATTCCGAAACACTGTACATCAAGAAGAGAAAGAAAAAGCAAATGAGTGTACGTGTATATATTTATAGGATGGAAAGCATATTGATTCTCATTTTAAAGTGGTTGTAAACCCTTTACAACCACTTTTTGCTACTGGTAAACCTATAGTTTGGCTTACCTGTAGCTACACTGGATATCTCCTAAACCTGCACGGTTTAGGAGATATTTCCTGTATTTGCATGTGCTGACATCATTGGCACATGCACACTGAAACAATGACATGTATGTGCCATTTCTTCAGTTAGACTGTGCCGTTACTGGTGGCCCCCGTGCGCATGCGCGGGAGTGATGTTATCGCGACTCGCCAATCACAGTGCTGGAGCCCACCCTACCCCGAAGCAACTCTGGGAGTAATGTCGGCCGCCAGAGCGGGGTACGAGGATGGCTGCAGGGGCTTCAATCTCAGGTAAGTAATTCATAATGAGCTAGTATGCATACTAGTACATTATGCCTTTGTCTTGCAGGTTTGTTTTTTTTTTGGGTGGGTTTCTAGGGTTTACAACCACTTTAACCCAGTATTCTCAACTGGGCAGGTTGAGGGGCTCCAGGGGGTGTGTGCAATGCAGAGGAAACAGTTTTTTCAGTTTCCTCATTGTTTTGAAAAGTCTTGGGACCCAAAGCCTGGAGATTTCTTAGAGATCTGGGTGAGATGAAATCTCAAATCTTAGGTCCAGTTTTTGTGAACAGTCAGCACACTTATTGCACAGGTGTGTGCAGGGCTTTTTTCAGAGACCCGACTATGGTTCTAGGCTCCACCCTGACAGACAGGAGGTCATTGCCCAATACTCAGGAGAGTTCCACCCCGCAGACAGAGGAGGTCTCTGTCCAGGAGTACAGAGGGGAAAAAGAGCAGCAAGAGGCTGTCAAGTTTAAGGCTCGAAGTACTGAGTGGTATTGTGTAATGGTCTGTGGGACCATAGTAAAGGCCAAGAGGCTGAAGGTTTGTTCTTTGGATGGAGAATAAATGCTGAATACCTCTGCCAGGGAAACTCATGTTATGGTGTTTTTCTGAACTTTATTTTTAATAAAATTGGGCAAGAAAAACCCTTAAAAAGAAGAAGAAAGTGAGGGGCAGAGTCCTCAAAGTGCTGCCATTTTGATGCTAGTTCCCACAATACTTACATTTGTCCAAGTTGCAAAAATTGCCATACCTATACGTCAGCTTTAAAACCAACTTTTTTTTTATACGATCCTCAACAATTAAGCCACAGTAGGCAATGAAATATGTTAGAGGTGGGTGGAGTGTCCTTTTTTCCCTACTGAATCAATAAAGTTTGTTTTAAGCTTTTTTAGAAATAATGGTGTGCTTTTTAATGTGTACACTGCAATAGAAATATAGGACAGGAAACTTGAAAGTCACATCGAAAATTGCTGTAAGGTAAACACTGTGATAATAACTCAAAATGTGCACTCGCTCAAACAGATAGCAGTTTTCCATTCAAAAGGAAAAACAAACACAGGGAGACGCAATGAGCGCGAAACCATAGCACATAGAGAGCGCCATAATTTTGCCGGTCGCTGACACTATCTATGGAGGTAATGCCCCATAAAAATAAGCAGAATGAGAACATGTTTTGGAAAAGACGTACAGCAGCATGGCTGGATGAGCAGGAATCCTTTAGCAGGCATTATCTTGTCAAAATAGCACAATAACATCTCTCCATTCCACACATGATAATGGCTTTGTAATTCAATTATAGCTCGTATTTGTATTGAGGGATTTATCTCCTGAAAATATCTGCGTCGGCGCCGGAGCGGCCGTCATACATCCTGAGCGCCGAATGAGATTATTCCGCCAAAGGTTCCAGTTTAAAGCGGCACTTTTTCTGTCATAATGTATATGTACCTCCTCAGGGTAATCGAACCTTTCCGCGCAAAGATACAAGGCGCTGACAGAACATTTCTAAGTGAGCTCAGCTCGGGGAATTCTTCGGCTTTTAATTCAAAGCATTCCTGCACTTGGAAAAAAAAAAAGTTTTTAAACTTTTGCTTTTCCAACTTGAAAAAGAAAAAAAAAAGTGCTTGCTCTGTAAAGGAGACATGGAGCTTTCGACGGCAATTTAAAACACATCTCCGAAAGCTTCAACTTTGAGTTCAAATTACTCAATCCAAAAGAGTAAGCTTTGTTTGCGATAGAGAGTTATATTTCATCAACCAATGTCCTAGTGTGTGATCATGAGCTGTGGATATATATATATATATATATCTAAATATGTATCTAGATATAGATGTAGATATAGATATAGATATATAGGGGTAGTGAACTTGGGATTGAGTTATCTACTTTAAGGTCATCACAGAGTTCAAGGGTGCACTCTTCATTAATATAAAAAATGTGCAGCGCTATAAACAATAAGGTGAATAGTGCATACAAATATAACTGTGTTATAAGAGTTTATCCAACATGAAACATAAATTCATAAATATTCCACATATATGGTGAATAGCAATAGTCCAAAAAAAAAAAACTTAGAAGAGGTTAAGCCCAGAAACCATCCTTTGGATGATAAAGAAACAATATTTACAACCAGCCAATACCTAACAATCTATATATAAGTGGGAATATCACCCGAGAAGAAAGTGTGAAGACACCCTGAAAAAGCCCTCTAGGAAAGGTTATTCCACCTCGTGCTCTAAAGTGGGGGGCTTACCAGATAATATTATTGATCCCAATTAAGGTGGTCAAAATAGGCTTTAGTGAAAATAAAGGAACATCAATAACCTCATTGTTGGTATGGAAGGTGCTTTAGCCACCTCTGCCTGTAATCAGGGATGCATGTCCTCAGTCAGACCTCCGACACAATCCGCCAGGTTATAAATCATATGTATAAAATAGAAAAATGACCATACAATAATCCAGTTAAAAGCATTTATTTAGGTACCACTATTGATGCGTACTTGGAGAATAACGCCATGCCCCTTCTTACGAGGTTTGCGAATTAATGTACGGCCTGGAGGACACTCCCATTGACACTGGTGGGTCAGGTGAACTTACTTAAGATGGTGTTCTTGCCTAAATGTCTTTATTTTTTTTTTTCAGAATACTCCCCTCGTTATTCCGGGGTCGTTCTTTCGGAAGGTGGATGGGTTGGTGGTGTCCTTCATCTGGGCTGGCCAGACCCCCCAATTGGCCAGAACCACTGTACAGCTGCCACTGTCACAGGGAGGCTTGCCCTCACTGAACTTTTGGTTATACTACTGGGCGGCTGTGCTGGTGATATTCCGTTGGTGGTTCGACCAGTCGACATAACCCAGCAGTGACGCTTGAGGCAGTGTTTTTGGGGTCTTACAATGCTTTGAGCAACCTAGTATTTAGAGGGCCACGGGCACACACTTCGACAACAGGGTGCCCCTGCTCACGTGGAATCAAGCAAGAAGTATATATCAAGATCCCAATAAATTCTCCCCACATATACCACTATGGGGCAACCCCTTGTTGCCTTACTTGAATTCGATCCCAGGCCCACAGCTATGGGCCCGATGGAGAGTGGTTACACTGAAACATGTTATCACAAATGGGAGGGTGACCCCCTTTGACATCCTTAGATGGGAGAAATCCCTGCCAAGATCAATGGCGTTTTGCTATTGGCAATTGAAACATGTACTTAGGGCGCAATTCCCCGAACCTATCCTACTGGAGTCCGACCTGATTGAACGCCTCCTCACCTCTACTATACCCCCCCAAGGATTAGCAAACATCTATCGGCAGGCAGATCTGAGGTGTTCAAGGTGCGGGGCACCCTCTGGCACCTTTATACATATGGTGTGGTCCTGTCCTGGTCTTGAGACTTTTTGGGAGTCGGTGACCAGCATCCTGAGACAATTATGTGATATCCTGATTCCAACTGCACCAGCCTTTAACCTACTGAGTCATCTGGAGGACATAGAGGCAGATAAGTACGCCAAACTTTTCCTCACATTTGCCCTTTTCTATGCCAGGAGAGAGATCCTATTGAGGTGGAAATCCCCTGCCCCTCCTACTCTATATGCATGGATAACAACTATTAATTCATTACTCCCTCTTTATAGACTTACTTACGAGAGCAGGAACTGTCCCCAAAAGTTTGACAAGATGTGGTCAACCTGGAGAGATGCATACAGTTCTCATGCTTCAACAGGAGTGAGTAGAATCAGGGTTTCAGGCCTGAGGTGTCCTTTGTCCCTGCTATGCTTCCCCCTCCCCTTCCCCCCCCCTCCCTCAGGCCCCAATATTCCTTGGCTTATCCTTCTCCTAAACTGTAGGATAAGAGCTAGGATGATATGCATTTATCATGGCGCATTATTTCTTGTTGGTAACTACTTATGCAAGCTCAAAATGCCTTAGTTGGACCAATTCTGTATAGTATATGTGAAGTAATGATGTGTCATTGATATATACTTCATTTGCAGATGTAATATTTGGACTGTATACAGTCATGTGTTATACTGACTTTGATACACCTTTAATAAAACATTTTTCTGTAAAAAAAAATAAAAAAGCATTTATTTGAATCCAAAATATTGCACTTACAAAGTAGCACTAGTATACCAGCACACATATTGTATTTACATCAAACAAATCCTCTAGCCAGTACCCAAGATGGCTGCGATCGGCCGCACATGCACGGTGAGTTCAGCATCGAACGTCCTAGCTCCTCCCTACATATTTTGTCATAGATGATGTCATCAGGGGCATTGGCAGGGGCAATGCACTTTATGTCTGGAGGAAAACAGATTTAATTTCCAAATACAGAAAGGTTTCTTCACAGTAATGCCCCGTACACACGGTCGGACTTTGTTCGGACATTCCGACAACAAAATCCTAGGATTTTTTCCAACGGATGTTGGCTCAAACTTGTCTTGCGTACACACGGTCACACAAAGTTGTTGGAAAATCCGATCGTTCTAAACGCGGTGACGTAAAACAAGTACGTTGGGACTATAAACGGGGCAGTGGCCAATAGCTTTCATCTCTTTATTTATTCTGAGCATGCGTGGCACTTTGTGCGTCGGATTTGTGTACACACGATCGGAATTTCCGACAACGGATTTTGTTGTCGGAAAATTTTATAGCCTGCTCTCAAACTTTGTGTGTCGGAAAATCCGATGGAAAATGTGTGATGGAGCCCACACACGGTCGGAATTTCCAACATGGTCCTATCACACATTTTCCGTCGGAAAATCCGACCGTGTGTACGGGGCATAAGAGCTGTGAAAATGTGGAATAGACTCCCTCAACAGTTGGTTCTGGCCAGCTCAATAGATTCCTTTAAAAAAGACCTGGATTCTTTCTTAAATATACATAATATAACTGGATACTAACATTTATAGGTAAAGTTGATCCAGGGAATGGATCTCTTGGGGATCAGAAAGGAAATATTTTTCCCCCTCTGAAGCAAAGTGGATCTGCAAGAGCAGTTGCTCCAGAGCTAAGTAAATGGGTAGAAGCGCTGCTGATTTCCATCATCCAATCATGTGCGAAGAAAAATGTTTTTTTTTTTATTTTCTTTGTATGTGATTGGGTATTCTTTGCAAAGTGAAACTTTATCTCATTTACTAGGCTCTGGAGCAACTGCACTTGCAGAGTGCAACTGCACTTTGCAAAGTGCACAGCCTGTTTGCCTTTAGTGAAACAACCCCTATGTACTATGATGGGAGCCTGGTACCCTGAATCAGTCCCTGGCTTCTTAGATTTCTTGGACAGTTCAATAGTCAGATCTTCTTTCATAATTCCCAACTCTGCTCCTGTCAACCTTGGAGTTTTGGGTGTTCGCATTCACCTTTTGTGTTCAGTTCCTCCTGTTACACTCTCAATTTTAAGTTCTCCTCATACTGGGCAATTCAAGTGTACAGACCTGGGAAAACAGTGCAGAGATGGTGGGGACCCCTCATAATGGGTACAGCAGGTATACAGATCCAGGAACTCAGCGAAAGGATGGTGGAAACCCCTCATAATAGACACGGCTGGTGTGAAGACATGAGAACTCAGTGCAGGGATGGTAGGATCCCCACATAACTGACACAGTAGGTGTGTAGACCCAGGTAGTAAGTGAGAAGGATAGTGAGAACCCCTCATAATTGACAGAGCAGGTGTACAGACCCAGGAACTCATAGCAGGGATGGTGGCCTCCCTAATAATGAGCACAGCAGTTGCGCCGACCTAGAAAATCACCAATTTCCCAAGTGATTGAAGAGACTCCCTGGTGTTTAAACTCTCTAACATCTACCAAAAATATAGTGGTCCTTATGAATGCAATGTGGGTAGATGACAGTGCCGAGTCATTAATAGCTCTGGGGTGACATTTGTCTTAGGTGACTTAGATGGATATGAATCATGCTGCTTTCAAACTGGGTTCACCAAAGTTTACCATGGGGTGGAACTTTAAAGTGACACTTCACCCTAAACGGGAAGTTCTGCTTATAAGAATTTTCTTTTTTTTGGGGGGGAGGCAGATACCCACTTCCACTGGAATCACTTAGGCCATTCCAGAGGAAGCTATACCACCCTGCCAGCAACCTCTTCAGACATGTCACAGGTCCTAAGAGTCTTCTGGACCATTCACAAAGTGCAGTGCGACCCACGCATGTGCACTGGGAAGCCAGCTGTGAAGGAGTCACAGCCAGCTTCCCACACTAGACATACCGAAGACTGGTGAAAAAACATCTCGGGTGAGGACAGCTCTGGATCCCTGGCTAGGTAAATGTCCTTATATTAAAAATCAGCAACTACAGTATTTGTAGTTGCTGACGTTTAATGTTTTTTTCTACAGACTGAAGAACCTCTTTAAGTAAGACAAATCCAGATATGCATGTAGAGTACCAAAAAAATTAAAATAACTACATAAATGCATAAATAAAAATGTTAATGGACTGTACATTATATAGTAATTTGAGCTACACTGGCTAACCATGAATCCACAATTTATACAATTCATATTGCTCCAATATAATCACATTTGCAGCAACCCACATCCTAAGTAGCTTTCATTTGCTCGGCAACCAGGGTGTCAGTACTTCTATAATGGCTTTAATGGTAAATGAGCCCTGATGAAGAAGGGTGTTAATATCCCCCAAAATGCGTAGGAACCTTATTTACAATAAAGTGGACTTTAAGACTTGAAGGGGTTGGTTTACTAAAACTGGGGATTGCAACATCTGGTGCAGCTGTGCATGGTAGCCAATCAGCTTCTAACTTCAGCTTCTTCAATTAAGCTTTGACAAAAAAAAAAAACTGGAAGCTGATTGGTTTCCATGCAGAGCTGCACCAGATTTTGTACTCTCCAGTTTTAGTAAATCAACCTCGAAGTATCTGTTCAAATATCTTTTTGGAATCTCTCATACAAACCTGGTGACTTTTAAGAAGATATTTCCATTCTCCCTGTTGCAATTTTTATTTGATATAATAGGGAGAGTAACAGGAGGAGCTGGGGCACACAAAGTTGTCAGGATACACAGGTCAGGAATCTCTAGATTTTAGATATCAGTTTGATTGCATGCAAGACAGCAGAAATCTGGGTTCTCCTACATCAGGGGTCTCCAAACTTTCTAAACAAAGGGTCAGTTTGCTGTCCTTCAGACTTTAGGAGGGCTGGAGTGGCCAGTGGGAGCAAACAAATTACATAGTGCCATGACTGGCAATAGCGCTTATATGATGATAAAAACTCCACCTCGGAAATTCAAAACATCTCCAAATCTCTACTCCAGCTCTCATATTATTAGCCACCTCTACTTCTTCTTTCAGATCTTCACAGAGCACAATAAATTTCAACAAGGCCCTACAATCCCAGTCCTCCTCAGGTACAGGTGATGGTACTTCATGTGGTGATTCCTCACACAGTTGTTCACATTCAAGTAATAGAAAAACTCCTCCATCTTTGGATGTTGAGAATACTCATAGCACTACAGGTGATAATCAAGGCAATAAGTCTAGTTCAAAAACATCATCTGTTGACACGGGCACTTCCAGAAATGTTCCTAGACCTTGCACTTCCCATGAAGAAGCAGAGCGCCCACTACAGCAGCACATGTGGGCATTACGTGGACATAACGCCCACATGTGCTGCTGAAGTGGTGCCCAAATATTCCAGATGAGGTCCTATTAATGATTTGTACAGGGGCAAAATAGTATCTCTCTCTCGCTCTCTGGAGTCCACACCTCTCTTAATACAAGAAAGGATTTTGCTCGCTTTCGAAGCTGCAGCTTGGCATTGCATGCTATTATTAAGCTTATGATCTACCAAAACCCCTAGATCCTTCTCCACAAATCGATTCCCCCAGTTGTACTCCCCCTAGTATGTATGATGCATGCATATTCTTAGCCCCCAAGTACATAACTTTACATGTATCACCATTAAACCTCATCTGCCACATAGTTGCCCAATTAGACAGTGCATTGAGGTTGGCTTGTAAGTTGGAGACATCCTGTAAGGACGTTATTCCACTGCATAGCTTGTGTCATCTAAATTTCCAACATTTTGAATTTCTGAGGTGGAGTTTTTATGCTCATTAAAGTGCTATTACCAGTCATGAGACTGAGTGGCAATGAGGTCCGGTGAGTGATATTCTAAAGGGAGAGGGACCTGCACTTTCACTTTGGTGGTGGACATTTGGTGTATTATCTTCAGGGAAAAGAAACAAAGCACTATTTTTAGCACATTTGTTACAGCACTGATTTATTAGTATATAATAATACGTTTTGATTTTGTTTTTGTGCTTTATTATTTGTGCTACTGTGGATTATTATTAGAGCATCACTGATGATATTTCACCTTTTTTAAAGTGGTAGTAAAGTCTTTTTTTTTTTTTTACTTGTAGCTTCAGGTAAGCCTATAATAATGCTTACCTGTAGGTACGGTGAATAAACTTGTACTGTTTAGGAGATATTCACAATGCATGCAGCCGGTGATGTCAACAACGCATGCGCTCCAGAGGGGACGGCACAAGTATGTGTGGAAGTGATGTCATTGTGGCTCAGCCAATCAGACAGCCGCAGCATGCAAACCCAGAAGGAAGACCGGGTGAAGACAGAAGCCCTGTCAGTAGTGTCAGCACACTTCTGGAGGGCTTCATTCTAAGGTAAGTAATTCATAATGTGCTGGTATGTGATGCATACTAGCACATTATGCCATTGTCTTGCAGGTTTGTTTGTTTTTATGTTTTTTTTTTTAAAGGTTGTGGTCTGCTTTAAGTATACTTTTATCTATGAAGTAGCAGCATTAGACATGTGTTTGTATTAAACTTTTATGGACTGCCCCACGCAGATATACTGCAGCAGGGCGGCCCTCCTGCACGAGTGGGTCGCCCCGCTGGCGACCCACTCATACTGTGATTGGGCACAGTGGGAGCCAATCAGTGGGTCCAGTGGACCCCATGTCTGCCGGGACCCACTAATCATTCTCAAGAGCGGCAGAACACCGTAAACAAGGCAGACCACCATTTTGTGAGAGGGGAAGATAGAGATCTTGTGTTTCTGCTAAGCAGAAGCACAAATCTCTGTCTTTCCCCGGCCAAAGCACCTCACCACCACAGTTAGAAAGCAGCCCCTAGGACAGTGATGGCAAACCTTGGCACCCCAGATGTTTGGGAACTACATTTCCCATGATGCTCATGCCCTCTGCAGTGTAGTTGAGCATCATGGGAAATGTAGTTCCAAAACATCTGGGTTGCCAAGGTTTGCCACCACTGCCCTAGGAGCACATTTAACTCTTTGATCACCCCTGATGTTAACCCCTTCCCTGCCAGTGTCATTAGTGACAGTACATTTTTTTAGCACTGATCACTGTATTAGTGTCACTGGTCCCCAAAAGTGTCAGTTAGGTGTCTGATTTGTCCGCCACAATTTTGCAGTCCCGCTAAAAATTACTGATCACCGCCATTACTAGTAAAAAGAAAAAAGTTCCATAAATGTATCCCATTGTTTGTAGACACTATAATGTTTGCGCAAACCAATCAATATACGCTAATTGGGATTTTTTTTTAACCAAAAATATGTAGTAGAATACATATTGGCCCAAATTTTACATTTTTTATTGGGTATGTTATATAGCAAAAAGTAAAATATATTGGTTTTTTTTTTGTTTTTTTTTAATTGTCGGTATTTTTTGGTTTATAACGCAAAAAATAAGAACTGCAGAGGTGATCCAATACCACCAAAAGAAAGCTCTATTTGTGGAAAGAAAAGGACATCAATTTTATTCGGGTACAGCGTCGCACAACAGCACAATTGTCAGTTAAAGTAACGCAATGCCGTATCGCAAAAAATGGACTGGTCATGAAGGGGGGTAAACCTTCCTGGGCTGAAGTGGTTAATTAACACTATCTTCGAGCGCAGTGAATTCTTATGTTTAACACCATTTCCCTCCTATCTGCACAACAAGGAAAGCTAATTATGTTGTCCACAGAAGTAAACTGAGCAAGAAGGTAAGACTACTTGAGACAATCCTGCAGAGTGCATAGGACAGCACAAATTTTTTGGCGGGATCAACAGGTATTTTTACAATTATTGAATATATAGATAGATACTGTAGATAGATAGATAAATAGATACAATACTGTAGATAGATAGATAGATAGATAGATAGATAGATAGATAGATAGATAGATAGATAGATAGATAGATATTGAAAGAGATGGAGAGAGGAGGAATAGATAGATAGATAGATAGATAGATAGATAGATAGATAGATAGATAGATAGATAGATAGATAGATAGATAGATAGATAGATAGATCAGTTACTGATACTTTATCTGGTTCTCAACACTTCCATAAATGTGTAAATGTGTGTTGTTGCAAATATACATAACCACTTGAGAATTTTTACTAACTTTGGGCTATTGTATATTTCAGCTCCTACTATAAAATATAGTGGGTTTCCAGTGTGCGGTCTCTAAAGATTCACCATTTCACAAGAGTAACTACAGAGGAAAAATACGCCATCTGTGCGAGAATTTGCTAGTTATCATAACGTGTAACTGCCTGTATTACTGGAGTCAGGACCTGCCACTAGTCCCTCCTCTCATAAACAATTACAGACTATCTCTATCCAAGGTAGATATTGCAGTTTTGCATGGTTGAATTTGCTCATATGTTTAGCCATATGTTGACTTTTTCTATATCTCTTGAGGGTCTCATGGGTGAGATCTCACTATGAAAATAGCAGTGCACAACACTGATGATGATGATGGTATTTCACTTCCCCTAATGGATTTTCCAGAACGCAGAAAAAAAAAGTTTGAAGTATATGTAAACCCTAACAATAAAGTTCTCATTTTGGGGCAAATAAAGGCAAATAGACTGTGCACTTTGCAAAGTGCAGTTGCTCCAGAGCTTAGTAAATGAGGTAAGGCTTCACTTTGCAAACAATACCCAATCACGTGCAAGGAAAATGTAAAAAAAAACAGCATTTTTGCTTCCACATGATTGGATGATGGGAAGTCAGCAGAGCTTCTGCTCATTTATTAAGCTCTGGAGCAACTACAGTCTATTTGCCTTTAGTAAATAACCCCTTTGTGTCCCTTTTGGCATGGTAAAGCTGAACTTAGGGCCTAAAAACTTACAGATAATTGTAAACAATGGCCTATGGTTCCCCACAAAATGAATACCCGGCCTTGTTAAATCTGGTGTGGATTATCAATTGGACATCATGCAAATAAATAAATGGAAAAAACAAAAGAAAAAGAATCCCTACCGGTAATCCTATGGTGACACTAAACTACTCTGATGACAGTATGTAAAAAAAAAGAAAAAAAAATGGAATAAAAAAGTTTTTGTTTGTTTTTTTCCTTACAAACTGTCGCACTGGTGACAGTATGTAAAAAAATAAAAAAGAATATAATTTTTTTAAAATGTTTGTTACTCAACGTTTCATATTCCTGATATGTGCCTGCTGTACCATGTACTTGTATGAAAAATCTCCTGTTCTCTTTGTATTGCTTCCTTTATGTGAAATCCCTGGTGTTCCTGCCAGTCCCTTTGCTTTCCTATTAAGCTGAGCACACTAACACATCATGGTCAGTTCTCTAGCTGTGCTGGGAACTCAGCCTGCTTTACTCCAGACTTGTCCTGACACACCTCCCCTGCACAGCCATTCATTGGGAAGCTCATTGTGTTACTGCCCCCCCCCCCCCCCACCCCCACCCCCCAGTTCTTATACAGCTGAGAACAGAGGGAATGTGATCACCTATAAAAAAGGGGGAAAAGGTATTTATAATTTATTTTTTATATCTATACAAACATTTTGTGCCTTTCATTTCTATTTTAAACTGAATAGGATGTTTTACAAGGTGATCGTTTACAATCACTTTCATTTTCCAAAATATTGTGACAAAAAAATGACAACTTCAAAAAACTCGCCATGCCTCTTACTAAGTACCTTGGACTGTCTACTTTCCAAAAAGGGGTCATTTCAGGGATATTTGTACTGTCCTGGCATTTTAGGGGCTCAAGCATTGAGATAGACCGTCAGTACTTCAGGATTGATCGATTTTCAAATGTATGTACCATAGTTTGTAGACTCCATAACTTTCACACAGACTAAATAATATACACCGGTTTGGGTTATTTTTTTATCAAAGAAATGTAGCAGACTATATGTTGGCTTAAATTGGATAGCAAACGCTTATAACAGAAACTAAGAAAAACTGTGTTTTTATTTCAAATTTTTCTGTATTTTTTTCATTTATATAGCAAAAAAAAGAAAAAGATTAAATACCACCAAATGAAAGCTCTATTTGTGTGAAAAAAATGATATACATTTAATTTGGGCACAGTGTTGTGTGACTGAGCAATTGCCAGTTAAAGTAGCACAGTGCTGAATAGCAAAAAAATACCCTGGTCATGAAGGGGGCAACACTTTCCGGGGGTCAAGTGATTAAATTTGTGGCACTCTTATCCCTTCTACACTACTTAAGTTGAAAGCCTTGGCCTAACAAAGAAGCAGTGGTGGTTCAGCAATGAGAAGCATTTGGACAAATGTCAAAGAGCTAAAAAATTAGGCCATGAATGTGGCTGTAACTTTGCAATCACTATAATTATTACAAGCCTTCGCTGTAATATGCTAAGATCAATATGGTTCCACAAGCAAAGCAGATCACATACATCTCCTGTCCTTCATGGCCTCCGAGGGATCAGTAGGTTACAGTTTGTCTCTCCTGCTATCCAAGGAATAGCCCAATTAAAAATTATTTGGTGTCACCCACTTTCACAAGATCATTTACATCTCTTTACAGCTCTGTTCATGTTCTGTTTCATTCCTCCCAGAAATACTTCCATAATTACAATCTCAAGCTCAAAGCGCGTGGGAGAAACCTTTTGTTCCATTCTTGAAACTCTCGTCATTTGAAGTGATTTCTGACTGCAATAGAGTTCAAAATGCACCATCTCTTTCGAGCTGCTTTGAATGCTTTAGCGGCCTTTATGTACAGTCAACACAATATCTGCTTTGCCATTACTTACTACACACCATTCATATTTGCGAACAACCTTCTTTTTAATTAGAGGGTACCTAGACCTCTTTTCCATTGATCCTCAAAATCTTGTAAACAATTTCCTACAACCTCAAAGCTTTCAGGTTTTATATTAAATGAAAATTCAAAAAAACATTTGTGACTGGTACACAGCAACGCTTTGAGGTCACATGAAACAAAGGGATCCAAGAGATACAAATCTTGGTTAATTAAAGATTATTAAATTATATTGCATGTTTGAAAACACCAAAGTAGGTTTTCCCTAGTTTTACTAGATTTTATTTCTCTGAAGGAAAAAAAAAGCAATGCAAAACTTTTAATTACACTTTTTTTTTTTTTTTTTGGTTATTAAAGCCTACATGTTTTATTATTTTTAATTTTCTACTACTTTGGGGAATATGTTGCCTATCAAATCTCAAGAATAAACTCAGCTCGGTAAAATCTACTATAAGCTTTAGCATGCAAATATGATTTCAAAAGTCATTTTTAATTTTTATTTAATTTGAAGCACTAATTAAAATAATCCTTGTAGATCCTTACACGGATTGTAAGGGAACTTCCTGCTTTTGAGGTGACAATGCTCTGTAACTTTCTCCCAGTGGTGCCTTTTTATTGTCATCCTATCACATGGACTTCTGATGGAGACTACAAGTTGTTCTCTCAACACACATCGCCAAGCATGGTCCGCTATTGTCACCAATAAAAAAATGCCCAAAGATGCCACAAATTTCTCAAAGGAATGCCCCCTCCCCCCATTTGTTGTGTCCCTATCATGGTACTATCAGGCTGGTACCCTAGTGTCCAGAAACACAATGAAGGTCCCTGTCTTCGCACATTCTGTCGCTAGCACTCCAGCCAAGAATTGACATTGGCACTGTTGGACTTTCTGTGAAGAAGCTCACAGTGTGCAGTGAAATCAAAGTAAACAATTGATGTGCAGGAAAGGAACTGGTACAACTGCACAACACTGAAGGGAAAGTTGGAGGTCGGCTTAAGGTATAGGACCAGAAATAATGTAGAAGCAATCTCACCAGTAAAATCGATTTGGTGCCACAGACTCGCTCAGAAGCAGCCACCGTCTGCCAAACTCTGATGAACTGAACAACTGGAAGAGAGACAAAGCATATAGTACTCCTGTGTATGACAAACAGTATAGTACACTACAGAAAAATATTTTTTAAGGCATTAAAAAAAGAAAATTTAAAAAACACTCAAGTGAAACACTTTACTAAATTGAAGAAAGCCCACTTAATTGACCCTGTTTTGTACTCCAATATAGCCAGATACGGAAATCTTTTTCACAGTTCCTCTAGGTTATGGATGCGGTCCCTTGTAAAATGATGTTGTGCAAACTCCCTCTCTGAGAAACAAGGAGGGCTGTGCTCTGAACTGACCTGACTTTTTGTAGACTCAGAGATATTTAGCTGGCCTGGCATAATTTATAACGATTTTGCAAAAGGGTCAGCTGACTGCATACAATGACTTCCAGTATGAAGGGTAGAAGGTGGTTTTTGCAGTCTGAGTGGGTCCTAAATGCAACATTTTTCTTGTCTGGTGCATATGGCACAAGAGGCCTACTTTGTGTTGCATTTTCAAAGCTTTTGGGTAATGCCACATACACACGGTCGGACTTTTCGGCTACAAAAGTCCGACAGCCCGTCCGACAAACTTTCGACGGACTTTTGGCGGACTTGCGGCAGACTTGCGGCTGACTTTCTAACAAACGGACTTGCCTACATACGATCACACAAAAGTACGAGGGATTCGTACGTGATGACGTACACCGGACTAAAATAAGGACGTTGATAGCCAGTAGCCAATAGCTGCCCTAGCGTGGGTTTTTGTCTGTCAGACTAGCATACAGACGAGCGGATTTCTGGGTCCGGCGGAGTTACGACGTAAAGATTTGAAGCATGTTCCAAATCTAAAGTCTGTCAGATTTGTGGCTGGAAAAGTCCGCCGAAAGTCCGGGGAAACCCACACATGATCGGATTGTCCGCCGGATTTGGTCCGTCGGCGTCCGTCTGACTTTTGTAGCTGAAAAGTCCGACCATGTGTACGCGGCATAAGAGTATCTGTTCTTACCCCCACCCACCTTAAGAATGCACTTCAGATATAAATAGGTGAGTTCTTTGATGTTCTGTACATTTTCCACCACCCATTCTCAGCCATGGTTCTCTGGAACCCTAGCGTTCCTTCAGAGTCTGCTAGGGGTTCTTTGAACTATGGCTAACTGACCTCCCATTTAATGGTGCTTGCATTGTTCCAGGACCAATGCAACTTGGCAAAGCCAGCTTCAAGGGATCTTTTTAGCTTTCTGTAAGGATGGAATCCTGACCATCACTGATATGCCGCGTACACACGATCGGAATTTCCAACATCAAAACCGTGGATTTTTTTCCGAAGAATGTTGGCTCAAACTTGTCGTGCATACACACAATCACACAAATGTTGTCGGAAATTCTGAACGTGAGAATGCGGTAACGTACAAGACGTAAGGAAGTTCAATAGCCAGTGCGGCTCCTTCTGCTTGATTACGAGCATGCGTGAGCTTTTGTGCGACGGACTTGTGTACACACAATTGGACTTTCCGACAACAAGTGAAGTTGTCGGAAAATTTGAGAACCTGCTCTCAAACATTGGTGTGCGGAAATTCCAAAAGCAAATGTTCGATGGAGCATATACACGGTCGGTCTTTCCAACAACAAGCTCACATCAAACATTTCCCGTCGGAAAGTCTGACCGTGTGTATGCATAAGGGTTTCATTCCTCCTATGTAACGCTAATGTAAGGGGAGGTGAATGTAGACAAATTCTAGCTGCTAAGGGCTGAAGACACTGCAGGTTAGCCAGTTATAAACTGCTGCAGATACTATATTGTTGTTTCTTTCAGAGAAAAAGCTTATTGCATGACCCAAATATAATGTATATGAGCTTGGTGGAGATCTTATTGCAAATCCAGGTCCATAAAATCAAGAACATAGTTATGCAAGCTCCACTGCCAAACATTAGCATGTGTTTCCAACCTTATGGAAATGGCTTGTTGAAGGTTAATTTTCTGTTCCAAAATGATTGTGCCCATATGTTCAAAACCAGCTCCAAAAAGACATAGAGAAAACTTGAGTAACTTGCACAAAGCTTGGACATCAACCCTACTGAATACCTTTAGGATGAGTGGGAACCAAGTTCTCCTGTGCAACATCAGTACCTGACCTCATAAATGGCTGAATAAGCAATTTTTTCATAGACACGCTCCAAAATCTTGTGGAAAACCTTTCCAGAACAGTGAAAGCATGACAAAGGGCATTGTCATGATATCAATGCTCAGGTTTTGGGAAAGAGATGTTCAACAAGCTCATATAGGTGTTAGGCATCCACACTTTGGCCATGTGGTGTATGAGTAGATATCCTTTAAAGTGGTTGTAGAGTAACTGTGCATAATTACTGAGATCCCCTCTGTTATAGCAAGCTATGTTGCACAGTGTATGTTTGTTTAAAATTATGCAGCTAAATACCTTATTTCAGAGCACCTCTGTGTGGTCACGTGACCTCCTGCCACTCCCCTCCCCCAATCTAAAGACTACATCAGAAGGGGGTGAGATTCCCCTCTGACATCAGCTGGGAGCAGAAGAAGAGAGCAGTAGGCGGTCACGTGACCACACAGCGGCTCTCTGAAATAAGGTATTTAGCTGCATAATTTTTAACAAACACATACTGTGCAACATAGCTTGCTATAACAGAGATGATTCCAGTAATTATGCACAGTGACTTTACAGCCACATGATATAGCAGCAGGAGAAAGGGGAGGGGCAGAGAGCAGCCCTATTCAGTTCGAGTTTGAGTGTAATTTCTTGAGTGCAGCAATCCACAGCAACCAGCAACCTAAGAGAACTGTTTACATAATCATACATTATACACTATATTGCCAAAAGTATTGGGACACCTGCCTTTACACTCACATGAACCTTAATGGAACCCCAGTCTTAGTCCACAGGGTTCAATATTGAGTTGGCCCTCCCCTTTGCAGCTCTAACAGCTTCAACTCTTCTGGGAAGGCTGTCCACAAAGTTTAGGAGTGTGTCTATGGAAATGTTTGACCATTCTTCCAGAAGTGCATTTGTGAGGTCAGGCACTGATGTTGGACAAGAAGGTCTGGCTCGCAGTCTCCGCTCTAATTCATCCCAAAGGTGTTCTATTGGGCTGAGATCAGAACTGTGCAGGCCAGTCAAGTTCCTCCACCCCAAAATTGCCCATCAACACTATATTGCCAAAAGTATTGGGCCACCCCTCCAAATCATTTGGAGGAGGGGAGATTATGGTGTGGGGTTGTTTTTTTTAGGGTTTGTCCCCTTAGTTCAGGTGAAGGGAACTCTTAAGGAGTCAGCATACTAAGACATTTTGGACAATTTCATGCTCCCAGCTTTGTGGGAACAGTTTGAGGATGGCCCTTTCCTGTTCCAACATGACTGCACACCAGTGCACAAAGCAAGGTCCAAAAAGACATGGATGAGCGAGTTTGGGGTGGAGGAACTTGACTGGCCTGCACAGAGTCCCGACCTCAACCCAATAGAACACCTTTGGGATGAATTGGAGCATAGACTGCAAGACAGGCTTTCTGGTCCAACATCAATGCCTGACCTCATAAATGAGCTTCTGGAAGAATTGTCAAACTTTCCCATAGACAATCCTAAGCCTTGTGGACAGCCTCCCCAGAAGAGTTGAAGCTGTTATAGCTGCAAAGGGTAGGCCAAAATTAAACCCTATGGACTAAGACTGGGATGCCATTAAAGTTCATGTGTATGTAAAGGCAGGCGCCCCAATACTTTTGACAATATAGTGTATGTATATCCCTGATATATGCCTGCTAAGCTAAGCTGCAGATCTGTCTCCCCTATTCCTAAAGATTAGCAGGAATGCTGGTGCATGTAGCTCCATATCTTTAACTTGCAAGGTTCTGCTGTTACCTGTTTTTCCACAAGCCTTGTGTTCTAGACTGGTTAACCACCAGTTTGTTGATTTAGTTAGCTCCAGTCCCAGCCCAACTAGACCATCTCCCCTTCTGTTAAGGCTAGGCTTATTCCCTCAGGCTTTGCCTGAGCAACAGCTAGTGGTCCTAGCGCCAGGTTTTCCAGTGTTCCAAGTAGTTACCTAGTGTCCCCTGTGATTCCTAGTAGTGAAGATTCCTATTATGCCTCCAGTACTTTCTTGTGTGCTTGGTTCCTAAGAAGATCAATAGTGCACCCCCAGTGCTTTTTTGTGTGGCTTTCTGAGAAGATTTTAAGTGTTCCTAGTGTTCTATGTTCTGAGTGACTTCATTGACCCAGATATTCCTGGTGGCTCTTTAGCTGGATACCCTATGTTTCTAAGGTCTGTTTTCCAGTGCCTTCCAATGCAATCTCTGAACCCCCAGTGTCCTCCAGTGTGTCCCAACCTGTCCACAGTGACTCTCAGTGTGTTGCTGCTTGCAAACCGCATTTTTGCATTGGTTGTATGCATTGAGCATTCCATTGTCCTTACGCCTCTGTTTTCATTGTGTACCTTTGCCAGGTTTAAGCTTTCCAGCCCTCTGTCATACCCTAAGAATTCCTGTCTGCTAATCATTAAAGTGGTTGTTATCCTCAGACATGAAGTATGAACAAAGCATATCCCTCTATAGTGTGTACTTGTCTCTATGCAGAGTGCTATGTGTCATTTCTGTCTGCTGCTTTGTTCATCTGCTATCAGCATGAATCACTTCTGACAAGTTTTCCTGACACCAATAGAAAAATGGTGACAGGGGAGGAAGCTTCAACTGATTGATGGGCTCAGCTCTGTTCCTGTGTGCTGTGTGGAGGGGTGTGTGTTTCTTTCCTCCAATCAGCTCTTAGAGCTCCCCTCACTGAGCTCTGCAGTGTGTCATTTCAGCCCCCTTTTTTCTGAACTCTCAGACAAGCTTTATAAAATCAGTACTTCAAATGGATGTAGAGAACTGCACTACTAGGAATCACAGGGGACACTAGGTAACTACTTGGAACACTGGAAGACCTGGTGCTAGGACCACTAGCTGTTGCTCAGGCAAAGCCTGAGGGAATAAGCCTAGCCTTAACAGAAGGGGAGATGGTCTAGATTTGCAACCAAGTATTAAAAAGTAAAAGTTCGATGGATGATTGTTAATCTGTCCCATTACTTTTGGTCCCTTAAAAAGTGGGAGGCACATGTACAAACTGTTGTAATTCCTACACCGTTCACCTGATTTGGATGCAAATACCCTCAAATTAAAGCTGAAAGTCTGCAGTTAAAGCACATCTTGTTCGTTTCATTTCTAATCCATTGTGGTGGTGTATAGAGCCAAAAAGATTAGAATTCTGTCGATGTTCCAATATTTATGGACCTGACTGTATATATATATATATATATATATATATATATATAGTGGATATAAAAAGTCTACACACCCCTGTTAAGAGACAAAGGTAAATCATTTCAGTACTTTTTCCACCTTTAATGTGACCTATATACTGTACAACTGAGTTGAACAACAAACAGAAATTTTTTAGGTGGAGAGAAGTAAAAATAAAAAAATATGGTTGCATAAGTGTGCACACCCTTAAACTAATACTTTGTTGAAGCACCTTTTGATTTTATTACAGCACTCAGTCTTTTTGGGTATGAGTCAGCATGGCACATCTTGACTTGGCAATATTTACCCACTCTTCTTTGCAAAAACACTCCAAATCTGTCGGATTGCAAAGGCATCTCCTGTGCACAGCCCTCTTCAGATCACCCCACATATTTTCAATTGGATTCAGGTCTGGGCTCTGACTGGGCCATTCCAAAACTTTAATCTTCTTCTGGTGAAGCCATTCTTTTGTTGATTTGGATGGTATGCTTTGGGTCGTTTCTTCGGTTGTGTGCCAATATTGACTGGTAATTTGAACTGTTCTTAATTCCCTCTATCTTGATTAAGGCCCCTGTTCCAGCTGAAGAAAAATGGCCCCAAAGCATTATGCTGCCACTGTAATGGTTCACGTTGGGTATGGTATTCTTTTGGTGATGTGCAGTGTTGTTTATGCACCAAACATACAGTGGGAACGGAAAGTATTCAGACCCCCTAAATTTTTCACTCTTTGTTATATTGCAGCCATTTGCTAAAATCTTTTAAGTTCATTTTTTCCTCATTAATGTACACACAGCACCCCATATTGACAGAAAAACACACAATTGTTGACATTTTTGCAGATATATTAAAAAAGAAAAACAGAAGAAGAAATATCACATGGTCCTAAGTATTCAGACCCTTTGCTCAGTATTTAGTAGAAGAACCCTTTTGATCTAATACGGCCATGAGTCTTTTTGGGAAAGATGCAACAAGTTTTTCACACCTGGATTTGGGTATCCTCTGCCATTCCTCCTTGCAGATCCTCTCCAGTTCTGTCAGGTTGGATGGTAAACGTTGGCGGACAGCCAATTATAGGTCTCTCCAGAGATGCTCAATTGGGTTTAAGCCAGGGCTCTGGCTGGGCCATTCAAGAACAGTCACGGAGTTGTTGTGAAGCCACTCCTTCGTTATTTTAGCTGTGTGCTTAGGGTCATTGTCTTGTTGGAAGGTAAACCTTCGGCCCAGTCTGAGGTCCTGAGCACTCTGGAGAAGGTTTTCGTCCAGGATATCCCTGTACTTGGCCGCATTTATCTTTCCCTCGATTGCAACCAGTCGTCCTGTCCCTGCAGCTGAAAAACCCCCACAGCATGATGCTGCCACCACCATGCTTCACTGTTGGGACTGTATTGGACAGGTGGTGAGCAGGGCCTGGTTTTCTCCACACATACCGCTTAGAATTAAGGCCAAAAAGTTCTATCTTGGTTTCATCAGACCAGAGAATCTTATTTCTCACCATCTTGGAGTCCTTCAGGTGTTTTTTAGCAAACTCCATGCTGGCTTTCATGTGTCTTGCACTGAGGAGAGGCTTCCGTCTGGCCACCCTGCCATAAAGCCCCGACTGGTGGAGGGCTGCAGTGATGGTTGACTTTCTACAACTTTCTCCCATCTCCTGACTGCATCTCTGGCGCTCAGCCACAGTAATCTTTGGGTTCTTCTTTATCTCTCTCACCAAGGCTCTTCTCCCCCGATAGCTCAGTTTGGCCGGACGGCCAGCTCTAGGAAGGGTTCTGGTCATCCCATACGTCTTCCATTTAAGAATTATGGAGGCCACTGTGCTCTTAGGAACCTTAAGTGCAGCAGAAATTTTTTGTAACCTTGGCCAGATCTGTGCCTTGCCACAATTCTGTCTCTGAGCTCTTCAGGCAGTTCCGTTGACCTCATGATTCTCATTTGCTCTGACATGCACTGTTAGCTGTAAGCTCTTATATAGACAGGTGTGTGGCTTTCCTAATCAAGTCCAATTAGTATAATCAAACACAGCTGGACTCAAATGAAGATGTAGAACCATCTCAAGGATGATCAGAAGAAATGGACAGCACCTGGGTTAAATATATGAGTGTCACAGCAAAGGGTCTGAATACTTAGGACCATGTGATATTTCAGTTTTTTTTTTAATACATCTGCAAAAATTTCAACAATTCTGTGTTTTTCTGTCAATATGGGGTGCTGTGTGTACATTAATGAGGAAAAAAATGAACTTAAATGATTTTAGCAAATGGCTGCAATATAACAAAGAGTGAAAAATTTAGGGGGGTCTTAATACTTTCCGTCCCCACTGTATCTTTTGGAATTATGGCCAAAAAGTTCAACCTTGGTTTCATCAGACCATAACACATTTTCCCACATGCTTTTGGGAGACTTCAGATGTGTTTTTGCAAAATTTAGCCAGGCTTGGATGTTTTTCTTCGTAAGAAAAGTATTCCGTCTTGCCACTCTACCCCATAGCCCAGACATATGAAGAATATGGGAGATTGTTGTCACATGTACCACACAGCCAGTAAATGCCACATAATTCTGCAGCTCCTTTAATGTTGCTGTAGGCCTCTTGGCAGCCTCCCTGACCAGTTTCTTCCTGTCTTTTCAATTTTGGAGGGATGTCCAGTTCTTGGTAATGTTACTGTTGTGCCATATTTTCTCCACTTGATGATGACTGTCTTCACTGTGTTCCATGGTATATCTAATGCCTTGGAAATTGTTTTGTACCCTTCTCCTGACTGATACCTTTTAACAATGGGATCCCTCTGATGCTTTGAAAGCTTTCTGCGGACCATGGCTTTTGCTGTAAGATGCCACCAAGACATATTAGGAAAGACCTACTCGAACAGCTGAACTTTATTTCGGGTTAATCAGAGGCGCTTTAAATGATGGCAGGTGTGTAATGACTCTATTTTAACATCAGTTTGAATGGGATTGCTTAATTCTGAACATATCCCCAGTTATAAGAGGGTGTGCACACTTATGCAACCACATATTTTAGTTTTTTATTTTTACTTTCCCCTCCCTAAAAGATTTCAGTTTGTTTTTCAATTGAGTTGTACAATTTATAGATCACATTAAAGGTGGAAAAAGTTCTGAAATGATTTATCTTTGTCTCATTTTTTTTTACATCACGGAAACCTGTCATTTTTTTTGTTTGCAATAGATTTTTATTCATAAGTTTAACACATTTCTTAGGATACAAATAATATATTGATATAGAAAGATCCATGCACTCTCAAAGGTAACCAAGTGCCAGATCCTTATGACTGTATTACAAAAACAATTATAAAGGTAAATTTGGTTGAATTAGGCTGCTACCTAGTACGGAATAATCATGACTTCTCTGTGGTATAAACTATTTAGGAATATTGCTCCGGAAAACATCTTGGTAACGTCTGATCAAACTGTAGCGCCTATAGCATAACCCAAGGTCGGGGCACTTATTACCAAGGTTGATATGGTACTTTGAGTCACTTTACGTAGCTCCGACATTGGCATCAAAGAAACCTGACATTTTAACAAGGGTGTGTAGACTTTTTATTATATATATATATATATATATATATATATATATATATATATATACATATATACAGTGGGGACAGAAAGTATTCAGACCCCCTTAAATTTTTCACTCTTTGTTATATTGCAGCCATTTGCTAAAATCATAAAATCATTTCAGTTCATTTTTTTCCTCATTAATGTACACACAGCACCCCATATTGACAGAAAAAAACACAATTGTTGACATTTTTGCAGATTTATTAAAAAAGAAAAACTGAAATATCACATGGTCCTAAGTATTCAGACCCTGTGCTGTGACACTCATATATTTAACTCAGGTGCTGTCCATTTCTTCTGATCATCCTTGAGATGGTTCTACACCTTAATTTGAGTCCAGCTGTGTTTGATTATACTGACTGGACTTGATTAGGAAAGCCACACACCTGTCTATATAAGACCTTACAGCTCACAGTGCATGTCAGAGCAAATGAGAATCATAAGATCAAAGGAACTGCCTGAAGAGCAGAGAGACAGAATTGTGGCAAGGCACAGATCTTGCCAAGGTTACAAAAAAATTTCTGCTGCACTTAAGGTTCCTAAGAGCACAGTGGCCTCCATAATCCTTAAATGGAAGACGTTTGGGACGACCAGAACCCTTCCTAGAGCTGGCCGTCTGGCCAAACTGAGCTATCGGGGGAGAAGAGCCTTGGTGAGAGAGGTAAAGAAGAACACAAAGATCACTGTGGCTGAGCTCCAGAGATGCAGTCGGGAGACAGGAGAAAGTTGTAGAAAGTCAACCATCACTGCAGCCCTCCACCAGTCGGGGCTTTATAACAGAGTGGCCCGACGGAAGCCTCTCCTCAGTGCAAGACACATGAAAGCCCGCATGGAGTTTGCTAAAAAATACCTAAAGGACTCCAAGATGGTGAGAAATAAGATTCTCTGGTCTGATGAGACCAAAATAGAACTTTTTAGCCTTAATTCTAAGGGGTATGTGTGAAGAAAACAGTGAAGTATGGTGGTAGCAGCATCATGCTGTGGGGGTTTTTCATCTGCAGGGATAGGACGACTGGTTGCAATAGAGGGAAATATGAATGTGGCCAAGTACAGGGATATCCTGGACGAAAACCTTCTCCAGAGTGCTCAGGACCTCAGACTGGTCCGAAGGTTTACCTTCCAACAAGACAACGACTTTAAGCACACAGCTAAAATAACGAAGGAGTGGCTTCATAACAACTCCGTGACTGTTCTTGAATGGCCCAGCCAGAGCCCTGGCTTAAACCCAATTGAGCATCTCTGGAGAGACCTAAAAACGGCTGTCCACCAACGTTTACCATCCAACCTGACAGAACTGGAGAGGATCTGCAAGGAGGAATGGCAAAGGATCCCCAAATCCAGGTGTGAAAAACTTGTTGCATCTTTCCCAAAAAGACTCATGGCTGTATTAGATCAAAAGGGTGCTTCTACTAAATACCGAGCCAAGGGTCTGAATACTTAGGACCATGTGATATTTCAGTTTTTCTTTTTTAATAAATCTGCAAAAATGTCAACAATTCTGTGTTGTTCTGTAAATATGGGGTGCTGTGTGCACATTAATGAGGAAAAAAATGAACTTAAATGATTTTAGCAAATGGCTGCAATATAACAGAGTGAAAAATTTAAGGGGGTCTGAATACTTTCCGTCCCCACTGTATATATCTTTTTTAAAGGGAACAATCAGGCATTTGAGTTAAAATATGTATTTTAGCTCATGAAATCATAACAGTAAGTATGTGTAAATCAGGAGAAAAAAATGTGAGCTGTGCCATCCGTCTGCATTGAGTAATGTGTATATTTTGGGCGGGTTCCGAGTTGGCACCTTAGCTGCTCTCCCATTGAGAGGAAGTAAAGTTGAAGTGATAATTAGTTGTAGTTAATGATTTCAAAGACTCCAGTCTAAAAATATTCTGCCTTCTTATTAGAGTGAGGTTCTCGATGGCATCTCACCTTTTGGTCTTGGCTGTAGGCCAGGATCCAGTCTTCTTGCTTGGGATGAAATAAAAGGCTCTGTATGTAAAAATTGAGTCGATACTTTTGGTAGGTGGCCCCTTCGTCAGAACTAATTAGCAGACTGCTTTCAATCTCTGGGTCAGTTAGCAGCATGATCTGCAGAAAGAGATACAATAGTCAACACAGTACTTGACCAAAGTAACAAAAGGTAATGCACAGTACAGTGGAACCTTGGATTATTAGCATATTCCGTTCCAGGAGAATGCTTGTAATCCAAAGAACTCGCATATCAAAGCGAGTTTCCCCATAGAAGTCAATGGAAATGAAGTTAATTTGTTCCGCATTGACTTCTATTACATACAATACCGCATGTGGCCAGAGGTGGAGGGCGCCGGAGAGCCTCGGAAATACTTGGGGCAGCTCGGCTGAACTCGGAAAGGCTCGAAAACACTCGGGAACTGAGTATTTCCGAGTGTTTCCGAGTCATTCCAAGTATTTCCGAACGGCTTCGAGCCGTTCCGAGTGTCCCTGGCGTCCCTCTGGCCAAATGCGGTACTGTATCGCCCATTAGCTTGAATTCTGCTAATTTTGTGAGACAACACTCGCAAACTGAGTCAGAATTTAAAAAGAAAAAGTTGCTCATCTTTTAAAACGCTCGTTAACAGCGTTACTCATAAACCAAGGTTCCACTGTATTATAATAAACCAGGCAAAAACAATACCTTAATTATAAAGTGATGCTTTTATCAAGAATTTGAAATACATGAAATACAATATTTGTATTATTAACTTTTCCAAATTTACATAATGATTAGCTTTGCAACATTATATTGGATAATTAATGTATTTGCAGCCATCCTTGGAAAATCTTAACTGTTTATGAAGTTTCATAAATTGGTGCTGAGAACTTATTATAGTATTGTCAACAGTACTTATCCCTTAGACATGTGCACTGCCGAAAAATTTGTTCATTTTCGTTTCATTCATTTTTGGGGTTTTTTTTCCGTTTTTTCGGGTCATTCATTAAGATTGAAATTCTTTATTTAGAATATATATGAAACTTTAATTTGTTATGTTCCATTCATTTAGATGCGGTATTCGTAAATTTGAAAATTCATAAGTTTGGAAATTCGAAAATTCGAAAATCTGAAAATCCAAAATACCAACTAACTAACTAATAATAATTAACTATTAAATTATAGGTATTGGAATTTGCTTTCACATTTGGCTGTTTATGAATGTAGCCAATACAAATTTATCCGAAGTTACGAATTACCAGAAATAGCGAATGCTGCATCTAAATGAATGGAATGTAAGAAATTAATAATAGTAAATAAAAATAATTACAATGAACACTTTTTATTATTATTAATTCATTGCGTTCCATTCGTGTAGGTGCGGCATTCGTTATTTCAGATAATTCGTAACTTCGGATAAATTTGTATTCGTTACATTCATAAACAGCCAAATTTGAAAGGAAATTCCAATACCGATAATTTAATAGTTAGTAATAGTTATTATTATTAGTTAGTTAGTTAATATTGCGGATTTTCGGGATTTTCGAATTTTCGAATTTCCGAATTGTCGAATTTACAAATTCTCCTTTTCAGAAAAATTTGTTAAACAGGTTTTCCTGAACATTTCCCAATAACGAATTTGTCAAGTTTTGTCAGAAAACGAACTTCTAGCGAAACTAATTGCACATGTCTATGTCTGTGGCCACGCCCTCTGAAGACGTAATGACGAAATGCGTCAGGGCGTGACCAAGCGACCCTGCAGTTTGACTCGGACAGCATTATCCCATGACTCATCAAGGTGGGCGGGACGATTACTATTCCGACCAGCGGTGAGCTGACGCTGTCTCACTGACAAGCTGCCTTTTTATTCTAATGATCTGGTAAGCGCATTTTGTAGCAGGGAGATTGTTTTTTCTTAATAAAGGATATAACACTATGGCAAGCATCCCTTCTATTTTTTGCATGATATGTCCACAAACATAATGACCAAGGAGAACTGACCTCTATCAGCGGGAGCAGAGCAGGCATACCTGACTCTTACCTCTGGTGAGCATACACACAAAGGGGGCTATCAGGTGACTGGGTGAAGGTGTAGAGGCAGATAAATGGTGCACTGTTGGTGGAATTAAAGTTCGGATCGTAATCCGTCTTTTGCATGCATGATTCATCATCTAAATGACTTGCCGGATTAGCCTGTTTTAGGCTTTACAGATACTATGGACTATGTCCTTTTATGAATTTGATTTTATTTAAATGTTTTGACATCATATGAATTTTTACACTTATGGTTGGTGATCCATGTTAAGCGCTGTTAATATTTTCTCTTGTGGGGAGGTATATTTATTTCATAACGCTTGATTTTTATAATAGCAGCTAACTAGTGTATAAAATCTATCATGTATCCATTTAGAGCGCTGGGATCAGAGATTCCTCCTTTTTTCTCTGATATTTTGTTTATTTCAGAACTTGCATATAAGCCTTCAAAATTGGGATTTTTCAAGTTCAGGTCCTATATACTTTGATAGAGTTTGCGGCTCGGGTCCGAACTTTTTACACATTCGGGAGTTCTGGTGCGAGCCTAACCGAGGGGTGTTCGGCCCATCACTACTGGTAAGATACTCAGCAGTTAGCTGGAGAACTAAAAATAAAAGGATATTCCCTGCACTTCTGCTCTTCCCTAGCAAATACTATCTACAGCACTGGTCCCTAATAGTGCACTGACTATGTTAACTGTTCTCCAGTTGCCTGTCCTTGGTTTAGATATCCTTAATGTTAGGATAAATTACACTATTGTCTCAATTAACATTGCCAGGTGCAACAGAGAGAGGTCGCTGAAAAGTCCCATAAAAATTCTGCTATGGGGCCCCATGATTTGTAGTTAAGCCCTGGTGCTAACAGTGCAAACAACCATCCCCCCCCAAGCGGCTGGCGGCACCTAACAGCCCCCCCCCACAAGCACGCTCGCTCACTGTCTGCCAGTCGGTCCGGCACTTACCCCATCTAGGTGGCAGGTAGCGGACATCGGGCAGCGGCTCCTGTGTCCTCTCCTCCATCACTGCGGTTTCCGCTGTGCATCTCCTCCCCTTCTCCTAGGTGTCCAATAGGATCGCCTGTCCTTTCAGCCAATTGGATGATGGGTCTCAAGACCCACTTCCTGATTGACTGGGAGAAGGATCAGCGTTACAATAGTGTTACAATAGGGAATATTCAATAGCACTTGCAGACTTGAAAAGGTCTATTTGCCTTTAGAAAATCAACCCCGTCAAATGCTTGCAATTACTAGGTTTCCCTTGTTATACATTTAGAGATAGGATGTCAATAACTGTTATGGTCACATATTGAGGTTTTTGTACATATAATTTTGATATAACTTAAAATGATATGAAAGTATCTTTAAAAAAAATAACAAACATGTTATACTTACCTGCACTTTGCAATGGTTTTGCACAGAGCAGCCCCGATCCTCCTCACCTGAGGTCCTAATGGCTCCTCCTGTCTTCAAATACCAGCCCCCCCAGCAAGCCACTTGCAAGAGGGTACTTGTGCAGACCTGCTCCTGAGCAGGGCTGTGCGCATCTATTGGCACACACAGTATGGCTTGACCCCGTCCCTCACTCCCTCGTCACACTGAGAGAGAGAGCGGTGTCACTGCTTTTGGTCACAGCGCTGTACTGAATGAGATCAGGCTCACGTAAGTATTTAGGGGGCTAGGGGGAAGCTGCACCCAAAAGGTTTTTTACCTTAATTTAGAGATTGCATAAAGGTAAAAAAACCTTAAGGCCTCTTTCAGATCAAGCACATCTGCCCACTCAGTGGGGGATCTGTCCGTTCATCCCTACTAAGCAGGTGGATGACAGGTCTGTGTCCTCTGTGATATGCAGGGCTGATGCAGACACATATAAAACTAAAAATCCGCGCTTAGATATATATATAGCTGCAGCCTCTCCAGTGTCTTGGTGTCCCAAGAGGTATATGCAATAAAAACGAGGAAAATGGCACTGCTAATATAAAATGTGATAAAATATCCCCTTGAACCAGTTTCACAGACTGATTCGGAGAAACCGTAAGTTGCCGGAGGTGACATTGACGTCGATGTGTACCAAGTCCCGCCTTACGCGTTTCGTCACTGAACGTCGTCTGAGGCGTTTATTACATATAGTGACACAGACACGGCCCACTGTTCTCTATGGGGAGGTCAAATGGAAACATCCAAACTGTCATCTGATCCGATTCACTAGATGGATGGGGAACAGATGCCCATCTGTCTATCTTTCAGCTCGGATCAGATGCAGGCAAGTGTAAAGGGATGCATGTCCGTTTACATTCACCTCCCCATAGAGAATAATGGGTGGTCTGATTGGGTTCTCCTGAAAAACTGGTGGGCCCGATCAGTCTGCTGGTGTGAAAGGGGCCTTAGCCTTTTCAACCATTTTAACTAATAGAGTGAATCCAGATTTGGACTGGGTGTGTAGAGTCTTTTTATAGTGTTTGGTAATTACCACACACAGTAATAACAATAATAATAATACATTTCCTTGGGATTAAAATGTTTTCTGAATCTGAATCTGACAATACAATATTTTTTGCCATTTTGGAATTATAACACCAAACCAGGCTTACAGAGCTGACCCCTCCTTTTGAGCTGTGCAGATGATTACAGGAGTTTTATATAAAAGCAGATTCAGATATGTATACTAGCTGTCTTTAAAAAGAAATCCATGTTTTTAATTTCTTTTATTAAAGTGTTACTAAACCCACAACAGTAAAATCAGTCCATATATGCAGTAAGAAGTGAAAGTAAAGGCGTGACCGGTATCCAGTAAATGCAGGTATTAAAGATGTTTTATTGGAAGTTTCAGCAATAAAATGAGGCCATCGCGTTATGGGGGGCTAATGACTCCCCCTTTATCAGGGCTGTTTGGAAGCTCTTTGTTAGTCCCCTGAAACGTGTTGGCCTCATTTTATTGCTGAAACTTCAAATAAAACATCTTTTGGGCAGCACAGTGGTGTAGTGGCTAGTACTCTCACCTAGCAGCAATAGGGTCTTTGGATCAAATCCCGACCACGACACCATCTGCCCGGAGTTTGCATGTTCTCCCTTTCCGCCAACACTCCAAAGACATGCTGGTAGATTAATCGAATCCTGTCTACAAATTGGCCCCAGTATGTGTATATGTGCATGTGTTTGTAAACGTGTCAGGACCCTGCAGGATCAAGATGCAACTCAACTCAACTCTCAACTTTAATACCTGCATTTCCTGCATACCAGGTGCTCCTTTACTTTCACTTCTTTCCAAGCAAACGCAAAGTCGACCACAAGGCCGTACCCCGAGGTAGCAACCCAGGCCCTAACAGTGTTCACAACACCTTTTCCTTCAACCGGGCATGAACCTCTGGAAACCAACTCTTCCCATCTGCCCACATCCTACATAACCTACAGTAGTGACTGATCAAGTCAGTCCAGCGCAATCTACACCTCCTCTTCTAAGCTGTATCTGCAGTAAAGCATGCTTATTATTCTCACAGTGGATCCTAAGTGGTTAATATTTTGCATGGTATAAAAAGGCTGTTTGATCCTGTCTTCTCTGATCCTCCCCTTTTCCCACTGTCGCCAATCCATCTGCTGATAGTACAGAGAACTAGGAGGCACTCTGCACATGCTCAGTTTGGTGTGTATTGCTAGAGAGTTTTTTTTTTTTTTATTATTACGGAGAGTGCATGTGATCAGCACAGGGCCAATTAGCACTGTCCAATGAGAGGGTCATGCAGCCTCACAGGATAATCAGAGGAGAATGAAAACTCCTCCTACAAACTTTAACCAGACACTGATATAAGTCACAAGACTGCTATATACTGCTGATGAGAAAAGGTATTTAGCAGTTTATATTTACTAAAACAATTGCATTTCCATGTTCTGTGTACTGTGGGAGACCGGATATAGTGAATACAGGGTCCTGGGTTTAGTAACACTTTAAAGAATACAGACTGTCTAAACAGGAATAAATAGCAGTGTTTTATATCTGCCGGGAAATTGGCTTTACTAAAATTAGATGGCATTGGGTTACATTGGGAAAACAGTTAAAGCAAGAAGCAAACCAAAGAAATATTGTATACACTGTTAATGGTTTTATGCCAACAGTCAGTCTTTTTGTTGTTCAGCAGCACTATAATATGATTGATAGCTGAGATCTGATTAGTTGTGTTGCCTAACTACTTTGAAATTTCTTTTGCAACAGTATAAATCATTTTTAATGCCTCTCAGTGTTACATTGAAGAACTCTAAGGATGAGTTACTCTTCAATGCCCAGTTCTATTTCTCCATCAAATTTGATGCTGCAAAATAATGCCTGTTGTCATAAGGAAACTACAGACACATGGATTTAATGAAGGAATGCAGATTGCGAATGCAGTCCTAAGAGGCTAAAAAATGATTTGCAATAGTAAGCTGGCATAAAACGGGCTTTGTAATCTTGTGCGCTTTCAACACTTCACCAAGCGTTAGCCAAAGTCATTTTGTTTAGAAAAATACCCCTAAGTCCAGTTATGAATTAATTAAAAAACGATTCCAGGCATTTTAAACACTACAAGTAAAAAGGAAAGCATCAGCCCAATTTATAAGTAACATTTCATTCTGTAGCAGATTCTGGAAAGTTAAACTTTCAATTTTTTTGATGGTAAAAAAATTTGCATTTATTGTTACTATTATTTTTTTGGAGCCTGTAAAACATTGCACCAGCGATCAGCAGATCACTGGTGCCATGCAGGTCTCCAGCAGATCCGCCAGTGTATCTACTTGCCCACACATCCCAGATGGGTAAGCAGATGCAACCTGACAGGAAGCATGAATGAACTACCATGGTGCTCCACAGCGCCATGGTAGTTAATTGTAAACTACAAGCCGACAGCCACAAAGACCTTGCAGTTCTCCATGCACAGAGCCCTCTCAATCAGTGACACAGCCGGGTGGGTGGAGCCCTGCTCTGCCAGATTTTTTAAAATTGTGACAGCTAGCGGGGGTAGAAGAACCCCACTAGCTGTCACAGCAGGAATCAAGGAGGAGTGGGGGGCCGGTCCATGATGAATATGGGTGTAACATGTAACATGTTAGAAAAGGTGAACTTATCCTTTAAACTTTTTTGTTCGTTTTGAAAAGAGTATAGAATGAGTAAACCATAAATAAAAAAATCCCTGTATACAGCAATGTATAATAAGCTTTAGATGTCCCTCAAAAACTGTCAAGCATCTAGGCAAAATCAAAGCATATTTTCCTTTTTTTCCCCCCTGTCTGTATCCTATTGGGAAAAAAATTCCTTCATTTCTTGTCTCAAAACAGATTATCCTTAGCTTGACATGTTTCACCCCTCCCACTGGGCGTTATCAGAAGATGACACACAGTGGGAGGAGCTAAACATGTCAAGCTAAGGATAATCTGTGAAGGCTGTTTGGATGCCAAGGTGGCAATTTTTGCACATTTTAAAGATTCTGATGTAAGTGTAATAATTTTAAACTTTTTAAAAACCTTGCAGTATTACACTATATGCCCTCTTCTCTTCACTTGTCCAAACTTTACTACCCCGACTGTCTTTGACCAAGTAAAGTATGTAGGATCTACATCAAGTGGTGGAGGAGAGGAGATTCCATTCTCTGAGGCACAACCAATCTACATATCTGCTGGACAGGAGACACCATCTTGATATACACAGGCGTATTTATCATCTTTATCTGGTGAGTGGGGACCCAGGAGGGGAGCACAGGAAGTCATCAAGATTACATCAACGTGCCACCAGCCCTGTACCTCACACTTGATGAACTTCATTGATTGCACCTTATTTTGCACTTTTTTGAACTTTATTGAATGCACTTTTTTTGCACTATATTGGCACTTTGTTACACATGTTGTCATATGACACATATTTGATGCGAGTATATGTATATTTATGATTTAGAGAGGTAGCGCTGAGTATAATTTTTTGTTGTCATTTTTTGGGGTATTCACCTCGCACTACAGCGGCAGCCCTAATACATATGTACATGTGGGTGGGTGTGTAAACGCACACGCTTATGCACACTTTGTATTTATTCTATCATTTATTTGTAATTTATTTACTATTTTATTTATTCTTCTCCACGGCGTGGGTCTATCTTTATCATTTTTAAAGAAAGTTGACTTGATTGTTTCATGTTCCTAAAGATTACAGAGGGTTACATAAACCAGTCAATATTGTCCTCTTCTATAAGTCTAATATCTATGGACTTTTAAAGACATTTAGTTTTAGTTTTGGACAGAATCAAGGAGGGTTGCAACTCCTATCAATTTTTTATTGCTGGAAATAAAAGAAAGGCGTGGGGCACTTGATCTCCTGAAGCAGTAGGTGTTCTTTATCAGGTCTTAAGTAGTGTAGAGAAAATAATTATCCTTGGGGTGGCTATTTCGGAGTGTCTACTACAAAAGCTCATACCACCCTGAGATCTTTTTGAAACATTTATTGGTTAAGAGCTTCAAATAAATCCAATGTGTTTTTGGGGAAAGAGTTTCCTCAGAGCATGAGCAGTGGATGTTATTAGAGTCAAAATGAGATTCAATAAGAGACTTGTGTTAGGGCTTGATAAAGACTGTCATCTCATAATAGCAATAGATTAACAGCCAGCTGTGTTCATAGAGTATTTGACAGTCTTCATCAAGCCCCAACAGAGGTCTCCTATTGCATCTCATTGTGACTCTAACATCCACCATCCACTGCTCAATCCCTGAGAAAGGGGGATACCTTTCCCCCATAAAGAATTGGCTGTATTTGATGCTCTTAAATATTAAAAAACAGTGTCCTAACCACTCTCTCTCCAATTCTAAAAACAGTACTTTTGGCTTTACATAAACTTTACCTATAGCCCATCTGATTTCATTTAAAACTAAAACGTCACTATAGGGAGAACAAACACTTATATCATAATCATAACAGCATCAACACCATACAAGGTCACCTAATTAAAAATCTGTACTTCAACGATCAAAATATCCTCACGCGGTAGAACGCATGAAGACATTAGACAGACATTACCTTTCCCATGACACAGAGAGGAAAAACACAAGCCAACAACTGGAACAAATAATGCCTACAGGGGATATGTTGTATTGTTAGATGACTTTGGGGAATACAATAACAAATATGTTAATCGGCTTACATGGGAGGTAGGATGCATTACAAGACATAGATGGCTGATTAAGTCAATTTGTTATTCCCGCTGTGTGGGATGTGCCATGAATGTGATTGAGTGAGCATGAATATATAAATAATTGATAGATGTCAACTCAAACCAACTAGCCTGGACAAGTCAAGGAGAACTGCAACAAGGACATACGTTTATATTTTCTTGCCCCTGACATACTTGTACATTCTGTGCATTAATTATTTTTGCAGTCATATTTTATGACTTTTCATGCTGTTTTATTTCTCCCTTCTTGTCAGTTGGCTGTGCCCTTCTGACAAAGTCTATTTTTTCAAATTTACTGGTTTTCACGGATGACTATGAGTTTGTAGAAGATACTTACCAATGCAGAGCATAAACACAAAAAACATACTTTTGTGGCCAGATTCAAACCATATATAGAAAAAAATAAGTATAAACCAGAGTGGTAATCTCCAGTAACCTAAACCAGCAGACTATAGCGGCAAAGCATTGGAGACAAATCTAAGTCCAGTATAAATGGATGGTGACCTGCTACTAATAGCCCCCCTTTGTTGTGGGACTGGTGGCTCTGCTCTAATTTGAAGGAAAAGTATGACTGTATTCAATGAGGCTTACTGTGTACCATAGTTTGCCCATTCTACCTTGTTCCATCTGAACCCTGCATGCTGGGATCAGTGACTCTTCTTGTAAAACATATCTTGGATGTTGTCATCAGCCCTCCACGGGGAACACAATACAGCCTTTTCAGGGCCGTCATTTTACTGTGCCCTCCTTATCACAACTACTTGGGCTTATCCATCTAAATTGATTATCCTGGCCTTGATTATCCTGGTGTGGGAAGGTAATTGACTCAGTGTGCCCCTGTGCCCGCCCTGGGCGTTGATGGGTGGATGTTCTTCCGTCATATCCACTGCTTGCTTTCTTCTTGTCTGGGTCCTGAAGAAGCCAAATATCCGGCAAAACACGTTGAAGTCACGAAGGGATGTCAGATTTCAAGTTGGTTAAATTGATATATCTATGTTTGTGTATGTTCATGTGTTCTGTTCAGAAAAATGGTGCTATCAACATAGCCCAAAACTGTTAATATTGAACACTGAAAAAAAAAAGTTTTTTTTTGTATTTTTTGTTTGTTGATTTTTTTTACATTCAATTCAAGTGCAGCGATCCTTTCTCCTTTTTTTTTTTTATATATATATGGCCCTTGGGAAGGCCTGATTATTCTGCACTGGGACTGATTATGGATGTGCACCTCACCCTGCTTGTTATGATATACAGTGACTTGAAAAAGTATCCATACCCCTTGAAATTTTCCACATTTTGTCATGTTACAATCAAAAACATAAATGTATGTTATTGAGGTTTTTTGTGATAGACCAACACAAAGTGTCACATAAATGTGAAGTGGAAGGAAAATTATATATTTTTTAAACTTTTTACAAAAAAAATGTGAAAAATGTGGTGTACATTTGTATTCAGCCTCCCTGAGTCAATACTTTGTAGAACCCCCTTTCACTGCAATTACAGCTGCAAGTCTTTTTGGGGATGTCTCTACCAGTTTTACACATCTAGAGAGTGACATTTTTGCCCATTCTTATTTGCAAAATAGCTCAAGCTCTGTCAGATTGGATGGAGAGCGTTTGTGAACAGCAATTTTCAAATCTTGCCACAGATTCTCAATTGGAGTTAGGTCTGGACTGGGCCATTCTAACACATGAATATGCTTTGATCTAAACCATTCCATTGTAGCTCTGGCTGTATGTTTAGGGTCGTTGTCCTGCTGGAAGGTGAACCTCCACCCCATTCTCAAGTCTTTTCAGACTCTAACAGGTTTTTTTCTAAGATTGCCCTGTATTTTGCTCCATCCATCTTCCCATCAACTCTGACCAGCTTCAATGTCCCTACTGAAGAAAAGCATCCCCACAACATGATGCTGCCACCACCATGTTTCAGGTGTGTTCAGGGTGATGTGCAGTGTTAGTTTTCCCCCACAAATAGCGTTTTGCTTTTAGGCCAAAAAGTTCAATTTTGGTCTCATTTGACCAGAGCACCTTCTTCCACATGTTTGCTGTGTCCCCCACATGGCTTCTCACAAACTGCAAATGGGACTTCTTATGGCTTTCTTTCAACAATGGCTTTCTTCTTGCCAGGGCCATTTGAAGGAATTTTGGGGCCCCATGCAAAATGGACATGAAGGCCCCCCCAACCCCCCCCCCCCGCATGCACGCACGCAAAGCCTACAGGAATCACAGCATAGCGATACAGTTTAAGTTCGCCAACACTTTATATAAATAAGGTTTACAGTGCAAATACTGCTGTTGCATATAATGTGCATACAATTTTAACATTTTCAACAATTGAACATTTGCAAAAAAACACCACTGTACCATAAAATCAAATATACATTCAAAAAGTGCACAATAACTAAATCCAACATACTTAAAACACACACATATCTCATATCTAATGAGGAGAGCAAATAAGAAAGATTTACCATAGCTTTACCATAGAAACAATTATCATAGCTTTCTTTCCATTTTCTTCCTACTTTACCATCCCATTTCCATCTTATTGCTTCTTTTTTGGACCAGGTAATATTTATTAAAGCTTTTTGCAAAAATGTACAAAGCAGAGAAAAGACTCTACAGTAGAGTGTACTGTATAGTCTTTTCTCTGCTTTGTAAATTTTGGAAAGAAAATGGAAAGCTATGGTAATTGTTTTTATTATGGTCAAGCTACCATATTTTTATTACTAAATGGGTCTTGATGACTGCCCCCCCTTTACTACTCTCCCCCCCCCCCCGTGTTCATTTTAACCCCCCTCCCTATCGCGTACCGCGTGGCAGGAGATTCAGTTTTCTGATTCCGGCCGGCCGGACTGAAAGGAAGTGAGCACTCAGTGTGTGCACTTCCTGTCAGTCCGGCCGGGCAAAGGAAACTGAATCTCCTGTACCGCGCGGACTGCAGGCAGGGCTGGTGCAAGGATTTTTGACACCCTAGGCGAAACCTAATTCTGCCGCCCCATTGGCTCCGCCCCTGACTCTACCCCCTTTGTCCTGCCCATGTATATGGTGAAGGTGGAGGGAGAGATGTTTGCGGTGCCTCTCCACTATTTCTTCTGCCTTGGTCCACAGGCCCTCACCTGCACCTGGCCTGAAGACAAATAGTGGCTGCACTGGCTCGCTTCCTCATACCAGCCGTGGCCTGCAGGTATACAGGCAGGCTAGGACGGTATACAGACAGGCTAGGATGGTATACAGACAGGCTAGGATGGTATACAGACAGGCTAGGATGGTATACAGGCAGGCTAGAACAGTATACAGGCAGGCTAGGATGGTAGTATACAGACAGGCTAGGACGGTATACAGACAGGCTAGGACGGTATACAGACAGGCTAGGACGGTATACAGGCAGGCTAGGACGGTATACAGGCAGGCTAGGAGGGTATACAGGCAGGCTAGGACGGTATAAAGGCAGGCTAGGACGTTATATAGGCAGGCTAGGACGGTATACAGGTAGGCTAGGACAGTATATAGGCAGGCTAGGATGGTATACAGGCAGGCTAGGATGGTATACAGGCAAGCTAGGACAGTATACAGGCAGGCTAGGATGGTATACAGACAGGCTAGGACGGTATACAGACAGGCTAGGGTGGTATACAGACAGGCTAGGACGGTATACAGACAGGCTAGGACTCTATACAGGCAGGCTAGGATGGTATATAGGCAGGCTGGGACAGTATACAGGCAGGCTAGGACGATATACAGGCAGGCTAGGATGGTATACAGGCAGGCTAGGATGGTATACAGGCAAGCTAGGATGGTATACAGGTAGGCTAGGGTGGTATATAGGCAGGCTAGGACGGTATAAAGGCAGGCTAGGACGTTATATAGGCAGGCTAGGACGGTATATAGGCAGGCTAGGATGGTATACAGACAGGCTAGGACGGTATATAGGCAGGCTAGGATGGTATACAGGCAGGTTAGGATGGTATACAGGAAGGCTAGCATGGTAAACCGGCAGGCTAGGATGGTATATAGGCAGGCTAGGAGGGTATATAGACAGGTTAGAACAGTATACAGACAGACTAGGATGGTATACAGGCAGGCTAGGCCCTAGCCTAGGGGGGAGAGAGAGAGAAGAAGGTGATGAGGAAGAGGGGGGTGCATTACACAAAGGGGTGGGAACAGAGAGGGGGGTTATTCTGGGGGTCTCACTCACCAATTATGCTCTCCCATTCAGGCTGGTCTCTCCCAGGGCTGTGGCAGCTATTGTTTGAAAACAGAACTTCCCTCACAGCACAGTATAGTGCATTGCATGCATGTGGCTGGTGTGTGGGCGGGCACAAATGGGAGGCGGAGTATTGGATTGGACAAGCAGTGCAGTGAGGGAGGGGTTAGGAGGACAGTGGAGACAGAACACAGCCTGACTCCTGCACAAGCTAGCTGGCTTTCCACGCTCTCACTATATCACTGTCACAGGATGCCAGAGACTGTGGAGCGCCGGAGCTAGAGGGGAATAGCTATTCTTGATCTCCACTTCACACTGTACAAGTCTTGCTGCCTGGGGGAGAAGACGCTCCTCCCACAGCGGCCCACACAGACTCCGCCCCGGCTCTCCTTTCTAGTCAGAACACCGGCGCTTGAGTCTGCAGGAGGAAGGAAGAGGAGCTCAGCTGCGCTACAGGCTGCAGCTTATAGGAAGGGGTGCCTGGTGGCGCGGCTGGGGCCCCAGGCCAGCTCCGGGCCCCAAGCAATTGCTTGTTTTGCCTGTCCTGTCGCGACGGGCTTTCTTCTTGCCACTCTTCAAGGCCAGATTTGTGGAGTGCACGACTAATAGTTGTCCTGTGGACAGATTCTCCCACCTGAGCTGTGGATCTCTGCAGCTCCTCCAGAGTTACCATGGGTCTCTTGGCTGCTTCTCTGATTAATGCTCTCTTTGCCCGGCCTGTCAGGTTAGGTGGATGGCCATGTCTTGGTAGGTTAGGGGTATCAGAGTAAAGGGGGCTGAATACAAATGCACGCCACACTTTTCAGATATTTATTTGTAAAAAAAAAAAAAAACTCCCAATACTTTTGGTAATATAGTTTATATATAAAAATAAATAAATAAATAAATATATATATATATATATATATACACACACACACACACAGTATATATATTTCCAGAAATGTTTCATTAAAACATCAGAAAGAAGGAGAATGGCACAGCATTATTATATTAGAAGCAGAGAATGACACTCGACTAAATATATTTGGAGCCGTTTCTCAATGTATAACTGTGAAACATGTCCAGGCCGCCGGCAATAAACCAGAGCAAAGAGAGGTGTCTAAGTACATTAAAAATGGGCTGCATTATCGGCTGGGTGACCTCCCAGTGGCAGGTTACATTGTCTATAAACACACACGCGGCTTCATTAAAACTCTCAAGTGCTTTTAGCGGGGTGATAAAACTGCCTTTTAGCTGGAGTAGTGTAGCATGACAAGCGCGTGGCAAATTACACTGAAGTGCCGTGGCAGTACAATGTCTGAGATACACAATAAACAAGAGATGGGATGATTGGATGATGTACTGTGCAGCAGCCTACCCCCCCCCCCCCCCAATGTTAACCAGTTGTTGCAGCAACGCGTTACACTTCAAGGGTCACTTCGTAAAGCGTGTCCTTCTTATGCTGACCTTCTCTCGGGAGTTTGTCTCTTTTTATTTTCAGAATATTATCCTTGAAGCAGCGGGTAGAGAAATATTTTATTTCTGGGAGACAAGACAGCAAACATATAAGAAGTTGTTTTTTTATGGTACTGACAGAAGTCATCTCAGGGTGTTTTTGTTATGTTCACTAAATCGTAAAAGTGCAATGTGATTAAAATTTAAAAAAATAAATAAAGAGCATGTAAACCTCAGATCTTTTTTTTAGTATGTTTGGCATCACGTCTCACTGAATAAGCAACAAAGGGCTCTATTTAGAAAACATTTGTTGGACAAATTTTAAACATATACGTCCATGCTGCATCGATTTTGGCCGTAATTTCTCTAATGGGGTAATCCCTATGATCATTAGCTCAATCTAGTGGCCAAATTTGTGTATATTTTCTCATTGAGATATTTTCAGAAATCTATACCAAATACCACTAGATGGAGCTGACGATCATAGGAATTAATCTAGTAGAGCAGGGCCCCCCTCCCCAAAAGCACCTCCCCTATGCTAAGGGCATGTGACCTGGTATGGTTCAGGAGAAGGGGGGGTCCGCTCCCTGGTCCCCCCCCCCTCCTTTCCTGGGCTGCCGGGCTGCATGCCTTTTTTTTTTTTTTTTTGACATGGGGTTCCCCTTAGAATCCATACCAGACCCAAAGGGCCTGGTATAGATTGGGGGGGGGGACTCTACACTTTTTTTCTGCCTTTTCTATTGCCAGCATTTTTTTTGTTTACATTTCAGCTGTCAGTGAGGAATTCCGCTGACAGCTGATGAGTTATTGGTTGTTAAGGATGCGGTGGCCCGCTCCCTAACAACCAGCTATTCTTCACACAGAATTTGAAATCAGTCAGTCGACCGATCCAAATTTGAGTTGTTCCAAAAATTTGGAATTAGTCAGAAAAAGAATAGACAAAACGAATTCCAACACATTTTTTTTACTATTTCATTCGGAGATTCGGATGTATTCGAATCTCTGAATAACCAAAAATTTGTCAGAATTTACATTTAGACCAAAACAAATTGTACATGTCTAAGAAGCAGTGAAATGGGGAGATCATCTCTTTGTCCCCCTGCTCTCCTCCTTTCAGCACGCTCCTTGTCAGCAAGTGAACTGATTGGTTCCTTGTGCTGGGTCTCTATCCCCTAATTTGTCATGCAAGGATTGCAAGAAACTGACATTCAGAAACTTACACTGCTTGCATAGGAAAGAAAAAATACATTTAATGGTATAATGATTACAGAGCTGTGTTATATTGTGTCTTTTATATCTGCCTGGAGTTCAGCTTTAAAAATATTATAACAAAACCATTTCCATAACATAAAAAGATATGCTCGCGGGATATACACCATATTCTCCTGCATATTTATTATTCTTAGTGAAGAATGAATGATGTTTCTCAATGCTTGTTTAGAAATTCTACAACGCCATTCCTTTGGAAATGTCAGGTGAGGTCACCGTACAGCGCTACCTATGATAATCCCTTCCCCTTACGGCGTCACCATAATTATTATGTTAATCACAATTGCAGCGGAGTAAAAGGTTAGCCCGTCGCATTTACATTCTTCCCAACACTGCCCGCGTCACGTGTGCAGGTTTACACTCGTATCTTGACATGCACGCTCCGTCCGATTGATTAATCGCTTTTCATAGCCAGTCAATAAATTCGACACAGACCCCTGGAACCAAACTCAAAGCGCCCATTCATCATCCGTCGCCGAAAGAGGAAGAAACTTTATTTGCTTTGCCTCTCTTTTTGATAAACGAGCAGCAAACTCAATTTATAGAATCAGCGCACGCTACCAGCCCGATATATTAAAAATGTAAACCGTTTTCTATCTCTGGCGACCGCTCCGCGGTTACGTCTCCGTTCTTTTTGAGGAAACGTAATTCATAATTTAATTTATCGCAAGCCAATTGGAACCTGGCGGCTGTTCCAAAAGTTAACACAACAGTCGTTCCCAAATTCATTATCTCTCCAAAGGTTGCTGGTCAGTCCATTACATCATTTTGGATACTGTCTGGAAATGTATTTCTTCCTGAAATCTCTGATCTGTTTTCAGGCAAAACGTAACCCTTTGAGTACCAAGGTATGTTTAGAAATGCCATGATATTGGTCTTTATAGCTTTACAAAAGACTTTAAAGTAGTTGTAAAGCCTTGCATACACAAAATGAAATGACAGGCCTCAGGTGATTCAAAGAAATGAAACAACATGCAGTTGTACCTGAATATCTACAGACCTGTTTTCTCTACAGCCTTCCAAAGTGCAGAATTTACACAGCTTGTCTGAGCTTCCAGAAATGAGGGGGTGGGACACTGAAATTACTCTCTGCGACGCTTAGTGAGAGCTGATTGGAGGGAAGGGACACACCCCCTTTACACAGCACACAGGAACAGAGCTGAGGCTATCAATCACAGACTGTGTGCTGGAGCTCCTTCCCCTGTCACATTTTACTAGGGTGCCCATACTAAGCATTTGCACAAATATCGGTACTCCAATGCTCCGATACCTGAAAGCGATACTTTCAGGTTCAGTCTTTTAGCTGTCAGAGGGATTCCCTCACTGACAGCTGAAATATAAAAAAATAAAGCTGCCGATTATCAGGTGTTAAGGAACGGAGCGGCCACTTCCTTAACAACCGATGACTCATTCAGCTGTCAGTGGGGTTCCCCAGTTGACAGCTGAAGTGTAAACCAAGTTTCGCCAATTGGAGCCTAAAAAAAAAAAAAAAAGAAAAGCTGGATAATGTTTATCAACAACATTGCTCAGCTGCTGAAACAGAAAGATAAAAAGACACTTTTGATTCTTTTTGGTTATACATCTACAGATCAAAGGGATGAACTTTGATCTGCAGATGAAGTCAGGTTTTTTTTTTTTTTTTATTAAATGTTCCTCTGTTTAACCCCTTATTAACCCCTTAATTTACTCTAATAAGCCTTAATTAACTCTTTATTCTCTTTCTCCATTTAGTTGTTATTTTCCTGCTGATTTTTTTTTTTGTTCACTTCTATTTTATAAACTATTAATATTCAAAATGTTTTTTTTATTTTCTTTGTTCGCTAATAATTTTACACCTTTAATATATATTTACACATTTCGCACAATTTAAAAACAAAAAAAAATTATTTCAATTGTAAATAACTTGTCAATGCTTTGTACAATTGCTGACAGCTGAATTATACACAAAACAGTTCCAGTAGGTATCGATAAGTAGTATCGGCTAGTACTAAAAAAAAAAAGCATAGGTACTCATACTCGTAAAAAAAATGGTATTGGTGCATCCCTACTTTTTACATCTTGGTGTCAGGAAAACTGTCCAGAAGTGACAGATAGCAGAGAAACAAGGCAGCAAACAGAAATGACACTATAGAGGGAAATGCTTTGTTCATATATTTAATGCCTGAGGTTTACAACCATTTTGAGGTAAAAGTGATCTGGGTGGCTTTAGAGCTATCCAATCATGTTTTCAGGGCTCCAGAGGTGCCGCCTATCCATGGTCGGCTGTGGTAGTTCCTGAGCTCTCCCATGGCTCCAGGAAGCCCAGGACCACGGTAATTGATGGTAACTAAGAGAGAAGGAAATGATCTGGGAAGATCCATTCTCTGATCCTCCCCTGCAACTAATGTGCAGCGTGAAGCAGCAGGAAGGTGAGCGAGGTCCAGACGGAAGAGGAGCAACTAGCAGGCGATACAAGTGGTGTGCGACATGGAAACTCTATTGAGGAAGGTGAGTGGGTGGCTAGCTATGTCCCACGTGTTGTGCAGTTTGGGAGCAATATAGCGGGAGGTGTGTGGGGATGAGAGAGAGAGGAGGATCAGCAAACCAGTGGATCAGCAGAGCCGATGGTTACTACTGAGCAGGGGATCAGCAGAGCTGGGGGTTACTACTAAGTGGGGTATCAGCAAAGCTGGGGGTAATACTGAGCAGGGGATTTGCTGAACAAGGCTACTAATAGACTGGGGATCTGCTGAATGAGGATACCATAAAGCTGGGGATCTGCTGAACAGGGGTAATAATGAGCTGGAGATCCACTGAACGAGGATGCGGAATGAGGATACCATAAAGCTGGGGAACCGCTGAACAGGGGTAATAATGAGCTGGGGATCCACTGAACGAGGATAAGAATAAGCTGGGGATCTGCTGAACAGGGTTATTAATGAGATGGGGGGTCTTCTGAGTGGAGGTACTACTGAGCTGTGGTTCTACCGGGCCCCTTTAAAACAAATTGAAAATCAACACATACAGGGTAGTTGCCAGGCTTCATTAAAGCATCAGCGAAGCATCATGGAAGCATCAAAAACACATCCAAAAATCATGTTGAAGCGCTAGGCCCTTTAATCTGTGTTAAAGTCCAAGTAATTCTAAATGACCTGTAAAGCAGCATTAGAAACAGAACACCAGGTAAATACAAACAGCAGGGAGCAGATATTGGCCCACACATCTTCATGTCCCATCTTTTTAATAAAAAAGAATTCAATAGCACTGAAATATTAATCAAAGCCATAGAGACAGGAGTTAGAAAAAAAAAAAATCACCTTTTCACTTTCTATAAATCATACAGATTTTCCTTGACTTCCCCGTGTTCTCTGCACTAACTCTCCCATATCCTGCTCCAGATCGCCTGTCTATAATTTTTCACCCGCCGTCCTCGGTGAAGGAAATGTGATGCTCGCTGACAAGTTCCTAGTTTGGCTGGTTCCTGTCCATTTGTCTGCGTTCCCTTCTGGACGGTTATAACTCACTCTAACGCCGCACCCGTCACACTGATCAATGCCCGAGTGTTTAGAAAACGTAAATAGCCGCCATTCCTGCATTGAATATACTGCATACCATTGTGTTCTCTTCCTACGCTTTACACTTGGCAGTATATAAACCAAAGCAGAGAAATGAAAGTGACACTAAACTCTGGAAGGGAGAGGACCAATGTCCATCAACAAAACTGTTGCTGAAGGTGTGGAGCACAACGAGATCAAGTTTCCAGTACTCGGAGTATAGCCAGTTTACACCTATCTGGGAAAATGCTTGTGGGTTTGGATAATTTTTTAAACTGGAAGCAGTGGGGGTGGTCAGGCTGTCGCAGTTATACACAGCGGGAGTATTGAAGATTTTCCATGGAATTAAAGGAGGAATTTGGCTTCCCAAATAGTAATTTTTATCAATACTTGCAACTGAGACACACATTGATGACACAGTTTAGGGAGCGGAGATGGAATGGAGCAATATGCCATTACTGGTAACCTTAGTGAAAGCTACCTCCCTAAAGGAGTTAACCTCAAAACTATTTTCAAAGCTTGAGGGTGTTAGAAAAACGATTCCCAACTGGCTAGTAGAGTAAAATGGGAGGAGGACATGGGAAAACATACAGACGGGCAATGGAGTGGTATTGTGGCCTCAATAGACCAGCTATTTCTCTCGTTAGCCCAGAAGCTCACTCAGCTAAACATTGTCCATAGGGCATACTATACTCCGAAAAGGTTGTTCGAGTTTGGGGGACATCCAGATGCATTTTGTCCCAGATGTGGAGGGGCGAAGGGAGATTTGAGAGATTTCACATGCTCTGGAGGGGCCCCAAACGATATAGATATTGGAAGGAGGTGGTGCATAAAATATACTTAATTTTCAGTACAAACGTATGTCTGGAGCCGATATCGTGCGTATTGGGATATATGGAGCAGAGTTTGGGTTCTGGGTCTCCGAAAATAGCAGTTCTGAGATATCTGTATCAAGCTAGAAAAGCGATAACTTGGAAATGGTTAGACCCCAAACCACCATCAATAACGGACTGGCAGAAATTGGTTAATAACACAATAATGAGAGAGAGACTGGCCTACTGTATATGAGAATAGGAAACAGTGGTAGATATGAAAAAATATGGAATAAATGGTTAGAAACTGCAGGTCTGATGCCAGAGAGAACAAAACTTTAGAAAAGACACTTTTTCAGGAATGCTTTTACCTTAAATGAGATGGGAGGTGGGTTGGGAACGGGGGAGGGGGGAGGAGTTGATAATGGGATGGATTTATATTTGTGGAATGTATTTTACTGCTTTTTTTGTATATGAAATGTATGTTCATTGGAAAAAGAAAATCTAAAATAAAGTGGATTTAAAAAAAAAAAACTCTGGTTTAAAAAATATATATTTTATTTAAGTATATATTCTTAACCCATAAAAGTTCCTTCTATTGCTCCCAGCCTCTTCCAAATCTTCAAATTCCTTTTTTTTTCTTTTTTTTTTTACATTTCTTTAGTCGCTTCCTGGTTTCTGGCCTAGGCCAAAATGATGTCATATATCCCAGGAGTCTTCAGGAGGGGAGGAGGGGCTTTCTCAGCTAAGCACACCCTCCTGCATGCATGCCTGAGCTAAGGGCAGATGGATTCCAGGGAGTAACTCTTACATGAATCATCTGCCCTTACTCAAGATGGCCACAGCTAAAAATACTAAGGGGGTGTTTTTCAAAGTGACTTCTGACCAAAATAAAGCATGGAGACATGGATGGATGGGTTGGTTTGCTTTGAATATTAAAAATAAATTAATAAGTGTTTTTTGTTTGTGGTGCTCAGATGCAGTATAGTTCCACTACCACTTCCCGCAAAATTAAGTACCTGTATGTATGTGATAACAACCGATGCCACTAATCAGCCGCCCGGTTGTTATTACAAGCAGTGGGAGGGGACGATCACCCTTCCCGCCGCCTTCTGCCGCTCCCATCCCACCGGGAGACACGAGCGACCAGCTGGCACGTCCGCCGGCTGGCTGGAGTCCCCAACAAAGCCGGAATTGGCTTTGATTAGGTCTCCAATGTAGTAACCCGGAAGTGACGTCGCAAAGTCACTTCTGGTTTACTCGGCAGCCAATGGTGCCATTTAAAAAAAAAATCCACAGTTTTCAAAAATGCAGATTTTGGGGTTTTGAATACTTTAAAGTGCAGAGGGGGGGTTTGGGGTCTTTTAGACCCCAGATCCCTCCATAAAGAGTACCTGTCACTGTCTATTACTGTCACAAGGGATGTTTACATTCCTTGTGACAGCAATAAAAGTGATCAGGATTTTTTTTTAAAGGCATGGTGTAAATATAAAAATAAATAAATAAAATAAATAAGAAAATAAATACATTTCAAAAGCGCCCATCCCTCGCACGCCAAAGAAAGCGCATACGTAAGTCACGCCCACAAATGTAATCAGTGTTCAAATCACACATGTGAGGTATCGCCGCAATAGTTAGAGCGAGAGCAATAATTCTAGCACAAGACCTCTCCTGTAACTCTTAACAGGTAACCATTAAATTTTTTTTAAAACGTCGCCTATGGAGATTTTTAAATACCGTAGTTTGTTGCCATTCCACGAGTGTGCGCAATTGTAAAAAGTGAGATGTTAGGTATCTATTTACTCATCGTAACATCATCTTTCACATTTTACAAAAAAATTGGGCTACTGTTTAGTTTTGTTTTTAATTCATTGAAGAGTGTTTTTCCCTAAAAATTGCATTTAAAAGGCCTCTGCACAAAATAAAATATATAGATTGTAATAAAACAAATAAAAATAAGAAAAATAAATAAATCACCACATCACCCCCCTGTACACACCCCAATGCAAATGTGGAGTGTGGTCGCACATGTATGTAAGCCTAAATTGTGCCACACATGCAAGGTATCACTATGAATGTTGGAGTGAAAGCAATAAAGCTGCCTATAGATGGATTCAAATTCAACCGGTTCAGCAGAGACCAGCTGAATTTTGATCCATATATGGGCACTGCGCTTGTACAGAAGTTGATCTATTGATCAACTTCTGTAGAACCGGATGGCATGATTATATCATTCTTCATAATATAAGAAAAATAAAAGCATGCAGGATGGGTTAGAAGAGGGTGGGAAGAAGGGAAGTTAATGTTTGTTTGCCTAGTCATTGGCTTCAATTAAATACATAGGTGTGTATATAACAAAAATTGCATAGCTGCTCCTCCATCGAAACTGCATGTCAATTCTTTCTGTCCAAATGGGGCAAAACTGAATGTTTTTCAGCTGTAATATCTCCAAATTATATGTGTGAATGCAGATAGAACCATTATATTGCAGGATGTCCTCTAAATGGCCCAGAGTGTCATAGGAAATAAACATGCTATTTATTTGGGTGGAGTCCGGTGATCGGGGTTCTGTGCACCTGGACGGCTGTCTAGGTGGACGTGTGTTATGTTGCCCCCCCCCCCGGTTGCTAGGCTGGAAGCCAGAGGCATATCCCAGGGACACCTGGCTGCGAGGCTGCCTGAGGCCTATCCAGGAGAAGCAGCATAGGGTTGGGACTACAAGATTGAAGTCCAACTGATTTGCGAAGGTTCAGCCGGACGGGAAGATTGAAGTCCAACTGATTTGCGAAGGTTCAGCCGGACAGGGAACCAGTTGTGGTCGGAGGTAAAGGGGAAGCAGTCGCCACTAAGGGACCATCCACCTTATTACTGGAGACTACTGTGAGAAAGCTTGAGCAAGTACCAGAGCAGTCTTCTTATCAGCTGGGGACGGTGAAGACGTGGGAAAACCACAGTGAGTGCCAAGCCAGGGACCCAGCAGGTTAGCAGGGGTGAAGCTTGAGGAGTATACAGCAGGTTAGCTGTGGAAGAGCTCAGGAGATCCAGTGATGACTGAGATCTGGAAGTCTAGTGAGAGACTGGGAGCTCAGTGAGTGAAGATCTACAGTTGGATACTGTGAGATAAGGGGAGAATTATTCTGTGTTACCAAGAGTTATGTACAACTACTTTTAGTGACTGTTACAAGTTCAGTGCCATAGGAGACAGCGGTCCTACCTATACAGATGTGGCATCCAGCTGCAGGCCTTTCCCTGTATAGCGTCTCGGTCTCTCGGAGTCTGCCAACTAACATTGCCATTGCATCTACTCAAGGGTTTCTTGGCCCTAACCCACTCTCCCACAGTTCTTGTTAAGAGACAATAAATCTCTTGTTTGCATTCAAAAAGTGACTGGTGCCCATCATTTCATCTTGCATTACACCCACCATGCCTGTTATCCCACTCTACAAGGAAGGATGTCAGCTCTCCCTGACTCTGGAGGTCACCACCGGGCCTCTAGAGGTCCGGGAGGTCACTACATGTGGAAAAAGTGAAGTGCTGTGAACACTTTCTGGATACACTGTATACTTATTCAATTTTTCCCTGTGTCCAAGAAGCAGGAAAAGGGCCAGGGGCGGCCCGTCCATTAAGGGCACACAGGCGCCGCCCCCCCTCTTTCCATGCGTCTGGCCTCCATGCAGTGGGGGTGGGAGTTTTTTTTAAGCACCTGATTAAAGCCAGAGGCTCTAATAGGCTTCAAAATAGGGTGGGCTCTGGACAGAGAGCACTGCGCTCCGAGCCCACCCAGGTGTGTTACAATAGCGAATGAATATTTGCTATTGTAACACTGATCCTCTTCCCGGCCAATCAGGAAGTGGGCCTTGAGATCTGTCACGCGATTGGCTGAAAGGACAGGCGATCCTATTTGAGGCCTAGGAGGAGACGCACGGAGGAAGCCACCATAATGGAGGAGAGGACACAGGAGCAGCTGCCCGCCGTCCACCACCTAGATGAGGAAAGTGCCGGACCGATCGAAAAAAAAAAAACACCAGCCACCATTGAAAAGGGCGAGATGATGCTGGATGTCCGAAAGCCAGAAAATGAAGTGTGCTCTATATGACCTGCTGCTAAACACTGTGAGAAGCAAACAATGTGGAATGAAATCTCAGTACAAGGGAGGAGTCAGTACAACTTTGCAAGACTGGCTGGCTTCAGCTTTAAAGAGGAGCTCCACCTTAAAAAAAAAATATTAAAAGCCAGCAGCTACAAATACTGCAGCTGCTGACATTGCTTAATAAATGGACACTTACCTGTCCCAGGGTCCAGCGATGTCGGCAGCCAAAGCTGATTGATCGCTCGTCTCTCGGCTGCCCCCACCACCATCCTCGGTCAGGGAATCAGGAAGTGAAGCGTTGCGGCTTCACTGCCTGGTTCCCTACTGTGCATACGCGAGTCATGATGCGCGGCTTTACTGGTCCCCGTTGTGTTCTGGGAACTGTGTGTTTCCCAGAACACCCAGGGGGGGGGGGGGTATCTGCGGCTATTCTGCGGCTATCTATGCCTGGAAGTGGGTGCAGATACCTGTATTAGACAGGTATCTTCACCCCCCTCCCCCCTGAAAGGTGCCAATAGTGGCACCGGAGGGGGGGGGGGGAATCCGATGAGCGGAAGTTTCACTTTAGGGTGGAGCTCCGCTTTAAAATCCAACTCCCCCCCCAATCTTTTGGTGTAAGGGTAGAAACCTGGTAAATATTTGGCTGGAGTTGGGGTTTAAAGTTGATCTCCAGCCTCCTCTTCAGTCTTGCACAGACAAGAAGTATGCTGATGGGGGGAAAGAGTGAATGAGAGATGAGGTCATCACTGTTCTGCTTCTCCTTTCACTGTCCCATCAGAAGCTGGGGGCGGGTCCAGGTCAATCTGGGCTCAGTGGAATTGGTTTGAATGATGCTGGACATCAAAACTAGGACATCTAGTTCCAGAAACGGAGTGGGTTGAATGATTCTGACTAATGATATCTTGTGGCAGAAAAAAAGTACTGCAAGCAAAATCTCTGGATTGAAGATACATTTGGTAGCAAAGGCTGGGTTTGTAGTTTATATTTTAATGCAGTATTCATTATTTTATCATTTTTATTTTTGTCCTACATTAAGTTCATTTCAAGCACAGCCTGGCCTTTGAGGTCAGTCTTGTCTTGATATAAAAGTGATTGTCATTGGCAGATTTGGGTAGTAATAGAATTTGTGGTAAGATCCCTGCAATAGTTTTAGCTTTTTCTTGTTGATTTTTTTGGCGTCTGATGTCATATTTAAATGTCGGAGAAAATAGACAATGATCCGTGTTTGCTGTTTGCATGAGCAGAAAAGATAAATGTTGAACTTTGCAGTCGTCGGCTGTTTACCTTCCCTCTGGTGCCGGCTCCGTATTACAGGAATGACACTTGTTATTCAGCCTGGCAGGAAGAAAATTAGGCTGTTCGGGTGCAGACCGGGTCACCCAGTTAATGTTCTGATTGACAGATGACACTCCGATTCCCAGCCAGGTATAATATGAAACAAGGGAACACATCACTAGGTGTTTTGTACATGATGTCTGTGAATTTTATATATATAAAAAAGGCCATTGTTAATAATACACAGTGATTTAGCAAACTAAATATTTAAAGTGTATGGAAACCCTAACAGTGAACTTCTCTTATCCCCCCCCCCCCTTGGTCTTTTAACTCCTTCATGATGGAGGTAAAACAATTTTTTTAACATCTGAACACATACTGTACTTACAACCTTGAAATGTGTTAGTAAAACTGTACGCATCATCACAAGTACTTATTGTATCCAGGTAAGTTATACTGCAGTTTTTTTTTATTACAAATCAGGCTGTCACTTTTGGTGGTCAATGGTAATTGATATCTTCTGATTTATTTATTTTTTTATGATAAAAAAAAAAAACTGGCACAAAATAGTAAAGAAATATATATACAGTGGGGAAAATAATTATTTGATCCCCTGAAGATTTGGTAAGTTTTCCCAATGAAGGGTCTATCATTTTTTATCATAGGTGTATTTTAAATGATAGAGACAGAATATCAAACAAAAGTCCAGAAAAAACCCAAGATACAAATGGTATAAATTGAGTTGCAGTTCGATGAGTAATATAAGTATTTGATCCCTAAGTAAAACATGACTTAGTACTTGGTGGAGAAACCCTTGTTCGCAAGTACAGAGGTAAGACGTTTCTTGTAGTTGGTTACCAGGTTTGCACACATCTCAGGACAGATTTTGGTCCACTCTTCTTTACAGATCTTCTCTAAATCCTTAAGGTTTCTTGGCTGTCGCTTGGCAACTCTAATTTTCAGCTCCCTCCATAAATTTTCTATATGGTTAAGGTCTGGAGACTGGCTAGGCAACTCCATGACCCTAATGTGCTTCTTCATGAGCCACTCCTTTGTTGCCTTGGCGGTATGTTTTGGGTCATGCTGAAAGACCCATCCACGACTCATCTCCAGTGTTCTGGCTGAGGGAAGAAGGTTCTCATCCAAGATTTTACAATACATGGCCCCATCCATTGGCCCCTCAATGTGGCAAAGTCAATCTGTGCCTTTAGGAGAGCAACAACCCCAAAGCATAATATTTCTACCTCCAAGCTTGACTGTAGGGATGGTGTTACCCTGGACTGCTTTGTTTGGCGCTCAAGCTCACTAGAACGGGGTGAGAATCCCAAACATCTGACACTGGGAGTGCCAACAGGGGAGGGAGCTCACCCCAGCTCCTATAATCTCTGGTAATAAAGAAAGGACTCCCTGGAGCCGCACATCTGTGCTGTCCCTATGCTGGGTGTATGAATGGCAACCTCAGCCTGGACTCCGACCAGGCCATGCCCCCAACATGTTTCACTCCACCCCTCAGAGCTTAGTCATGGGAATGAAGATCCCAGGCATGTGGGGAAGTATTTATGCATCATTGCACATTCAAATGTGCAGAGGATCAACAGGTGTGTATAATGAGAATGTGTGTAAAAGAATGTTGGAGAATGCTAGCTTATAGTTAAAAAATGTGGGATTATTAAACCCCCTAAGGCTGTGAATTACAAAAAATGAATAATAAAAATTGCAAAAAAAGCCCAAAAATGATAATGAAGTAAAAAATAGTGATCCTAAGCTAAAATTAAAACAAAATAGAATGACCAAATGCAAATAGATTATTTCTGCTGAACCCAATACAGTTAGGCCCCTTTCACACTGGGGCGGTGGGGGCGTCGGCGGTACAACAGCGCTATTTTTAGCGCTGCTGTACCGTCGTTCTTGCAGCTGTATTCGGCCGCTAGCGGTGCGGTTTTAACCCCCGCTGGCGGCCGAAAAAGGGTTAAAATCACTTGTACAGCGCGGCTATAGCCGCGGTATTACCGCGGTATAGCCGCGCTGTCCCATTGATTTCAATGGGCAGGAGCGGTTTAGGAGCGGTGAATACACCGCTCCTTCCCCGCTCCAAAGAAGCGGTTTGCAGGACTTTTTTCACCGTCCTGCCAGTGCCCGAGGGCTTTCACACTGAACAAACAGCGGAGGCTGTTTAGGGGCAAACTGCGCAATACCGCCTGCAAACCGCCCCAGTGTGAAAGGGGTCTTATATTCTGTATTGTTTTATCATATTAAAACCACTAAGAAAGAACAAAATTGGAAAAATTAATATCTCAGGGAATGGAAATCATATGGAATCTCCAAAGAGGAACAAAACACTCAAGGTGGAATAAAATAATCATAGGGAAAGCAGATCTAAACATATCTAAATATATCTATGTCTATGTAGGAGTGTAGAATGTAGACAAAGATAAGTATATATTATTCATAGTAATGAGTGAAATCCCACTCATGGTTTAAGCCTTTGGGGATACGGGTATCCAGTCTAAAGATCCAATAAACCTTCCTTCTACATAGAAGGGAGAAACAGTCACCACCACGAGCCAGGCAATCAGTCCATTCAACTATTTGGACTAAAAGATTGTACATTTTAAATGGTGAAATCGGTTGAAGTAGAAAGAGCAGTGCAGCGCAAAACATACAATAACATATTAATTAATGAAAGAGTCCATAATGTTCACATAAAGATGAATAATAAACATCACAACATAAATAATAAACATCACAACATGTCCAAATGAGTGCTTCTATGGATGAGATACAAGGTGATCATGTGAAAACCTCCACCAGCAATATTCCTAGCAGCTCACCTTAATGTATGGACCCCTGAGTAAATCATACAGGCAGTTCCCTCACAAGGGGTAAACAGCTGGATCACTGGATATGCTGAACGCTGGAGAGGAGTGTAGTCTAATGATAATGAAATCCCTTGTGCTCTGACCATAAGCTCCGGTTCATGAAATAGAAATAGAAGCAACAGAATATAGTGCTCTCCGTTTGATAAAAGTGTTTATTTAAAATAAAAGGTTGCACAGTTTCATTCTGACAGGTTATACTTGTTACGAACATTCTGTTTATTTGACTTAAGTGTTAGGTCACTTCCTGGCTGAGTCCGGAAGTCAGCTGGGTTTCCATGGAGATTAATCATGTGTAAAACCCCTAACGTCCATAGGTGTCAGTCTACGATATAAAAAGCGGGTGTCTCAAGTCATTCCGTCACCGCTGATGAAGTCCCGCCCCCTGGGACGCAACACGTACGGAACCACATGACTAGCGTGACGCTACCCGCGTCTTGTCGTTGATCCTCGTGGATTTGTTTACTATCTGCCCTGCCCCCTTGGACATGCGGAACAGTGCTATTCTTGTAAGTGCAACCTTTGATTATAAATAAACGATTTTATCAAACGGAGAGCACTATATTCTGCTGCTTCTATTTCATGTTCGAGTGTACCGGAGCTTATGGTCAGAGCACAAGGGATTTCATTATCATTAGACTACACTCCTCTCCAGTATTTAGCATTATCAGTGATCCAGCCGTTTACCCCTTGTGAGGGAACTGCCTGCGTGACCTTACTGATTTCTGATTTACTCAGGGGTTCATTCATTGAGGTGAGCTGCTAGGAATATCGCTGGTGGAGGTTTTCACATGATCACCTTGTATCTCATCCATAGAAGCACTCATTTGGACACATTGTGATGTTTATTATTCATCTTTATGTGAACATTATGGACTCTTTCATTACTTAATATGTTATTGTATGTTTTGCGCTCCACTGCTTTTTCTACTTTTACTGCTATTTGGGATTTGATAATTTGACCCTCAGTGTTCAGCTGCTGTGGCTAGGTTTTTTAATTGCACTGATTGATTTGCATTTTATACAAATTGGTTGAAGTGCCTGGCCAAGTTTGTGTTTTTGTTGGTTCTGGTGTCAGAAAATGATCTGTCATTTCATCACTTAGTCGTCCAGTCGTCCTTCCTATATACTGTAAGTTACATGTGGTACACGTGACCACATATATTACATATTTGGTATGACAATTAACCAGCTGTTTAATGGTCAAGGACAAACCGTTTGAACAAGAAGTTATGGTGTGAGAATGGCCTAAATGGCCACAGGTAGAACATCTGGTAGCACCGCATCTGTACATTTATGTGGTGTTTAGCCACGTGTATGTGGGTTGATTAGAGATGTACATGCTGGGAGAGACCATGTTTCCAATGGTGTGGGCCTTTCTGGCAATGTATCTGACCCCCTGTTCTAGAATAGCCCTATAGCTGTCATCACTATATAGAGCAGGGAGATGTCTAGCTATAAGTGCGTCTTATATCTTGAAATTGTGAGCTATAGGTAGTTGGTAGAAAACACTGGTAAGTAAGGTGATCTGGTTTGTTGTGAAGGTTGATTGGTTAATAGGTTAGTTCTATGTCTAATTTGGAGGCAAACTTTTTTGACTTGTTATCTATGGTAGCCCCGTTCACAAAGTCTTTGTTCCAATATTAGGGCTTCTTTGTCGTAGTCCATCCAGTGGAAAAATTTTGTCCTATTCGGACAAATTGTCCCCAGAGTATTGCTTTGATGGTATGGAAAGAATCACAGCTTGATGCGTGCAAAAGGGCATTTTTGGAAGTAGTCTTCCTATACCCACATGTAGTGACCACTCTTTCTTGAATGGATCCAGATAAAATAAGGCCAAGAAAGTTTGTATCTGTTTGATGTTCTTCTATTGTGAACCTTAGGTTCAGCTGGTTGTTGTTTAAGTAGTTCAGGAACTACAGTGGTTAACAACTCCTGGTTGACAATGAAGATCCGATCATCAATATATCGAAAAGATGAGATGATATGGTCTCTGTGAAGATTGTGAGCATTGTAGATGTGTTGTTCTTCCCACCAGCCCTTATATAGGTTGACATAGGTGGGTGAGAATCTCGCTCCCATGGAGGCTCCTTGTTTTTGTATATACTATTTTTGGTTGAAGAGGAAGTAGTTGTGATGTAATAGATAGGAGACCCCTTCCAAAATGAACCATTTGAGTTCTGAAGAATATACCGTATATAGGACCATGTGGTGTTTAAGTGATTGTAGACTTAAACCATGGGGTATACATGAGTATAAGGATTTTACATTGGACACAACCCACGTATTGCCATGGCTCCAGGGAGAACCCTCTGGAACTTGTATGGTATGTTTTGTGTCTCGCAAATGAGAGGGTATCCTGGACACTAATGGTTATTATTATTATTATTATTATTATACAGGATTTATATAGCTATATCAATAGATCCGCGCTTCAGACTAATTTACACCTGCAGCCCCCCTAAGTAAGTAAGGAACACCTCAGTGATACCCCAAAAAAACTGAAAATCAAAATATAGGGAGTGGCGCTGTGTTAGAACAAAGAGTGTGTCTGTAGAATTAACAGGTGCTCTGGTGCGTGATATAATCGCTTCTTAGAAGTGAAAAAATATATTATAATATGAAACTCCCAAAAATCAATATATCCATATATGTAATTAGTGAAAAATCCTTATTTAGTGGTAGAGGGAATTGTCAGCTATGTGTGCAAGCAATAACAATCCCAACCAATAGGCAAACTCAAACTTTAAATTATCACCATTATATAACATGTGTTGACAATGGTATATATAAATCTACTAATTAATAAATATAAAGTGACAAGTGCCAAATAGTGCTATGTATAAAAACTGTGGTTATCAAACCATTGTGCAATAATGTGCAAAAAACATTTAAAAATTGTAAATCATTATTTATGTGTAAAATTCTCAACAATATAACGAAAAAAATCCCATATACTGTTTATTGCAAAGTGTTCGTAACAATAATATAATGTGCCATGCACCAAATTCCCATAGAAATCATGCAGAAGGTTCTTCTTTGGTGGTGAAGAGCCGTGCTGTAATTATTGGCAATCTCCCCCCAATGTGGTTGCACTCACCGGAGCACTCCACCCCTGCAGGGGTATGAGCGTATGATGTTGATCCTGTTGGTCTCTCCGATTGTATGAGTGCCGGTATCCTTCCACGCGTCCCAATCTAAAGCAGCCACTTGCATACAGGGAGGTGGGGACTAACTGTCCCTTGTTGTAATGCAGGTCCCAACTAGATATCTACTTTGATGTTTTAAATAAAAAATAAAAGGTTCCACATAGCGTGACTCTGTTTAAAATGGATTCATTTATTTATATTAAACAGTCCAGTCATGTAAGAATGAATCCACACTAGCAGATAAAAAACACTTTAAAAATAGTGTTCCCAGAAAGGAGAGGGAGCTCACAGGCTCGTATACTCTCCACACGGTCCGGGGACGCAGCGCTAACATAAACCGCCGCTTGCGTTCCACCGGTCAGGTATCCGGAACCACGATACACGGAAGTGACGTTGTGCGTGCCAAGATAGTCCTGCCTTACGTGTTTCGTCATACAGACGTCATCGGAGGCGCTGCCATCTTGGCACTCCCAACGTCTTATATCAAGGGTGTAGTCATTGCTGCGGCCAATCAACTCCCGGATGCCGAACTCACACATCCAGCGGTGTAAATTAGCAATTTAGTTGCTAGGTAGAATTAGGCCTAGAACGAATAATGCAGCGAGGGGAGATACCATAGGAGCATAGCATAGCCCCATATGCACCTTCTAGTGGTTTAAGCCAAGCCGATTTCTACAGCAGCAGCAGCGATCACCTACACCTATACATTCATTGTTTCATAGGTATTATACAGAAATCATTGATATACAGTCATATTCATATTACAGTACGAATGACTGTTCAAACTATTTCATATAACCAGTGTGTGTTTCAATATTCTCAAGAGATACGAACTTGACAGAAAATTGTATTAAATTAGAAGAAATAATAAAATAAAAATAAAAATAAAGATAAAAAATAAAATATTAAAAGTCTTTTTTATTATGAAAGGTGAATAATAATATTAAAATAACCATACCCAAATATTCATGAAAAGGAAAGTGGAAATATAAAAATAGAAAGTATATAGATGAGTGACACTAAGTTAATATTATATAATTAGACATGTAGAAATATATATAAGCAAGGGGTAATCAAGGATTAATGTAGGGCATATTTTTAATGTGTAGAACCCATATATGCTAAATGGGGTATCAATGAGGGGAAGGATAATATATTCTATTTATTATATAAGGGCCAATCCATTAGATGAATTCAATAAAAAAATACAATAAAAAAGGGAGAATAAAAATATAAAAAATACACATGTAAATGTACATGTACTTTTCATATCTGTATATAAAAATGTGTAGTAAATTCTTTAATATGTAAGCAAGTTGTAACAATCTACGTGAACCTAGATTAGCCTACTAATGGGACACTTTTAATGTGACCAATTTGCTGGTGGTGTCATTAGGCAGTATTTCTATTAAAAATTAGACAGGAAACAGTTGAGATCTATATCCACATTCAACCCCCTTGGAACCAAACTTCCCAGGCGGTAAATCCACTTAGTTTCATTCTGGGACACTTTTATTCTCTTGTTACCAACCCTCCAATAATCTTTAATCAGATCAATACCATAAAAAATTAGTCCCGTGGGGTCCCTATTGTGGAATTCATCAAAGTGCCTCGAGAGATTGTGTTTTGGAAATCCTTTTTTAATATTGTTAATATGTTCTCTAATCCTAACAAAAAGCGGCCTAGTGGTTCTTCCCACATACTGTAATCGACAAGGACATTCGATCACATATGTTACGTGAGTACTGTCACAGGTGATCAGTTCCCTAATCTGATACTCCTTCCCGCATCTGGATTTAAAAGATAATTTTTTTCTTGGCTGTTTTTTGCTTACCCAACAAGGCAAACATTTTTGGCATCTATAAAAACCTTTCATTTCAGGGAACAATCTGATTGTCTTGGGTGGGTCGATCACATTGTGTACCAGTTGATTCCTCAAATTAGGGGCCTTTCTGTAGATAAATCTTGTTTTTTTTTAAAGCAACCCTGCCAGGGTCCTATCGGATTTTAGAATCGGCCAGTATTTCCTGATGATATGTTTAACTGTACGGTATTGATTATTAAATCCCGTGATAAATGCCGTATCTGTCCCAGAGGGGTTGTTATCTTTTTCTTTTTTTCTCAATAAGGAATCACGGTCCAGGCCACCTATCTCCATCTTCTGCCTCATTAGGGATTCCTTTCGGTACCCTTTATTAATGAATTTCCCGATAAGATTATCAGCTTGTATATAATAATCCTCTATTTTATGGCAGTTTCTTCGTAGTCTCATTAGTTGACCCTTCGGGATGTTCTCCTTCCATTTGGGGTGGTGGCAGCTGGAAATCGGGATATACCCATTGCGATCTGTTGTTTTAAAAAAAGTTCTGGTATGCAATTCATTATTCTCTTTAAAAATTTGTAGATCTAAATATTCTATTTCTTGAGGATCGCATTTCCCACTGAAGGAGATACCATATTGGTTCCGATTCATCATTCCTAGGAATTCCTGGAAGGAATCTGTCGTGCCTTCCCACACGATGATCACGTCATCTATATAGCGACTGTAAAATTTTATCTCTGGGCGTAATCTCTTGTATATATGTTCTGCTTCCCACGGGACTAATTTTTTATGGTATTGATCTGATTAAAGATTATTGGAGGGGTGGTAACAAGAGAATAAAAGTGTCCCAGAATGAAACTAAGTGGATTTACCGCCTGGGAAGTTTGGTTCCAAGGGGGTTGAATGTGGATATAGATCTCAACTGTTTCCTGTCTAATTTTTAAAAGAAATACTGCTTAATGACACCACCAGCAAATTGGTCACATTAAAAGTGTCCCATTAGTAGGCTAATCTAGGTTCACGTAGATTGTTACAACTTGCTTACATATTAAAGAATTTACTACACTTTTTTATATACAGATATGAAAAGTACATGTACATTTACACATGTATTTTTTATATTTTTATTCTCCCCTTTTTTATTGTATTTTTTTATTGAATTCATCTAATGGATTGGCCCTTATATAATAAATAGAATATATTATCCTTCCCCTTATTGATACCCCATTTAGCATATATGGGTTCTACACATTAAAAATATGCCCTACATTAATCCTTGATTACCCCTTGCTTATATATATTTCTACATGTCTAATTATATAATATTAACTTAGGGTCACTCATCTATATACTCTCCATTTTTATATTTCCACTTGCCTTTTCATGAATATTTGGGTATGGTTATTTTAATATTTTTATTCACCTTTCATAATAAAAAAGACTTTTAATATTTTATTTTTTATCTTTATTTTTATTTTTATTTTATTATTTCTTCTAATTTAATACAATTTTCTGTCAAGTTCGTATCTCTTGAGAATATTGAAACACACACTGGTTATATGAAATAGTTTGAACAGTCATTTGTACTGTAATATGAATATGACTGTATATCAATGATTTCTGTATAATACCTATGAAACAATGAATGTATAGGTGTAGGTGATCGCTGCTGCTGCTGTAGAAATCGGCTTGGCTTAAACCACTAGAAGGTGCATATGGGGCTATGCTATGCTCCTATGGTATCTCCCCTCGCTGCATTATTCGTTCTAGGCCTAATTCTACCTAGCAACTAAATCGCTAATTTACACCGCTGGATGAGTGAGTTCGGCATCCGGGAGTTGATTGGCCGCAGCAATGACTACACCCTTGATATAAGACGTTGGGAGTGCCAAGATGGCAGCGCCTCCGATGACGTCTGTATGACGAAACGCGTAAGGCGGGACTATCTTGGCATGCACAATGTCACTTCCGTGTATCGTGGTTCCGGATACCTGACCGGTGGAACGCACGCAGCGGTTTATGTTAGCGCTGCGTCCCCGGACCGTGTGGAGAGTATACGAGCCTGTGAGCTCCCTCTCCTTTCTGGGAACACTATTTTTAAAGTGTTTTTTATCTGCTAGTGTGGATTCAGTCTTACATGACTGGACTGTTTAATATAAATAAATGAATCTATTTTAAACAGAGTCACGCTATGTGGAACCTTTTATTTTTTATTTAAAACATCAAAGTGGATATCTAGTTGGGACCTGCATTACAACAAGGGACAGTTAGTCCCCACCTCCCTGTATGCAAGTGGCTGCTTTGGATTGGGACGCGTGGAAGGATACCGGCACTCATACAATCGGAGAGACCAACAGGATCAACATCATACGCTCATACCCCTGCAGGGGTGGAGTGCTCCGGTGAGTGCAACCACATTGGGGGGAGATTGCCAATAATTACAGCACGGCTCTTCACCACCAAAGAAGAACCTTCTGCATGATTTCTATGGGAATTTGGTGCATGGTACATTATATTATTGTTACGAACACTTTGCAATAAACAGTATATGGGATTTTTTTCATTATATTGTTGAGGATTTTACACATAAATAATGATTTACAATTTTTAAATGTTTTTTGCACATTATTGCACAATGTTTTGATAACCACAGTTTTTATACATAGCACTATTTGGCACTTGTCACTTTATATTTATTAATTAGTAGATTTATATATACCATTGTCAACACATGTTATATAATGGTGATAATTTAAAGTTTGAGTTTGCCTATTGGTTGGGATTGTTATTGCTTGCACACATAGCTGACAATTCCCTCTACCACTAAATAAGGATTTTTCACTAATTACATATATGGATATATTGATTTTTGGGAGTTTCATATTATAATATATTTTTCACTTCTAAGAAGAGATTATATCACGCACCAGAGCACCTGTTAATTCTACAGACACACTCTTTGTTCTAACACAGCGCCACTCCCTATATTTCGATTTTCAGGATTTATATAGCGCCAACAGTTTATGCAGCGCTTTACAATATAAAAGGTAGACAATACAGTCATAATCCAATAAGATACAGGAGGATTAAAAGGGCCCTGCTCAGAAGAGCTTACAATCTAATAGGGTGGGGCAGGTGGTACAAAAGGTTGTAACTGTGGGGAATGAGCTGATGGAAGTGGTAAAAGATTAGTTAGACTCGTTATAGGCTTTCCTGAAGAGATGAGTTTTCAGGGATCGCCTGAAGGTAGCAAGAGTAGGAGATAGCCGGACAGGTGGAGGTAGCGAGTTCCAGAGGAAGGGAGAGGCTCTGGAGAAATCCTGAAGACGAGCATGAGAGGAGGAGACGAGAGAGCTTGAGAGTAGGAGGTCTTGAGAAGAGCGGAGAGGACGATTTGGGTGATATTTGGAGACAAGATTGGTGATGTAGCTCGGGGCAGAGTTGTGAATGGCTTTGTATGTTGTGGTTAGTATTTTGAATTTAATTGGGTGATTGGGAGCCAGTGTAAGGATTGGAGGAGAGGGTTGGCAGACACTGAGCGGTTGGTAAGGTCTGGCAGCAGCATTCATGATAGACTGACGAGGGGATAGCCTATGGAGAGGCATGCCAATGAGAAGGGAGTTGCAATAGGCAAGAGATAACAAGGGAGTGAATGAGGAGCTTGGTGGTTTCATCTGTTAAAAAGGGGCAAATTTTAGAGATGTTACGGAGGTGAATTCTACATACTTTTGACAATGATTGGATTTGAGGCTGAAATGACAAGTCAGAGTCTAGGATTACACCTAGTACCCTGGCGTAAGGGGAGGGACTGATGGTTGCATTGTTGATTTTGATGGAAAAGTCATGGAGAGGGGCATGGCATGGGGGAATATTAATAGCTCAGTTTTAGAGATATTTCCTTTAAAGAAGTGGCGCAACATCTATGCTGATATGTCATATGCAGCGTATAAGTGGTATTGGAAGCCGTGGGCGGTTATCAAGTGACCAAGGGAGGAGGTGTAGATAGAGAAGAGAAGGGGTCCAAGAACAGAGCCTTGGGGGACCCCCACGGAAAGGGGCAATGGAGAGGAGGAGACAGAGTTGTAGGTGATACTGAAGGAGCGCTGTGATAGATAGGCAGAGAACCAGGATAGAGCAGAATCTCGGAGGCCAAGGGAATGTAGTTTATTGAGAAGGAGCGGGTGGTCAACAGTATCAAAGGCCACAGAGAGGTCAAGTAGTAGGAGTATGGAGTACTGGCTGTTGGTTTTAGCAGTTAGTAAATCGTTAGTGAGTTTTAGTAAGGCAGTTTCTGTGGAGTGCTGTGAGCGAAAGCCAGACTGTAAAGGGTCAAGAAGGTTATTTTCACTGAGGTAGGAGCTAAGACGGTTTTAGACTAAGCGTTTTAGAAGTTTAGAGGTGAATGGGAGCAATGAGCTGAGTCTTAAGTTGTTCAGGTTGGTAGGGTCCAGTGAGGGCTTTTTAAGTATGGGAGTGATCTGCGCATGTTTTAGAGGGGAGGGGAAGGTGCCACTAGAGAGGGAGAGGTTGAAGATGTGAGTGAGGGAGCATAGGATAGAAGAAGAGGGTGACCGTAGTAGTTGTGGTTGTAATAGGATGTCAAAAAGATTCCCCAATGGTTCTCCCAGGGAGCCAATACTTGCCACTATGGGTCTACCCTGAATAGGAACATCGTTTTTCTGTGTTTTAGGTAAGTGATGAAATATTGGTGTCACAGGGTGAGTGGTATCAAGTTTTAGGCTTCTGAATGATTTAGGATTCCAATGGATACTGCTTCATCTATTATGAATTTTAGGCACTGTTTAAAATCCTGGGTGGGATCTGAGGGTATATATGTATAAGTATCTACATCTGAGAGTTGTCTACTTGCCTCCTTGAGGTAATCCTGGCAGTAAAGTATGACCACCACCCCTCCCTTATCTGAGTTTTTATGACAATATTAGTGTCACCTTGTAAATTTTTTAAAAGTTCTCTCTCGCCTTTTGTGAGATTTTGACAGTGTTTAGGTATACTATTGATGAACCTGGCAAGGACCACAAGATCGTTTTCTACAGACTTTTGGAATGTATCTGGTTGTTTGCCCCTGGTTTGTATGGGGTAAAAATCTGACTTGGAATAGGAGGGGGTATTGAAACGATCAGGTTGTTTGACTTTGTCATCAATTCGAATGCCTAAGTATCCATAAGTATCCAAAGTACTCATATCATGAATGAGACAAAAATCCTGAAAATCAAATTCGGTGGAAGATGTGAACAACCATGGGGGGAGACAGTTTCGGGAAGAGGGAAATTGTGAATCGGTAGTTAAGAATTGTTTTTTGAGTCGGCGAGCAAAATTGTTCACATTGTCTAAATGTTGGAAAATAAATAAAAATTTGTGGTTGGTGCAAAGTTGAGGCCTCAAGATTCTTTGGATAATGTCTGGCTGGAAAGATTCAGGACACTGGAGATATTAGAAGAATTCAAACCAGAAGCAGCAATGTTTCTTTCCTCTCCTATTTTTTTTTCTTTTGGTTGTGTTGTTGTGTTTCCCTTTTCCCTTGGGGTTCCCGACTTTTTTGGCAAGCAAGGGTCACTATCATCAGAAAAAATAGGATTTTTGTACTTACCGTAAAATTAATTTCTCTGAGTTCATTGACATGGAACGCTGTGTCCGTCAATGAACGAAAGGGAAAGTATCTATAAGTTTTCTTTTGCTCTCTTGCAGACTGGTGGTTGAGGTTGAAGTTGAAGGAGCAAAGGTTTCTCCTTCAGTGTGAGAAAAACTGACCCTTTTGGGTGTACTGGTAGTTGCTGACGGTGTCTCTAAGATGGAGTGTCTTGATCCTCCTGATCTCCTCCTTTTAAAATGTTGATTATGGGTTGTCCATCTTTACACGGTTCCCTCTGCATAATCTGACTTATTCCTGAGAAATTTGGACCTTTTGGTTTGTGTAATTTCATCTTCCAATGTGTCCAGAGTATTTATGACTAAAAAAATGTGATAGCGCTGCTGCAATCTGTATGCAGTATGCTATGCATACTAGCTCATTATGCCTTTGTCTTGCAGGGTTTTTTTTTTTCCCGGGTTTACAACCACTTTAAAATACACCTATGATAAAAAAATTATAGACCCTTCATTTCTTTGTAAGTGGGAAAACTTACAAAATCTGCAAGGGATCAAATCATTATTTTCCCCAATGTATACATATATATTTTTATTTATTTAGCTCTGTTTCCTGCTATTATCATGATAAACTACCAAAGAACAATCCAAAATAAATTCTCCTACTTCTGACAATCACACCAATACCACATATGTGTAATATTATTTGTTGTTTGTACCCGTAGTAGGGCCCAGAAACAATAGTGTGCATTTTGTTTTTGTTTTTTTATCCTACCTAAAATACACTAAGGCCCCTTTCACACATGCGGACAGTATGTCCGTATTTCATCCATCCGTTTTCGGATGAAATACGGACATACATGCATCCCTATGGGATAGCGGGTGTCAGCGGATGTACATCCGCTAACACCCGATATTGTCCGGCTTCGCTCTCGTCCGATTCTGCGGACGGAAGAAAATCCTATTTTTCTATCCGTCTGCAGAGCGGATCGGATGAACACGGACAGACGGTCCGTGTTCCTCCGATCCCCCATAGGGGAGAGCGGAGATCTGACAGGGCGGTCCCTGCACAGTGTGCGGGTCCCGCCCTGTCATCTGCCTGCTCAGCTGGGGAAAACGGAGCGATCCCCGCTGAGCAGCGGATAAACACGGGGCGGATCAACACGGATCCGTCCCGTGTGAAAGGGGCCTGACACTGATACTTTTTACTTTTACCTAAAATACACTGAGCCTGGCCTTTGACCCTGACTTTGACTCTGACCATGATGTTTCACTCTAAACCTGACACTCACCTAGATCACACCCAGATCTAAGGCTCCATTCACAACTAGGCGATTTGAATGGTGGGTGGAATCGCCGCAGTTCTGCCCGCGATTCCAAATCATTGCAGATTGAGGGACACGTTTGTGATGCCATTACTTCTTAATGGCACCCCAATCATAGTGCAATTTTGCTGCAATAAATCGCACTGCAATTGCGGCAAATCGCGACGCACTCGCCCAAAAGAAGCCCTTTCTCCTTTTTGAGTGACAAGCTTGGCATGTTGCGATTTTGCAGCAATTGCAGCGTGATTTATCACGCCAAAATCGCGGCAGGATTGGGGTGCCATTAAAAAGTGATGGCATCACAAACACGTCCTGTGTTTTGCTGTGATTTGGAATTGCAGGCAGAATTGCAGCTATTTCGCCCGCGATTCAAATCACCTAGGTGTGAATAGAGCCTAACTATTTTATGTTTATTATTTATTATTATTATTTTTTTTTTACACACTTTTCTTTGTTCATAATTTTCTCCTCTAGTATACTATGCATGATATAATGTGGCCTGTATGTATACAAGGTAGACCCCTTTCACATTGGAGGCGTTTTTCAGGCGTTTTAGCGCTAAAAAAAGTGCCTACAAAACGCCCCTCATGCCACCCCAATGTGAATGCAAGAGTGCGTTCACACTGGGGCAGTGCGCTTGCAGGACTTTAGAAAAATTCCTGCAAGTAGCATCTTTGGGGCGGTGGAGGAGCCTTGTATACACCACTCTTCCACCGCCCCTGCCTTGAAATGAATGCAGCAGCACTTTTTTGGGCGCTTTTAACCCTTTATTCGGCCGCTAGCAGGGGTTAAAATCGCGCAATATCGGCCGAAAAGCGCAGCTAAAACAACGGTAAATCACAGCTAAAACTAGCGTCACTTTACCACTAAAGCAGCCCACGGCTCAGTGTGAGAGGGGTCTTAGGCTTTCACACTGGGGCAGGGGCGGCGTTGGCGGTAAAGTGCCGCTATTGTTAGCGGCGCTTTACCGTCAGTATTCAGCCACTAGCGGGGCGGTTTTACCCCCCGCTAGTGGCCGAGAAAGGGTTAAAAACCACCGCAAAGTGCCTCTGCAGAGGCGCTTTGCTGGCGGTATAGCCGCGCTGCCCCATTGTATACACCGCTCCTTCCCCGCTCCAAAGATGCTGCTAGCAGGACTCTTTTTCCCGTCCTGCCAGCGCACTGCTCCAATGTGAAATCCGTTGGGGCTTTCCCACTAGAGACAAAGCAGCGGCACTTTCGGGTCGGTTTGCAGGCGCTATTTTTAGCACAATAGCGCCTGCAAACCGCCCCAGTGTGAAAGGGGCCTAATTATATAATGTATCCTGTATGTATACAATGTATTATATAATGCATTCTGTATGTATACAATGTATTATATAATGCATTCTGTATGTATACAATGTATTATATAATGTACTCATTATGTATACAATGTATTAAATCATGTATCTTGTGTGTATGTTATGCATTATACAATGTATCCTGTATGTATACAATGTATTATATAACGTTTAACCTCTTCCCTCCCCTTTCTGTACATCCATTACTGTGCTGCTCTTATGGATTTTTGAATAAAGGCATTATTTGGATCTTCTGTTGGGAGTGCAGCCATCCGTCTTCTCATTCACTTTTATTGTAGAATGTACTCTGTATGGTTACGATGTATTATGTAATGTATCCTGTATGTATACAATGTATTATTTAATGTACCCTTAATGTATACAATATATTATATATTGTACCCTGTATGTATACAATGTATTAATAATGTACCCTTTATGTATTATTTAATGTACTCTGTATGTATACAATGTATTATATAATGTATCTTGGATTTGCATATTGTACCCTGTATGAATATGATGGATTATATCATGTACCATGTAGGCATACAATGTATTATTTAATGTACTCTGTATGTATACAATGTATTATATAACGTATATTGAATCTCTGCAATGTATTATGTATTATATCATTTTTCCTGTATGTATACAATATACTTTATAATGGATCGTGTAGATCAGGGGTGTCAAACTCAACTTAATTGCGGACCGCATCAACATTATATTTGCCTTCAAAGGGCTGGTTGTATCTGTAATGCCCTGTACACACGGTCGGACATTGATCGGACATTCCCACAACAAAATCCAATGTATTTTTTCCGACGGATGTTGGCTCAAACTTGTCTTGCATACACACGGTCACACAAAGAAAATCCGATCGTTCTGAATGCGGTGAAGTAAAACACGTACGTCAGGACTATAAACAGGGCAGTAGCCAATAGCTTTAGACTTTACAAATTTATCCAGGGCTCTTTTTATCAGAGAAAAGGTGCAGGAACTCAACAATGACACCCCCCCCCCCCCCCCCCGGTGGGTATGGCCAAATTGCTCTAACAATGGGAGGATATTAACGGGGCAATAGATACCAGGAGTGCATTATGTGTGGAATTCAAGGGTGCACCTCATACAGAGTTCAAGCGTGTGCTGTGTACAAAGTGTAGGGTCGAGGAGTGCGCTACATACAGAGTGCAAGGTAGGGGTGGGCTTCATTTAAGAAGAGAAAAAAAAACAGGGGTGGGCTGTACAGTGACTAATAACTATGATAGTTAATAGTCAACAGGCTATCCCAGCGACTAGGTGATCGGGAACTGGTCCTCCTGATTCCTGATCATTAATGTGAGATCCAGAGCTGTCCATGATAGCTCAGCTTCTGTGTTGGAAGGCCGTGCATATGTGCGGCCTCTCAGATAAAGACCCACTTCCATGAGGCCACATGTATGCATATGCCCCCACAGCAAGCAGCTGCTCTGTGTGTCCATTCAGACATGGAGCCGCAGCTAGGCCCCACCCCCTCTCTCTCCTCGTTATCTCGCTGCTGTCTCAGCCAATAAGGAGGGAGAGTCCCAGACAGCCGAGACTCTTGTGCAACATCGCTGGATCGAGATGGGGCTCAAATAAGTATTAGGGGGGCTGAGGGGGGCTGCTGCACACAGAAGGTTTTTTATCATAATGATAGAATGCATTGAGATAAAAAAAGTCCGTCTTTACAAGCACTTTAATAAATATATTAAATGAATGTAGTCAGCTTTAGTAATGGGGGTGACGGGTGTTCAGTTTAAAAATGTTACTAATGCGTCTACATAATGGTCAGACTACACAGGATCCACAATTAATACTACAAGAATTTCGTTCTTTTTACTCCAAATTATATGACACCCCTACACCTCTACAGGCAAACAAGGCTGAGGAATTCCTCAGTGATATTACATTACCCACATTGGAACGGGATCACACAGAACTAATGGAGGCGGAATTCACAGCAGGGGAAGTGGCCGCAGCTATTAAACACATAAACCCCTCCAAAGCACCGGGTCCCGATGGTTTTTCTGGACATTATTACAGAAAATACACTGAAATATTAGTTCCCCATTTATGCTCTTTCTTCAACGAATTAAGAAAAGGAAACCCACTCCCATCACATGAAAATAATGCCTATATTCACATAATACCCAAACCAAATAAAGATCATGGAGACTGTGCAAATTACCGCCCAATATCACTAATTAATTTAAACTTAAAGATAATGACAAAAGTTTTGGCCACTCGAATGAATTCATTTATATCCAAATATATTCACCCAGACCAGGTGGGATTCGTACCCAATCGCCAGGCCTCAGACCAAACTAGAAGAATTATTAATATAATATCTGCTCTGAACTCAGGGTGGGACGGGGGGGGGCCAGAGAGGAGCACTTTTGGTCTCTCTGGACTTACACAAGGCCTTTGACTCCATTTCATGGGACTATCTATTTTTCATATTGAAACGCTATGGGTTTGGTCCTAATTTCCTGAAGACATTAGAAAACATTTACCATACTCCCACAGCACACCTAATTGTCAAGGGTTTCCGGTCTCAGCCAATAGACATACACAGAGGAACCAGGCAGGGATGTCCGTTGTCCCCCTTGTTGTTCATTCTAGCAGTGGAACCATTAGCTATAAAGATACGAGCCCACCCAGACATACTGGGAGTGAGGAGTGGTGACAGGGAACATAAGTGCGCGTTATTTGCAGATGACCTGCTGCTGCTCCTCTCCTCTCCGATCACCACACTACCTACCGTGCACATATTACTAACACACTTCACGTCAATCTCAGGCCTAAAAGTGAATCATTCGAAATCCCAAGCCCTTAATGTACTGTTACCAACGCACATAATTCGTGCTTTACGAAACTCATACACATTCCAGTGGAAGGATACAGCTCTTCCATATCTAGGTATCTTTCTTACCCCATCGCTAGCCACATTATATAAACATAATTACCCCCCCTTATTTAAAAAACTATTGGAGGATCTCAAAAGATGGTCAAACAATCCCCCATCCTGGTTCGGTCGACTGTACTCAGTAAAAATGACTATCCTTCCAAAGGTGTTGTACCTGTTCAGAACTCTTCCCATAGCAATAGATAGAGCGGACCTAGCGAGGTTCCAGAATAAACTCCTGGAATTTATCTGGGGGAACAAGAGACCCAGGGTGAATAGACGAACATTATACACCCCCAAATTGCAAGGTGGATTGGGGGTACCAGACCTGATAAAATATTATCATGCAGCACAATTAGCTCAGCTAACACGATTCCATACCCGACAATCAAACCCACTTTGGATGAAAATGGAAACAGCGTTATTTCCCAATAAGGAGATCAGCCACCTAATGTGGATGAAACCGAAGGACAGACCGACAATAATGTGTCTGACACTGTCCTTGTCATTTGATCTGTGGGATAGACTAGCAACTACTTATAAGTTTAAATCTCCTCATACTCCATTGGCCCCATTATTAAATAATCCTGTCTTCGCCCCGGGTCTCTGTCCCCACGAATTTAAATGGTGGACCAACAAGGGATTGTTACGGATAGCAGATTTATGCGACCACAGAGGGGTTATATCTAAACAGGTTCTGCAGGAAAAGTACCAACTACCGAATACAGAAATATACCGCTATTCCCAGATAGCGCACTTCTTAACTACATTGAACCGTAGTTCGGATCTAACTAAATCCACCCAAATGGAAAATTTCTGCAGAACCATAGATAAACACTCGGGCCACATATCATTGATATATGGTATTTTATCATCATCCTCTCAGAAATTGTTTTATATGGAAAAATGGGAGCAAGATACAGGTATCAGCCTAACAGTTGAAGAATGGCACAAAATATCTCTCCAGGCTTCCAAGTCATACATTAATACCTCTTTGATAGAGGCAAACTACAAGGTTCTGGTGAGATGGTATATGGTTCCAGTGAAAGTGGCAGCTTTTGTCCCGGGGGCCTCCCCACAGTGCTTTAGAGGATGCAACAACGAAGGCACCATGATACACACATGGTGGTCCTGCCCAAAAGTGCGTAGATTTTGGATCCGTACATACAACTTTATATATTCATTAACCCAAGTGAACTTAATCAAGTCACCCTTGCAAGCGCTGTTGGGACACCCAGTAGATGGCGCATCGAAATATATGTGAAAACTCATAAATTTTGTGTTTGTTGCAGCAAGAATAGCGTTAGCGAAATCATGGAAGTCTCCAACGATTCCCTTTTATCTCATCAAATCTAAACTGTCATGGATTATGGTTAATGAACGTCTGTCTGCTATCTTAAATGACAAAATGCATTTATTTGAAAGAATATGGGACCCCTGGATAAAATATATCTCGAATACATAATGTGAGGGAATACTTAAAAATCCCTCGCTCTAAGACAGGAGCGCACCTTCCCCTCCCCTTCTTCTCACTATCCTCTACTTCCCACTTTCCTATCTTTTTCCTTCTTGTTACTTTATCAAATATAATAAGCATTAAAGAGTATAGGGTTGATCGAAGCCCTAAAGCTGTTATAGGAGGATCATTTACAGGTTGCACTAGGTTGGGGAGCTTGGGAGTGAGAATTCTCCTCCTGAGACTCCTCAGGCTATACATGAAACACCATAAAGAATTAATAAACATATGGAATTATTTGTCGTGTAACCTCCCTATCTCTTTCATTTTGTTCTTTTTATCTTTGTACGGTTATTTTGTATAAACGTCTTGTTATTGGTTCTTATACCTCAAACAAAACATGTAAAACTCTAATCTTATATCTTTTGTAAAATCTTGAATAAAAATATTGGAAAACAAAAATGTTACTAAATAATACTGCTGTACTCCGGGTAGCATAAGTGGAGTGATTTTGATAAAATACATTTTATTGGCCAAATTATTAATTTTACCATTGGTGGCATTTTGGTAAATTGGAAACTCTGAATTTCTTTCATTAAAAAATATTTATTGAATTTTTATTTTGTGTGTGTGTTTATGCACTAATATTGCCATCCCCTAAAGCTCCAATGGATTCCCCCAAATAGTAAAATTTGGAGCCAGATGCTATGTAAAAAGACTAATGGAAAAAAAAGGGACAGTAATTGGTGCACTCATTGAACAGCGTGCTATGGTTCCCTCTTTAATGTATGCGACTTCATCAATACGCCGTAATGCTAAACAATGCGTCATCGCATTTCCAGGGGTTGATTTGCCTTGTATCAAATGACCGGCGATCATCTTTGGAAAAAGTCGCACCGATTAAACATGCCTTCAGTGGCCAGGACGCTGTCACTCCATGCCAAGTGATGTGAAAGTCTTTATTCCTCACTTGCGCATTTGTCATTTTTTTCGCTTAATATTTTAATCAGGCATGGAGGGATTTTGGCACACCCAGCATGTTGGAATCGGCAGGCCATTGTCAGGTCACTGTGTGAGGTTGATTGTGGAGTACTAGTCATCAGATCTATTCAATATCTGAAAAGAGCACTCCGTCTAGTGAAGAGCGCGGAAGTGGGAGGGAAGGGGGAAGGTTACGATCATTATACACTATATTGTCAAAAGTATTGGGACACCTGCCTTTACACGCACATGAACTTTAATGGCATCCTAGTCTTAGTCTGTAGGATTCAATATAGACCCTCTGGCTCTAATCGCATGCTTCAAAAAAACACACACCCCCATTGGAATCCATGGTCCAGCACCCTGTATGTAGATCAGGCAGCCAGACGCATGGATGGGGGGGGTGGAGTCTGTGCGCCCCTAATGGACGGAGGGCCGCCACTGGTATAAAGTCAGCTAAAGTAATCAGGACATTAGAGGCTTTCTTAGATATTGTGAGACATCTTTAATAAGGAAATATGAAATATGCAATTTCCCCATCAGTAAAGGTAGCCCATAAAAGATGAATGTGCTGACAACATAGCTAAAAATCGCTCATGACCCTCCAACAGGAAGTCAGATCGCAGCAAAAAAAATAACTTTCTTGAGTGAAGAATACATACTTGAATAGCATTTTCTTTTTTTTTTTTAAACCAGAAATTAGTGTCACTTAATTAAGTAATTCACAAGATAAATAAATGCATTACAGCACCACCCCTCAGGCAAGAAAAAAACAGCATTATCATCGTCAATCACACATTATTGGTCCAAACACAAGTTGGGCCTGAAGGAAAACTTGATATCTCATAAAACTAAAGCTCCATCCTCCAAGATAATATATCAACTTACTAATAATATCAAAACTCCAAGAAGACCAAGTTCCATCAGGATCATCTTTTGCAGGTAGACCCAGTGAGGAACTTTGTATCATGCCCGAAAGGTAAAAAGAACAAGCCCAAGTCACCAGCTACCAGGCGGTGAAGCAGATGTACCACTCAGTGTTTTGCTTTGTGTTTTTTAAGGTTCTTAACGTTAGAAGCAAGGAAGCAAGTACAACCTCTGTAGTATATTAATGTGCTGTTACTAAACAAATGCTGCACATAAAAAACATTTACAATTATAGGAAAACAATACAAGCCTGACACATATACATGCTACCTACTTCCTAGTGAATAAGCATGAATATTGGTCTGTATACAATAAGAATATGCTAAAAAGTTACTTAGCTCAGGTTATACTGGCTTTGCGATCTTCATAGGCAACCAGGACCCCATGCTCTACTCTATGAGCGATTGCAGGAAATCAGGCGATAACATCATCCCTTTGTGAAGTTTCTTCTGGCACAGACCTTCCTTGTTGTTATGCTGTTAGGGAGCTCTCTTGTCTGCTGCCAACCTTTTATTTGGAAAGTTTGGGTAGACAATCCAACACTGGGGACTATTTAGTTAGTATTGGCAATCATTTCCCAACCTTTAGATGGCCCTGTTGTATGCCATAGGTCATATATTTCAAAAGGTCACACTAATGTTGACTTTGGTTACCTGAATGCATTGTATAATCAGAATTCCTGTAAAAACAATGGAAGCATCTAACTGCCAACTGACATTTGTCCAACATGCAGTAGTATTTATGTTCCCATTGTATCCAACAGCACTTGTTTGAGAAGTGTGCACTCAAACACTCAAAGACACCTGATGTCTGCTTTTAAAAGAAACAAACAGATTTTTCTATGTAAGGCTAAAAAGACACACAAACGCATACTATCAAATTCACCACACCCAGTTGATGGCATTTTGGACTTGTTGGGCAAGCTGCCAAGTTGCCCATCAGGTCCATCTCTATGAAGTGGTATGGAGGTGCCCACTTTAGTGAAGAGCTACATGGATTGAATTATTGGATTTATAAGTCCTTTGTGCAGACACCTTTAAAAACACTTTTTACACTGACAATTGGCAGGAACACTCAGCTTTTTTAAAATGTTGCCTTGAACTTTATGAAGCCATTGATATTGGCCTCTGAAAACACATGCACAAGGTCTGAAGTATAGCAGATGTTTTATGTTACAATGGCTCTTCACAAACATGTACAAAGTGAGAAGGTGGCTTTTCCTATCTGCAAAAAAAACAACTGGATGGTACTCTACTATAAATGACACTTGAATAGAGAACTAAAATGTAATTATCAAATGAAATTCTGCACGATTACAACTGGAGGCACAAGAAGGCAAGAAAGATATAACAATAATTATACATTCATACAATCCATTTTATCTTCTTTGAGCTACTTTATAATCCATGAAGAGCTGAACATCAAGAAGATATATAAAAACACCTATGAATAATTGATATGTACATATACTGTACACTATATTACCAGAAGTATTGGTACGCCTGCCTTTACATGCACACAAACTTTAATGACATCCCAGTCTTAGTCCGTAGGGCTCAATATTGAGTTGGTCCACCCTTTGCAGCTATAACAGCCTCAACCCCTCTGGGAAGGCTGTCTACAAGGTTTAGGAGTGTGTGTGAAGAATGTTTGATCATTCTTCAACAAGCGCATTTGTGAGGTCAGGCCTGGCTTACAGTCTCTGCTCTAATTCATCCCAAAGGTGTTCTATTTGTTTGAGGTCAGAACTCTGTGCAGGCCAGTCAAGTTCCTCCACCCCAAACGCACTAACTTACCAGTTACAGTGGCGATAGGCTGAGCTGTCAAATCATGTTTAGGTCCCACTCTGAAGGAGATCTGGATGTGTTGGTGGCCCAGTGTTAATGGCAGAACAGGAAATCTTCCAACCAACAGTTTTCATCTCACCCCTGGGGTCCCAACTGCCCCCCACCTAACCACTTACTAAAGAAGATCTGGATGGGGTTAATCTGAGCAGCAGAAGCAGAAGTAAGCCCTTTTTTGAAGGTGCTTTGTACTGTAACTATTCTCTACTGTATCGCTGTATGTTCCCTTTGCCACAGCACCTTATTTCCTATGTCATGCTGTACATTCCCCAATCCGCACTCCCTCATTCTGTATGCTGCTCTGTACATTCTCTATTTTGCACTTCTTCATTCGGTTTATTCCTATTCTGAACCATGATGTTCCATATGCCATTATGTATATTCCCTATGCTGCCAAGCCGCATTCTGTTGCTGTACATTCCCCATTGCTCACCTGCCAATTCCATATGCCATGCTGTTCATTCTCTATTCCCCAAATGCTCATAATGTTTGCCATAATGTATGTTTCCTATGTTTCCTGTTCCACAATGCATTCTTCCATATAACATTCTTCACGTTCTGTATTCCCGCGCATTCTTTTACCCCCTTCCTGACCAGAGCACTTTTTACAATTTGGCACTGCATCGCTTTAACTGACAATTGCGCGGTCGTTGGACACTGTACCCAAACAAAATTTGTGTACTTTTTTCCCACAAATAGAGCTTTCTGTTGATATTATTTGATCACCTCTGCGGTTTTTATTTTTTGCGCTATAAATAACAAAAGAGTGACAATTTTGAAAAAATAAAAACAATAGTTTTTACTTTTTGCTATAAAAATATCCCCCACATTTAAAAGAAAAAAAAAAATTATTCATCAGTTTAGGCCAATATATAGTTTCTACATATTTTTGGTATAAAAAAATGGCAATAAGTGTATAATGATTGGTTTGCGCAAAAGTTATAGTGGCTACAAACTATAGGAAAGATTTATGGCATTTTTATAGCTTTTTTTTTTTTTTTACTAGTAATGGCAGTGATCTGCAATTTTTAGCAGTACTGGGACATTGCGACGGACAGATCGGAGACTTCTGACACTTTTTTGGGACCATTGGCATTTATACAGCGATCAGTGCTATGAAAATGCACTGATTACTGTGTAAATGTCACTGACAGGGAAGGGGTTAATACTAGGGGGTGATCAAGGGGTTAATTGTGTGTTCCCTCAGTGTGTTCTAACAGTATGGGGATAGGATTGACTAGGAGAGGAGACATATCGCTTTTCCTACTTATTGGGAACAAATGATATGGCTCCTCTTCCCTGACAGCACAGGGATTTGTGTGTTTACACACACAAATCCCTGTGCTGGTGCTCGTGCACATGATCGCGCATGGCCGGTGGCAATCGTGCCCACTGGCCATTCGCATCGGGTCCCCTGCCGTGCAGTGGGCACACCACTAAAGAAATGGACGTACCCATATGGGATTTCGCCCAGGGGAGCCATTCTGCCGCAGTATATCTGCGTGAGCCGGTCAAGAACTGGTTAAACTGTAGGCAATGGGGCTCTGTGATGTTCAGTTCCACCTCTGAATGTGTACTCTGGGGTTGATTTACTAAAAATCTGGTACAGCTGTGCATAGTAGCCAATCAACTTCTAAATTCAGCTTGTTCAACCAAGCTTTGACAATAAAACCTGGAAGTTGATTGGTATCTCTGCACAGCTGCACCTTATTTTGCACTATCCAGCTTTAGTAAATCAACTCCACTGTCTCCACTTCTTTGTGATGTAGGAGCACTGAAGCATATGGAGATGCGTTATTATGCAGGGGCAATTTATGTTCCTAGAGGCTGCTCAACAGCAATTGTGGGGTCTTGCTGGACCTCCAGAGGAGTTTACTAACTTTATTAAAGGAGGAGAGTGCCACACCATCTTATATAGTCCTAAAAAAAAAAAATTTATAACAGGCAACGCATTTCAGGAGCTCACCACTTCCCCTTCATCAGGGCTAAGAACCAGATAATGAAGGCACCTGGACTGAAAAAGGCACATTTTTTTGCTTCTGGCCGGTTCAACACAAGAAGATTGGCTGTGGCAGAGAACACACAGCAGGCAGGTCACAGGTCCCATGACATTACTGCACATTTCTGGGTCCATATGAAACCTGGTTGGTGAGCCTGGAACCTGTGTAGTTACTCTGACAAAAAGAGTTGTAGCAGATAGCGGTGGGATCCCAGCAGCAGAAGACATCTTGATGGTTTCATGAGTTTGGTGTTTGGCATGCCTAGAGTCCCTAACCCTACTGAACACCTCTGAATTTGAACACCAATTGTGAGCCAGGTCTTCTCATCTTGCATAAGTACCTGACCTCACAAATGGTCTTTTGGATGAATCAGCACAAATTCCCACAGACACACTTCAAAATATTGTGGGGGGGCCCTCCTAATTGAGTCGAGGCTGTTATAGCCTAAAAGATGGGGGCCAACTCCAGAAATAATGCCCTTGGTTTTGGAATGAAATGTCCAACAAGCTGATTTAGGTGTGATGGTCAGATGTTCATAAACCTTTCACTAAATAGTATATACTTGACTAGATTTAGACTTGTACTGTAAAAGAGGAACAGTATTATCAAGGGAGTTTATCAGCTATAATCTCATATACTTTAAGGATGAACTTTATGGATAGAAATGTAAAAACTACCCTTGCAGTGAGGCTCCCTCTGCACAGTTAGGCTAGCATTAAAAAGTGTTTTTTTTCTTCCCTTTGACATCATTACCTATGTACACTACGGGACCAGCAGTCCAGCATTGTAAGTGAGGACACTGAGGGTCTACCAACAACCTGGAACATAGAAAAGAAAAAGAGAATGCTGGCTGCCAGAGGAATGAGGGGTAAGGTAAGTGAAACTGCTTTTTTAAAGGGTAAGTTCACCTTTACAGAAAAATCTGTAAGGTAAACTTACACAGGACCCCCACCCCACCCCCCTCCCAGTCCCGCTGACCTGCAGCGAGGCGAGCTCCCGTTCTGAGCCCCGCTATACCTGCCTCACGGCTTAGGGGGCTTAGAAATCCCCAGAGTTAATCTCCTAAACTTACCCCCGTCAGGAGCGACGTCTGGAGCATTTTAATTGGTCGGCACTGTCACATGGGTGGCGCCGACCAATCAGAACCCGCATAGCCCGTCCTCTCAGCGGGGAAGAAGAAGAGTGAATGCCGGATTTCTAAGCCTCAGACCTCTGAGGTGGCCATACCGGGGCTCAGAACGGGAGATCGCTGTGCTACAGGTCAATGGGACTAGGGGGTGGGGGGAGGGGGAGGAGGGGTCCTGTGTAAGTTCACCTTACAGTTTTTTTTGTAAAGATGAACTTACACTTTAATGGTACCCTAGACAAAAATAAGCAATTCATTTTGCAGTGTTCCATTGCAAGGGTAGTTTTGACATTTCCCAGGAGTTCAGCTTTAATTTTATAAGCTGATGGTGGCACAGGAGCGAGGTGATCTTATTTTTATATGTTATCACTTGTTTTGTCACTAAACAAGCCAAACTGAGAAATTGGCAAAATTTCATCCAACTTTCTCAAGTTTTTGCTAAGTAGCGGATTTGTCAGGTGAACTATTGGGGGTCGAACATTGTGTGCTTTGAAAGCAATGCACCCATGTAGCCGAACAATATCACACAATTTGCCTTTCAGCAGATCAACTCTCTACGAGCTATTATTTTGCTCCATTTAATAACAAGCGGAAAAACATGTTGCTTTAGCTTTGTGTATCATGCTCTGCATTGCATGACAGTTTCACTTCAAACTACCTACTCTAAATGTCAACTTAATGCAGGGCATTGTCTGGATTCTTTCTGATTTACAATGGTTCTAAGAAGAGTCGTACTGTGTGTGCACACTGGGAGATGGAACCTAGGGAGAGACAGCGGGAAGGGGGGATGGGGAGAGAGAGTGAGAGAGAGGAAAGGATGGATCGGAGAGAAAGGGAAGAGAGGGGATGGGGAGAGAGGGAGAGAGAGGAAAGTATGGAGAGGGAGAGAAAGGGAAGAGAGGGGATGGGGAGAGAGGGAGAGAGAGGAAAGTATGGAGAGGGAGAGAAAGGGAAGAGGGGATGGGGAGAGAGAGGGAGAGAGAGAGGAAAGTAGGGAGAGAAAGGGAAGAGGGGATGGGGAGAGAGGGAGAGAGAGGAAAGTATGGAGAAGGAGAGAAAGGGAAGAGGGGATGGGGAGAGAGGGAGAGAGAGGAAAGTATGGAGAAGGAGAGAAAGGGAAGAGGGGATGGGGAGAGAGAGGGAGAGAGAGGAAATGATGGATCGGAGAGAAAGGGAAGAGAGGGGATGGGGAGAGAGGGAGAGAGAGGAAAGTATGGAGAGGGAGAGAAAGGGAAGAGAGGGGATGGGGAGAGAGAGGAAAGGATGGAGAGGGAGAGAAAGGGAAGAGGGGATGGGGAGAGAGAGGAAAGGATGGAGAGGGAGAGAAAGGGAAGAGGGGATGGGGAGAGAGGGAGAGAGAGAGGAATGTATGGAGAGGGAGAGAAAGGGAAGAGGGGATGGGGAGAGAGAGGGAGAGAGAGGAAAGTATGGAGAAGGAGAGAAAGGGAAGAGGGGATGGGGAGAGAGAGGGAGAGAGAGGAAAGTATGGAGAAGGAGAGAAAGGGAAGAGGGGATGGGGAGAGAGAGGGAGAGAGAGGAAAGGATGAAGAGGGAGAGAAAGGGAAGAGGGGATGGGGAGAGAGGGAGAGAGAAGAAAGTATGGAGAGGGAGAGAAAGGGAAGAGGGGATGGGGAGAGAGGGAGAGAGCTGAAAGGATGGATGGGAGAGAAAAGATGGGAGAGAAAAAAATGGGAGAGGAAGAGGGGAGAGGGAAAGAGACACTCCCTTCCAGAGACTCTGCGCTCTCATCCCAGACTTCAATTCTATAGAAGAGAAGAGGAAACTCCAATTTCTACTGGGAGAAGAGGAGCCAATGGTGAAAATAGCTGCCCAATATGTGACAGCGTGTCACAGACTGAGAGGATCATGAAAAACGGAGGACTTAATAATCCTTTACACAGACTTATGCCAATTCCCCTTTAATTTACCCATTACCCACCCCCTTTCTTATACAAACTCAACTGCTTTGGCAATGCTAGAAATGTATTTGGTCCTGCCAATAAAGCTTATTTGAATTGAATTGAATTGAAAGAAAAGAGGAGAGAGGGAGAGAGGGAATAAAGAAGAGAGAGAGGGGAAGAGGGAAAGAGTGCAAGAGAGAGTGAGAGAAAAGAGAGAGAGAGAAGAGGGGAGAGAATTAGAGAGAAGGAAGAGGAGAGAGGAAGAGGGAGAAGAGGAGGGGGGGGGGAGAGGGGAGAGAGTGAGAGGGAAGAGGAGAGAGGGAGTGTGTGTGTGTGAGAGAGAGAGAGAGAAGAGGAGAGAGGGAGTGAGCAAGAGGGAGACAGAGAGGCAAGAGGAGAAAGAGAGAGAAAGAAAGAGAGGGGGAAGAGAGGGGGGAGATAGTGAAGGGAGAGGAGAAAGGCAGTAAGGGGGGGGGGGGGAGAAGAGGAGAGAGAAGGAAAAGGGGAGAGAGAGAGAGAGAGAGAGAGAGAGAGAGAGAGAGAGAGGGAGAGAGAGAGGGAGTGAGTGAGAGAAATGGAGAGAGAAAGGAAAAGAGAGAGAGAGGGGAGAGGAGAGAGGAAAAAGTGGAGAGAAGGAGAGAGAGGGGGAAGAGGAGGGAGGCAGAGAGAGAGTGGGGAGAGGGTAAGGGGGAGAGGGAGAGAGGGAAGAGGAGAGAGACTAACGTCTAGTTTACACTTGTTTCAAAACATGGCTTCAGACAGACATTGTTAAGGCTCTCTGAATGCCAGTCAAAGCCCCTGTCATTAAATAAAATGGTTAGCTTACAGTCCTGTTTACACCTTGCTTTTTCTTTGCTTTGCTTCAAAAATTATACTCCATGTCACTTTAGTGGTGCTTCTGAGCGTCTTAAAAGCCTCCATATAAGTCTATAGCAAAGCTCGCTTGAAGCACCTGCAGCTTTTGAGAGGCTTTAATTCACCTTTAGCTTCATTTTTTTTTTGGAGAAATTGCAGGTATGAGATATCCACACACACAAACACACACAGAGCATCTTTCAAGCTTCAACAAAGCTTCAAAAGAGTCTCACCGAAGCACCACCTAAGCTTCATCGAAGCACCACCGAAGCATTAAAAACACATCATAAAAGCATGTTGAAGAGGTAGGCGCTTTAATGTGTGTTGAAGCCGAAGCAAGTGTAAATGAGCCCTAATAAAGGGGAAGAGGGACAGAGAGAGAGAGAAATGAGAGTGAGAGAGAAGGGGGAGGGGTAATTGTCTGGATTGGCGCACCAGGGGTGACACTGCACTGGAGAGCTGGGAAAATGCTACTGCTGGCGGATATTGCAGGAAGCACTGGTGGCTCACCCTAGGACTAAGTGTGTTCTACGGTCTGAATATTACAGAATGTTGGTCTGGCTTGAAGGTACTTTTTGTTGTATTGACCATGAGTGGTTTGCATTTTGGTAATTTTCTGGTATCCTGTGTGTTAATCCCTCTCTCCCTGAGCTTTTCTTGGTCTTATATTAAACTCTGTTTAACCATCTTACAGTGACTGGCGCCCAATTCTTCCACTCAACAAAGGGTCAAAGATTCCACCCTGAGGTGAAATGCTAACCCCCAGAGTCATCCCTACAGAAACATTAGAAGGTCAGTATGTCAGGGAACAATAGCATGCCATGTATTTGTACTGTTAATGCAAGTTAAACAGAGAGATTTACAGGTACAAACACAAGACATGTTCATATGTACAGAGATAATGTGTACTGAGAAGTAAACTGGACTTAGTCATTCCTATCTTTCATTTCTTAGTTCTGCTATGTCTCACCCGTAGAATGATCATTTCAGCTGCACACACAGTTCTGAATTATCTATTAGAAACCAGCTTTGACCTAACACTGTCTCCATGTGTGAAAAAATCTGTTTACACATATACATGGATCCAAATGCAGAGAACAATGCAAAGGCCACCTTTGTCCAAAATAAGAATGTCTGGAAAATTCTCCCAACAGACCACAATGGACATTGATCCAATATATTCATGTGCCCATATTCGGTCAAAGCATCCCCACTGCTATGTGTACATTAGTTGCAAGGCAGAGAATCTCCCGCCTGCAGCTCATTGGCAGAGCAAAAAAACTTACTTCCGGATTGGGAAAAATGTGGGTTTGGAGGGAACCCAATCTTGAATCACAGCACACCAATCCACATTAAAGATGTTCTGAGCTCAATCTGCTGCATTGCAAACTCTGCTAACCCCATCACCCAAACAGGAGCAAAGAGTTTTTTCTCCTTAAAGCCCAACTCTGGGAAATCTGCAAGGGTTAACTGCTTGTTTATTCTATAGGAGAGTAAAAGTACTTTTACTTACCCAATCCTCTGCTCCCCCAGCAGATGGCGCTCCCTTTCAATCCGGCAGTGGATTGTTACTTTGGACCTTGTACCAGACTTGATGACATCCAGATCTTACACTGCTGGAGTTTGGGGTGAAGACACTGTGGGAAACGGCCTTGTAGCGCAGAGGAGCAGGTAAGTAAACTTTTCTATGTCCCATAAACCTGAACAGTCAGTTAACTCTTGCGGGTGGAATCGTGGCCCCACTACAAGGGGGAGCTTTCAAGTTTCCCGGAGTTCGGCTTTAAAGTTTTCTGGGTTGGTCAAGAAGGAAACATTGGGTTGTGTCACTCAAAGTCCTGAAATCTGCAAAAGCTGTTCTGTCTGCGCATGTGGAATACTATTCTGAATGAACATTTATTGAATGATTTAACCTTTGTTTTTATATACTTACTATAATTTTGATGACAATACAGACTAGGTAATATTTTAATACAGTTATGTTTTAAGGAGATATATCACATTTTACAGACATGTGGCTATCAATCTTCCAGTTGCCACGATAAATGGCTTTGCATACCCACCGTGGCACCCATACCTTAGGTTGCTAATGCCTGATCTACACCATACACTTACACATTTTGCTTCTAAAGATCAGCTACATGCAAAATATAATATTTTTGTTTTTGGAAAGACCATTTTATCTTCAGATGGCATGATTAGGGTATATGTACATGATCATAGGAAAAAAAAAAACGCAATCGAAAGCAGATCTTCACCCTCTATAGGCACCTCCCTCCTTGCCAAACCCCTCCCTCCCCGTGTGATTAACGATATTTTTTGTTTGTTTGTTTATTTACCTTTTTTTCATAAAAATGTGCAGCCCCCCCCATTCATGTCATTTGCCTAGGCGAACAACATTCACAGCGCTCCCTATGACTCATATCTCAGGGGCACAGTCCTTCATTCACAAAAGTGGAGGGTGGCGCGCCCAGCATCGTGCCATCTGGAGGCTCGTGGGCTGAACCCGGAAAAAGACGGTGGGCCTATTGATGACGTCATAAAAAAACATGGCAGCGTAGGAGAAAGCGGTGATCGAAGCCAGGAGGATCTCAGTGAGACAGCACCGGATCCTCTGGGTGGTTGAGTATCTTAAATGTACTCAACACACTACCTGGTAAGCAGGAGAAGCAAACAAAATGGGGGGGGGGGGGGCGTGGGCTGGTGAAGATCCTCTTTAAAGTATTGATTGTCTATGGATCAAAATGCAGGGGTATGGGATTCAAAGGTTCCATGCACAACACAGGTGCTTAAATATAAGCTGCATTCAGATCCATGACTGAAAATTGCATGAGTTGTGACATCGGTCTATGCACTGTATTAAAAAAAAAAAAATATATATATATATATATATATATATATATATATATATATATATATATATATATTAATATATATTTTTTATATATATATATATATATATATATATATATATATATATATATATATAAAAACAAATACTGGGGTTGATAAACAACTCCAGTCCTAGTGCTCAAAGGATAGTAAGAAAAAAGTGGAACTGAATCCACTGTATATACAAACTAAGCTGCTCTTATAAGGGGAAAATACAGAAGAAATCAAAATATACTCTCTTATAAGGATAGTATTAACAGCGCTAATGGTATTACACAAAAACACTCAAAAAATTGAGGGTAATGAACTCAATAGTAATACAATCTCGAATAAGCGAGAATTCATATAAATAGAAAATCCGATGTGGTTACAAGAGAACCAAAAAGTCCCTGTGTGATCATTCAGAAAGTCACCAGCAAAAGTACATAATATAGCAGAGGTGGTATGAGAGGCACCGGTGACAACTGCATAAATTCAAGATTTTCTTATTAGCAGTTCATTGCATGCATTACACACAGTATATATATATTGACAGTGTATATTACCAAAAGTATTGGGACGCCTGCCTTTACCCGCACATGAACTTTAATGGCATCCCAGTCTTATTCCGTAGGGTTCAATATTATCTGGCCCACCCTTTGCAGCTATAACAGCTTCAACTCCTCTGGGAAGGCTTACACAAGGTTTAGGAGTGTCTATGGGAATGTTTGACCATTCTTCCAGAAGTGCATTTGTAAGGTCAGGCACTAATTCATCCAAAAGGTGTTCTATTGAGTTGAGATCAGGACTCTGTGCAGGCCAGTCACGTTCCTCCACCCCAAACTTGCTCATCCATGTCTTTATGGACCTTGCTTTGTGCACCGGTGCGCAGTCATGTTGGAACAGGAAGGGGTCATCCCCAAACGGTTCCCACAAATTTGGGAGCATGATATTGTCCAAAATGTCTTGGTATGCTGATGCCTTAGGAGTTCTCTTCACTGGAACTAAAGGTTAAGATCAACCCCTGAAAAACAACCCCACACCATAATCCCCCTTCCACCAAATGATTTGGACCAGTGCACAAAGCAAGGTCCATAAAGACATAGATGAGTGAGTTTGGGGCGCAGGAACTTGACTGGCCTGCACAGAGTCCTGACCTCAACCCGATAGAATACCTTTGGGATGAATTAGAGCGGAGACTACAAGCCAGGCCTTCTCTTCCAACATCATTGCCTGACCTCACAAATGTGCTTCTGGAGGAATGGTCAAAAATTCCCACAGACACACTCCTAAATCTTATAGACAGCCTTCCCAGAAGAGCTGAAACTGTTATAGCTGCAAAAGGTGGGCCAACTCAATATTGAATCCTACGGACTAAGACTGGGATGCCATTAAATCTCAAAGGCATGTAAAGGCAGGTGTCCCAATACTTTTGACAATATAGTATATATATATATATGTGTGTGTGTGTATATATATATATATATATATATATATAGCCACAAATAGCTGAATATTTGCCACTTTCCTGCTGCAGAAAAGCTTAAAAAAAAAGTGCGTTTACTGCATTTTTTTTTTTTTTTTCAGTAACTATTGATTTAAAAATTGAAGTCCTTAAATAGCTGTACCATACCCAAAAAAACAGTAGGCGAACGCTACAAGTGACCCAGAGATGGCAGCCATTTGTGCAACAGCTGGAACTGCAGACGCTGTAGCTGCAAGGCAGGGTTTCGGAGATTGGCATTTCGGTCTTTGCCGATCCATAAAATACCGTACTCACTGCAGGAGCGCTCGCATGAAAAGCGGAGGCTTGCCGCTTACTTCAACATCAGCACTGTCAAAGTCTTAATAGCTGTTTAAAGAACCCCTGCCGGACGCCTTTTTACATTGTGATCTGCGACAGAGAGATTTATAATTATACAAACTATTACGCCGGAAATGGCTTATTATTATTTGGATGCACAGAATCTTTTTTATTCAAGTGTATGTTAAAGGAAACTTGTGCTGAGAAATGTACAAAGGCCACCTTTGCTGAAAATGTGTTTACTTGCCGTCATGCTGATCCTCTTACTTCAACGGTTTCAAGTAGACAATTGAAGTATTCTGTATCTGAAGCCATGTTTTAAATTTTGAATTTAAAATCCCTGTTGTTATTTTTTTTTTTAATCTGTGTCCCATTTGAGAGATTTTTATTTATTTCCTGGCTTTTAGATACAACAAGAACTAAAATATAATCTCTCCAAATCGAGGAAACCCACACTTATGCTCCATACACACGGATTTTCTGACGGAAAATGTTCGATGGGAGTTTGTTGTCAGAAATTCCGACCGTGTGTAGCCTCCATCAGACATTTTCCATCGGAATTTCCGTCACAAAATTTGACATCTGGATCTCAAATTTTCCGACAACAAAATCCGTTGTCATAAATTCCGATCGTGTGTACACAATTCTGATGCACAAAGTTCCACGCATGCTTGGAATCAAGCAGAAGAACAGCACTGGCTATTGAACTTCCTTTGTCTCGGCTCGTCGTACATGTTGTACGTCACCGCGTTCTTGACGTTCGGAAATTCCAACAAGATTTGTGTGATTGTGTGTATGCAAGACAAGTTTGAGCCAACATCCGTTGGAAAAAATCCATGGATTTTGTTGTTGGAATGTCCGATCGTGTGTACGGGGCATTAGCATGTGTAGTCACTGAAACAAGTGTCCCCATTGAGAGATCCCCTTCTATTTCTGTAATGGTGGCAACTCAAAATATTGGATTTTACTATTACTAAAGCTGAATGCCAGGAAATAAAAAATTCCCTTTACAAATAAAATTATGACAGCATTACTATTTCATCTGTGTCAAAATAAAGTCCAATGACTGAAACAACTGAATAAACAAGTAAAAATGATATACTCAATTCATATTTGAATAAATAAATACATATGTTACATGCATATGTGCCATCATGTGAACAAGGTTTGGTAAGCGGACCATTGTCCTCTATGTGAACCAGAGTGAGGCGTGGTTAACATTTGGAGTGAGGCTTGGCTATCCATTTTGTATATATATGCAATCACACAGCATGGTGCCCATGCCCTGGAAGACGTGTTTTGATGACGAAACGCATAGGACGGAGCCTTCTACTGACGTCATTGTATACTGGTAGTGATCACAGTTTTGCCAGCTTTGGTAAATTTTTAATGAACATGGTTATTTATGCATGTGAGTGCAATTTTACAGTTCAATAAAGATACCAGATGATATTTTACACTATGAGGAGGGTTTATATTCTTGCCTTTACATGAGTGTACGCCACTGAAGATCAAACATGCTGCTTGAGTAATCTGTTTGCTTATGGTCCTGGGATGTATGTAGAAAGACACCAGTAATGCCGGAGTATTCCAGATGATGCTTTTTTGGCCGCTCTGAATAAGGCAGTCATTGTAAACCGCCAAGCCTGCATTTTATCATTATCTTCGGTGATGGTGGTGGACACAGTGGGTACTTACTTTCTTGAGGAAGAGGTTCATTTACTACACACAGTGGAGGGAATCTTCCTGGTTTCCTGAAATGTATGGGACTTACTTTTATCACTGCTTACATGCACTATATGAGCACTGTTTAATACTTTATGTATTGGGTGATGTTGTCTATTTACTCACCCATTTAAGTATTTATGAAGGGTTTTTGAGTCAACACATTTATTATTTGTATACGTGTGAATTCTAGAGCAACACATTACATTGCTTATATGTGCTATACATCAAATCAAATTTTTATCAAAATCACTCCAAGTGCCATAAAAAATTCCTAAACTTTATAAGGTGTCCAGAGCAAACAAAGTTCATCCAGCAAAATCCACCGGTGCTACAATAGTTTGTAACACATTTATTTTTTTTATTCACATAGGAATCAAGTACAATTTTTACTTATTTATTTAGCGTTGTTTCACTCGCTTGTTGCACTTTATTTTGACACAGATGAAATATTGTAGCTGCCATAATTTTGTTTGGGATTTAGTGAGCATTTTTTTCTCTTTTCTCTTTAGTGATGACAGCTGCACATATTTTGGGTATGCATACATACAGTATATATACAGTAGCTCACAAAAGTAAGTACACCCCTCACATAGACATGTGCACACTGAAATATTTCGTTTCGGAATTTCGTTTTCATCCGAAAAAAATAAATTTATTTAGTTACTCCCAAAATTCGTTTTTATTTATTTCGTTTTTCGTTAAAAATTGCATTCGTCCGAAAATCCAAATTAAGGTCGAATCTGTCTTTGAAGGCTTATGGTGTCTGTCGAATGTTCAAAGAAGATTCGACAGAGCAGCTAAACTGTACGACGCCATGTAGTTTACCTGCTCCGTCGAATCTTCTTAGAACTTTCAACAGACATCATAAGCCAAAGTACGTGTGTACTTAGTTCTAGCTATTTTACTGCTCCTCCTCTTTGGTTACAATTAGCCAATAACATTCATCATCTTTATTATTTTTATTTATCTTTTCACCCCTACGTTGAATCTTTTCTCTCTATGTAGAATAATCTTGGACTAATAGAGTTAAAGTGGATGTAAACCCAATGTCATCCTTTCTAAACTACTGCCATAGGGGTTATCTATAAGGATATACATGCCTCCTGCATGTATCTTTACCTGTCAAATGTCTCCCCTCTGTCTGTTATTAGACCTGAAAAACTGCAGATTTTGTGGGTGGGTCTGTTGTCTGGAGCTTGTGATGTCAGTAGACTCCCCGCCCAACTCTACACTCCCCTTGTCAATATGCATTTTCTCCTGTCTATTTCTAACACTGAACTTCTGCTGTGAACTTCTGCTGAACTTCTGCTATGATCTCTAACATCCAGTGAAAAGATAGGAAAGTAACCACATGACTTCAGCATGCCAAATCATGCTGAGGTGTGGAACAGCCAATCCTTGCAGAGCTGCTGAAGAAAGGAGTGGGGGTGGGAACTAAAAAATACCGCCTTCGTCTTAGGCTAGTGCACGAGATATGTAAATCACCTGTCACTCACAACAAGGGGGAGTATTTGACAAGGTTTTTCACAGTTTGTTAAGATTTTTCTCACTGAACAATAAAAGAGGATTGCTCAGAGATGGATTAACTCTGTGTGGTAAGACTGGGCTCAAATGATAGGAAATCTTATACTCTACATTATGATATATATATATATATCTAAAAAAAAAATTCGGGTTTACATCCACTTTAAGGTTAGGCACATTCGACCACACGTTTGATGGACACAGATTGTTATTGTCATCATCATGTCGAATCTCCTATCTATATCGAACTGTTGTAGCAACGAAAACGAAAATAAAGCATTTGTTTATGTCGGATCTTTCATTTTTCGGATTCTGCACTTTCGTTATCGCTTGTTAAAACGATAACAAAAATACCTGAAATTCGGACAAAAATGCATTCGGACGAAAACTAATGCACACGTCTAGTAAATAGTTTATGATATCTTTTCTTGTGACAATACTGAAGAAATGACACTTTGCTACACTGTAAAGTAGTGAGTGTACAGCTTGTATAACAGTGTAAATTTGCTGTTCCCTCTAAATAACTCAACACACAGCCATTATTGTCTAAACCGCTGGAAACAAAAGTGAGTACACCCCTAAGGGAAAATGTCCAAATTGGGACCAATTAGCCATTTTCCCTCCCCGGTTTCATGTGACTCGTTAGTGTTACAAGGTCTCAGGTGTGAATGGGGAGCAGGTATATTAAATTTGGTGTTATCGCTCTCACTCTCTCATACTGGTCACTGGAAGTTCAACATGGCACCTCATTGCAAAGAACTCTCTGAGGATCTGAAAAAAAGAATTGTTGCTCTACATAAAGATGGCCCAGGCTATAAGAAGATTGCCAAGACTCTGAAACTGAGCTGCAGCACGTTGACCAAGACCATACAGCGGTTTAACAGGACAGGTTTCACTCAGAACAGGCCTCGCCATGGTTGACCAAAGAAGTTGAGTGGACATGCTTAGCATCATATCCAGAGGTTGTCTTGGGTAAATAGATGTATGAGTGCTGCCAGCATTGCTGCAGAGGTTGAAGGGGTGGGGGGTCAGCCTGTCAGTGCTCAGACCATACGCCACACACACTGCATCAAAGTGGTCTGCATGGCTGTTGTCCCAGAAGGAAGCCTCTTCTAAAGATGATGCACAAGAAAGCCTGCAAACAGTTTGCTGAAGACAAGCAGACTAAGGACATGAATTACTGGAACCATGTCCTGTGGTCTGATGAGACCAAGATCAACTTATTTGGTTCAGATGGTGTCAAGCGTGTTTGGCGGCAACCAGGTGAGGAGTACAAAGACAAGTGTGTCTTGCCTACAGTCAAGCATGGTGGTGGGAGTGTCATGGTCTGGGGCTGCATGAGTGCTGCTGGCACTGGGGAGCTACAGTTCATTGAGGGAACCATGAATGCCAACATGTACTGTGACATACTAAAGCAGAGCATGATCTCCTCCCTTCAGAGACTGGGACGTAGGGCAGTATTCCAACATGATAACAACCCCAAACACACCTCCAAAACGACCACTGCGTTGCTAAAGAAGCTGAGGGTAAAGGTGATGGACTGGCCGAATATGTCTCCAGACCTAAACCTTATTGAACATCTGTGGGGCATCCTCAAACGGAAGCAAGGTACATAAAGAAATGGATGAGCGATTTTGGGGTGGAGGAACTTGACTGGCCTGTACAGAGTTCTAACCTCAACCCGAACACCTTTTAGGATGAATTAGAGCAGAGACCATGAGCCAGGCCTTCTCGTCCAACATCAGTGCCTGACCTGGCCTGAATGGTCAAATATTACCATAGACATATTCCTAAACCTTGTGCGGCAGCCTTCACAGGGGAGTTGAAGCTGTTATAGATGCAAAGGGTGGGCCAACTCAATATTGAACCCTACGGAAAAAGACTGGAATGCCATTAAAGTACATGTGCATGTAAAGGCAGGCACCCCAATACTATATAATATATAATATATATATATATGTAGCGGTGTAGTTGCCACTAGTAACAAACATCCACCATATCACCCTGCTGCCAGACCTTCATATATCACCTCCGAGACAATGAACAGTCATTTGCTTTGTTTTGTTTTTGTTTATCAGGGGGGTATAACTTGGTTGGGGAAAGGGGTATATGGGATGCCCATAGATCAAAATACTTTGCCATCATATTTATAGATTTTATAGATTAGAACTTAATTTGAGCCTGAAGGAATGATGCACATGTATAACAGCTACAGTCTCCTCCCTGCATCACCATGCAGACTATTGCTGCCCCTCTGCGTAACTCCTGCAGACTATTGCTCCCAGAAACTCCTCATCAATGACCGTGTAAAGATGAGGACTTCACCCATGACCGTGTAAGGGGGAAGTTCCAAGAAATCCTCTCCTCCTGCACAAACTTATACTGTAGCACATTAATTTCTTGTCACATCTTCTTCTGTATGCAAAAGAACCCACTCTGAATAGTCCCTAATGTTGACTCTGATTGGTTGCTGCTACTAGGCCAGAGGCCTGCAGTACCTCTCCCCAGAGGCCTAGTAGTTTAATAGCATGTGCTGAACGGTGGACTACTGTTCCCAGCTAGCCCAGCTTGCAAATCCTGTGCCCTCGAGCCACATCGATTTGACACTATTCCCCACAGTCTCTCCTTCTGCTGCTGGCTAGTACTCCATTCTCCACTTCTCCCAGCCGACAACTCCCCCAGTGGCCTGTTACCTCAGCTTATATGGGAGGACCGCCCCCTGCCAATTCCAGTTGGGGATTGGTCAGGGCTCCTCACATGAGCTGCCTGCCACTCCAGTTCTAGGCCCTGCCCCTGTTCCAGAACATTCTCCCTGGAAGCAGGGGAGGTGCCTCAGCACTGAAGCACAGGTGGTCACACCCACTGCTACTCTAACCACTCCCTGTCCCCAGGTCAAAACAAACAGGCCTAGCTTAAAGCATAGGCCTGCCTAAATTTACCTGTACTGACAGTTTCCCTAGCAAAAATCCTATGCTAGCACCTACCTATGGTAGAGGGTGCTACATTTATATATATATTTATTTTATTTTTTTAATACAGTGCATAGACCAATGGCACTCATGCAGGGGCCTGGTATGCATGGGGGGGGGGGGGGGCACACTGATTGTTTTTTCTTTTCGTAATTTTTAATTGCCGGCATGTTTTTTTTACATTCAATTTTACATTTTGACAAATTACAAGATTACATTTTGACAAATACCACATGTGATACTGCTAGCAAAATCATGGTTATAAATATTGCATGTTTTTTTACTCTCTGATCCATTTGTAAATTGCACTTAAAGTGGTTATTAAGCCACTCTTACTAATTTATACCATCTGCTCGGTGTCCTAATCCTGTGTCCCCCTGCGTGTGTGATTTATTAAAAAAAATGCTGTTTATACCTCATTTAATCGCTGATCTGCGCTCACATGATCAGCCGACTCTCTCCTCTCCCCATCTAACAGCTGCAGTGGGTGGGGCCGAGATTCCCCTGCTGATGTCAGGTGGGACGAAGAGAGTAGGAGAGAGCCGGCTGATCATAACACTGTGATTCAGCAGCAGGAGCGTAGGGGGTGGGCACTGTCATAAGCTGACAGGTAGGGAGGGGAGGGGGGAGAGGACGGTAGAGAGCAGACAGGAAAGAGCGGCTAACAGAGGTACGTAAACTGACCACTGTGTCAGGGCTCAGCAGCCATGATGAACTGTGGTCAGTTTACAGAGGGGAGGACATAGCCAGGCAGGATCAGACAGGTATTTCAGGTGTTACAGGGGGCCAAATTGTACAGCACAAGCACTGTGCTGTATAACATGCTTTAAATGGACAGGATCCATTTTTTTTTAGTTTAACAAATGTTTTAAGATCTTACTGCGTCGTTTTTAAATGATATTTACCGCACATTTTTTATTTTGCAATAAATACTGCATAATCATAATTTTTTTTTTTGTGAATTGGGCTTTATTTACCGCATGCAATGATTTATGCAAATTAGTCACGTGACTGTGTTATTGCATGCAGTAAACATTAGTGAATTGACCCCTGAAAGAGGTCAGCATGCCTCGAAAGCTTGCACTACATTCTACAGTAATTGTTTAGCCATTTATTGGTATCACCCCAAATCCAAACTTATGCTGATTTAAACTAAAAGTTTAAATGGGCTTTGGAAAATGTTTGGCTTTAGATGTATCCAACAGTAAAGCAAAGTAAAGACCGAATGCAATAATTGCATCCAGTACTCCAGTACTCATTTAGCATCCAATGCTTGTTCTGTTTTATAAACAACAACAATACAGTAAATTTATTATCTTTAAGATACCACAAAAAGACAGCAAAAACATTAACTAACTTACTAATCAACCATGGTTTTGTAAAGTCTTTACCGTACAATTCATCAACCACCAGATGCAGCTCTTTTCCTATAATAACAGCTCTATTCCCATGATAAAATAGCAAATAGCAATAGCAAAAATTCAACACAGCATAATGTACCAAAAAAAAAAAAGCTGAATAAGAAGACATCAAAAATAGGCTCAGCAAAATCATACGCCTGTGTCTAACAAAATGGCCTGATTTGCCTCCAGGTGTCACTTTCTGTAGATGAAGGCTGTTCTCTCTTGCAATCCTGGCACTGACACAGGGTTTCGATGCTTCTGATTACGCCTTCTTTGGCTAGCAAAAGATCCTTTCTGTCTACATGAGTTGAGAGTAAAATGCGGCTTATACAATGTATCTAGCGGTTTTTGGGCATGACCCTCCCCCCTTATATCTAGTGTGCCTATACTCTCTGGTTTCTACAATCTCCCTGATGTCTAACATTTGGCATTATGTATATATATATATATATATATATATATATATATATATATATATATATATATATATATATAAACTATATATATATATATATATATATATATTGTAATAGTCCCTGTCACTGGAAAAAGGGATGGGATCTCTAACCCTGTGTCCATGTCTTATGGAGAGCCAGCAGGTTGTGTGCCCAGGTGCACACAGCCCATATAACGAGGGGCTAGTGAGAGCAGAAGGTGGAGGAAGGTGGAGTGTGTAGCTTGTTGCTACTGCTGTGTGAAGACAGACCTGTGTCTGGAGAGTGGTCTGCCCTGTGGGAGTCTGCAGCCTATGTAAATGGGATTCTTTGCCCAGGGACTGGGAAAGGCTGGCCAGCCTTGAGAGTCGGGGAGACTGAGGAAGCCAGTGAGTCCAGGGGGCTGTAAAGAATTGCCAAATCTGTTGAGAGCAAGCAGAGGAACTGCTGACAAGAGAGCCAGGTGGCTTGGTATGTTTTCCTTATTTTTGGAGTGCTTAATGAAGTTAAACCCCTGCGTGGGAATCCTGAATGGACCTTTTTGCTTTTGTTTTTCGGTTTAATAAACGCGGGCTACCAGGCCTTTAACTATAATGCCTGTCTGAGGTGGACTCACTGCACTAAAAACGCATTTATCGCTTGAGCTAAATACCCCAAACATTACAAGTGGTGTTCGAATGCGGGCAACAGACGGTGAAGTCCGGGTCTCTGCGCCAGTAGTGAGTCATTTCAGGAATTGCTGCTAGCGGTGTGTGGCAGCCAGGCAAACTGCATTGCGCAGAAGTTAAATTGATGAACTGTGTTGCATACAGGCGTTTTACCTGTGGAAGTGAGCTCAGCGTGGCCTGAGAAGATGTCTCCACCTAGGAGGGCCAGTCCAGAAGGCCAAGTGATGTGCGATACAGTGAATGAATGGTTCAAGCGGAATCGCAAAGAGTGGGCCGCAGTGCAAGGGGCTGAGATTGTGGCCTCTGACTATGTGCAACCCATGCTACCTACAGAGGAGGTTGGGGACTTCCTGAAAAAATTTGAAAAAGTTGCTGTAAGGAGAAAATGGCCTAGGGATCGGTGGCCAAAATTGTTGCAACCCTTGTTACGGATAGAGTACCGGTCGGTTTACCATTTGATGGATTGGGACCAGGATGACTACTGCAAGTTTAAAGAGGAAATTCTTCTTAGAGGAGTGTTCCAGCGTATCATGGGCCGCCAGCAATGCTCCAGGATGGGAGAGGTGTCACCGGAAGACCAAGATTTTGGAAATGCAGAGAAACGCAAAGTTTTGTGTCATGGCCGCTTAGGGAAAGTGGTGAGCTCAGAAAGGAGGGTGCAACAGTCTACATCCTGCATGAGGTATAGCCAACCGGTTTTGGAGTGCAAGTCTGCTGTTACCCCTAGCAACAGGGATCTTGTGTTGCCTACAGCGGGCATCAGTGGGTCTAGAAAGGCTGCAGTATTGCTCCGTGACCACATGGGGGCGTCAGCCTGTGGAGACACCACAGATGAAAGACATCGCACTCAAGTGAAGGCTATGACACCAGCTGCAGGAACTGGTAAGACTGTTTCAGTTTATGATGCTGAACCCAGTGAAGTGGGAGTATGTCCAGTGGGGAGATCCGCAGTACAAATGGACATGGACTTGCTGCAGTGTGCTACCCAGAGCAGTGGGGAGGCGCAGCGTAAAGCCCAACTAGCTGCAGGGCTAGAGACTGGAAAGGACATGGGGACTCTGCATGTGCCTGCTATAATCCAGCAGATGGCTGAGAAAATTGAGCTAGGGGTGACCAAAACAGTGCTGGTGCCATGTTCCCTAGTTACAGATGCTGCAGGGTTGCCCAGGGAAACTTCCAAGGAGCTCGCAGTGACTGAGCAGAGAGTTTCCCAGGTCAGCTATGGAGCTGCCCAAATAGGTAAGAGTACCCCTTTACCGAGAGCGGGCGCTGTGAAGAGTCGCTCAGAGGTTATGGTGGCTCATAGACAACCCCCAAAAATGGCAGTTGTATCTACATGCAATGAAAATGCTAATGATTGTGCTGACAAAAGTGTTACTATGGGTAAAAGTGATGTGGATTGTAATGACATTGAAACATGTATTTCTTGTAATGTCATATCTGAGAGTGAGGTTGGTAATGTGTTCACTACCAATGATGAGAGTAGATCTCACGTGACAGGCAGAGGCATAGGATTGTCCATGGAGGTCTCAGGGGGTCTCCATGTGATGAAGCCAGAGTCTGTCCAGGATGGTTCTGGTCCTACTCTGGTGGAACAAGGTTGGACTGAGTCACACAGTGAGCGTGTGTGGGCACAGCCCCACAACCCTAAGTGTAGCCCAGTTGGCAAGGGGTTAATTCAGCCTGTAAAAGCTGAGAGTTCAAAGCTAGATGTGTTTGTAGCGCCACCAAAGCAAGGTGGTCAAAATAAGGTATTGCACATTGCCTTGGTTGAGGATGCAATCTCTCACGTTGATGTGAGTAAAAAAATATTGTCACAATGTGAGGTAGATAGAAGTGCCAAGTGTGCTGTTTTGGCTAGTGAATCCCAGGTTCCTGTGGGGCCTTCTAGAGCAGCTGATGCAGCGCTGTGGAGCACTGGTGATGGAACCACAAGGGACTTGGATGATTGGTGCAAGAAAACACTTGCAGCACTAGACCAAGTGACAAAGACTTACGAAACAACGATGTGTAACAAAGGTGTGGACAGAACACCTGCTATGCCCAATGGAGGGATCACAGAATGGCCGGTGCTCAAGAGTACGCTAGCCTCTGTAAAGACTGATGCCCTCCAGTCTGAAGGAACGGTTCTGGGCGCAGACATGGCAGATGGGTTGTCCACAGCCCAGCAACTACGTAATAGCAAGTGTCAAGGTGACAATGTGACTATTGTTGACCTGCAGAGGCTCATTGTTGAGTTGGAGGGGAAGAGGAGACATATGGCTGACAGTGCTCCAGGGGAGCAACAGGCAGTGATGGTGGGTACCTCCAAGGAGGTGGAGGTCTCTTCCAAGGTCTCATCCTCTCAGACTACAGTGGATGAGCCCCTCCACGTCGTTAGTAAGGGAAAAGTCCCTAGAGTTCTGTGTTTAGATGTGGCATGTCTAGAAATAACTGAGATGTTGTTGGAATTGGTGAAAATCTTTCCGCTGTATACCTGCATGTATCCACCGCAGATGGGCGACCTGGTACTGCGTAGTACCAATCAGTGGAGACACGTGGTACAGGCGATGTTAAGCAATGTTGATAAAAATTGGTTACTGCAATGTTGGTTACTTTTGCAGAAAGTGGTCTCGCAGTTCTCTGCGAGAATGCTTCCAGCGACAGTTATGTGCGGAAGGCGTTCAGGGGAACTGCTAAAGGAATCAGAAATGATAGACATAGTAGAAGTCTCTCCGTATGCTGGTGTGATGAGGTGCATTCCTGCTGGTGCGATCCGAGGTGCAGCTGAGCAGTGGTTGGTACATGGCGCGTGTGCTGTCTCACCCGCTAGACCTCGTGAAAGGGAAGGGCCCGGAAAAGACGCAGCAGTAGTGGGAATTCAATCCATCACTCGCAGGGAGGTGCAGTTTGAGGTACCCGGAGACACTTTGACAGGAAATGGCAGTGTTGGTAACTGTAATGAAAAAGTGTATGAGAAGCACTGTAGAGCACTGTCGGACAACTCAGAGGTATTGGTTGAGGTACCAATGGACACAGAAATGGTTAAAGAGATTGGTGTGGAAAAATGTGGCGCAAAATGTGTGTTGGTAGGACAGTCGCTATTGGAGTGTTGGACAACCGGGAGCGATGTGAAACTGCAGGAATGTCCCATAGGGAGTAACTGCTTGCCTGTAGATGGTCCCTCCCTAGACCCTGTCCTAGCAAACCAGGTGACAAGAGGTCTTGATGATGATAATATTGAATTAAATAACCCCTTGTGGAACATTGCTATCGAGGTTAAACAGAAGTATGTGGTGTTGATCTCAGATGATTTGGTTGCCAAGGGTAACCACACAGGGGTTAGTGAACCTGATAAACAGATGTTGTTGGTTAGTGTTGCGTCAGGTAGTGAGAGGGGTCAGTCCCTGACAGATTTCATGGAAATGGGTCCCCAACAGTCCCAGGAGAGTAGGTCTGTGGGAGGGAAAAGGAGGATCCCGTGGCCAGAAGGTGGAAGGGATAGAGAGATTAGTGGGAGCCCATGGTTCAAGGTGAAGTGCTGGTGGAAACATACCCGGAAAAAGAAATGGCCTACGCAGCGAATGGCTGGCACAGAGGTGTCCCATTCTTAGTGACTGGTTTATGTGTTCCTCCCTCCGGTGCGAAACAAGGGGGGAGTATAGGGAAATGTAGGACCCTGTTAAGATCCAGGGTGGGACGTACCTGGAAGCGCACCCGAAAAAAAGGTTGGGCCTACGTGGCTGACAGCCAGCACAGAGGTGTCCCAACCATGACGGGTGCTGGTGTTCCTCCCTCCGGATCGAAACAAAGGGGGGGGATATGTAATAGTCCCTGTCACTGGAAAAAGGGATGGGATCTCTAACCCTGTGTCCATGTCTTATGGAGAGCCAGCAGGTTGTGTGCCCAGGTGCACACAGCCCATATAACGAGGGGCTAGTGAGAGCAGAAGGTGGAGGAAGGTGGAGTGTGTAGCTTGTTGCTACTGCTGTGTGAAGACAGACCTGTGTCTGGAGAGTGGTCTGCCCTGTGGGAGTCTGCAGCCTATGTAAATGGGATTCTTTGCCCAGGGACTGGGAAAGGCTGGCCAGCCTTGAGAGTCGGGGAGACTGAGGAAGCCAGTGAGTCCAGGGGGCTGTAAAGAATTGCCAAATCTGTTGAGAGCAAGCAGAGGAACTGCTGACAAGAGAGCCAGGTGGCTTGGTATGTTTTCCTTATTTTTGGAGTGCTTAATGAAGTTAAACCCCTGCGTGGGAATCCTGAATGGACCTTTTTGCTTTTGTTTTTCGGTTTAATAAACGCGGGCTACCAGGCCTTTAACTATAATGCCTGTCTGAGGTGGACTCACTGCACTAAAAACGCATTTATCGCTTGAGCTAAATACCCCAAACATTACAATATATATAACTATATACTGTGTATATGTATGTATATATATATATATATATATATATATATATATATATATATATATATATATATATATATATATATATATATATATATATATATATATATATATATATATATATATATATATATATATATATATTAGTATTCGGACGCACATGAACTTTAAAGGCAGCCCAGTCTTAATTCGTAGTGTTCAATATTGAGTTGGCCACCCTTTGCAGCTATAACTGCTTCAGCTCTTCTGGGAAGGCTGTCCACAAAGTTTAGGAGTGTGTCTATGGGAACATTTGACCATTCTTCCAGAAGCACATTTGTGAGGTCAGGCACTGATGTTGGACTAGAAGGCCTGCCTTGCAGTCTCCGTTCTAATTCATCCCAAAGGTGTTCTATTGGGTTGAGGTCAGGACTCAGTGCCAGCCAGTCAAGTTCCTCCACCCCAAACTCCAAGTTCCAATATGACTGCTCACCAGTGCACAAAGCAAGGTCCATAAAGACATGGATGAGCGAGTTTGGGGTGGAGGAACTTCACTGGCCTGCACAGAGCAGAGACTGCGAACCAGGACTTCTCATCCAACATCAGTGTCTGACCTCACAAATGCGCATCTGGAAGAATGGTCAAACATTCCCATAGACACACTCCCATAGACACCTTGTGGACAGCCTTCCCAGAAGAGTTGAAGCTGTTATAGCTGCTAAGGGTGGGCCAACGCAATATTGAACCCTACGGACTAAGACTGGGATGCCATTGAAGTTCATGTGCGTGTAAAGGCAGGAGTCCCAATACTTTTGGCAAAATAGTGTATATATATATATATATATATATATATATATATATATATATATATATATATATATATATATATATATATATATATATATATATATATATATATATATATATATATATATATATATATATATATATATATATATATATATATATTGTACTTGTTTTTTTCAAACAAATAGTGTTGCGGCAATGTGCAACTTGAGGTTTACTAATGGAAAGCTGGATGAATTGACAATGCAAATGGGTTATGCAATAAGGACAGCACAAATAATAACAGGCAATGCAACTATTTGAATGACAGGAGCTGCCTAGGATCAGTGTCCCAATCAGGGCACCAGGTGGCAGCACTGTGAAGTCTATGACAAACTCAAAGGGACTCTATTTGGCAATTTGGGATCATGGACGGATTTTCTGCAATTCTGCCCACGATCCCAATTTACACTGCAATAGAAGCAAAACACACCATTGGCTCCTGCTGTTGTCAATCACAGCCAGTGAACCAATCAGGACACGAAGGGGGTGGGGCCGAACCATAGCTTTGTGTGTAAATGGACACACAGAACCATGGATTGGGAACATGCCTGCTTGGGTGCCCCCAGAAAAAGCTGATTGCTGTGAGGGCACCCAGCAGGAGGGAGGAGCCAGGAGCGCTGACAAGGGACCCGAGAAGAGGAGGACCTGGGCTGCTCTGTGCAAAACCACTGCACACAGAAGGTAAGTGTGACATGTTTGTTATTTAAAAAAAAAACAAAAAAACAAGACTTTAGTATCACTTTAAAGTGGACCTTCAGGCATTTTTTAATCTTTCCATCTATTAAATCCTCTGCTCTTGTTTTTTTAACTTTGGGTAGTAAAACATTATTTTTCTGCCAGTAAATGCCTTATACAGCCCACTTCCTGTTTCTTGTCTGTAAAAAGCCTAGGCTTATGACATCATGCACAGCTTTCGAGAGAGAGAGAGAGAGAGAGAGAGAGAGAGAGATTGCTAGGAAGGGAGGGGGGATGAGTCATAAGAGGGCCAATGAAAGCTGGAGGTGTGCCTCTGTGTGTCTCTGTTAATCCAGGAAGTGAACAGGCAGCAGCTTCAGCTGCCCACAGTTAAAATGGATGCAGCCAGACTCAGTGGAGGGAGATTTCTGCAGCATATTTGGCAAGTACAGAATCACAGTATATATATAAAATAATATGCAAAGTGGTTGGAGGGAAGCTTCAGAATGGCAAAGATGTTTTTATTACAAATTATGAGAGCTGACTGCAGTTTCTCTTTTTTAAGACATGGTTCACACTGCCATGATTTGGTATCCGACTTGTGAGACCCCAAGGTACATGACATGTAAAATCCTATGTTAGTCAATGAGAGCTGTCTTAATTAGCACTACTGAAGTCGCTTCTGACTTCAGAAAAGGTTTCTGTACTACTTAAAGGCGACTTATATCTGACTTGTGCCCATAGACTTTAATGGAAGTCGCCTCCAAGTCAGATCCCCATCTATATTGATGTGATTTGGACCTGGCATTACAGGAAGATTACCAAGGCATTCCTTGAAAGTCGCTTTTAAAGTCGCATTGTGCCATATCAAAGTAGTACTCAAGTCACCAGCAAATCGCCAGGAAGTCGCCTAGCAAAGTCGCACCCTAAGTTGCGCAACTTTCAGGTCGCAGTAGTGTGAACGGAGCCTAAAGTAAGATTGGACGGGGACTTCAGCTTTCAGAAGTGCAGGCACACACAAGGAGGAGGCTCACTGAAATTAGCAGTACCTGTAGATGCTTGCCATACACGAAAAGACGAAACGGTAAGTGCTCACGTCTGCTATGAGCCCTTTCGTAGTGGGTCCCAGGCAATTCATTTTTTGCACCTTGACTGTAACATCCCCAGTATAATTGGAAACTCGCAGTCCTTTCCGCTTTCATCCCTCTCACTACTCTGCATTTGGAAAGTGGTCCTTAAAAATGTGCGGAACAAAAAAAAAAACACAAGAAGATCCACGTATAAGAATTGGCTAAAGCTTGGTGCACCTGCCTCAGCCTGACCTCCGCCATCCATAGCATGACACACGATACAAAGCATTGCTTAAAGCGTGACAGGATTCACTTCATAATTACGGTGGTGTGTGATCGCCGAGCAGAACGCCAACCTAGAGGTCTTGCTTGGCAAACCCTATTAAGTAGAGGCAGCCGAGCCGTGTGCGGTGAATCTCTTCGCCAATTGATTTGTAGTAGAGCGCTCTTATAAAATTGCATTAAAAACACCATAAATATTGCAGCATGATAAATAAGACTGTAATTGAAAGAAAATGCAAGAGTGTGCAATTATGAAAAAAAAAAAAAGGATGGCGGTCCGATTAAGTACTCGGCTATGGATTATGCAATGCTCGGTAAATCCTGCTGCGTCTTAATTGCATTTATATCTCGGCGTGAAGGCAGTTTGTCAGGCGAGGTAATATCCATTTAGATGAAATACAATACGCCGTGCTTATCTTCAATGTATATAAAGTGAGTATTGTATCCGTCTCGGCCCAGTGGAAGCAAGACATATGAAGAAATTGCTGGATCTTAATTGTCATACGTAAACTATCCCGATTCATCAGTCTCGCTCCACAATATGAAATATTTCAAAGCCATTTTGGAGGAGATGAATAATCAATATGTAATAGGGACATGATAAATTCTGACTGCAGCTTAAAGTCTGTGAAAGTACATATGTATGAATGACCTTCATGGGTTGTTTATGTGTACAGTTGGCTGGTAGTGAAGAAAAGAAAAGAAGAAGAGAACCCTCTACACCCCCCCCCCCCCCCCCATTTATATGATCCCTAGGAATTATTCCATATATCAACCTACCCCCATCCAGCCCATATTAACTCCTCAATTGCTTTTGCAAAAGTAAAGTGTACTTGGACCTGCCAATATAAAGATAGATAGATAGATAGATAGATAGATAGATAGATAGACCTTAAGTGGAAGGAAAAAAAAAAACAGTCCACCATGGAGAAGAGAGGAGAGGATCCTGTAGCTCAGCCTTTCTCAACCTTTTTTACATGGAGAAATCCAGGAAGCCCTGCTAATAATTGCTATATCTAAAGCTCACTGTACATTGGCATGATGGCCCCTAGGGAGAAAGCCCCTTACATTGGTCTTCATTGAGAAGAGTCCCTGTTTACAGATAGCTAAAAAGATCATTGGTGTCAGTGGTTACTCATGTTTTCATACCTGAACCTGATCCTATCCAGCAATGTGCATGAGTGCAGCAGCTCCAGCTGCTGTCTCTCTCCTCATTGGACAGATTAATAGCAGCAGGAGCCATTGGCTCCCACTGCTTTTAATCAAATCCAGTGACATGGGAGCGGGGCTGAGTCCTGCTGTCTGTGTCAATGGACGCAGCAGAAGAACTCAGGAGCGAGCTTGCGTGTGTAGCACCCTCTACTTAGGTAGGTACTAGAGTTAGGATGTTTGTGAGAACAGGTAAATTTAAGCAGGCCTAGCTGGAAGCTAGGCCTGTTTATTTTGATCTGTTTGGGCTGGGAGTGGCTCAGAGCAGCAGCTGTGACTCACAGACAGCATCACTCCACGGTTACCTCCCTTTTGCTACTAGAGGATTCTAGACGAAGAGGAGGGGAAGAGGGGTGGAGCTGTCTGGGGTGTCTCTGGGAGCACTGACCAATCCCCAGCTAGGATTGGCAGAAGGTAGGCCTCCTTGAAATACCTAGGGTCAGCCCAGCTGAGGAGGAGTTCTCGGGTGGAAGAGTGAAGGACGGAGTACTAGGCTGTCGGGGCCTTTGAGTTTGCTCCCCAGTTTGGGGGAGGGGTACCTTGGGCCTGGGACTCGGGTGAAGGACACATCCCTTCAAGGACTCATGAAGGATCTGATCAGAAGGCACAGAGAGGAGTCAGAGTGGACAGCGGGAGCTTGTACTGCTGGGCAAGTCTTCAGGAGGGAACTACTGGTTTGCAGCCAGGAGGGCTGGTGAGTGACATGGGCAGTCGGGAGGACTGGAGAGGCATGCCAGAGAGGACTGAGAGGAAGCAGTCAGAGCTGGGTGTGGAGCCAGTGAGGATTGCAATGTCAGGGGCAGTGAAGTCGGGCAGCTGCAGCCAGGAGGGCTGGCAGTGCCTGAAGAGGGCTTACTGAGAGCAGCAGTCCACCATAGGACAGCTAGCACTAAAGATTTCCTATTCTACTTTTGCTGCACTAAAAGGGACCCGCTGAGGCCTGACTGAGTCAGAGTTGACCCTAACCATGTGCTAGCTGGAGTAAAGTGTTGTGCAGGAGAAAGAGAGAGAGAGAGAGAGAGAGAGAGAGAGTAACAGTCTGCAAGCAAGAGATGTGCTGGAGGAGACTGGAGTGGCCAAGTGTGTATAGTTGTCCCAACTGATTGCTTGTTCTACTGGGCATCCCATATATTCCTATCCCTATCCAAGTTCAAATCCCTCAATAAAAATACAAAACAATCATATGGACTGTTCATTCACTCAAAAGTGACTAGGAAGTGAATGTCGGGCTGGGCAGGGTGACAGGTGGGCCACATTACTTAGCAGCCCCTACAGGGGTACTGCTACACATGGTTTCCCCCATGGAAAGCAGATCTCCATGGGGGTACTTGATTAAGAGGAGGGGCCAGGAGTGCTGGCGGTGCACCCCAGAAGAAGAGACTCAGGGCTGCTCTGTGCAAAATTATTGCACAGAACAGGTAAGTATAGGTATGTTTGTTATTTTTATTTAAAAAAAAAAAAAAAGTTTTTACAACCCCTTTAAGGAATCCCTAGCAAACTCTTGATGAACCCCAGGGATCCACCCAATCCTAGTTGAGAAATTCTGCTCTAGCTGAAAAGATAGGAAGGAAGGAAAGAAAGAAGGAAGGTGGGAAGATCTTAAGTGGCACCTGAAAATACAATCAATGGCACTGGGTTTGATTACCTACTAACCCCAATTAACTTCAGCAGCAAGAACTTCAAAAAGTAAATTTCTACTAATTAATTTCCTGCAATGCGAAATGTGTTTTGTCCCTTTGACACGGGGTCTCTCAGGGTGTTGCTAGCAATGCTGCCAGTATCCGCTCAGCAAGTTACACACAGGCTGGATGCACTTCTTAACCAGGGAAGGGTTTATTACTCACTCAGAAAGCGATGTACATTCTTACATGGAGGAGTCATGTACAACAAAATGCATAAAAGTGTACTATACAAGGTTACTAATTAAAGGGTAGGATGTAACTTTACTATGGTCACCATAAATAAATACTACCCCGTAAATAATTGTGCAGCTCCAAGATGGGCATTCTCTCCTTGATGATGCCCCCATCCCATCTTACCTTTAAAGTATATCCCTCCCCTCCACTAATTTAAATAAAAAAACCTGTACACAAACCCTTTGTTTCTAAAGTCTCAGCTTCTCCTATAAGTCCAGAGTAGACACACCCCCACGGAGCGGATTCTTGATGCACTAGGCTCACAGGAAGTGGGTTGACCAATTTCAGGTGTCCTTTAACCTGGAAGATGGATCGCACTTGACTTTTGAGTGGTAAGTCTTTAGGGGGCAGTTTTTTTGTTTGTTTTTTAACATTCAATACGTGTGTAGCACCCTCTACCCTAGGTAGGTAGTTTACCAGAGTAGTGTGTTTTTGTTACAGCTAGTGCAGGTAAATTTAGGCAGGTCTAGCCGTGAGCTAGGCCTGTTTATTTTTGATCTGGGGGCTGGGGAGTGGTTTAGTGTAGCAGCAGGTGACTGACATGTACTTCATCTCTCTGGCGCCTCCTTGGTTTCCAGAGGGTCCTGGAAAAGAGGCAGGGCAGAGGATGGGATTGGAATGGAGTGTATCTGGGAGCCCTGACCAATCCCCAACTAGGATTGGCAGGGGGCAGGCCTCCTATATATGCTCATGGTCAGCCTGTTGTGGGAGAATTTGTCGGGTGAAAGAACTGAGTGATGGAGTGTTAGACTGTCATGGCCCTTAAGGGAACCCCCTTTCTGGGGGGGGGTGACCTCGGGTCTGGAGCTCGGGAGCCTCTCTCTCTACATGGTCATTGAGAGGTGTCATGAACGGGAGCAGGAGGAGGACAGTGGGGAGCCTTGCCATGCAAGTTATTCAGGAGGGATCCATTCCAGGGGTCGGTGAGTGAGAAGCACAGTGAGAAGCTCTGGGAGGGACATGCCAGGATTGGATGTGAAGCCAGAGGGAGAGATTGTGGTGTCATTAAAGTAGGGTTGCTGCAGCCAAGAGGGTTGGTGGAATTTGCACTGGACTTTCTGGGATCAGTAGTCCACCATGTTTCAGTTACTGGAGTTACTCTTTAAGCAGCAGAGTAGAGTACATTCACGAATGGCTTCAGCAGGAAACGTCATTTCTGGACTGTTTCTGGATTTCTGGATCTTCAGCCAGGCAACATCTTGCGTGCATTTGCCTGCCGTATTTCTGTCAATTCCAGTTAAAGCCTACAAGAACCTTTACATGCTAACCCGTAGCATCTCTGAGATAGACTTGACATTCAGGAGCCCCAGACTGGTATCTATATCTGTACTGAAGCATAAAAATATGACATTTGTTTTTCACTGAACTGCTATTGCAGGACAAATAGGGATTGAATTGCAGTTTGGCAGATGACAATTTTTCTGCAATTACTAAACATGAAAGAAGAGCAAGATTATGGGACTAAAATACAAAAACTGGAGCATACAGTGTATTTGATGTTCCAAGATTACCCTAGGGACCCCCAATGGTGGTTGGATAACCAGCATTGATTCAACTGCTGAAAGATCTTTCTATCTATAATGCACATTCAGCTTGGCCAGATGTGTCTGTTTATGTTTGAGAAGGATGGAGACTTGGAGAGAGGACTATACACCCCCCACCTCTACCAATTTATCTTGAGTGTTATAGTAAGTGACTGGAAAAATACCACCTGGTTAAATGATTTTTCACTCAATAAAACGGGTTAGCCAGGGGATGCCTGGACAGGTTAAAAAAAGATCATAAAAGAAACAATAGGACTATCACTGCTATCCATTTGGAAATGCTAGCTGCCTGGCTGTTATGTTGACCCTCTATGTATGCGCCTATGTTTTTAATTATGGTTGGACCCAGCTCTCATGGTCCCACACTCATGGTGATTTTCAGGGAATTTTGACCATTGCATATACCACTAGCAGAGACTGAGCCACCAAGAGCAGGACACTGAGTGTACCTAATCCATATCGCACCCATACTGCACTCTATACCGTACGTATTCCAAACCTAGACTGCTCCTGTACCAACCCTATACTGTATTATATCAAACCTTTACCGCATCTAAACCACATTTACCTTGCACCTGTGCCGGGAGTATACTGTACCTATACTGTATCTAGACTGCATGCAGGTTAACTGGGACTGTCATTAAGTGCACCAATGCTCTTTAATGGCACAACATTATCCAGCAGAAGTACATTTCATCAAGGCACTGTCCCTCCCATAATAATTATTCTGCCACCCCCTTTGTTCCTTGCTCCCTCCTCAACCATTTCTACCATACCTTTTCTTTTGGACAGTGGATACCCAGTCAGTCTAGGACTAGTATGGCTGCTCTGGCTGTATAGTTCTAGCACTTAGTAGATTAAACTTTATTACTGCTCACTGCTGCGCTTGAGATGGCCTTGCTACTGTTTATGCTGATGCCAAATCTTATGCCTTGTCCTTACTGTATGCTAAACTGTGTTATTACCATGGTTATTCCCTTTTATGCTTGCCTAGTTACCAACCACATTGGGTGACAATATATGAAGTTTGTCTTTACTGCCTGGTTTGCTGCCTTTTTTATATATATATATAACAATACTATTGAGCAGGGGTCTTCAAACTGCGGCCCTCCAGGTGTTCAGGAACTACAATTCCCATCATGCCTAGTCATGTCTGTGAATGTCAGAGTTTTACAATGCCTCATGGGATGTGTAGTTCTGCAACAGCTGGAGGGCCGTAGTTTGAGGATCCCTGCTATTGAGTATTAAGTATTACTTTCCTGTGATGATGTATGTTTTTACACTTAACCTGGTGTTTCAGAGGGGCTGAGGTTCTTGAAAAAGTTTTTATTAGAGGTAGCAAATCAGTCAACAGTAACTGAATTTAAAGTGGTTCTAAAGGCAAGACATTTTTTTTTTACCTTAGTCCCTGCATTAAGGTAAAATATATCCCAGTAGTTGTAGTTCTCCCCCACCTTTTAATATACTCACCTGTCTTGATCCATTGTTGTGCACTTCTGCAGCGGCTCTGTTCTTTGTTCCTCTCCTCACAGGACACAGAGGCAGCATCGGGAGCCAATGGCTCCTGCTGCTGTCATCATGTGGGGACAGAGTGGAGGGGCGAGACCAAGTCATGTTGTGTATGTCTATGGATCATAGGCGTGTGCAGGGGGTGTGACGGATGTGCCTGGGCACACCCTAATCTGGGGGTCAGCAACCCGTTGATCACAACCTGTCAATTATGGGCAAGTGATGGGTAGATCATAATCCATCCTTGCCGACTGCTGGAACCTGAACAGGAGAGGCAGCGGAGGTGGCGTTTACTGCATCTGATCTGTATTTTCCTCCTGCAGCCACTGAAAGTCTGCTTCTCCTCCTCTCCCTCCTGCCGACATTCATCGTCAGGAGGAAGAAAACGCAGTGGATCTGTACCAGTATATGCCACCCCCAACGCCCCTACTGTCCCTGTTCCTCCTTTTTTTTTTTCAATATTAATCACTCAATGTGTTTATTCATAACTGAAGCTTAGTAAACTGTGTTTTGTATGCTTCAGTTTGTAAATGAACAGAAACCCGCTCAGCACAGAAAACTTCCCAGCTGAGGCTGCAGAGAAAAGGACTGGCAAATCTCTGTCCTCAGTCCCTTTCTCTGTCTCAAAAGTGAGACTTAATGGGTCTGTTTAGACCCCTGATATTTCACCAAAGCCCCCCAATGGGGCTCTTAGAAAATTTGTAAAAAAAAAAATATTGTAAAAAGTAATAAAAAAATAGTAAAAAAAATATAAAAAAATAAAAACGAAAAACTACTGACACTGTCCACTACCCTACTACCCTACCGACCCCAGAAGAAGGGGAAGTTTGGGGCCACTCTGTGCAATATCAGAGCAGGTAAGAATAACATGTTTATTATTTTAGGGGGAAAATCACGCTTTTAGAACCACTTTAAACAATGCTTGGGACAAACATTGCTTATATATTACAGTTCAAAGATCACGACAACCCCATTGCTCCCTGCTCCCGATGATCAAATGACTTCTCTCCACCATTTGCATGCTGATTGCCGATTTCTGATCACAGGAGGCCACTCCTGCTCTGTACAAACACAATGCAAAAGCAAGGTGGTGTAATTTCCTATAGCAAGCTTTATTGAGCCAAATAGTACATGCTTCAGATCTTAGGTGTGCTTTGTGTATTTCTTCCAGATCTGTGCAGTAATCCAGTGTGAGACTTTTCCTGTAATGAAGACTGCTCACTGCTGCTCTCTCTCCTTGTACAGGGTGATCTTGTCTCCGCCCCCTCCTGTAGTTTTCTATAGGCAGCATGTAGTGGGTGGAGCCTGCTGGGTCCTTCCCACTGCCCTGCTCTCTGCACAGGCTATGTTCAGCACAGTGATGATGTCATGGCTACATTTAAAAGGTAATATCTTTAATTTCAAAGGCTCTTGGTGCACACAAAGCAAATTTATATCCTTTGCAGCTATTGAGGAATTAAATATTTTTTGCCTAAAGTTCAGCTTTAACCAGGGCTCACACGTGTATGATGTAGACACTGCAAGTGATTCACACAGGAATCGCACCGCATTCCTAGGCACATCACATGAGATGTCTGTACAATTTCAGCCATCCATTTTGTATGGCTGAAATTGCATCACATCCTCACCAAATTGGTGCAGGACCCTTTTTTCTCCCTGCACCTGAATTGCATGGCATGGGTGTGCGATGCAATTCACCCATGTGATGCGATTCTGGCCATCGGACTGCATTTTGCGAGCTGTTTCAGGGTGTTGTTAAGATAACATTGACACCCACAGCAGATCGCATACACGCCATGAGCTTGCAATGCGATGTGGGAAACACACAGGATTAGCTGCGTTTTCCCCATCACATAAGTGTGAACCAGGGCTTAAAAGTAAAGTTCCATTAGTTGTACTGAACAATCTTCATCAGCTTTGTTTCTGAAATGTATCAACAGACTGGAAGTTGTACCTACTTTGCAGGCAGACGGTATACTCACCTCTCTAACTGCATGCCACAAAAACGAGAGAGCACATACGGTGCGGAATGTGATTGGCATATCTAACAGCTCAGCTCCCTCTTCTGACATCAGTGGCAAGAACAGGAGAACAATTTTGGTTGATGGGATTCCTGGACTTGCTACCCTCTATCCGAGGATCTCTTGATTTGCAGGAAAACTGGCAGACTAGTGCATGGCCTGCTTCAGCTTTCAATACTTCAACTTTTTGCTTTGCAATCAGACATTTTTTATCTATCATGCTAATTGGAGAAAGCTTACCACTAATTGGATTACTGCAGCTCCCTGCTGAGGTACAGTATCAGGTTTGGATCAGCCTATACATTACAATGTAACTTCATGGGGTGTATTTATGAAAAAGTTGCATAGATGTCCATCCATCAAAACTGGTTTGGATCTGTAATCTCCTGCAACATGCACCTGTAATTTCCTCCTGTGTGAATGTGAAAAGATCAAATGTTTTCAGGACATAGTCTTTGCAATTTGAATGTGTAAATGCAGAAATTACCACATTATGGCCACTAGATGCCTTTGACTAGCATAGGAAATAAGTATGCTCCTCAGCACCATCTAGTGGCCATAATGTGGTATTTTCCACATTTAGATTCGAATTGCAGAAATTGTAGCTGAGAACATTTGATTTTAACCCATTCACACAGAACACATTTACACGCAGTTTCGATGGATGAACAGTTTTTTTTTTTTGTTTTTTTTTTAATACACCCCAATTCAATTCCTATTGACAAAAAACAGATATACTGCTTTAGACTTTCTTTTTGGAGTCCTGTACGACTACATCACTTCTTACATTCCCTCGCAAAATCTGACAAATTTAATTGAACCCTGACGACCTTTGAGAACTACTGTCTGGACGAAGGGACATTGACGCGCGTGTTATCAAAAACGTATGCTTTGCTTAACTCCCCCTCCGAACAGCTACACTTGTTTTTCTTTCAGAAATTGGAAGATGACTTGACACACGCTTTTACGGTAATCCAAAAACAAAATATTCTTATATTTTCCTTAAAGGGTTACTAAACTCTCGTTTTTTTTGTTTTGTTTTTTTTTAAATAACAAACATATCATACTTACCACCTCTGTGCAGTTGGTTTTGCACAGAGTGGCCGCAATCCTCCTCTTCTGGGGTCCCACAGTGGCGCTGGTGGCTCCTCCCCTTTTCGAGTGCCCCGTCAGAGAAGCGCTTTCCTTCGGGACACCTATGCAAGCGCGCTCTATTGACACAGACAGCAGGACTCGGCCCTGCCCCCCCCCAGTGCCCGCGTCGTTGGATTTGATTGACAGCAGCAGGAGTCAATGGCTGTGCTGCTATCAATCTATCCAATCAGGACATGAGACACCGGCCGGAGCTGGTGTGCTCGTTCCCATTGTGGGAATTACGGGGATCAGGTAAGTAAAAGGGGGGCTCAGGAGGGCTGCTGCATGACAGGAGATTTTTCACCTTAATGCATAAAATGCATTAAGGTGAAAAACCTCAAGGGTTTACAACTGCTTTAAAGACGTCAATTTGTTTTCTTGTAAAAAAAAAAAAAAAAAAAAAGACGTCAATTTGTATCCTGACAAGGTGGTAATATACACTTCAGTTATTAAAGTGGAGTTCCACCCACTTTTACAACTCTTCAGCATCCCTTACTAAACTGTGCACTGTAAACGAATTGGATATTTTTTTTTTTCTCAGCACTTACTGTATATCTGCTATATTCATTTTTCACTTCCTCTTCCCTGGCTGTGGCCCATCGCATCATTTCCTGTTTGCAATGCCTTCTGGGAAGGGGCGGCAACTTCCTCTGACACTGCCGTTGCTATGGAAACCTGATCTGAAACCTATTACACTGCTTGTGCTGCACTGAGCATGTGCGAGATCTGCAAGGATGAGATCCAGGAAGAAATACAGTCTGGCTTCAGATGCCCACACTTAAGATGACCACGGCCTGCTGTAAGTTTATAAAATAACAAACTACTGCTATAAACTAACAAAACTGACCTTAGTTTACAGACGAACTTTACTAGAATACATTAAGCTTGTGTATTATAGGGGTATTTTTATTTAAAAAGTATAATTTCGACTGGAACACCACTTTAAATAAATACTATCTTAACACTACTGACAGTTGTTGGAGATGCCAGGCGGACAGAGGAATGCTCCTACATATTTTTTTGGGCTTGCCCAATGCTCAATCACTTTTGGACAACCGTATGGACTACTAACCAAAAATTTACAGACCATAAGATCTCTGATGATCTGGCCTTCTTTTTACTCCATGTTACCACAATGCCAGTGAAAAAATATCAAAATCTATAGTACGACATTCACTAAATGTAGCCAAATCCTGTATTCCCCTATTCTGGAAGACACCTACACCTCCCTCCATTGGGATTTGGTTACATAAAGTAGAGGATATCAATAAGCTGGAGGACTTAGTCCTTATGGCGCAAAATAAACAGGAGAGGCATTCAAAGCCATGGAGGCTATGGAACATGTTCATTTTGTCTGATGAAGGTGTATCTATGCTCGGATCATAGAGGGCCAGTTAATACGAGATCTGTTTCAATACATAGCAGCCACAAGTTCATTGCTATTGGGTTTTCTTCAACCCCCCCTCTTTTCTTCACCCCCCCCCCCACTTTTCTACTCTTCTCATTTCTTTTCTTTCTTACTACTCTTCTCTAAGAGCTGTTATTTCTCCTCTCATTTACAAAAACAGGGACCGATTCAAACATGGTCTTGTGGGGCTTACAAATAGTTTTTTACCCAACAAAATGAGACGCTGACATTTTGTGGTAGATATGTCTTTTATCTCACTGTTTCTTGTATCTATCCTATTTCGCTTATTTGATCCAACTGTTGGAAACACTATATTATTGTATGTGAAATGGACCATGACCTTTTTTCTTTGTATGGCAGTGATGTACCTGAACTGTGCTTTCCCTGAGTTCTAAATTAATAAAATGTTATATTTGAAAAAAAATAAATAAAAAAATAAATAAACAGATATAATAAGGACCCTTTCCATTTTCCTAATGCGTTGGGATGCAATAACATGCACATGCTATGCTGTTAAAGTAGAATTAAAGACAAAACTTTTTTTTTTTTTTTTCATTTTGATTAGAGTAAGGGAGGGTTATAACTTTTGTCCATTTTTTTTTTTATTGCCATCTGTATCCTGTTGGGGAGATTTCCCTGCACTTCCTGTCCCATAGCCACAAATGAAAAGGAAAGGAAATCCTTCTAAATTGAGGGAATCTCTGGTTGCCATCAGAACTAACATCCCCATTGGAAGATTTCCCCTCTATTCCTGTTCTGGTAACAACCCAAAATTTGGGATTATTTGTCATCAGGACAAATAGAGAGGGTAAATCTCCACATCAGGGAGACAGACAACAATACAATGCTAGCAGCTGTTCTAATCCTTCTCTACTCTATCCAAAAAAGTTTTGCCTTTAGTTACTTTAAGGTAACCCATTCACCTGCATTATTTTTTGTAACACAACACACTTGTACCACGCTACTTTGCACTTTGGGGTGATATAATGCAGGTGCATTGGGGTGCCATTTTAAAGGAATGGCATTGCCCCGTGGCACATACATTGTGGTAGTGCTCATTAAATTACATGAGAAATTTATTATTAGGGTTGACACACACTCAACAACGTTTTGGCAAGAGTGCAGCAACCTAAGCTCTGCATGATAAGGTGTTATAGGATGTTTCTACAGCAGTGTTACTCAACCAGCGTGCCCCTGCTATCTGGGTTCCCCTGAGTTGCCGTGAGCACAGGACCCAGTTTGCTTTATACCAGCACATTAGTTACCATGGTGCCGGTACGACAGACACCAGCATTATAACAGCCAATGACACTCTGTGGCCAGCACACACAGCTAAAGGTAGAGCTCTCATGTGAAGAGAGGGCTTTGTGATTGGGGGCCTCTGTAATGGGATGACTGTGTGATTGGGAGGCTCTGTAAGGGGGCACTGTGTAACTGGGGGGAGGGCTCTGTGATGGGGGGACAATGTGATTTGGGGGCTCTGTGATGGAGGGACTCTGATGTGATGGAGGGACTCATGTATAGGGGTATCTGATGGGGGGCTGTCTTGTAAAGAGCGGCCCCTGACGTGATGGGATGACATGAAGCTGGGACATTGATTTGATGGGGGACCTCAACTGTGATGGAGTGACTTTGACATGAGGGGGGAACTCTGATGTGAAGAGGGGCCTCTTATGTGATGGAGGCCCTCTGGTGTAAAGGTGGGACTATGATATCATAGGGGAACCTCTGATGTAAAGGTGGGCCTCTGATATGATGGGGAACCTCTGATGTGAAGGGGGGTCTCTGATGTAAAGGGGGGACTCTGATGTGATGGGGAACCTCTGATGTGATGGGGGGCCCCTGAGGTGAAGGGGGTGACCTCTTATATGATAGCGGAACTTTTGTTGTGAAGGGGGACCTCTGATGTGATCAGGAACCTCTGATGTGAAGGGGGGGGCTCTAATATTATGGGAGAACTTCTAATGTGAAGGGAAGACTTCTGATGTGAAAGGGGACCTCTGATATGATAAGGGGAACTTCTAATGTGAAGGGAGACCTCTGCTGTGATGGGGGAACTCTGGTGTGAAGGGGGACCTCTCATGTGATGGGGAACCTCTGATATGATGGGGGGGGGGTCTGATATGAATGGGAACCTCTAAAATGATGGAGGAACTTCTGATGTGAAGGGGAGCCTCTGATATGATAGGGGAACTTCTGATGTGAAGTGGGGACCTCTAATATCATGGGAGAACTTCTGATGTGAAGGGAGGACTTCTGATGTGAAAGGGGACCTCTAATATAATAGAGAACCTCTGATGTTATGGGGGGCCCTGTTGTGAAGGGGGACCTCTAATATGATGGGGGAACTTCTGATGTGAAGTGGGACCTCTGATGTGATGGGGAACCTCTAATGTGATGGGGGGGGGGGGGCTCTGATATGAAGGAGATCCTCTGATATAATGGGGGAACTTCTCATATGAAGGGGAGCCTCTGATGTCATAGGGGAACGTTTGATGTGATGGAGGAACCTCTAATGTATAAGGGGGCTTCTGATGTGAAGTTCATTTCATCCATTGATTTCATCCATTTCAAGACAGTGGTGTGCCATCCAGAGTCAGGTTTTTCTGTTCATAGGTAACATTTAAATTTTTTACATCTTAGAATGAGATGCCTCGAGATTTTGCATACTTTTGGAGGGTGTCACAATGGAAAAAAAGGTTGGGAAATGCTGATCTACAGAGCTCATAATGCATGATACAATGTCTATAAATGCATGCCTTTGGTTCAGTTTATTTAGTCAGTTAGTTATTTAGTTATTTCCGTTGTTATATAAAAATAACATTGTAAGTAGAACGTGCCACTTCTAAACACCATTCAGACAATCTTATTATGTTATGTCTGAGAATCTCATTATTCTTTTGCCCAATTCTGACCTTTGTTACCAATTATATTATATATGTTTTGCTACTTATAGAGTAGATGTAAACCCCAACCAAAAGATATTTAGTTTGTATATCATAAACAACTGCTCTTTTTTATCATTATTTTTCATGCTTAGTCACATCTTATTGCGGCTGTTCTCCGGAAGACTCTTATTGTCTATTACAGACATTTATATGGCACCAACAATTCACACAGTGCTTTACATACTGTTCCAGACGCTGCCCTCATGGAGTTTACAATTTGGAATGAGCTGAACATACAGTCCCTGGGATCGGTTCAGGGCAGGTTAAATGAACATAACAGAAGTTCAGGTGCAGAACCCAAACTCCACTGAAGTCAATAAGACTCAAATGTTAAAAAAACAGTTTGGACTATTTTCTAAGCTAAAACGGAAGGGACTGTCAAACAAATGACATGGGCGGTTGGGCACTGCCCTGGGGGACATGTACCAAAGTAAAAAAATAATTTCCGAAAATGCCATTTAATGTATTACTAAACCCACAACAACCCACAATACAAATCAGTCTGTATATGCAGTAAAGCATGCTTGGTTTACTCACTGTGGAACCTTAGGGTTTAAACCTGTGCATTGTGTAAATAGGCTGTTAGATCCTGTCTTCTCTGATCATCCCCTTCTTTTACTATCCCCAATCCATCTGCTGGTAGTACAGAGCCCTGGGGATACTCTGCACATGCTCAGTTTGGTGTGTATTGCTAGAGAGTTTTTTTTCTTTTGGAGGGTTCATGTGATCAGCAAAGGGCCAATTAGCAGGTTATTAGCAGTTTATATGTACTAAAATAGTTGCATTTCCATGTTCTGTGTCCTGTGGGAGACCAGATATAGTGAATGCAGTTAGTTAGTTACACTTTAAATTGTTGGCAACATATCAGCTTCCCCTTCCTACTGGGGGTGAATGGGGTGTAGTCCACCATCTTTGTGGCATAGAGTCCCCCATACCAGACCTAAAGGGCATTTTTTAAACTATCCTTGGCTGCTTTGGCAGCCAGGAAATTAATGAGGCCGGATGACATCTCTGGTTGTTGAGGATGTGGCAGGTGCTTCCTTAAAGTGGTGTTCCGGCCGAAATTATACTTTTTAAATAAAAATACCCCTATAATACACAAGCTTAATGTATTCTAATAAAGTTAGTCTGTAAACTAAGGTCTGTTTTGTTAGTTTATAGTAGTAGTTTGTTATTTTATAAACTTACAGCAGGCCGTGGCCATCTTAAGTGTGGGCATCTGAAGCCAGATTGTATTTCTTCCTGGAACTCATCCTTGCAGATCTCGCACATGCTCAGTGCAGCACAAGCAGTGTAATAGGTTTCAGGTCACGTTTCCATAGCAACGGCAGTGTCAGAGGAAGTTGCCGCCCCTTCCCAGAAGGCATTGCAAACAGGAAATGATGCGATGGGCCACGGCCAGGGAGGAGGAAGTGAAAAATGAATACAGCAGATATACAGTAGGTGCTGAGAAAAAAAATTAAAAAATATCCAATTCGTTTACAGTGCATAGTTTGGTGAGGAATGCTGAAAAGTTGTAAAAGTGGGTGGAACTCCACTTTAAAGCGGAACTAAGACCTCCTATGCTTTTCAGCCATGGAAGCTGCCATCTTAGCCTTGATTTGCAACTGCCATGGTGCTGCCCAGTTGTGACACCAGCCATTTGATGGTTTGACAGTTTGGTTGAGAGCACAAGCAAATTTACATTTTTGGTTGTAACATGACAAAATGTGAAAAATTTCAAGGAGTATGAATTAGATTTTCGCACAACGGAAAATTTCATTTAGTTTTGTTCATTCTGATTCGCAATTTAGTTCTGTTATGTTCGTTATGTTACATTAATTCATTTTTGGATAATTTGTTTTTTCCATAGAATGTCGATATTCGTTATACCAAATCGATTCGTTATGTATGTATATCGATTCAATTCAATTCGATATCTATGTATGTTTATATATTCGTGATTAACGATTCGTAGTTTAAAAAGTCATTTGTTTATTGAATCTATTAACACACACAATGACAATATCTCTTCTCCTGTGCTCAAATACAATACAACTCCCTTCTCACTCAGTTCTCAGGAATGCACTTTGCCAGTAACCCAACCTCCAGCACAAAATGAATCGAATGAATGAGTCGACCTGCTGTTTCATTAGACCTTTAACGAATGAACGAATCAGATCGAAGTTATTTGTAATTTTTGCTATAATTTCTTTCATATTCGTTGAAATTCATTATTTTTTTCTTCGGACGACTTTTCATTCATTACGATACGAATTGCATATGTCTAGTATGAATACTTTTTCAGGGCCAGTTCACACTGCTGCGATGTTGGAACCCTGCGAATCCACTGCGGGTTCCCGCATCGCATGTCTCGTGGCGGCAGTTCACACTGCCCTATGCAAACTGCTGGGAGTGTCAGGTAAAAGTTTAAGTGGTTGGATCTGGAGCCAGAAGGCATGTCATCAAAGCAAGTCTTGAACAGGATCACACGAGATAGTTTCTGTGATGTTGACCAAAGGCTGCAATGACAAGGCAGCAATGACACTGGGGCAAGGCTACACAGAACTGACAAGGCTACACAGAACTGACAAGGCTGCGATGACACTGACAAGGCTGCAGATGGACACTGATGAGGCTGCATTTATGGGCATTTAAATGTAAGTTTTTTTCCTTAAAATTCCCTCCTAAACTTGGGGTGCGTATTATACGCCGGCATGTGTTATACGCCGATAAATACGGTAATGATCATTTTGTCCATTTTTATTGCTTTTATTAATCGTGGACCCAGGACGAATACCAGTACAGTATCCCCCACTTATACGCTTATATATTATCTAGTTTTGTGAGTAGCCATTTGGCTGTTTTGTCTTGTCCAATTAAACAGAAGATCTTTAATACTGCACTGAGTCTGGCGCACCTTGTCCTTTTCTATTTCTGTTTTATAGAGCTGTGAATATGTATAGAAGGGTAGGGCCCGAAAGTGACTCAAGCCCAGGGGCCCCCACCACCCTAAGTCCTTCCCTGCGAGCAGGATATCATCAACAGCTGAGTAACTGTGGAGAGAAAGGAGCTGGCAATTAGCCGACAGCTGAGCGTCCAGCTCAGAGAAGGAAGGCCTGAGCACAACCCTGACACTGACGTCATCGGCACATGCGCACTGAAGCAAATGGCACGTACGTGCCGTGGCTTCAGTTAGACTGTGCCATTACCGGTGGCTCCTGCGCGCATGCGCGGGAGTGACGACATTGTGGCTCAGGCCAATCACAGCGCCTGGAAGTAACTGCAGTAGCGATGTCGCCAGCCAGAGCAGTGAACGAGGACCGCTGCAGGGGCTTCGATCTAAGGTATGCTATGCATACTAGCTTATTATGCCTTTGTCTTGCAGGTTTTTTTTTGTAGAGTTTACAACCACTTTAATGACACCCCCCAAATCAGTTCGCACATCGCAGTGCGGTCTGCAAACTTGGACAGGAATCAGATCGCATAGGTGTGAACTCCCACGCGATCCGATTCTGCTGTGGACCAAAAAAAGGGTCCTGTGAGAGTTTAATGCAAATTCAGCCATACTATCTGTATGGCTGAAATCGCATCGCACAGAGATCGCATGTGATTTGCACTGCAGTGTGATGTGAATCACATCCGATCTCAGACATCGCACCAGTGGGAACCGGCCCTTAAGGCACTGTATGTGATGCTAGTAATAAAGTTAACAAGTGGAGCTCAGTTTTAAGTCAGTTTGGACAACTAGATACATTTACGTCAGAGGATATCATTATAATTTATTGGTATATGCTTTTTTTCTATTTTTGAAGCCTACTACTCGTCAGAATGATTCATAGAAGCAATAGAAGTCTTTTGTATGGAATGAGTCACATGCAGTAAGAGATGGGATCATATACTGAGGTGGGGGTTAGAATGAATCACAGGGCACGGGAGTGACATTAGCTGGAATGGGGTGCTTGCTAACAAGTGAGAGACGGACAGCGGCTATAGCGTGAAGCTTCATTCCATACACTAATTTCCATACTATTACTTTCCCAACAATGGGATGGCGATGCACTTAGGATACTAAGATTTGACCTATGGCGTGATTTTCTAAGAGTTCCTGGCACCGGAGACGCGGCTCATCCTCAGCCAAAAATGTACTGTGCATGCTAAACATTCATAGTACTCGCTGCATAATGCTGCACTGGCAGAGAGGAAATGTAATGGGATGGACACACAGTGCCAGGGGAGCATTGCCAAGATGATTGCTTACACTGCCGGATCTGGATAACCATTGATGTAAACTCTAGGGGCCCATTCACACAATTGTGGTGCATTAATGCACATGTGTTGATGCGAACTGTGCTGTTCATCAACATGTATTATGTTCAGGCAGCCCATTCCTAATGATTGGATTGCCAATGCATCAAAAATAGTGCATGCAGCATTTTTATGCAGGGCAGCACAATACACGTTAGTGCATTGCCCAGCACTGCAATGCCTGTCCATTGCTGAGGTTTGTTGGAGTCCCATTCAGAACGTTCATGTTACAGGCAATAGACTAGACATGTGCAGTTTGTTTCTTTCCGAATCAAAATTCAGGCACATTTGTTATTCAGGAATTCGGATGTATCGGAATCTCCTAATTCGATAGTAACGAATTTAAACGAATCAGAAATAATGAAACGAACATTTCGGACAAAATTCAAATTAGAATAATTTTTGAATGTAATAGTTTTCAAATCAAATTTGAATTTGAATTTTAGAAGAAAAAAAAATGGGATAAAAAATAAAGGAATAGAAAAGAATATATTAGAATAAAAAAAAGATAGAATAGAAAATAGCATATAATAGAGTAAAACAGAACATCATAGAAAAAAAAGAATAGAAAAAAATAGAATAGAAATTAAAGGGATAGTATTGAAAATAAAGGAAGATAATAGATTATAAAAGAATATAATAGAATAGAAAAGAATAGCGTAACATAACAAAATAGAATAGAAAATAAAAGAACAGAATAAAATAGAATAGGAAATAAAGGAATAGAATAAAAAAATGAATATAATAGAAGAGAATAGAAAAAAATAGCATTCAAATAGAAGAGTAAAGAATAGATTATAATAAAAAAGAAAAGTAAAGAATAGAATAGAAAAAAACAATAGAATAGAATAAAATCCAAAAATACAACCATCATCCAGAATTTTTATTTTGAATAGAATTTGAATTTAAATAGAATACATTTGAATTTGAATAGAATAGAAAAGAATAGAGTAAAAAGGAACAAAATAGAATAGAAAATAAAAGAACAGAATAAAATAGAATAGAAAATAAAGGAATAGAATAAAAAAGGAATATAATAGAAGAGAATAGAATAAAATAGCATTCAAATAGAAGATAAAAGAATAGATTAGAATAAAAAAGTAAAGAATAGAATAGAATAGAATAGAAAAAACAATAATAATAAGAATATAACAATATAACTGTCTTTCAAAATTTTAATAGAATCTATTTGAATTTGAAAAGAAAAGAATAGAAAATAATAGAATAGAAAAAATAATAGACTAAAATGGAATAGAAAGAATACAACCAGCTTCCAAAATTTGAATTTCAAATAGAATAAATTTGATTTTGAATGGAATTTGAATTTAACCAAATTCGGAAAATTGGAATTAATTCGAACTCGAATAAACTAAACAAATTCCGAAAACAAATTAAATGAATTTAACTGAATGAATTCATGCAAATAACGAATCAAAACAATATATTTCGTTCTGCATATGTCTACATTGGACGTCACCTGCGTTGGCGCAATCTGATGTCAGTCACGTACTGTGGTAATGCATGTGTTACCGCAACACAGTGAATGGGTCTTAACTGAATGACATTTAGTTTGCTAACGTACCGTGAAGCATAAACAATTGTAATTTTTCCTTTTTTTTAAATACTGTTTTTTTTTTCATCTCATGTTGCACCTTAGTGATGCTGATCTCTTGCAGGCTATATGCTGCCATTTTATGTGAACATGCACTTCAGCGATGGCTGCATGCCATTTCTCAAGATGGGTTTAATGATGGTGACAACAGTGGAACCTGCCGGCATAATGTGTTTTGAAACCACTACTTGTAGTCTCCATTGGAAGCCAAGGATTACAGGGTGACAACAGAAGCACTATTGGGAGACAGGGACAGAGTGTTGTCACCCTATAATGGGAAGGAGCTGAGCAAGGATCTTAAAGTGATACTAAAGTCTCTGTTTTTTTTTTTCTTTAAAAGTAACAAACATGTTATAAGCAGCAGACTGTTGTCACCCTATAACAGGAACAATGACAGGATCACCAGGGATTATTTTAATGAAAGCTGTAGATTTAAAAATATTAAAATTTAATTTTAAAATTCTACTTCAAGGTCATGGTGATGTGAGATACATAGAATCAGTAAGCCCTACGGTGGCCTTCATAAAACATAATCCATTTACATACCAGCATTATCATCAAGTCTTTTGTCATGCAAATCTCAGAAACAAGAGACTTAGTTCAGGGCAGTTTGTATATAGATGAAAATCATTTCTTTACTTCTCAGAGCCCAACAAGCCTCCAGGAATGTAGCGCACAGACAGCTCAAAAATACCAAGCTCCATTCACTAATGATAATGAGCGAACCAGGGAATGCAGAGTCGTTTTCTCGTTATTTCTTTATTCAAATGCAAGTTTCTTCTTGCAAGTAAATGTGAGTGAAAATGAACAACATTACATTCTAATCTTGTATTTATATTTTAAGGGGTCATATTCCTGGCCTTTTACATGTTTTGGAGAGATCTCCTTGCCTTCATTCTCGGCTCTGCTCCTGTCCAATTTTCAATGTATATGCCTAACTTTGTGTGCTCCAGCAACTCCTGTTATAATTCATATGATAAAATAAATGAAAATCCAGCGCCAATTATGGGAGCCCCTCATAATGTTTATAGTAGGTGTGTAGAGCTGTGTGAAGTTGGCACCCCATGTTTGTAAAACCTGAATAAAAATATACCATTCGTTTGTGCCGCGTTTGTGCTGATTTGTGCCGCAAAAATTAGCGTTTGTGCCGGTTCGGTTTCTGAGATATTAAACATTCAATTTAATGCAAGCCCCGCCCACTTTGCACCCCATGTCCCTGAATTTTAAAAACAAACGTGCCATTCGTTTGTGCCGCGTTTGTGCTGGTTTGTGCCGCAAAAATAAACGTTTGTGCCGCTTTGGTTGCGGAGATATTGTGCGTTATAGTTGCTGTAACCCCGCCCATTTTGCACCCCATGTTCCTGAATTTTAAAAACAAACGTGCCATTCATTTGTGCCGCGTTTGTGCTGGTTTGTGCCGCAAAAATAAATGTTTGTGCCGCTTTGGTTGCGGAGATATTGTGCGTTATAGTTGCTGTAACCCCGCCCATTTTGCACCCCATGTCCCTGAATTTTAAAAACAAATGTGCCATTCGTTTGTGCCGTGTTTGTGCTGGTTTGTGCCGCAAAAATAAACGTTTGTGCCGCTTTGGTTGCGGAGATATTGTGCGTTATAGTTGCTGTAACCCCGCCCATTTTGCACCCCATGTTCCTGAATTTTAAAAACAAACGTGCCATTCGTTTGTGCCGCGTTTGTGCTGGTTTGTGCCGCAAAAATAAAAGTTTGTGCCGCTTTGGTTGCGGAGATATTGTGCGTTATAGTTGCTGTAACCCCGCCCATTTTGCACCTCATGTTCCTGAATTTTAAAAACAAACGTGCCATTCGTTTGTGCCGCGTTTGTGCTGGTTTGTGCCGCAAAACTAAACGTTTGTGCCGCTTTGGTTGAGGAGATATTGTGCGTTATAGTTGCTGTAACCCCGCCCATTTTGCACCCCATGTTCCTGAATTTTAAAAACAAACGCGCCATTCGTTTGTGCCACGTTTGTGCTGGTTTGTGCCGCAAAAATAAACGTTTGTGCCGCTTTGGTTGCGGAGATATTGTGCGTTATAGTTGCTGTAACCCCGCCCATTTTGCACCCCATGTTCCTGAATTTTAAAAACAAACGTACCATTCGTTTGTGCCACGTTTGTGCTGGTTTGTGCCGCAAAAATAAACGTTTGTGCCGCTTTGGTTGCGGAGATATTGTGCGTTATAGTTGCTGTAACCCCGCCCATTTTGCACCCCATGTTCCTGAATTTTAAAAACAAACGTACCATTCGTTTGTGCCGCGTTTGTGCTGGTTTGTGCCGCAAAAATAAACGTTTGTGCCGATTTGGTTGCGGAGATATTGTGCGTTATAGTTGCTGTAACCCCGCCCATTTTGCACCCCATGTTCCTGAATTTTAAAAACCAACGCACCATTCATTTGTGCCGCGTTTGTGCTGGTTTGTGCCGCAAAAATAAACGTTTGTGCTGCTTTGGTTGCGGAGATATTGTGCGTTATAGTTGCTGTAACCCCGCCCATTTTGCACCCCATGTTCCTGAATTTTAAAAACAAACGTGCCATTCGTTTGTGCCGCGTTTGTGCTGGTTTGTGCCGCAAAACTAAACGTTTGTGCCGCTTTGGTTGAGGAGATATTGTGCGTTATAGTTGCTGTAACCCCGCCCATTTTGCACCCCATGTTCCCGAATTTTAAAAACAAACGCGCCATTCGTTTGTGCCACGTTTGTGCTGGTTTGTGCCGCAAAAATAAACGTTTGTGCCGCTTTGGTTGCGGAGATATTGTGCGTTATAGTTGCTGTAACCCCGCCCATTTTGCACCCCATGTTCCTGAATTTTAAAAACAAACGTACCATTCGTTTGTGCCACGTTTGTGCTGGTTTGTGCCGCAAAAATAAACGTTTGTGCCGCTTTGGTTGCGGAGATATTGTGCGTTATAGTTGCTGTAACCCCGCCCATTTTGCACCCCATGTTCCTGAATTTTAAAAACAAACGTACCATTCGTTTGTGCCGCGTTTGTGCTGGTTTGTGCCGCAAAAATAAACGTTTGTGCCGATTTGGTTGCGGAGATATTGTGCGTTATAGTTGCTGTAACCCCGCCCATTTTGCACCCCATGTTCCTGAATTTTAAAAACCAACGCACCATTCATTTGTGCCGCGTTTGTGCTGGTTTGTGCCGCAAAAATAAACGTTTGTGCCGCTTTGGTTGCGGAGATATTGTGCGTTATAGTTGCTGTAACCCCGCCCATTTTGCACCCCATGTTCCTGAATTTTAAAAACAAACGTGCCATTCGTTTGTGCCGCGTTTGTGCTGGTTTGTGCCGCAAAACTAAACGTTTGTGCCGCTTTGGTTGAGGAGATATTGTGCGTTATAGTTGCTGTAACCCCGCCCATTTTGCACCCCATGTTCCTGAATTTTAAAAACAAACGTACCATTCGTTTGTGCCACGTTTGTGCTGGTTTGTGCCGCAAAAATAAACGTTTGTGCCGCTTTGGTTGCGGAGATATTGTGCGTTATAGTTGCTGTAACCCCGCCCATTTTGCACCCCATGTTCCTGAATTTTAAAAACAAACGCGCCATTCGTTTGTGCCGTGTTTGTGCTGGTTTGTGCCGCAAAAATAAATGTTTGTGCCGCTTTGGTTGCGGAGATATTGTGCGTTATAGTTGCTGCAACCCCGCCCACATTGCACCCCATGTTCCTGAATTTTAAAAACAAACGTGCCATTTGTTTGTGCCGCGTTTGTGCTGGTTTGTGCCGCAAAAATAAACGTTTGTGCCGCTTTGGTTGCGGAGATATTGTGCGTTATATGTTGTCAAACCACATTGACTTTACACCTTGTTATTAAAGCTTACATACAGAACCTAAACTCAGCTTGGGTTTCCTTAATGTAAAGCTCCTCCCACTGTACTGGCACTGCACTTCATATTGTACCCTGAAAAAGGCACCTCTGCCGGGTTAGCCCCCCCATATCAAAATTTTTGAAAAAATCTTATGCAGTTTGTTAGATCTTTGTTAGATCAGGTTAGATCAACCGTTGTTTGCGTTAGATCTCACACAGAAGAAGCGATATTAACAGTTATTTGCTGGGGGGGCTAACTCGTCATCAGCCCCCCCTTATCAAAAAATTGACCAAACAGTTAGCTATTTTGGAAGCAATTTGTTGGATCCGGTATGATCAAGTGTTTTTAACGTTAGATCTCACATAATTAGAGACTGATTAAGTGATTAATGTGGGGGGGGGCTGGCCCCCCCTTATCAAATTTTCGGCCCAAAAATCATTCAGGCTAATAGATATTCGTTAGATCCGGTAAGATCAAGAGGTTTTAATGTTAGATCTCACATCATTTCAGAGATTTCATATTCTTTGCCAATAACAACATCCAAGTTAGTAGTTAATTGTTAGATGAAGTTATTATTGCATTAAACCTAGCATGCACATGGCAGAAATCAGTAATAATCGCAATGTAAGTAGGGATAAAAGCTTGTTGCAGTTTGATCAGTGAGATGTTTTATTTAATCTATGATAAATACATAACAATTCGTTATTTTATATGAGAAGTTAGGCCCCTGTGGCAGTAGCTTAAAGCGTTTGTAAAGGTGTTTTTTTTTTTTTTTTAAAATAACAAACATGTTATACTTACCTTCACTGTGCAGCTCGTTCTGCACAGAGTGGCCCCGAACCTGGTCTTCTGGGGTCCCTCGGCGGCTGTTTCAGCTCCTCCCCGCAAGCATTCACCACCTTAATGCGAGCTCCCTCGCACGGTGGTGAGTGCTTGCGGGCGCGCTCCCGTGATACAGCCGGCGGCTATAGCCGCTCGCTGTATCACTCGGCCCCGCCCCCCGGCGCGCCGCGTCATCGGATGTGATTGACAGCAGCGCGAGCCAATGGCTGCGCTGCTTTCAATCCATCCACTGCAGCCAATCAGCGGCCAGGGTGAGCGGAGGAACAGATGTCGGGAACGCGAAGCTGACTTTCGAGGCGTCAGGTAAGTAAAACGGGGGGGCTGGGGGCGGCGGTTCTGTCAGAAGTTTTTTCACCTTAATGCATAGAATGCATTAAGGTGAAAAAATTTTTACCTTTACAACCCCTTTAAAATTAATAAATTTTGGCATCGCTGCTCTAAATTGTGGGCACAACTGGAACAGGCCCAGACTGACATTCTGCTGCCAGGGGCTCTGTGGTGCTATGACCAACTACCGCCTGTGCTGAAGTCACACCCCATAATGGGTACGACACTCCGCATATGCTCCCAGGTCAGCACACAGAACCGGCTTTCTTCCCTGATTCCCCATTGCTCCCTATCATAGAAAAACCATGCTTCCTCCCTGGTCTGGAACCGCAAATGTTTCGGACCCTAAGCCAAACAGGTAGGTTCCAGGCATCCCACTTCCTAACGGGAGGCCAATGGCCTTCCACAGTAGTGCTAATGAGCCCTACAAACTTTCCTTGTGGACAGCGCTACAATTACAACACTTTCTCAATACTTTGCCTAATGCACAGGGATTTAATCGTCCCCTGACGTCCTTTGAAGCATACTGTTCCAAAGAGGGTTCCCTTCTACAGGCTCTATCCAAAACATACGCCCTCTTGAACTGTCCGGCTGCACAACCACACTTACCGTTCTTGAACAAATGGGAAAGTAAGCTGGGGCGTACATTTACATTTGCTCAGATACAACATGTCCTCAGATTTTCGTTGAAATCATCGGTTTGTACGAAAATTAAAGAGACCAACTATAAACTGTTAACAAGGTGGTACCTCACCCTGCAACTACTGACCAATGTTGGAGATGCCAGGGGGATGGAGGAACACGACTTCACATATTTTGGTCGTGCCCTAAATTGATCCACTTCTGGGAGACAGATAAACCACGCAAAAATTTACGGAATACAAGGTTCCTGGTGATCCAGCTTTTTCCTGCTACATGTCTCCTCCATCTGAGCCAAACTCTATAAAAACTCCATTCCAAATGAGATGGAAGATCTAGTACTCACTGCACAACACCAACAGGAAAAATACTCTAACACTTGGGGACTATGGAACCAGTTTGTCGTTTCCGCAGAGGGTACTGCCCTTCTTGGGACTTAATGTCACAGATAAGTTCCGGAGCCCGTTCACCATAGTTATCCTGAACCAACGCCATTTCACCCCCCCCCCCAGCCTTACCTTCCCCCCCTTCTCTCCTCTTACCTTTTCCATCCTTTTTTCCTTACCTTCTTTGATTATTGAAAATGAGAAAATAGTTTTGGGCGACAGCGGGTCTTGCTCCACAGCCCATTTTTCATCTTTAATAAAAACTGATAGACCAGGAGGTAAGCAGCCTTTTGAGCAGTGTGCCGAAAAATGTTTTCAAAGAAATTGAGCATGCCGATTTTATAACAAAAAAGTCAACTTCACAATCTCAATCACGAAAAGGATTTTTTATAAAGTAAATGCTGTAAACTACTTTAGTAGTGAGAAATTAACATCCTGCACTCTCACGCCTCAGATCAACCCCAATTCATACACCTTCACACCTCAGATCACTGTATCACCTGCAAATCTGCCCCACCACTGTACCCCCCTGCTCAACTGCCCCACCACTGTAACCCCCTGCAAATCTGCCCCACCACCGTACCCCATGCTCTTCTGTCTCACTGCTGAACCATCTTCTCATCTGTCCTAACACTGAACTTATCTGCTCATCTGCCCCACCACTGTAACCCCCTTTCTCATCTGTCCGACCTCTCTAACCCCCTTTCTCATCTGCCCCACCACTGTAAACCCCTTTCTCATCTGCCCCACCACTGTACCTCCTGCACATCTGCCCCACCACTGTACCTCCTGCACATCTGCCCCACCACTGTACCTCCTGCACATCTGCCCCACCACTGTACCTCCTGCACATCTGTCCCACCTCTGTTCCCCCTGCTCATCTTCCCCACCTCTGTAACCCCCTTTCTCATCTGCCCCACCACTGTACCTCCCGCACATCTGTCCCACCTCTGTTCCCCCTGCTCATCTTCCCCACCACTGTAACCCCCTTTCTCATCTGCCCCACCTCTGTAACCCCCTTTCTCATCTGCCCCACCTCTGTAACCCCCTTTCTCATCTGCCCCACCACTGAAACCCCCTTTCTCATCTGCCCCACCTCTGTAACCCCCTTTCTCATCTGCCCCACCACTGTAACCCCCTTTCTCTTCTGCCCCATCACTGTACCTCCTGCACATCTGTCTCATCTCTGTTCCCCCTGCTCTTCTGCCCCACCGCTGTAACCCCCTGCTCATCTGTACCACTAATGTACCTCCTTTCTCCTCTGCCCCGTCACTGTACCCCCCTGTACATCTGCCCCACCTCTGTTCTCCCTGCTCTTCTGCCCAACCACTGTAACCCCCTGCTCATCTGTCCACCAATGCACCTCCTTTCACATCTGCCCCACCGCTGTACCCCCCTGCTCTTCTGTCCTACCGCTAAACCCCCTTCTCATCTGCCTCAACACTGAACCCCTCCTGCTCATTTTCCCACCACTGTAACCCCCTTCTCATCTGGCCCAACACTAAACCCCTCCCCCACTCATCTGCCCCATCACTGTACCCCCCTGCTTTTCTGTCCCACTGCTGAACCCCCTTCGCATCCCTCCCACCACTGCACCTTCTGCACATCTGCACCACCACTGTACCCCCTTGCTCTTCTATCCCACCACTGTAACCCCCCTGCTCATCTACCCCATCAATGTACCATTTTTCTCATCTGCCCCACCACTGTACCTCTTTGCACATTTGCTCCACCGCCATATTCCCATGCTCTTCTGTCTACTACTGAATCACCTTCTCATCTGCCCCACCACTGTACCTCTTTGCACATTTGCTCCACCGCCATATTCCCATGCTCTTCTGTCTACTACTGAATCACCTTCTCATCTGCCCTACCACTGTAACCCACTTTTTCATCTGCCTTACTAATGTACCTCCTGCACATCTGTTTCACCTCTGTACCCCCTGCTCTTCTGCCCCACCTATGTTCCCCCTGTTCTCCTGCCCCACCACTGTAACCTCCTGCTCATCTGTCCCACCAATACACCTCCTTTCACATTTGCCCCACTGTTCTACCCCCCTGCTTTTCTGTCCCACCACTGAACCTCCTTCTCATCTGCACCAAAACTGAACCCCCCCCTGCATATCTGCCCCACGGCTGTACCCTCCTGTTCTTCTGTCCCACATCTAAACCCCTCCTGCTCATTTTTCCCACCACTGTACCCTCTTCTCATCTATGATATGTGTGATATGTAGAGTGGTAAAAGGAAGCAGAGATGAGACACATCTACTTGTCCTGGCACACTCATCCTACTGATTCACCTCTCGCATCCAGCCCACGTTCATGTATGTGATGTATGTGATGTATGTGATGTATGTGATGTCACATACGAGCATCTGTAATGGATGTGCAATGATGAGCTCAGGTCAGGGGTATTTTCTGAAAGCAGTGGGCTTGTGTGCAGGATCATAAGTTGGGCCCCCGCAGCTGAGGAAAAGTTTTTGCGCCGCAGCAAAAGTTGGGTGTGATTTTCATTGCGCTGAATATAAGGGGGGCCAGCCCGTCCAAATGTACCACCTAATATCTCTATTTTGATGTGGAATATCTCTGAAATGATGTGAGATCTAACGTTAAAACCACTTGATCTTACCGGATCTAATGAATATCTATTAGCCTGAATGATTTTTGGGCCGAAAATTTGATAAGGGGGGGCCAGTCCCCCCCACATTAATCACTTAATCAGTCTCTAATTATGTGAGATCTAACGTTAAAAACACTTGATCATACCGGATCCAACAAATTGCTTCCAAAATAGCTAACTGTTTGGTCAATTTTTTGATAAGGGGGGGCTGATGACGAGTTAGCCCCCCCAGCAAATAACTGTTAATATCGCTTCTTCTGTGTGAGATCTAACGCAAACAACGGTTGATCTAACCTGATCTAACAAAGATCTAACAAACTGCATAAGATTTTTTCAAAAATTTTGATATGGGGGGGCTAACCCGGCAGAGGTGCCTTTTTCAGGGTACAATATGAAGTGCAGTGCCAGTACAGTGGGAGGAGCTTTACATTAAGGAAACCCAAGCTGAGTTTAGGTTCTGTATGTAAGCTTTAATAACAAGGTGTAAAGTCAATGTGGTTTGACAACATATAACGCACAATATCTCCGCAACCAAAGCGGCACAAACGTTTATTTTTGCGACACAAACCAGCATAAACCCAGCACAAACAAATGGCGCAATTGTTTTTAAAATTCAGGAACATGGGGTGCAATGTGGGCGGGGTTGCAGCAACTATAACGCACAATATCTCCGCAACCAAAGCGGCACAAACGTTTACTTTTGCGGCACAAACCAGCACAAACGCGGCACAAACGAATGGCGCGTTTGTTTTTAAAATTCAGGGACATGGGGTGCAAAGTGGGTGGGGTTGCAGCAACTATAACGCACAATATCTCCGCAACCAAAGTGGCAGAAACATTTATTTTTGCGGCACAAACCAGCACAAACGAATGGCGTGTTTGTTTTTAAAATTCAGGAACATGGGGTGCAAAATGGGCGGGGTTACAGCAACTATAACGCACAATATCTCCGCAACCAAAGCGGCACAAACTTTTATTTTTGCGGCACAAACCAGCACAAACGCGGCACAAACGAATGCCACGTTTGTTTTTAAAATTCAGGAACATGGGGTGCAAAATGGGCGGGGTTACAGCAACTATAACGCACAATATCTCCGCAACCAAAGCGACACAAACGTTTATTTTTGCGGCACAAACCAGCACAAACGCGGCACAAACGAACGGCGCGTTTGTTTTTAAAATTCAGGAACATGGGGTGCAAAATGAGCGGGGTTACAGCAACTATAACGCACAATATCTCCGCAACCAAAGCGGCACAAATGTTTATTTTTGCGGCACAAACCAGCACAAACGCGGCACAAACGAATGGCGCGTTTGTTTTTAAAATTCAGGGACATGGGGTGCAAAATGGGCGGGGTTACAGCAACTATAATGCACAATATCTCCGCAACCAAAGCGGCACAAACGTTTATTTTTGCGGCACAAACCAGCACAAACGCGGCTCAAACGAATGGCACGTTTGTTTTTAAAATTCAGGAACATGGGGTGCAAAATGGGCAGGGTTACAGCAACTATAACGCACAATATCTCCGCAACCAAAGCGGCACAAACTTTCATTTTTGCGGCACAAACCAGCGCAAACGCGGCACAAACGAATGGCGCATTTGTTTTTAAAATTCAGGAACATGGGGTGCAAAATGGGCGGGGTTACAGCAACTATAACGCACAATATCTCCGCAACCAAAGCGGCACAAACGTTTATTTTTGCGGCACAAACCAGCACAAACACGGCACAAACGAATGGCGTGTTTGTTTTTAAAATTCAGGAACATGGGGTGCAAAATGGGCGGGGTTACAGCAACTATAACGCACAATATCTCCGCAACCAAAGCGGCACAAACTTTTATTTTTGCGGCACAAACCAGCACAAACGCGGCACAAACGAATGGCGCATTTGTTTTTAAAATTCAGGAACATGGGGTGCAAAATGGGCGGGGTTACAGCAACTATAACGCACAATATCTCCGCAACCAAAGCGGCACAAACTTTTCGTTTTGCGGCACAAACCAGCACAAATGCGGCACAAACGAATGCCACGTTTGTTTTTAAAATTCAGGAACATGGGGTGCAAAATGGGCGGGGTTACAGCAACTATAACGCACAATATCTCCGCAACCAAAGCGGCACAAACGTTTATTTTTGCGGCACAAACCAGCACAAACGCGGCACAAACGAATGGCATGTTTGTTTTTAAAATTCAGGAACATGGGGTGCAAAATGGGTGGGGTTACAGCAACTATAACGCACAATATCTCCGCAACCAAAGCGGCACAAACTTTTATTTTTGCGGCACAAACCAGCACAAACGCGGCACAAACGAATGGCACGTTTGTTTTTAAAATTCAGGAACATGGGGTGCAAAATGGGCGGGGTTACAGCAACTATAACGCACAATATCTCCGCAACCAAAGCGGCACAAACGTTTATTTTTGCAGCACAAACCAGCACAAACGCGGCACAAACGAATGGCGCGTTTGTTTTTAAAATTCAGGGACATGGGGTGCAAAGTGGGCGGGGCTTGCATTATATTGAATGTTTAATATCTCAGAAACCGAACCGGCACAAACGCTCATTTTTGCGGCACAAATCAGCACAAACGCGGCACAAACGAATGGTATATTTTTATTCAGGTTTTACAAACATGGGGTGCCAACTTCACACAGCTGGTGTGTAGACCTGGGAACCCAGGGCAGGGATAGGGGGAACTCCTCATAATGGACACAGTAGGTGTGCAGAGCCAGAATCTTGCAGCAGCAATGGTAGGAAACCATCATATAGGGCACAGCAGGTGTTCAGACCCAGGAACTCAGTGCATGGATAGTGGGAACCCATCATAATGCGTAAAGTAGGTGTGCAGAGCCAGGATCTCATCATAGGATGGTGGGAGTCACCAAGAAGGGACACAGTAGGTGTACAAAGCTAGAATTTCAGCTTAGTATGGTGGGATCCTCTTATAATGGGCACAGCAGGGGCGTAGACCAGAAATCTCAGGACAAAGGTCTCACCAATCAGTCATGAGAGGTAGAACAGATGGTCATGGGAATTTGTGCTCATTCTGTCAAAACATCATTTGTGAGGTCAGGTATTGATGTTGAATGAGAAGACCTGGCTCACAATAGAAGTTCCAATTTGTGCCAAAGGTGTTCGGTAGGCTTAGGGTCAGCGCTCTGTGCAAGCCACTCGAGTGACCTCCAGTGAAGAACTCCCTCCTCAACAGAACACATGCTGGGTGACTTGTGCCCCATGTCTCATGGATCTCAGGTGTTCAGCTGGACTTTCTGAGTCTTAAACTGTATCCAAAAGTGGAATGCACATGAGTGTATGCTCTAAAGGGTAATTGGTATGGCTATGGATCATGGGGATGGAAGGGGTCTCAAACCCATCATCTGTACATGTTAGTGCTGACATAAAGGTGTGGGCTTCGGAGCAAAAAACAACATAGAAATAGGTGGACCCTGGATAGCTATGCCCACAAGTTTGTCTCTCTGTCACTCTGCTTTTTCCTTTTATCAGCATGCTTCCTGTCAGCACTTGGTCTTATTGGCTCCTTGTACTGCTCTCACACCCCAGGATTGTTGTATAGAGACTTCAAGAGAGTAATGCCAGGTTAAATGCAGGTTCTTCTACTGCATGCATTTAAGAAAGTACATTTAATGATGTATTATTGATTACAGAGGTGCATTAATGTGTGTCTTTTATAGCTTCCTAGAGTTTAACTTTATGTTTGGAATTCTGTTTCTGTTCTTCATCCAATCTGGAATCAAGTAAAATTAATCAGGAACGTTATTGAATGCCAATCTTACTTTTATTTCTTCTTTCTACTTTATCATAAGCGTAAAGCGGCGGAACACAAATAATCCCTTTTGTAATTGTGTGGTGTTTTTTTTTTTAGAACATTCAGAAAAGCGCACAGTTCTCCCCCTCACCCCTACTCACAATGACTTGGTGTCATTCTTTTTTAATGAAATTGTAAGTTCTGGTACAGCAAAATAATTTTCCCTCTCTACGGATATAAGCAAAAGACTTGGAAGGGAAAAACAAGTTAAGCCATGTTGATGGGTTGCTGCCGAGAGTGTAATCTAGCTGGGAACATGGCCTGTCGCTATCTAAAAAAAAAAATAACGTGGCTGAGGATTGCAAAGTAAACCTTGTGAATACTGCTCCTTAATTAACCTTCAGTGCACAACTTCTGTTGTGTATCAATGGTGTTCTATGGAGGGTTTTAGCTAGGCTAGGTAATAAATGCATTATTGTTCTGTTATGTGAGTTTAATCATCTTTATGCTAACATTTGTCCAAACATGCAGTTGAGATACTGCAGCTCCTACATAAGAGAAGTATGAAACAAACTTAGCAGACACTTTATTTGGTACACTCACTCTATACAGCAAATATACGGTATGTTGACATCTGACATCACATCTATAGGAGCTTGTTGGATGTTCCAAAACCATGAACATTAATATGGAGTTGGCACCTTCCTTTGAGGTTATGACACTCTCCACTATTCTGGGAAGGCGTTCCACAGCATTTTGGATTATGCCTGTAGGTATTTGCACATATTCAACCAGAGGAGCATAGGTAAGGTCAGGTACTGATGTAGAATGAGACAAATTGACTTGTACTTGATGTTCCAATTTATCCAAAAGTTGCTCAGTAGGGTTTGAGTTCAGAGCTCTATGCAGGCAACTTGAGTTCCTCCACACCAAACTTATCAAACCATGTCTTCATGGAGCTGGCTTTATGCACATTGGCCAAGTCATGCTGGAATAGAATTGTTATGACATGGGCTAGAAATGCACAATTGTCTAAAATGTCTTTTTATGCTGTAGTATTAAAAGTATCTTCACCTGGACTTAAAGGGGTTGTAAAGGTAAAAATTTTTTCACCTTAATGCATTCTATGCATTAAGGTGAAAAAACTTCTGACAGAACCGCCGCCCCCAGGCCCCCCGTTTTACTTACCTGACGCCTCGAAAGTCAGCTTCGCGTTCCCGACATCTGTTCCTCCGCTCACCCTGGCCGCTGATTGGCTGCAGTGGATGGATTGAAAGCAGCGCAGCCATTGGCTCGCGCTGCTGTCAATCACATCCGATGACGCGGCGCGCCGGGGGGCGGGGCCGAGTGATACAGCGAGCGGCTATAGCCGCCGGCTGTATCACGGGAGCGCGCCCGCAAGCACTCACCACCGTGCGAGGGAGCTCGCATTAAGGTGGTGAATGCTTGCGGGGAGGAGCTGAAACAGCCGCCGAGGGACCCCAGAAGACGAGGTTCGGGGCCACTCTGTGCAGAACGAGCCGCACAGTGAAGGTAAGTATAACATGTTTGTTATTTAAAAAAAAAAAAAAAACACCTTTACAAACGCTTTAAGGGTTGTTCACATACTTTTGATCATAAAGGTAGATATGATGATCAGGTGTCCACAAACTCTACAGCTCTTACTGCTATCCTCTGCTGACCTCTGTCCGTTACAGGATATAGTAGTAACAGGAAGGTCAGCAGTAGGAAGCAGTGAAAGTTGCAAGGAATCCAGGAGATTGACACTGTTTTCTTTTCAGAGAAAGACTTCTAATGAAAGTAGTAACATTCTTGTGCCATGGGCAGTGAAAAAGATACAGTATATGCTCCTTCTTTTATCTTGCAAGTACATTTGTTTATGCCACTTTGGTTGTTTTAATTTCCGGCCTAAACCTTGCCATACTCATTTTATCCACCTCACTTGCCCTCTATCCTGAATTTGTGAACATGTGACATGCCAGGTTCTGAGAATTCTTTTTTCTTTAGTGAAGAGTGGAAGGGTCTTCCTGTAGGGAATTGGACATGTTCAATAGGCTTTCCATAGGCAAAAATTCTAGCGGTTACATGATGACTTCACAGTGAGGGTTGGCATCACGACTGATCAGTGGTGAGCCCAGACTGCAGTGGTAGATTACTAGTCTCCAGTTACTGAAACGGTACCATGATGGGGCCACCTTTTTTAATGGGTAGGTGCTGGGTTTTAGGGAGGTATTGGGAGGGGATAATCTTGTCTAAAGTTGAACATTAAAAGGGTGATTTCCGCCACAAAATTGGTGTTACATTTAGATTTTTGCTTTTTCACACCTTACTCTAGACAATCTAGAGCAGTCTTTCTCAAACTTTTTACCCCTAAAACTATTTTCAAGCATCAGAGAAACTGATAAAAAAATATCCTTTGGTGGCCAGAAGGAAGAATGAAACCCTTACGGTGGTATTCATAGTTTATGCTGTTTATGTAATCTGGGTTTAACTACTTCAGCCCCGGAAGGATTTACCCACTTCCTGAGCAGGCCATTTTTTGCGAAACGTCACTGCGTCGCTTTAACTGACAATTGCGCGGTCGTGCAAACTTGTACCCAAACAAAATTGATGTCATTTTTTTCCCCACAAATAGAGCTTTCTTTTGGTGGTATTTGATCACCTCTGTGGTTTTTATTTTTTGTGCTATAAACAAAAAAAGAGCATAAATGTTGAAAAAAAAACTTTTTTTTACCTCTTGCTATAAAAAATATATAAAAAAAAAAAACAAACTTCTTCATCAGTTTAGGCCAATGCCTATTCTTCTACATATTTTTGGTTTAAAAAAATCGCAATAAGCGTATATTGATTGGTTTGCGCAAAAGTTATAGCGTCTACAAAATAAGAGATACATTTATGGCGTTTTTATTATAATTTTTTTTTTTTACTAGTAATGGCGGTGATCAGCCATTTTTAGCAGGACTGCGGTGGACAGATCGGACACTTCTGACACTTTTTTGGGACCTTTGACATTTATACAGCGATCAGAGCTAAAAATAGTCACCAATTACTGTATAAATATCACTGGCAGGGAAGGGGTTAACACTAGGCGGCGATCAAGGGGTTAAGTCTTCCCTAGGGAGGGGTTTCTAACTGTGGGGGAGGGGTGGATTGACTGGGAGTAGAGAGAGATCGCTGTTCCTGATCACTAGGAACAGCAGATCTCTCTCTACTTCCCTGAAAGAATGGGGATCTGTCTGTTTACATTGACAGATCCCCGTTCTGGCTCTATGAGGAGCGATTGCGGGTCACCAGTGGACATTGCGGCAGCGGGACATGCGCATCGGCTCCGGCGTCATGCTGCGGGCACTCCTCCGGCGTGCGCCCCCTATAGCTCTTAAAGCAACCGAGGTACACCTGCAGCGATTCACACAGCCGTGGCAACCTGCCACAGTATATTGACGGTGGCTGGTCGGTAAGCAGTTATTAGGATCCCCGATGAAGTCACGTGACAGTGACGACACGCGTAGGACATACGGACACCGGAAGTGACGTCCTGGCCGTGAGTTGGATACACTGTGCATATTGTTTATGCTGAATGTGAGTACCTGACCTTTTAATATATGTGTATGAGCCTATTGTTTAAAACATACTACACTATATAGTTTCTTCCGAATTTCTCTATCTATACCCGGTTTGATGCATTTTTGAGCATTGCTTGGCTATTCACCTAGCCCTGGAGAAAGGCAACTAGAGGAAATACCTCCTAAGCTCTGCATACACTGGAATCCCTCAGGAGGAACGGATAGGAGACCCTCCTCTCTCCTTAGAGTGATCATCCATCCCCTCTGTTTTTTCTGAATGCTGCTTACCGTACAGCAGTAAGGTAAGAAGTTAGTACACCTGCGGGTGTTATTTGCACCAAAGATTCACAGCACCAAAGTCACAGTGCCACTTGTTGATGCCAGTTAGCACTTTATGGTTTGCACCTTGCACCTGCTCATGGTTGGAAGATCACAATACTTCCAAATTGTGACTCATATGCACTATTTGCACTTTCATATATATGGACTATTGTTGAATATTTATTTTATTTATGCATTGTGAGTATTATATGTGAGTATTGATAGTATTTATACACTACAGTCACTTTATCTGCATTTATTGCACTATACTGATCACCATTATATTGATTATCTGCTTATCTATGCATTGGATATTTTTATAAATCAGTACGTGTAAGTTTATCACTTGAATTGATATACAGTATATTGTCACCTTTTTTCAGCACTTTATTTATTTTGGAGCGCAACACCATCCATTGATTTTTTTCTGTTTTGTAGTGTATTTGTGTTGTATTTTGGACAAAAACTGATTAAACGGAAATTGTGTGATCTGGTATTGTATGAGAAAATATTTTGCGTTTGTCTCTTCAGAAAATTTCGGACAAAAGCTATGTAGATTATCGCATGATCGATTCAAAAAGTGGTATTTTTTATACGATTCTCTGATCACGTATACTAGGCTTTAGCCTAAGGACATTGTTTGCTCTGTCTTCTTCTTGGGAGTGTTCTCCAACAGATAGCGTGAGAGAGCTCAATGTACTGGATTATTAACATTTATTCTGCCCTGGCCAATCAGTGCAAGGTGGATGCCAGTGATGTTTGATGTAGAATGTTTGGAGAGACCTTCTAGAAGGGTCTTTGCTTTTCCAGACTTTGCCTGGAGAGGATATGAGTCCAGAACATGCTTGCCTGCCAGGCCTTTTGCCTGAAGAGGATATCACTACAGAGAAGGGCCTGAGCCTGGGACCAAGGAATCTAAGCTGACCTGTGTTAGGGTCTAGAGAATCAAAGATGGCTGCCAGGAAAGAGCCTATTTAGAAGAGTCTGCTATGCAGAACTTAGAGGCAAGTGCCTGCTGAATGGACGTTGCATGGAGTCAATAGCATTTTAAGGTATCTCTCCCAACATAAGTGAAGAAGAGGCACTGGACACAGATTTTCAGTCGGTCAATCAAATTATCTGGGGCACACTAGTTCAAGTTTGACAGCACTTCACAAAAGAACGACACCCCTTAAATATGGAGAAGGACACCCCTTCAATATGGAGGGAAAACCCACAGATGGGAATCCATGCATATACAGTTAAATTTGATGTTCTCATCAGACTGTGTATACCTTGAGATATCTGTGACTATATGGGGTCCACGAAGACCAATTTCTATTGGGAGGCCACTATACTGAATAATCTAGGGCCACGAATAGAGGTACTCAGGGAATCCATTAATATTATTGGGAGACTGCTACTGAAGAATCTAGGGCCACCATTTAGTTGTCCTTAAAGGATCCAGGCTGCACTGGAGAATAAAAGGCACACATTTCACACATGCAGACCATTCATTTTTAAAGAAACAAAACGGATGAAGTTTACATCAGTTTTTCATGAGTTTGTCATCGGTTTTTCATCCATTTTTCATCCGTTTTTATAGCAGTTGTTTACATCCTTAACCACTTGAGTCCCAGAGCCATTTTTTCATGCAAAAACATCCATTTACATCTGTTTTTCGTCTGCTCCATGTTTTTTTTTTTTTTTTTTTAAAGGAAGAAAACTAGGGCTTTGATCTATTCCAAAAAACAGATGTCGACGGAAGCAGATGTAAACAGATATAAATGGATGATCATCCATTTACATTTTGTTTTTCCATAGAGACGCATTGATATCCATTTTTTATCAGTCAATGGATGAATGAAATATGGACAAACATTCTGCATGTGCAAAAGGGGCCAATTTAGAGCCTTGGAGTGTTGCTACAGTATTAGAGAAATTAGAGCCATCAGGTGATAACCTAAGAAGGTCTGATACATTTTTGCTGCTTTTCCCTAGACTTCCAGAGGTCGATTGGGGTTTCTGGACATATGGCTGAATGACCTCCTATTTGATGGCATGTACAAAGTTCCAGGGCCCTCACCACTTGGTGGAGTCAATGCCATGACATCAAGAATTTTATTAGCTATCTGTAAGGGAGGCTTTTTTCCCACTGGCCAACAATATAAGGGGCATTTTTCACATTGACTCCCAATGAAGTGGTTTTAGTAGGAGTTCCCTGAGATCTGCAAACTATTTCAAAGGTTCCTCTAGGGTTAAAAGGTTGAGAAAGGCTATCTTAGACATTTGAGGCAGTAAATTATACAAAAGAGGATTGGGGGCCTTGAAATCTGTGTATCTTTTACCATTGGTGGGTCAGTGAGTGTCCTGGTGTAGCTACAGAGCAGATCACTAGTAGGGAAGGCAGGAGAGCCCATACAAAAAATCCAGCTTTGCATGCTGACTGTGAACATGCTCACAGTTCAGTTTGCTCATCCCTCTCAGGGAATATTTTATTTCAGCATTCTTTGACGTTACAGATTGGTTTTACTTTTCTTTTAATCAGTGTCATTGAATAACAGATGATGGCCGTATTGATCCAAATCACTTAATTTGAAAGGAGATTGATCCATACCTTCCATCACTTCAGTGAGTTTGTATGTCTCATTACCTGCACTTCAACACGCAGCAAACTGACAGCCATCCATCAGCTGGAGATCAAGATCACACAGGGTAAGATGGATACCAGCTGATCTAGGCAGAACACTGTTTCATGACCCATAATAGGAGCTGAATTAATGCAACACCATTGCTCTCCGCAGTATTTCTTAACTGGCAGAATTAGAAAATATACTTTGTGTTTAGACATTTACAGCAGTTGGTTAAGCAACAGATGCTTTAAAAAAGGTCATTTATTTTCAATAGAAAAAAATAGTCTAAAGCTAACCATATGTTAAAGTGGGATCTAACTGCATCTGAGCTCTAAAAACTGAAAACCCGATTTAATTATTTTTTATTATTCAAACCAAACGCATCCATTCATCCATGTCTACATGCTTTATTTTGTTCAGAAATCACTATTAAAAACACCAACATAGACTTTCTTCTGAGTAAGGGCAGATGAATCATGTATCATTTACTTTATGGAATCTATCTGTCCTTAGCTTAGGCATGCAAGCAGGAGGGTGTGCTTACCTGAGAAAGGCCCTCCTCTTCTTCTCCTCCAGATGAAAGAAAAATAATGCCCATAAAAACTCCTGCGATGTATGACATCATTTTGGCCTTGGCCAGATACCAGGAAGCAGAAACTAAAGAAATGTAAAAATTAGGGTTGCACCGATACAGGCAGTCCCCGGGTTACAAACAACATAGGGTCTATAAGTTTGTTCTTAAATTGAATTTGTATGTAAGTCGAAACAGGTCCATTTTTTAAGTGTAGCTCCAGCCCAAAAAATTATTTTAAAGTTTTTTGCATAGCATAGGAAGGGTTAACACCCCTGTAACCTTTGTCTTGCTGTCTGGGTCCCTGTTTAAAAGATATCACCTGACTTTCTGTCCCTGTGACAGTTGGATTTTGAAAATGTTGGGTTGTTGTAGACACAAGGATTGGTGATAAAGCTTCAGTGGAGACACTTTATTCCCATGAGAACTCTTACAGGAGTTAATTTCCTTTCCTAGGGGTAGATTAGGTTCCCTTGTTGACAGCTGAAGTGTAAATGAAGTCCTGGCCATTGAAGCTGTCAAAAAAAAAACCAAAAGCAGCCAGGCTTATCAACAACATTGCTCAGCCGCTGAAACAGAAAGATAAAAAGAAACATTGTTGGACTCCACTGGACCTCTGAAGGTATGTTGTGGTATCTGCCACCAAAGTAGAAGATCCTTTAAGTCCTGTAAGTTGCGAGGTGAGGCCTCCTTGTTTTACCAGCACATCTCAAACCCATTGCAGTACGTTCCTCAAACCATTCTTGAATTCATCAAACCAGGCCATCTTCTTCCATTGCTCTGTGGTCCAGTTCTGATGCCATTATAAAAGTGGCCATTATAGGTGCTTTTGGGTATGGAATCGGGTTACCTTGACCGGTCTGCAGCAACCCAGCCCCATATACAACTAAGTGTGATGCACTGTGTGTTCTGACACCTTTCTATCAAAACCAACATTAAAGTGATTGCAGCGCACGCATGGGAATGATTTCACCGCATGGGCCCACCTCCCTCTTCCCTCCTCTCGCTGACGCAGGCACTGCCCATGGACCAATGAGAGCCAAGCTCGGGAGCTCCATTCGTAGCTGCTGTTCAAACGCCTTCTGTGGCAGTGAGTGACATTGCAGGCAGGCTCAGCCGGAGATTGTGTCGCACTCGTGGGAGACTTGAGATGTCTGATAATGTATAATGTAGTGCCCTCTACTGGTTTGGTTGCTAGGTATATTTTGTTTTTGGCCGTATTGTACTGAATGGAACAGTGATTGACTGTGAAGGTCTGCTCATGGTTTCTGAGCTAAAATTTTGATTACTTTCACCTGCCTCTGAAATAAGTTTCCAGAGCACAGGGCTGGGGCATTCAAATGATCAGTTATTATGAATATTTATCATGCCCCAGGCAATCCCTGGAAAGAGGCATCCAGAAAATGGCTGGGGAGATGATAAATGTGCAGGAGGCCTGTACAAATTATTTTTTTCTCTCAAGGGGGGTTCCAGTTCTACCGGGGGCTGTTGGTCCTGGGAGATAGCCAGAGAGACAAGAAGTTGCAGTCTGGGCCTCAACAGCTGCTAGGCTGAGGGCCTCAGAGGAAGTTGAGGATTACATTTGCTGGAGGGCATTGCACTGGAGTCCTGGATCTGGCGAAGGATCTAGTTGATCTCCTTCACTGAGGATCTAACTGCAGATGCTGGGTGGCAGACAGCTCCTGGAACACTATAGTAAAGTATAGTAAATAATTTACTGGGGACTGTTAGTTGTGCAAGTACAAGAAGGGAACTAAGAGCCACAGGTTGCTATATGGACCGCTGCTGTTGGGTCTCAGATATACAAGCCATTCCCTGCTACCATGGGCGTCCACAAGGGGGGGCAAGTGCCCCCTCGAAAGCGGGTGCACAGGGTACCCAGGTGCCGTGAGATGAGGCAGAGGCTGTCAGTGCTGCCCGGATCCTATCACGAGGTCCACACACACAGATCCTCTCAGTCTCTGGGAGCTTCAGGCAGCTGTGTGGGGGAGGGGTGCTGATGTCATCCTGCAGGAGCCAGGGAGAAAGGAGATCTACCATGCTGCTAAAATGAAGTCAGTAAACAGTGAGGATTGTGCAGAAACTGACCTTTGGGGGTGAAATGATTATACTGGGGGGCAGACTGTTGCTTCACCCCATGTCATGTGCAGTGCTGAATTTTTCGCTAATCCCGGTCACCACTGACACCACCAAAAACATCATCAGAAGCCTCCGAGACAGCACATCACCAAATGATATCATTCCCACAAAACTCCTGAAAGAATATTCCCACATCTTGGCTCCTACTATAACACATCTCATAAATCAGTCGTTCAAAGAAGGGATTGTTCCGATCACCCTCAAGCAAGGCATAGTCAAACCCCTCCTAAAGAAACCCAGCCTCGACTCCAAAGACCCTAACTACTACAGACCGGTAACAAGCCTTAACACCATAGCCAAGATTATGGAGAAAGCAGTAGTACAATGGCTAAAACTCCATCTGGACACACACAAACTCTTGGACCCACTTCAAACAGGCTTCCGCCCAGGCCATGGCACAGAAACGGCACTTCTCAAAATATGGGACAATGCCCTCGAAGCAGCAGATGACAGAGAATCATGTCTCCTGGTACTACTGGATCTCAGTGCAGCGGTCGACACAGTGGACCACAATACTCTACTCATCCGCCTCACAGAAGTAGCAGGAGTCACAGATTCAGATCTACCATGGCTCGCATGCTTCTTAGAAAATCATTCACAGACAGTGAAACTAGGAGCCTTCACCTCTGAAACTCGCACAATTTCTTATGGCGTCCCTCAAGGATCACCCTTATCACCCATGCTCTTCAACATCTACATCCATCCACTCCTCAATATCATCAGAAAATCGGACCTATGCTTCCACTGATACGCTGATTGACACTCAACTCTACTTTCGCATCACAAAAAGACCAATATCAGAGACTAGAAAAATGCCTCACATTGATAGATGACTGGATGACCATGAGCTCCCTCAAACTCAATGGATCCAAAATAGAGTTTCTTCTCCTCGACGCAAACCAAAATACAAAAAATAAGACCCCATGGACACCACCCACCATCCTTGAACAGACCATCTCCCCAAGCACCAAAGCCAAAAGTCTCGGAGTCATCTTCGACTCAGCGATGTCGATGGATGCACAAATAGGATCAGTAGTCAGCGGATCTCACCATCTTCTCCGCCTGCTACGTAGACTCATCCCCTTCACTCCAGAAGAGGACAAAGCAGCAGTAGTTGGAACAATCATCAATTCCCAAGTCGACTATGCAAACTCCCTCTACATAGGACTACCTATATACTAGATTGCAAGCCTACAAGTCATCCAAAACACGGCAGCAAGACTGGTAATGGGAAAAAACCATGGCAATCCATCTCCCCATCCCTGAGGTCCCTACATTTGCTAACCATAAAGAACCTGGATAATATTCAAGACCGTCTGCCTCACCCACAAATGCAAAGAAGGAAACACTCCTCAATACCTATGCGAGAAAATAAAACACTACACACCCAATCAAAGTCTCCGATCAACTAACCAAAATCTCCTCCTCATTCCCAAGACCCGCTACAAATCAAAGGGAGAACGAAGATTCGCAGTCCAAGGACCACGGCTATGGAATGCTCTACCCACTAACATCCACACGAAAGAAAACCATCGGGCCTTCAGAAAGAAACTCAAGACCCACCTCTTCTAAGAAGCAGGACAACACAGGATGGATCTAGCGCCTTGAGGGGATTCAGTTTGCATTTGTAGCGCTATAAGTCATTCATTCATTCACCATGTGCAGTGCCCACCATATGATGTACTGTAACTGTGCCCATCATGTGATGTACTGTGCCCACCATGTAATGCACTGTGCCCACCATGTGATGTACTGGAACTGTGCCCACCATGTGGTGTACTGTGTCCACATGTGGTGTGGTGTGCCCACCATGTAATGTGCTGTAATGTACAGTGCCCACCATGTAATACGGAGTGGTGTGCCCTCTGTGTAATGTGCTTTGCCCACCATGTCATCTGCTGTGATGTACAGTTTCCACCATGTAATGCGGAGTAGTGTGCCCTCTATGTAATGTGCTGTGCCCACCATGTCGTGCGGTGTACCCATATGTAATGTGGTGTGGTGTGCCCACTGTGTAAAGTACAGTGCCCACTGTGTAATGTGATGTGCCCACCATGTAATGCAGAGTGGTGAAAAAAAGGTAAGAGTAAGAAGACTAAGTAAAGGGGGATCTATTCTATGGGGGACCTGCCCTGGCCTGCTCTAAAGGGGAATCTTTATGGGGGACCCTGGCCTGGCATGCACTTAATATGATAATTACTAAGCCCCTCCCCTTCATGACATTGTCGAAAAGGGGTGGAAAATGGGTGACCTCAAAATGCCCACCCATGCCTGCTACCTCCAGGAAAGCTGCTATTTGAAGATTAGATGGAGAAATGTGTCCTTCCACTGTTGTTACTGAACATTTCGGCGTATCCTGTGACCCTAAATCCCTTTACTGTTAAGGTCTTAGGCAATAAATCCTAAAAGGCATCCCCTAGACTGAGCCTGAATTGTTGGTGGGCATGTGACTGGCAGTCTCTGTACTAGTGGATAGTGTGCAGAGTGGTGCGCCGGCGGCAAAGAATACACTCAGAGGCTGAGGTGAGAGAGAACAGTATATTAAGAGAGTATCAACAATGTTCAATCAGGCCCGACGAGTAGGCTTAGCCAACTGGAGCCACTTACAAACAGTAGCAGAGGATCATGATCTTGAGATGATACCAACAACTATTGCAGTGATGTGTGAGAATGTAGCCTTGGTTTCCTGCGAGAAGATGGTGTGTGATGGGGCAAGACTCTGCCCTGCCCCAAGATGGCTGAGGTCACGTGGAGTGCCAGCATCCAGTCGGACAGCTGTCTACCTAGTGACTGCAGGAAGTCATAGAGGAACCAAGTTCCTCCTGTCTTCTTTCCCCTCTTCATTGCTGCTTCGGTCGAGCGACACCTACAGTGGGGAATACAGACTGCACCTGCCTACATACTAGTTGGGAGAACCTGTTTACATTCCTAGGTACACAGTATATCATTTTGTTTACCATGAGATTTTATAATAAAAGTGAGCCAGATTTGCTTGTCTTTTCATCAGAGAGGACATACGACATTTAGCACAGGTCATCATATAACCAAAAAACTGCCCTACACTCTAACAAACAAATAAAATATGTAATTACTGTAACAGATAATAAAACTATTGTTGCACATCAGAATAAAAGGCTGACCTTTCACTGTTAAGTTTCGAGTGGAAACATTGCCCAGCACCAATTGGAACGACACCCCAGTGTGGCAGAATACTTTGTGTAATAACATTTACTGAAACTGCCCTACCGCATGAACCTGATTCCAAATCAGAATTTCATTGTCAATTGGCATTTCAAGAATTGACCTTTCACGCCCCATTTTGTTTGTCTCTGTTATAACTGTTACTTAGTGCACAGCATGAAAACAGGTCTCCTTGTGCGTCTTCTTCCCTAAACAACAAGATTTTGCAAGCTTAGCTACTCTCATTGTCTGTAATGAGGCTGAAAATGACCATTAACGAAAAAAGAAAAAGCCTTCCAATTGTCAGAATTTCATCCAACTTCCAACAAACTATCCAAAGATATATATAAAACATCTGAGTCAGCCCAAGAACACATTGTCTGTAAAAATGCTGCAAAGTCCGGTGTCCCTGTACACTGGAATCACAAATACCCCAACACTCTTTAAATGGTAAAATAAAGTAGATAGCATAGCCCGAATGGAGTAAGTTAGAGCAATTTCAAAGGATACATATGATGGATAGTGACACACATGGACACTAAGGGCTCAATGTAGATACAGTAGCAGTACATTCAGAAAGGAGGGGCGAGTGCTCCATTAGATATAGATATATCTCTATATATAGATATATATAACCATGGCCAAAAGTTTTCAGAATGACACATATATAAGTTTTCACATAATCTGCTGCTTCAGTGTTTTTAGATCTTTTTTGTCAGATGTTACTATGGTATACTGCAGTATATTTACAAGCATTTCCTAAGTGTCAAAGGCTTTTATTGACAATTACATTAAGTTTATGCAAAGAGTCAATATTTGCAGTGTTGACCCTTCGCATGCTGTCAGTCAACTGCTGGGCCACATCCTGACTGATGGTAGCCCATTCTTGCATAATCAATGCTTGGAGTTTGTCAGAATTGGTGTGTGTGTGTGTGTGTGTGTGTGTGTGTGTGTGGGGGGGGTGTTAACTTTGAACAAAGGTTTTTATTGATCAAATAGTGCATACACATTATGTTCACATTCCGTACATGCTTGGTAACTCTTACATTCAAGGTTATACATTTGTGTGGGTACAGAGGAGATTACAAGATGAGATGTTTTGCTATGTGGGTAGGTTTAAAGAGTATATACGTTATAAAAAAGAATATTCAATAAGACATACTTCGTGGTTTTTATTTCAATCGTTTGTGTTGTTTTCATGTGCAAATTTTGGATTCTTGCAGCCAGTGGTCCCACACTTTATTATATTTGGTTAAGCATCCTCTATTAATATATATACATTTCTTGTATGGTAAGGTATTATTTAATTCTGTCTTCCACTCCACAATCCTGGGAGGTGAAGGTCTCATCCATTTTCTAGCTATAATACTCCTAGCCGAGAACAACGTCTCATGGAGGAATATTTTTGTGAATTTATCTATTATGTCAGGGGAATATCCCCAGCAGGCATTGTTTCGGGTCTAGTGCTAATGGTGAGCCCATGGTGTCATGCAGCAAGGTTACTATTTTCTTCCATAAGCCTTGTATTTTGGGGCATGCCCAAAGAGGATGGAAGAATGTGCCCATTTCTTGTCCACACATCAAACACATTGTGGACTGAGTACATTTATATCTAGCAATTCTAAGGGGCTTGGGGTATGCCCTGTGAATAATGTAGATTTGCAATAGTCGGTCGGAGAGTTTGGGGGATACAGCCTTACAGGACTCCAGTGCCTCCCCCCATTCCTCATCCTCTAATGATCCCACCTCCCTCTCCCACCGAGGCTTCAGGTTATACGCTAGTTTGGTGGATACAGGGGTAGAAAGCATATTATAAAAGGCTGAGATAAGTTTATGGGGGTCTGTGCTCTTAATTACTGCCATTATAACATTAGAGGTGAGGTGCGGGAGGGAGTTTGGAAACTGAGATTGTGTCGTGTGACAAAGTTGTAAGAATTGGAAGAACATGTGATTTTGGAGTGTGAATTCTTTTTTAAGTGTGTTGAAGGTCTTGAGGTTGCCATCTGATAATATGTGGTGTAGATAAAATATCCCCTGCGTGGTCCAGACTCCTAGAATTTGTGGGGTATTTTAGTTCACCTGCCTCTCGAGGATTGACCACTGGGTTTTTTCCGGATGCTCCAAACATTTGGAAAGATGGTTCATCAGAGAAAATTTACCCCAGTCCTCGCAGTCCAATCCCTGTACCTTTTACAGAATATCAGTCTGTCACTGAAGTTTTTTCTGGAGAGAAGTGTCTTCTTTGCTGCCCTTCTTGACACCAGGCCATCCTCAAAAAGTCTTCTCACTGTGCATGCAGATGCCCTCACACCTGCCTGCTGCCATTCCTGAGCAAGCTCTGCACTGGTGGTTCCTGATAACGCAGCTGAATCAACTGTAAGAGACGGTCCAGGCGCTTGCTGGACTTTCTTGGGCTCCCTGAAGGATTAAGTTATTTTTCATGGCAAAGAAGGACATTGCAACTAATTGCAATTTATCTGATCACTCTTTCTTCACATTCTGGAGTATATGCAAATTGCCATCATAAAATCCGAGGCAACAGACTGTGTGAAAATTGATAGTTGTATCATTCTCAAAATGTTTGGCTAGGGCTATATATATATATATATATATATATATATATATAATATATATATATATATATATATATATATATATATATATATATATATATATATATATATATATATATATATATATATATATATATATATATATATATATATATATATATATATATATATATATATATATATATATATATATATATTTTTTATAGTTCTGACCTTAAAGAAAGCTGTTTCTCAGGGGAAGGTGTCATGGCTGACTGCAGGGTTTTTTGAACAATGTCAGATTGAGCCTGTCCTTAATCTGTACTCATAAACATACATACATTGCAATAAGCCTAGCCCCTAGTGAGTCTGCATGGTTGCCTTTATAGTAGGAAGCTTCCTATGGTGGCACACAAAGAAGAGGAGGAGCCTAGAACGCCAGCAGGGAACCCCAGAAAAGGAGGTTCTGGGTCTCTCTGTGCAAAACCATTACACAGAGCAGGTAGGTAAGACATATTTCTTACTTTAATAAGAAAATTCTGTTTACAATCACTTTAACCTTCTGCAGGGCTCTGCTTTAAAATAAAGCACAGTTAAAATGGTTTCAAGTGTGTTAGTGGCCCCTTGGGACCAGGTATAGGGTGACTCAGTTATCACTGGAGCAGGGCACAAGGACCAAAACATATACATATGTTTTGGTATACATTTTTTCAAGACTTCCCCTGTCTTACCTGTGGAAGATCTCTTAGATTCTTCTCTTTTCAATCAGCAAGTTCCTTTGACATTACAGGTTGCCAAATGTCCGTTTTCTTTGGTTTGATACTATAACCATATAATCTGGTGACTAGTGATGATAGACATTTTCCTAACTACCCTCCACTCCAGTGATTTGTGATCCACCCATCGGAGATTGACCAATACCGTGTTCATAATATTATGAAAAATGTCAAAATGTTCAAGAAGACCTGTTATGTGCTTTGATCTATCTTGCCTATATATGCCTCTCAGCACTTAGATTATTATGTCTGTTAGAATATGACTAACCTGTCTTGATTTATATGTTTCTTGTACAAGTGGATGGACTGTGAGTGCCATTGTACTGTATGTGTCCAAACAAACCCTGAATTAAACCCTAAACTGTCTAAACTAAACCCTGTCTCAGGAGCATCATATTAAAGGACTTGAATAGGTATGGTGACCTTGTTCATGAAACAGTAAGTAAAAATATATAGAAGAAAAATGAGAGGGGTCTAATATCCTTGAGTTTTTGGGGGGTAAGGAGTCAGCCAAATATTAAGCAACAGCTAATCAGTTAGGACTGCAAAAAAAAAAAAGTATTTTCTCCATTAGAATTTGTATCTGGGACATTGAAAGAAGATGACTTAGTTGTGAAGGAAACCAAGTCCGGGAAACTTAAAGAGACCATGTGTATTGTTCAGTAAGTAGTGGAGCAGTAAGAGAAGCCTGTATTTTGCTCCAGAAGCAAGTATGAGTGAATTGGGTATAATGGTCTTGTGTGACACACAAGAATGTGCACTTGGACCCTTCATATGAATCCTCTATCTCTCTTTTCATCTGTTAATGAAGAATTCTAGGTATGGATATTTTATACTGTACACAGTTAAATTGCTCCAGCTTATATGTACAATATACACCATACCTAAAAAAGACAAAAAAAAGGCAGTCACTTCCAGCGCTTCTATAGTAAAGAGCAACAAGTGCATCAGTATTCCAAGACTAGGTGGATGCTGCCAAGACTTGGTGGATGGGGTAATCCAATGGGAACTACAAAAAACAAAATGGAGCACATGTGCTGTAATACAGCAAGGGGTAAATCTGATGCATTTTGGGGGCGCACCCTCTTCCTCAGAGCTAGGCTACTCAGAGTGTGTGTGTGTGTGTGTGTGTGTGTGTGTGTGTGTGTGGGGGGGGGGGGGGGGTTACATAGTTACATAGTTAGTCTGGTTGAAAAAAGACACAAGTCCATCTAGTTCAACCAATATTCAGATAATATTCTTACCTTTCCCTGATTTCCTCTGATAGCACCTAGGCGAAGGTGATGTCATGCTCTTTCAACCAGATTACAGAGAATGTTGAATAGCCCAAATCTCGTGATGAGACAATCCTGTGCTGTGGTACAGCAACTTCCCATGAGATTTGGGCTGCTCAATATTCCCAGGAATGTTGTTGGCAGGAGAATCATGTCAGCACATGCACTACAGAAATCCACTAAAGTTAAGTATAATATCTCCCCCCATGGGAAACCTTCACTTAAAAGTGGAGGTATTGCTTATCAGCCTCCACACCCCAACATATATATTTTTTCAGGAGTGGGTACCTTTTTCTGATAGGTACCCACTCCCACATCCAAAATTCTTGCCAAGGCAAGAATTACGTCAGCTGAACAAAGGAGGTTGGATGCTGGGCATAGGCACTATTCAGAGAATGCTTTGTATTACATGAATGAATGCAAAGTGTTCTCTGATTTGATAAGGTGGAGAGGCGTGCTGTGATTTTTCCAACATAGAAGCACAATTGGGAGAAAGCCATTACCTATGACCGCAAGCACCCAAACAATTACCTTACTGGTAGGATCATCAGGGTGCTTATTATTGTAAGCTGCAGATGTAAAGTGGGCCTTGTACTTCAAAGGTCTGCTCATTCAAGGTGCTCTCTCACCCCTTCCCTAAAATGCTAATGAAAAAAAATGGGGGGGTTTACATAGTTACATAGTTAGTCTATGTTAGTTAGACACAAGTCCATCCAGTTCAACCAATGTTTAGATAACATTCTTACCTTTTCCTCCCATAGCACCTAGGCGAAGGTGATATCAATGATGTCACCAAATCACAGAGAATGTTGAGTAGCCCAAATCTCGTGATGAGACAATCCTACACTTTGCTACAGCAACTTCCCATGAGATCTGGGCTGCTCAGCATTCCCAGGAATGTTGTTGGCAGGAGGATCATGTCAGCGCATGCACTACAGAAGTCCAATGAAAGTTAAAGCGGAGTGCCCACTGTGGAAGTGTCCGCCCCCGTTGTGATGGCAACGAAGCCCTCAGCGCTGCCCAGTGACTCCTGGGAAATGATGACAGACATCTCCCAGGAGCACTAGCAAGCACGGGCGCCAAGGGAAATCAGCTCAGATGAAGACAGCACTAGTCCCTTGAGCTGCTAAGGGTCTGTTTCCTTTATTTTTTTAATAGAATGACTAAAGTTCCTCCTTAAGAAAGAGGGAAGGGGGTCTCACTGAATTAGCAAACCTTGCCTGAAGTGCAAAGGTCTGCTTTAAAATAATTCAACACAGCTTCTGAAATTACAATAACATGTTGAAGCTTATATGAGATGTGTAGTGAGTTGGTTAAGATCTACTTTGAGCACTTTTAACTTTTCAAAACGAAATACTTGTTTTGGATTTGTGATTAAAAAGTATTGAAGACAGTGGCAGCCGGGCAATTAACCTTTCTCAAAAGAACAAAAGAAGTTTAAAAATGTCAGCGTACATGTTAATCTCATGGCAGGTGTAATTTAAAAAACTCTGACACATAATTAAATGTTTTAATTCATTCACATACTAGTCTATGGATGTAAAAAAATTTTTTTTCTAAATTCCTTTTCTTATTTTTGTGAATTCTGTAGCCAGCAGTTGGCTGTAGTCAGCCTATCCATCCTGCAACAGTAGCGCTTCTCCGATTGTATTTTCTCTGCTACATGTTGTTTGAGCTGGTTCCAGCAGGGTGTGCTAGAGAGTTATCTTTCCATGTTCTGGGTATTTGATGGACTAGCCTAGTCCTTGCCAACCTCTTTAACATAGAGAAACCCTTTTAATAACTTTCCAGGCTCAGGGGACCCCTAAGGACTACTATATTTCACAGCTCACGGTACATTAGCATGATGGTGACTGGAAAGAATGTTCATTCATTTGTGGGCATTGGGAATAATCTCCCTCTTACAGATAGTTAAAAAAGATCATTGGTGTCACTGGGAACTTATCTGAAAGCCAGAAATTTCTCATTGCTCAAAAAGCCCCTGACATGTTTTGGAAGAACCATAAGGTTCCACAGAATCCTGGTTGAGAAGGACTGGCCTAGCCTATCAGTGGGCCTAGAGAACCTGCTGAAGCATGCTGAGAATGAATTAATATTTGAGACTTTTCCTGTTCTGTCTCTTCCCTCTTGGGCTTTTGCTCTGTGAGCTTGTAATGCTAGAAATTCAGTCTCTCCTATGCCATGAAAGGGAACAGGGATCTGCACCCTGAGAGTGTTGGCTGCTGGAGAAAGGAGTGAAAACCTATAGAAAACAAGCTGCAACTGTCCCCGCATATGGAGATGTGGTTAATTACTGGTTGAATGGAAAATTGTGCACAAGAACCTTCAGCTTCGGCCATTGGGTCAATGTACAAGCATATACAACACCCTTCAGCATGGGTCAATATAAGTGTTTATGTATATATACTGTATATACCTGTGTGATACCCCTGGCCGCTGAACACAGAACATTGCCTGTTTGGCACAGGCACTATTCACAGAACACATTCTATTTTCTCAATTTATGCAAAGTGTTCTTTGCTTGGATAAATTGGAGATCATGATGTCACCACCACAGCTTTGCATCCATTGAGAAAATGGAAAGTCTTTTTTAGAATCGTGACCGAGTGACCTCTTATGTTCACAATGTAGCAGGGTAGCTGCTCAGCACAGGAGCCAGAAGTGAGTGGGGATCACTGGATTAGCAGTGCTTACTAAAGTGATTTCCATCTTCCACAGAGATCCCACAGGAATGGCACATACATACGTACAATGGTCCAAAGTGGACCAGTATAACTGTGCAAAAATTGCCAAACCTAAACTTCAGCTTTAACTCTCCAGAATCTACCAAATATTGAAATATAAGCTTTTTGTCAAACAGTGCATCTAAAACTAAAATGGAAATAGGTGAGAAACTAGACTTATGGGCTTAATGTTGCTAAATTTTGTAGAGTACTCTCCCGCTGTATAGACAACCTTCTGAATAGTTTGTTTAGGCAACAACTTGAAGACCATTTTTAGTTCCTGTTGCCCTTATTGGACCTAACTCATTGGTCAATAAGAAGACCTCTTTCCTTCAGTAAGAGAAGAGACAAAAAACCATAAAGATACAGCAGAGAAGCACTGTGGCCGAGGCCAAAAAAATGAGCAAGTATTTGTCCCATAATAATGTGTCAAAGTAAATGTGGAAACCTCCGAAAAACATGTATTTATGGCACCGCTTCCGAAATCTTAACAAGCCGTTCTATCAGCGTCGGCCAAACAGCTGCAAGGCATGCCGAGAATTGCTTCTGCTTTCATTTGTTTTCTTATATATTTCCCTGCACCTCGCAGTCATAAGGCTTGTGTCAACGGTAATAGACTGCGGGAGCTGAGAAGGTTATCCAAGCACAGTCGACCTAAAATAACGGGAAATTTAAGGGCCGGTCTTACCTTGCGCTTGTTTGTAGGGCAGACATAAAGATAACTCAAGATGGTCTTTAATCCGACTTTATCATTCAGCTTCTCATATGTCGTCCCGTAGTCCGTAGATCTGAAAAAAAAATGTGCAAAGAGAACCGTGAGATGCTAAATCTGCCCATAGGTTCCACAGTGTGCTGCTTAAAGGAAACTTGAGACAAAAGTAAACCCATAAAGAAAATATAAGGTAGCACTTGTTTACACTTGCATCTGGGGGCTTTACCACCCCAGCCGGCCTGGTTGAACACATGCCACAGCCATGGTGCTTTGCAGCCAGGACGAAAATGATACCCCCTGTTACAATTGATGGTAGTACCACTGCCGAACATAACCCATTCAAGTGAATGGGGCTGCACTGCAATGGCCCTGTAACTTCCAGTCGCAGTATGATGGTGTTGGCTTTATAGGGTTAAAACAAGTGGTGAGTAGGCAACATATACAGCCCCCCACCACCCGTCAAATGGGATGGCAGGGTCTTCCGCAAGCTGTAGATCTAAACCCATCCATGGTTCTATTTTTTAGTGGTTTTCCCCATTTTTGTAATTAAGTCTAGTTCAGTGAATACATAAAATAGACCCTTTAGGCCAATTTACACTATTGCATAATAATGTATAGCATAACCTTACCTACACACAATAGTGTGAATGGGCCCTTAGGGTTTTACATCTACTTTAAAGTGGTTCAAAAGGCTGGGTGTTTTTTTTGTTTTTTTTACATTAATGCATTTGAATTAACTCTAATGCCCCGTACACACGGTCGGACATTGATCGGACATTCCGACAACAAAATCCTAGGATTTTTTCCGACGGATGTTGGCTCAAACTTGTCTTGCATACACACGGTCACACAAAGTTGTCGGAAAATCAGATTATTCTGAACGCGGTGACGTAAAACACGTACGTCGGGACTATAAACGGGGAAGTAGCCAATAGCTTTCATCTCTTTATTTATTCTGAGCATGCGTGGCACTTTGTGCGTCGGATTTGTGTACACACGATCGGAAATTCCGACAACGGATTTTGTTGTCGGAAAATTTTATAGCAAGTTCTCAAACTTTGTCCGATGGAAAATGTGTGATGGAGCCTACACATGGTCGGAATTTCCGACAACAAGGTCCTATCACACATTTTCCGTCGGAAAATCCGACCGTGTGTACAGGGCATTACATTTACCATTTCCCTCCCCCACCACTAAAAACGTACCTGAGCCTGTCAGGGATCCAGTGCTGTGCCTGACTGCAGTCTTCTCTCTCTGCTCTTCCATCTTCTCACAGACTCCAGCAGCAGCGGGAGCCATCGGCTTCCACTGCTGTCAATCAAATACTATGAGGGGGAACTAGGGGGCAGAGCTGAGCCGCACTATGTGCGTCTATGGACACAGGCAGCGTGACTTGTCAGTGAGCCCACAGGGGTGCTCCTATGGCAAGTGGCTTACTACAGTGCCTAGAAAAAGTATTCATACCCCTTGAAATTTTCCACATTTTGTCATGTTACAACCAAAAACGTAAATGTAGTTTATGGGGATTTTATGTGATAAACCAACACAAAGTAGCACATAATTGTGAAGTGGAAAGAAAATGGTAAATGGTTTTCAACATTTTTACAAATAAATATGTGAAAAGTATGGTGTCCATTTGTATTCAGCCCCCCTGAGTCAATACTTTGTAGAACCCCCTTTCGCTGCAATTACAGCTGCAAGTCTTTTTGGGGATGTCTCTACCAGCTTTGCACATCTAGAGAGTGACATTTTTGCCCATTCTTCTTTGCAAAATAGCACAAGCTCTGTCAGATTGGATGGAGAGCTTCTGTGAACAGCAATTTTCAAGTCTTGCCACAGATTCTCAATTGGATTTAGGTCTGGCCTTTGACTGGGCCATTCCAACACATTAATATGTTTTGCTCTAAACCATTCCATTGTATCTCTGGCTGTATGTTTAGGTCGTTGTCCTGCTGGAAGGTGAACCTCCACCCCAGTCTCAAGTCTTTTGCAGACTTTAACAGGTTTTCTTCTAAGATTGCCCTGTATTTGGCTCCATATATCTTCCCATCCACTCTGGCCAGCTTCACTGTACCTGCTAAAGAAAATTTTCCCCACAACATGATACTACCACCACCATGTTTCACAGTGGGGATGGGGTGTTCAGGGTGATGTGCAGTGTTAGTTTCCTGCCACACATAGCATTTTTCTTTTAGGCCAAAAAGTTACATTTTGGTCTGATCTGACCAGAGCACCTTCTTTCACGTTTGCTGTGTTCCCCACATGGCTTCTCGCAAACTGCAAACAGGACTTCTTATAGCTTCCTTTCAACAATGACTTTCTTCTTGCCACTCTTCCATAAAGGTCAGATTTGTGGAGTGCACAACTAATAGTTGTCCTGTGGACAGATTCTCCCACCTGAGCTGTGGATCTTTGCAGCTCCTCCAGAGTTTCCATGGGCCTCTTGGCTGCTTCTCTGATAAATGCTCTCCTTGCCCAGCCTGTCAGTTTAGGTGGACGGCCATGTCTTGGCAGGTTTGCAGTTGTGCCATACTCTTTCTATTTTCAGATGATGGATTAAACAGTGCTCCGTGAGATGTTCAAAGCTTGGGATATTTTTTTATAACCTAACCCCGCTTTAAACTTCTCCACAACTTTTTCCCTGAACTGTCTGGTGTGTTTCTTGGCCTTCATGATGCTGTTTGTTCACTAAGGTTCTCTAACAAAACTCTACATTACACACAGGTGGACTCTATTTATTAATTAGGTGACTTCTGAAGGCAATTGGTTCCACTAGATTTTAGTTAGGGGTATCAGAGTAAAGGGGGCTGAATACAAATGCATGTTACACTTTTCACATATTTATTTGTAAACAATTTTGAAAACCATTTATCATTTTCTTTCCACTTCACAATTATGTGCCACTTTGTTTTAGTCTATCACATAAAATCCCAATAAAATACATTTAAGTTTTTGGTTGTAACATTACAAAATGTGGAACATTTCAAGGGATATGAATACATTTTGAAGGCACTGCATGGTGGCACACAGAGAAGAGGTGGAACCAGGAGCGCTGTCAGGGGACAACAGAAAAGGAGGTTTGGGGCCACTCTGTGCATGACCACTGCACAGAGCAGGTAGGTATAATGTGTTTGTTATTTTATTAGAAAAAAATAAAATCTAGACTTCACAACCACTTTAAAGTCGCATGTGTAGGCAGTATGGAGATGCCACACTCCAAGTAGCCCAACCTATGGTAAGAGTGAAGAGTGCCCTCTCTATGATTAAGCGCTGAGGGTGGGGCGAAACACATCAGGGAGTGTGGCCTGAGAGGAGCCAAGTCTGAGACCCGACTTTCACTCTTACCATAGATCGGGCTACTCGGAGCGTCTCCATACTACCTACACATCAGCCACCCAGTGACATACAGGGCCAGATTTTCCACTAGGCACATTAGGCAGGTGGCTACAGGCGCTAAAGGGCAGCCCATCAGTATGAGGTTTTTTTTATCTCTCTTTTTTTAATCCTTTCGCTGCCAGGTCCATACTTCATACAGACCTGACAGCGGGGGGTTTCACATAAATTTGGTGGCTGTAGCCACCAGGATCGTGTGTAAAACTTACTGCCTGTCAGGTGGAAGCATTCAAGCGGCTGCGCTGCCACCCGATTGCTTTTACACACCCCTCGGTACCGGCACCCCTCCACGCCCGCCCGCCATGTTTTCCGGGCTCTGCTTGGAAAACCCGGGAACTGACATGGCAGGTGGAGGTGAGGAAAGACATGTCCGCTCTCCTCCCCTTCTTGCTGTGACCCGGAAAGCGATGTGTATGACGTCACCTTCGGGTCACCCTGTCATTTTCCCCGGCTAGCATAGCTGGGAAGGATTGTATTGCAGTGCGATGTGAATTGCATTACATTAAGTGGAGCCCAGAGGAGACATGCAGGGTCTTTTAGACTTTGCATGTCTCATTAAAGAGAACCTTTCACCTAAAAATCATGAAAAAGAAAAAAGTTAGGCAAATATTATTATTATTTTTTTTTTTTGCAAACAAATAAAGTTACACCCAAGCACATAAAATCCCCCCCCCCCAAAAAAAAAAATCTGAAGCCCCCGCCACCCCCACATATACGCACAGACGAATGTAAAGGCACGCATCGGGGCGCCTACATGTAAAAACATTGATTGTGATACACATGTTAATTATGGCTATACATGCCAGAGTGAGAGTTTTTTGAGGAGTCGCCTATAGAAAATATTAAGTACAGATGTTTGTTGCCATTTCACAGGCACGCACGTTTGACATGTTTGGTATCTATTTACTCGGTGCAACCTCGGCTTTTACATTTTACTAAAAATGTGGGTAGTTTATTGCATTTGTCTGCCCTAAAAAACACTTTAGTGTGTTTTTTTACTGAAATTTAGACCTTTGCAGTATTTTATCAAGAAAAAAAAAAGTTGGTCTTACTGGTGGGGGGAGGATCTCTCCCTATGGGCTCCTGAGATGTAAATCCGGCCCTGGTGATGCATATGTGTGGATGATGGGTGTTAAAGCTCACCCTGTGTTATGCGGGCGGCAACAGGTTAACATGAAAAAATATTTCTGATGACAGATCCACTTTATTTATGGCGTTTTTTTTTTTTTTTTTTGTTCAGCACTCACGCTACAGCACCTCTCACAATAAGCTGACAAAGCTCATAAACATTTGTATGCTCCTATGTACAATTTCTTATTAGCTAAAAAGTTGCATTTTTTGTTTCAGAAGCCCCATGGATCAATTATTAAAAAAATTAATAAAAAATTCCTTATTTGCATAATCTTATACACCGCCGTCGGTTTACTCTCCCCCTCCAACAACCTTTATTTAAATATCTTTTGTCTTCCGCAGACTATTTATCATAGAAGTTAAAACTTCCATGGCAGAAATACATAATTTATTCCTGGAAAGAATGCAAACACAATATCTAGTCGGAGGTATTAGCCGGTAGTCCGAAAGCAAACTTTTATTATAAAATCATTAACGGCGGCTCATTTTCTGGATCCCATCGTATATATTAATGTCGAGGCCGTCTTCTACCCAGAAATCACCTTGTAGGATGGAGCTATGAAGGGAGAACAGGCTATGAAATATTAGTGAGGATGCAAGGATTTAAATTACTTCATTATAAAACACTGATAGATTTCACTAGTTCTGGACCAATTAGATTATTTTTTTTTTCTTTTGGCGGTAATCTAACTTGCTGGGCTGAGATAAAGTCACAGAATTTTATTAAACCCGGTGTGACATCTCTACTGCAACTAAACAAGTATTAGAAAAAGCATGGTCCAATAAACCCGTCATAGAACAATTTTATCTGACCTCCAGCCTTCCCTTTAGTCCTGCACAGGTCTACAGGCTCTTCTGCATTGAAATTATTATTTTTTATTTCCTTCCTGTCTTCCTTTCTTCTATCTATGATCACATTGCTAACAAGCCCCTCATGTGATAGCATTGATAGGTGATCGGTCCTCCCTTTGGAGATATCAGGGTTTGGTGTGACATGTTTTTGGAAAAGATCAACATTCATATTTGCCAGCACACCAAGCTATAAGTAAAGGCGATGAAGAAATAAAAATAAATAGGGGCGGGGTGGGGGAAGGAAGGTGTGACAGATCCAACTGGGACAGAGGCTTTTGGAGGGGACTAGGGGCAAGCCTCCTACCCACTGATTATGGTCCATGTAAGAGACTGGGGATTTTGTCTGATTCTCCTGGTCAGAGCATGGTAAAGAGCTCAGTTTAGCCTTTGATGCCATGGAGAGAACAGAACATTCTCTAATGATGGACAACCACGTTATGAATGCTGAGAGTGAGGCTTGGATTAATTCTCTGAATAAGGCTCCCCTGGAGTGGATGGATAGGTATAATATTAACCGGTTCCGGACCGGCCGCTGCAGTTGTACTGCGGCAGGTTGGCCCGCCGTAACTCTACGTCTGCCCTTTAAGGCACTGTAGAAGGTGCAAGTGCCTGGCGGGCACGATGACCGCCGGGCACCCACGATCGCTCGTGTAAACACACAAATCCCGGTTCTCTCAGGGGAGAGGAGAGAGATCATGTGTTCATACTGAGTATGAACACCGATCTCTCTCCTCCCCTAGTCAGTCCCATCCCCACTACAGTTAGAACACACCTAGGGAACACAGTTAACCCCTTGATCACCCCCTAGTGTTACCCCCTCCCCTGCCAGTGACATTTATTCAGTAATAGTGCATTTTTCTACACTGATCGCTGTATAATTGTCAATGGTCTCAAAAATGTGTCAAAAGTGTCCAATTTGTCTGCTGCAATATCACAGTCCCGATAAAAATCACAGATCGCCTCCATTACTAGTAAAAAAAAAAAAATAATAATAAAAATTCCATAAATCTATCCTCTATTTTGTAGAAGCTATAACTTTTGCATACACCAATCAATATATGCCTAATGCGATTTTTTTTTTTTTTACCAAAAATAAAAGTAGAAGAATACATATCCGCCTAAGCTAAGAAAAAAATTAGGTTTTTTTTTTTTAAAATTGGGATATTTATTATAGCAAAAAGTAAAAGATATTGTGTTTTTGTTTTCAAAATTTACGCTCTTCTTTTGTTTATTCTGTGTTTATTAAAAGTCAGCAGCTAGAAAAAGTATAGCTGTGACTTTTATTAAACACATACTTACCTGTTCCATGGTCCAGCGATGCGGCCACACGAAGCCTCGGTTCTCTCCCTCGCCTCTATCCGGTGCCGGCATCACTAGTGTGGGTACCCGGCTGTGACAGATTGCAGCTTCACAGCCGGGTGCACACTGCATGAGTCGCGCTACGCGTCCTGAATGGCCGAGCAATCTTCTTGGGCCTGTGACGTGTCCCAGAAGATTGCAGGGAGGGGGAGAGGAGAACTTCCGATCGAGTCGCCTCGGAGGCGTGAGCGGAAGTGGGAGCTAGGTACCTGTCAAAACTAGGTACCCACCCCCCCCAAAAAAATTACATGCCAAATGTGGCATGTCAGGGGGTTGGGAGTCCTTAAAGCAGAACTTCCACTTTTGGGTGGAACTCTGCTTTAAATAGCTTATTGTTTTTTATTTCAATCGTTTTTATTGGTATTTTGAAAAATGCAGAGTAAATGAACACTATGCAGGGCAGCAAGCAATCCTCGCATGCTCTGAATCATACAACAAGAAATGATACAAAACAAATGAGGGGAGGAGAGCATGCAATCCTCAGGGGGAGATCTTGGTAAACTGGTTAGGTCTTTAGTAAGGCCACGGTGGAACATGTGGGCATCAACAGAAATTGATGAGAAAAATAAGCTTTGGGTTATAAACATAGTACATTATGAAGACATTATTATCCCTGAGAGGTAGCCGTCAGGAATATTGCCCTGTATATCAAAATAAGGATCAATGAGGGTAGGAAGATCCTGAGGTTGGGACCTTGCTGAAACATAATCACTGTAAGTAGCCCCCCGAAAATGATATAGAGGGTTCTGGTCCAGTGACCATTTTTCTCTAAAAATCTTCCCCCTGTTTCCCTGTTGGGGGCTCCAATGCCTCAACTATAGCGATAAATAGCTTTCTGTTTAATCAACTTACTGTTAATGGTTAAGTCGGCTGTTCCTTAACTATTTTATGTATTTTGGTATTTTTTATTCTGATTTTGTGTGGTATATACAGTATCTCACAAAAGTGAGTACACCCCTCACATTTTTGTAAATATTTTATTATATCTTTTCATGTAACAACACTGAAGAAATGACACTTTGCCACAATGTAAAGTGTAGTAGTGAGTGTACAGCTTGTATAACAGTGTAAATTTGCTGTCCCCTCAAAATAACTCAACACACAGCCATTAATGTCTAAACCGCTGGCAACAAAAGTGAGTAAACCCCTAAGTAAAAATGTCCAAATTGGGCCCAATTAGCCATTTTCCCTCCCCGGTATCATGTGACTCGTTAGTGTTACAAGGTCTCAGGTGTGAATGGGGAGCAGGTGTGTTAAATTTGGTGTTATTGCTCTCACTCTCTCATACTGGTCACTGGAAGTTCAACATTCAAATTCAACTTTCTCTCCACAGTGACTCAGCTGTTGATGATCTGCTCGTCAGTCCTGCCTACTTAAAGCCATCCAGCCACCTCATCTCTGCCTTCGCCTTTGGTCACATCTCTGACACTTTCTCCTGCGTTCCTCTTGAAGACTTGCTCGGCTGATGTCCCTTCTGGCTCCTGATCCTGCTTGCTGTACTACTATGTTGATCTCTGGCTCTCTGACATTGGCTGACTACCCGATCTGGTTACTGAACTCTGGCTATGTATTGACTATGCTTTCTCTGTTTACCCTTTTATTATTATTAAACAAGTGTGATTAACTGTACTTCTGTCTTGGTCTGATTCATGGTTTCTGACAATATTGACACTTTGGGCCCAATTTGGAGAATTTCACTTAGGGGTATACTCACTTTTGTTGCCAGCGTTTAGACAATAATGCCTGTGTGTTGAGTTATTTTGAGGGGACAACAAATTTACACTGTTATACAAGCTGTACACTCACTACTTTACATTGTAGCAAAGTGTAATTTTCGTCATGTTGTCACATGAAAAGATATAATAAAATATTTACAAAAAAGTGAGGGGTGTACTCACTTTTGTGAGATACTGTATTCTGTGTGAATTTACAATGAAGAGAGTTCCAGTTTGCATCTAGGCTAGTGTTTTCTAGTTCTTGGGTGCTCAACTATAATTCCTCTGGGTTCCTGGCTCAAGATTGAGAGAAGCTGTATCTTGACAGAGGCACCCAAACTGGGTGCTGGACAGTCAGTCACAGAAGGGAGGGGGAAGGGAGAAAAAAAAGTAAGGGGGACAAAAAAGGGAAGAAAAAAATGACTGGGGGAAGGGGAGAAGGGAAGGAAATGCAAGGAGAAAGAAGATGGTGAAAACAGAGAGAGAAGTAAAAGGAAGATATATACAATATAAATGAGAAGGGGGACAGAACAGGGCCAAAGGAATCTTTGTACCTGCTGCCATGACTACACCAAAATAAGACAATCTGGATAAAGAGTATGGGCCCGAGATCACCATCTTTGGGGTCCCTAGTGGAACAATCAACCCAATATTACAAAGGCGCCTCCCAGAGCAGCCCAAAGAAAAACAGTGATCAATAATGCTGCAGAGAGCAAAGAGAACCGATAGTCCCAACATGCCCTATGTCAATCATGTATGACGTCAGAGGGAGTTTCAGCCTTTTTTTTTGTGTTTGATTGTTGGATAGCACTATATACTGTATATATTCCTGTGTCACTATAGGCACGTTATCACATGCCTAATGAAGGGATCCTGCGCGGCTCCGATGCGTTGCAACTTTTTTGTGATGTGATCATTCTTCAATAAAAATAGCCTTTCAGACGTCATTGGTGATCTGTGCTGGCAAATATGAATGTTGATCTATGATTGTTGCTGCAGCAGCCGCTACCTTTGAGCCTGATCTAGGAACCTGTGCAATGGGAATATTGACAATAACATTTTTAGAAAAGAGTCTGGAATTTATTTTCCGCATTTCTCTTGCGTAGGCAGCCCAATTAAATATACTGTACATGCGATGGGCAGAAATGTGCCTGCACTTTGTAACACCTGTAGGTGTAAACCCAGCCTCAAAGCTGAACGCTTCCGGGTTCATGGGTAAACATCCGTACCCCTGATCTCCTCCTGCCATCCTGAGAGGGACAGCCCAGGAACCATGAGGGGGGACAAACCGGTAGCACTGTAAAGGTGATCAGGCGGCTATATGCAGCGGCACCATGTGGTTCAGTGCGACACATTTGTGGAAAAGGGTCTGGGACTTCCTCTCTACGGGTTCCTGCACAAAGGGCAGCCCACTGAAATGGATTAGCTTCCCTACATGCAAAGCGTGGGAACTCATGAAACGCGTCCATATTGGGTCACACCTGTAGGTGTGAACCAAGCCTCAAAGCTGAGCACTTCTGGCTTCATAGAAAACATCTGTTCCCTCCATCTCCTCCTGCTCGCCATCCTGAGCAGGAGAGCCCAAAAACCACAGGTTGTGGTGCCACACTTCCAGCATTGTAGGCCCCATTCACACTTGGCGATTTGGAATCGTGGGTGGAATCCATGCAATTCTGCCTGTGATTCCAAATGGCATGGCAATACAATGCGCATTTGGGTACTATTCATTCTAAATGGCACCCCAAACGCAGTGCGATCTTTCTATGATTGTAATACTCAATATTCCTATCGCACACGTTCCTGCATAAGCTCTCAAAAGTTTGGGTGATGCAGCAACAACCAGCTGGAAACTGGTTCAGAACGTCACAAGGTAGATATTTGCCAGCACACCATTGATCAGCGTAGTAGCATTCAAATGGATTGCTTATTGAATGATCACATCACAAGAACAGTGCAATGTTTCGGAGTCAGGCATATGATCATCACATGAAGGGGAATTGTGGTAGGAGGGAGGAGATTTTGTTTTTTCATGGGGGGGGGTTGGGGGGAATGGGGGTTGAGTTAGTATGAATGATTTGAGGGGTATTTTTGCTAGGCAGGGACATTTTTTTGGGGGGGAAGGGGGTAGTTATGCTGGGAGTATGGGGAGGAGAGGATGTGTACATGAAGATTAAATTTGAGGGATTTGAAAGGTAGAGGATTTGTGGTGGGGGGGTGATTTTTTTGGAGGGATGTACAATTGTGCTGGGGGGATTTCAGCAGGGAGAGCATTTTTTTTACTGGGAGGAGGGAATGTATGCTTAGAGGTTAAGTATGCAGATTGGTGCTCATTTTTTTGGTGCTCATTTTTTTTTTTTTTGGGGGGGGGGGGTGGGGGGGTTGCTGTCACATAATGCTCATACATCTTGATGGGGGGGGGGGGCACAGTTTAGCATGTTCCCCTTGTGCTTTAGATGACCTTGTCCCGACACAAAACTGCAAAAGTGAATCTCCAAAATAGGGACAAAAACAGCCATAAATCTGACAGTCCGAGAGTCCAACCTTTCCCCACTTGAAAGCTAAATAATTCTTACTGTAAGAGAATGAAACCAATAAGACATATACAGTAGTACCTCCAACAATTAGATGGTTATTTTCTCATATTTTAAAATGAAACTGCAATAAAAATTATTTCAATAAAAAAACCCCTGGCACACAAAGACATTGGGAGAACAGCAAATAGAAATATTTCAGCGAGAGTGTGCTCTGGAGCGGCTTTATGAAATCTTAAGAGCGTTGATTAGCGATGAATTTGGTCATGCTTTGGAGCTGAAAGGAGATGAAAATTTTCGGCATGGCGTAATTCAGCCTGGCTTTGTTTGGGGGTTGCATCTTGGCGGCTATAAATTAGAGACGGTGAGAGGAGGGAGGAATTGTGGATAACTCTCCCCATCTCCAGATGTTTCTGAGACCTTTACGGTTGTTTGTGTCCTAGTTACAGGGCAGGCACCTGGAAAATTGGATTCAGTTATTGTTTATATACTGGAAAGTGTGCAGACCAAGCAGGCACGCCGGAGTCAATTTAAACAGGGGCAATATATATTATACTTAAAAGGAAAACAAAATTACTACAATGTATAGGATACTGTTCAGGTGTCATTTCTCTTATGCCATGTGAAATCTTCTACATTGTAACAAATATAAGAAAAAATAAAAAAACAGAGAGGTATATAAATCTAAAATTATTATTATAACTCAATACTGTTCCAATCACCAAATTACAAAATAAAAAGTCTAAATAAATAAATAAATATCGAATCCAATTTATCCTCACAGTATGCAACAATTAATGAAATCTTCAGCCTGTGACTATAGTGGGTTTAAAGAGATTTTTTTTGTCGTTACAACCAAAACGGTAAACTCCCTGGAATCCCTCATATCTTATCTATCTATCCACTCCTGGAAATCTCTTGTAACATTTACGTTTGGACAACTCTACCTTCAAAATCGTTTTTGCTCTTTTCGAGAACTAGGTTCCCCCTTCACTATCCCACGATCCTCATTCTTTAAATACCTGCAAATCCCGCATGCCCTAAGACATATTCAACTTGGAAAATTGGACCTCGCAGACTCTATCCTGGACATATTTGGATCTCCTCCAAACCTACACAAAGGACTCTCCCCTCTATACCTTTTCCTGTCTACTCCACCCCAACTGGACAAACCTAAACCAATGTTAACCTGGGAACAATCCTTAACCTTTTACTCTATGCTTAAACAATGGCAACAAGCCCAAGCTCTTCCACTGAAGTACTCCCGCTGCATCATTCATTGGGAATCTCTGCAAAAGGTTATTTACCACTGGTTCCTCACTCCACAAGAATTGACTTTGATATATCCCAACCAATCTTTTATGTGCTGGAGACAATGCAGAACCTCCAGATCGCTCCTACATATCTGGTGGCAATGTCCTATCATTCAACCTTTTTGGGCCCAACTATTTCAACTAATATCCTCAGTTACCAAAATGACCATTCCTACTGAACCCAAACTAGCCTTACTTGGTATAGGCAAGGACTCCTGGCCCTATAATGTCATCTGAAAATCGGACAACAGATCGTCAGACTTTTTTAATAGTCGCAGTAAAATTGAATAGGTTATTAAAGTCACGAAAATACTCGTACGACAGAAAGAAAAATCAGAAGTGATGTCATGTGTAATCTATTTGTATTGTATTTTCGGATGACAACTGTACTGACTAAACAAAAATCGTACGATCTGGTATCGTACGAGGAACATTTTCATGCTTGTCTGATCTAATAATATTGGATGAATAATGATCGGCTCTCGAAAGCTCTGTACTAACGATCCGAGTATCGTACAATCGCGTCGAAAGTGGTATTTCGTCCGATTTTCGGATCGTGTGTGTGGGCCATAACTGTCATGCCCTACTTACCCATTTCTTCATAGCAGCAAGACTCTCCATTGCACGTAACTGGAAATCACCAACTTCACGGGACATCAACAATGTAATTCATACCCTAAACGAGCATGCTCAACTTGAATACTCCTTTGCTAAAGCACATCTGTCCCAAGATAAATTCTCACAGCAATGGTACCTATGGACAACCCACCCACTCTGCAACCTACAACTTTAAATCATAAACTATTTTATCATAGTATCCTCTTTCCTCCCTCACCTAACTATGACTATGATGCAACCACCACCCAAATTCAATCTTAGCTCCTGAATTACCATAATTGAAATTGTGTTATACTATTCCCTATGATGTATACTACATAGGCCTTAAAAGTCCCACAACATCTGTGGGACATAACTATTGCTATGATTATCTCATGCTTTCTGTACCTAAATATTATTCAATACCGTACCAGTCCACCCCCCCCCCTCCACTTACCTCCATCTTCTCCCCTCTTTGCTTACTCCCCCCTTTAATATAACGGTTATTTCATTACATTTCTATGTATACTGTTTAACACTGTTTAACATTGTGAAAAAAACACAATAAAGACTTATTGAAACTAAAAAACCTTCTGACTTTACAACCTCAGCAGCTACAAATACTGTAACTGCTGACTTTTAATATTAGGGCACTTTCCTGTCCAGGGAGCCCACGATGTTGGCACCCCAACCGATCTTAGGATCGACTCCCGGGTGCTGTCGCCACCATTCCTGGTAAGGTGATCAGACAGTAAAGACTTTTGGCTTCACTCCTGGTTCTCTACTGCGCATGCATATTTAACAATACATATGAAAAAAAATGCATTATTCTGAAAAATTTAATTCTTCTACATAGAAAGGAAATAAAACATATCTCAATATAAGTAGAGAACCACACACATGCTAGATACCGATATGCTAGAGCTTAAAAATAAAATTAGAAACCAGTTTAAAGGCAACAATTTAAAAATAATTAATAAACAAGTTCATGTCCCATTCAACATTGAGACCCCAAAGTTGATAGGACTTCAGGTCATAAATCCACTGTGTTTCATGAGATTAAATGAGTCTTTTTTATATCACTCCCCCTCCAATGTGTTGTGTATTTCTCTACACCTATGATTTTCAATAAGGAGGGGTCCCTGTAATGATAAGGGAAAAGTGTAAAGATAAACTGTGATGTTTGGACCACTTCCTGATATCATTCAAGTATTCTTCAATACGGACGTTGAGTGGATGAATAGTCCATCTAACGTACTGGAGGACACAGGGGCACCTCAATATTTAAACAAATGACTCCTTTAGTGCAACATAAAATCATGCATTCATGATTTTATTATGTTTGCACTAAAGGAGAAGATTAGCCAATGAGGGGAGAGAGGGGCGGGGCCGAGCTGCGGCTCTGTGTGTGAATTGACATGCAGAGTAGTGGCTTGGGAACAAGCCTGCTTGGGTGCCCCTATTGTAAGCTGCTTGCTCTGGGGGCACTTGGCAGGAGGGAGGGGCCAGAAATGCTGGCGGAGGACCCGAGAAGAGAAGGATTGGGGCTGCTCTGCGCAAAACCACTGCACAGAGCAGGTAAGTATGACATGTTTGTTATTTAAAAAAGAAAACCTTTAATATCAACTTTAAGAACCTTGAAACTAACTGCTGCAAGAAGGATATTCACTAGAGCAGAAATCCACACATTTATATTTAAAATCTGCATCCCTCCCCACACTGTAGTGGTCTCTGCCCCCTCCATAGCAGTGTCCTCTGCCCCCACCCAACAATCACAAAAGGTATGCAAGGCAAAAAAAGTAAAAATAATACATAGAAAAAGCATGGGAGGGGAAGAAAAATGAATGGGGGCAATTGGGACTTTCTATGAAGCATGCAGTCTCGGGGACAACCAGCTATCAATAATATAATTGCCTAAATATATACAGTAGAACCATAGTAAGTAAGATACAAATAATGAGTGATGATGGTCGTAAAACTCTTAAGGATCCCAAATACACCTACGCATGTATAAGGTACATAGTCTCAGGGATAGCCAGACATCAATAGTATAAATATAAAAGTTTATTGAAATACAATAGGACCACGATTGATTGGGTAAAAGCAATAATTAATAGTGGTAGTATAACCCACAATTTCATCTATATACACATACATGTTAATTGTCCACATAAAAAAATAGCGTTTACAATTGTGGGAATGGACATTTTTATCTACACTTATTCCCAGCCCTACATGGATCCGCTCTTCATGGATGCCAGTCCACCGTGGTTGGGGCTGTGCAGTTGGGTCACTTCCTTCCATACGCTCACTCAGTTTCCGTGCCTGACAATACCGGTGGGCCCCCCATTATCCGGTGCCCTACCATGCCTCCTATACACAGCAGACTTGTATGTAAGTTACTACTATGTGATTGGCCCCACCCCAATACTGCTTATCATATCTTCTGTTATATGTCAAATACTGGATAACTATCCATTCCGTTTCAGATTATTAACAGGTGCTTTGCTCCTGATGAGTGGCAATACCAAACCACAAAACACATTGAGCTAATTGAAGCCGTGTCTGGATATATATAGCTAACTAAAGCCGTGTCTGAATTAATATATTATACCTATACATTTTATACTTCATTTGTGATATAGGATTGAGATACCTTACCCAGGGTCTCTTCCCTATCACATTTGGCAGACTAGCTAGTCTGGAGGACATTCCCACCATTGTAAACACTGTTTTATTATGTGGACAATTAACATGTATGTGTATATAGATTAAATTGTGGGTTATACTACCACTATTAATTATTGCTTTTACCCTATAAATCATGGTCCTATTGTGTTTCAATAAACGTTTATATTTATACTATTCATGTCTGGCTATCCCTGAGACTATGTACCTTATACATGCGTAGGTGTATTTGGGATCCTTAAGGGTTTTACGACCATCATCACTCTTTGTAACTTACTTACTATGGTCCTACTGTATATATTTAAAGAGGATGTAAACCTGAAATGTTTTTTTTTTTTATGTTATAATGTTGAGTATAAGATTTCCTATCATTTGAGCCCAGTCTTGCCACAAAGAGTTAATCCAGCTCTGAGTAATCCTCTTTTATTGTTCAGTGAGATAAAACTTGATAAACAGAGAAAAACTTTGTCAAATCCTCCCCCTTGCTGTGAGTGACAGGTGATTTACATATCTCGTGCACTAGCCTAAGACATGCATTCTTTTTTAATTCCCACCCCCACTCCTTTCTTCAGCAGCTCTGCAAGGATTGGCTGTTCCACACCTCAGCATGATTTGGCATGCTGAAGTCATGTGGTTACATTCCTGTCTTTTCACTGGATTTTAGAGATCATAGCAGAAGTTCAGTGTAAGAAATACACAGGAGAAAATGCATATTGACAAGGGGAGTGTAGAGGTGGGCGGGGAGTCTACTGACATCATGACTCCACCCACCGAGCTCCAGACAACAGACCCACCCACAGAATCTGCAGTTTTTCGGGTCTCATAACAGACAGAGGGGAGACATTTGACAGGTAAAGATACATGCAGGAGGCATGTATATCCTTATAGATAACCCCTATGGCAGTAGTTTAGAAAAGATGACATTGGGTTTACATCTACTTTAAGCAATTATATTATTGATAGCTGGTTGTCCCCGAGACTGCATGCTTCATATAAAGTCCCAATTGCCCCCATTCGTTTCTCTTCCCCTCCCATGCCTTTTCCATTAGATAGGGATGGAGATATATGACCTTTATGGTCTGTACCTCATATAAAGTCCCAAACAAATTGTTTTTATTCAAATTCAATACAGGGATGGAAGCATGCAGTCTTACCATGTTAAGCTACTTATTACTAGCACATTTACCATGTTTCCTGTCAGTGTTTATTTTAAATGTTACTTATGGTTCTTTATCCTCCTTCCCTCCTTCTCTGCCTACATATAGCAGAAGTATGATTTCTATTGGGTTGCGTTGGCTTATCTATGCTTGCAGACTTAAAGCGCAGTGGTGAGATGATCGCATGTTACTGTTTAGTTGACTAGCCTCTATTTTTTTTTTTTAACAAAGGCAAAGTAAAATAATTTTTGTACATATTTTCTTTCTGTTTAATTTTTTTAGTAGATTTTATTTTAAATTATATTTAAAAATTAAATGTTCCATGTTAAAAATGTATTTTTGCGATTTTCAGCCAGCAGGGGGCACTTTGGGTTTCATTTAAAAAAAAGACTCTTGTTTACAGAGCAAAATAGCTGAAGATTAAAATAAAAAGTTTTGTGTCCGCAATGTTATATGTGACCATGTATACCTTTTTACCAGGCCTTTTGGCATTTTGATCTGACCATGAGACTTTCCTTGTTATTTGATTATGCTTTGAATTTTATTTTTCTATTTGTTTGTAAATTGTAAATTTGTAAAGGTTAATTTTTTTTTCAAATAACAAACTGTCAGGGCTGGGCTTAGCCCTTCCTTCTCAGAGCAGGCCGCTCAGCTGTCGGTTAATTGCAAGTTCCAATCTTTCCACAGTGACACACCTGATGATGATATCCTGCTCGTCAAGTCCTGCTGGTTACTTGAGCTGTATAGTCCAGATCCTCTCTGCCTTCGCCTTGTCAACACACCCAGAGACTCTCTCCTGTGTACCTGTTAAAGATTTGCTTGACTGACATCGCTTCTAGTTCCAGATCCTGCTTGCTGTTCCACTATGCTGATTCTCCAGTTACCTGATTTCCTGGCTTGTCCTGAAGTATGCTGATCCCTGGCTCCCTGACGTCCTGGCTTGTCTGACTATCCATTCCGGTTATCAAACTCTGGCCATGTTTTCACTACATTTACTCTGTTTACCTTTTACTATTATCATTATAAAACACTGCACTTCTGTCTCGGTCTGATTCATGGTTTCTGACACAAACATGTCATACGTACGTAACTTACATGCTCTGTACAATGGTTTTGCACAGAGCAACCCTGATCCTCCTCTTCTTGGGTCCCCTGCTGGTGCTCCTGGCCCATACCCCTTGCTGAGTGCCCCCACTTGTGCATGCTTACTTCTGAGCTGGGGCTTGGCCCCGCCCCCTGCCCCCTCCCCTCTGGCTGTGATTGACAGCAGCTGTGTCTCAACCAGGGAGGAGGCAGAGACCCAGGAGAGCTTCTGCTCTCGTGCATAAAGGTAATAGGCCTTCAGCCTTTAGAATCACTTTAACTTACATGCTCAGCTAAATGACTCGGGCCCATACTTATCACTACTCCATGTCTCAGGTCCAAAACAGGTGAAAAGTCATTAAGCAAAAACAAGGAAGACCAGTCCAATACATCTAGCCTGACTGGCTAAATGTATTGGCCTGCCAAGCCTCTGATGCAGACGGATGTGAAGGTCAGGCTAGATGTATGATGCTTGAAAATACTTTTTCCAGCAGGTTCTTTGTTTTTGAGGGTGCCTTTTCTTTTTTTTTAGAGTTTAACTTTGGCTAAAGTTTTTTAATTGTATTTGTTACTTGTGTGTGTTTTTTTTTTTCAGTAAACTTATGGGATTAAATATGTATGTTGAGTGGATGATTGGTGGATGAATTTTACCTTTTTGGTGGAGTTTGGAGTCTAAGCCAAGATTTTATTTTTATTTTTCCTATGATAGACATCAGGGATCTATTAGGCCCCTGATGACTCCCCCGACCTCCAAGGCAGTTGACCAAGCACAGATCGTGTTTAGTTAGCTACTTCTCTCACGGTAACAGGGAATGAAAGCTCTGACGCCGGAAGTTAAATAAATCATTCTCACTCCTGGGTTCATTGGTCACAGAGGAGATCAGGGTCAACAAGTGGTTAAATACAATAACTTTAAAAAACCCTGTTCTTTCTTTGACTTACAAAGGTCTCATTACTTATAACTAGGGATGGGAGAGCCTGATTCCTGTTTGGAATTTACGAATCCTGAACGTAAAGTGCTTATAAAGGCAGAAGGTTTTTTACCCTAATGCATTCTATGCATTAAGGTAAAAAACCTTGTGGATGCAGCTCCCTCCCAGCCCCACCTTATACTTTCATGAGCCCATCTTGATCTAGTGATCTGCATGAGAGCAGCGGCTCTCCCGGGTCTCTCTCTCCTCACTGGCCCACACAACAGCAGGAGCCAATGGCTCCTGCTCCTGTCAATCAAAGCCAGTAAACCAAAGAGGAGTGAGTGGGGGACTGAACTGAGCCACACTCTGTGTACAAACGGACAATGTTCATTGGGGAGAGAGCCTGCTCGAATGCCCCCATACCAAGAGGCTTGCTATTGGGGACACTCAGAAGGGGACAGGGCCGGCCCTACCATGGGTCCCGCTGGGTCCATTGGACCAAGGCGGCACTTAGAAAGGGGTGGCAAATTAACACTCAAGATTTTTTCCTAGTAGTTTTGTGTGTCATTAAGGGGCAGACTGGGCAGGGGGGCAGGTTGACACCTGTCCCCCAGGCTACTCTGCTGCCCCGTAAAAAAGACGCCCTGCTGCATACTCATAGTTGCCAGGCGTGAGGGTGCTTGCACACAGTCTAACACCGGCTGTTAAATACCCGAGGACACACAAAAATCTGAGGTGTGTGTGTTGCTGGGGGCAGGGTACCCACAGGAGACAGAGAGCAATGAAAGATTCCTTCCCCACCAGCAGCCGATGTTTGGGCGCAGCTTGCGAGGCTTGCATTTCTATTAGGTGGAACTGGAGAAGGGGGTGCAGCAGGCCTCGTGCCCAGCCCGCTTTCTTCTGCTGTGGTGCATGCATGAGGCTAGGCACTGAAGACTGTGGGAGCAATGGGAGAGAGCAACAGAGCGGTCATATAAGTTAGTTCTGTGTGACAGGGCACAAAGGGTGTTCATCATTTTTTCTAGTAGTGGCTGCCGATCTCCTGGATGGCCAAATGTTGCATAACCTGTCATGCTCAAAAATCACTATACAGCCCTAGCTTGTCATTATACTACCCCAGCCCACCCCTATACTACCTTAGCCTGCCCCTATACTGCCCTAGTATGTCTATATACTACCCTAGCCTGTCTATATACCACCCTAGCCTGCCCATATACTACCCTAGCCTGCCCCTATTCTACCCTAGCCCACCCCTATACTGCCCTAGCCTGAGTCCTGATATCAACCCGATAGCACACCTTTGGTATGAATTAGAGCAAAGACTGTGAGCCAGGCCTTCTCGTCCAATGTCCAAATGTGCTTCTGGAATAATGGTCAAACATTCCCATAGACACACTCTATGGGAATGTGAGATACTATATATATGTGTGTGTTTTTCTGATTTTTATTCTCAGACTTTACTGTACATGGAAGAATCTGTTTGTTGCGTAGTTTGTCATAGAAACAGAAATCAGGTTACTTTTGAATGTTGAAGTGGATTTCTCAAACAAATGCCCTGTTAACATTTACACAAGCTGTCCTTGAACAATGGGAACTTAGATACCATTGTTGTATGTTGGGCTCTTCTATTATTCTTATTGTACCCATACAGCGGGCAAAATAAGTATTGAACATGTCACCATTTTTCTAGGTAAATATATTTCTAAAGGTGCTATTGACATGACATTTTCATCAAATGTCTATAACAACCCATGCAATCCATACAAACAAAGACACCAAAACAAATAAGTTCAGAAATAAGGTTATGTGTAATAAAATGGAATAACACAGGAAAAAAGTATTGAACACATGAAGAAATGGAGGTGCAAAAAGGCATAGACAGTCAGGACACCAGCTGAAATCTATGAATTTCTGAATGTTCCGGTGAGGAATGTTGGGGCCATAACCCGGAAGTGGAAAGAACATCATTTCACCATAAACCAGCCACGACCAGCTGCTCCTCACAAGATTTCTGACAGAGGAGTGAAAAGAATTATCAGAAGAGTTGTCCAAGAGCCAAGGACCTTTTGTGGAGAGCTTCAGAAAGACCTGGAAATAGCAGGTACAATTGTTTTAAAGAAAACAATAAGTAATGCACTCTACCACCATGCCCTGTATGCACACTCACCACGTAAGACTCCATTGCTGAAGAAAGAGCATGTTGAAGCTCATATAACATTTGCAGCACAACATTTAGACAAGCCTGTGAAATACTGGGAGAATATAGTCTGGTCAGATGAGACCAAAATTGAACTCTTTGGAGGCCATAATACACAGAATGATGAAGATGAAACGACGGTGGACATTTCAGCAAGACAATGATCCCAAACACAAAGCCAAGGAAACTCTCAATTGGTTTCAAAGAAAGAATCACCTGACTTGAATCCAATAGAAAATCTATGGAAAGCACTAAAGATCAGAGTTCATAGAAGAGGCCCACGGAACCTTCAAGATCTGAAGACTGTTTGTGTGGAAAAATGGGCCAAAATCACACCTGAGCAATGCATGTGACTAGTTTCTCCATATAGGAGATTTCTTGAAGCTGTCATTACCAACAAAGGATTTTGTATGAAGTATTAAATAAATTTCAGTAAGCATGTTCAATACTTTTTCCTGTGGCATTCCATTTTATTACACATAACTTTCTGAACTTAGTTGCTTTGGTTTCTTTGTATGTATGGATTGCATGGGTTGTTACTGACATGTGGTGAAAATGTCAATAGCACCTTTAAAAATATATTTACCTAGAAAAATGGTGACGTATTCAATACCTATTTTACCCTCTGTATATGACCTATAGCATGTATGATACCACAGTGCCATCTAGAAGGCAAATTGGAGAATTCTTTTCTCATTGAAGCAAGGTATTGCAAAAAGGGCCACACCCATGTAGGGATGGTAAACTTTCCAAATAAAAGGGCAACGGCATAAGCTGAGGGTTCTAAGATAACTTAACACCAAGGAGGATCTCTGACAGAAGGAGAGGAGACTCTGAAGACGATTTTGCCCGATCTCCTGCAACAGCTTATAGAGAAAGGCCGGGGTCCTCGTTGCCTATAGAGATCCTGAACCCACTCTAACCTGAGTTAAGTAACTTTTCAGCGTATATTTCTACTCTTTACAGACCATAGTTTCTGCTTATTGCTAGGAAGTAGGTAACAATTTGCTTGTTGTATGTATATTTGCCAATCCAGTCTTGTATTGTTTTTCCTATACAGTAAAACCTTGGTATGAGTGTAACTTGGTTTGAGAGCATCTTCCAAGACAAGCAAAATTTTTTAATAAATTTTGACTTGATATACAAGCGATGTCTTGATATGCAAGTAGCGTCATGTCACAAGTGAGTATAAAAGAGAAGAGAGGCACCTCTAAGTGTAGCAATATGGTTACATTTAATGAAGGTACAACATTTAGCAACTCACATGGTTGATGATTAACCACTTCAATACCAGGCACTTAGACACCTTCCCGCCCAGGCCAATTTTCAGCTTTCAGTGCTGTCGCAATTTGAATGACAATTGCGCGGTCATGCTACACTGTACCCAAACAAATTTTTTATCATTTTGTTCCCACAAATAGAGCTTTCCTTTGGTGGTATTTGATCACCTCTGCGGTTTTTATTCTTTGCGCAACAAATAAAAAAAGACCGAAAATTTCGAAAAAAAAAAGTTTTTCTTTGTTTCTGTTAAATTTTTTTGTAAATAAGTACGTTTTCTCCTTCAATGATGTGCACTGATATGGCTGCACTGACGGGCACTGATACGGCGGCACTGATGGGCACCGATGAGGTGGCACCAATGAGGTGGCACTGATGAGGTGGCACTGACGGGCACTGATGATGGGCACTGATAGGCGGCACTGATGGGCACTGATAGGTGGCACTGATGGGCACTGATAGGTGGCACTGGTATACGGCACTGATGGGCACTCATAGGCGGCACTGATGGGCACTCGTAGGTGGCATTGATTGGTACATATGGGTGGCACTGATGGGTACTTATGGGTGGCACTGATGTGTGGCACTGATAGGTGGGCACTGATGGGCACAGATGGGCACTGATGGGCACAGATGAGCACTGACGGGTGGCACTGATGGGCAATGACAGGTGGCACCGATGGGCAATGATAGGTGGCACTGATAAAACATTGGGGGCATTGCTGGGCAGATCTGGGACATAATGGTGCCAATCAGTGCAGTGTGGGCACTGATTGGCACTGATTGGCACATATTGGGCAAATGTGGATGGCCATGGGGTACATACCTGGCCATCCACATGTTGCCCCTTCCCTGGTGGTCCTAGTGGCAAACCCTGGTGGTCCAGTGTGGTGATCTGAGGAGGGGCTGCGCTGATAAACAATCAGCGCAGACCCCCCTGCCAGGAGAGCCGCCGATCGGCTCTCCTCTACTCGCGTCTGTCAGACGCGAGTGAGGAAGAGCCGATCAACGGCTCTTCCCATTGACAGCGTGATCAGCCGTGATTGGACACGGCTGATCACGTGGTAAAGAGCCTCTGCCGGAGGCTCTTTACCAAGATCGGTGGAGCGGTGTGTCAAGCTGACACACCGCTCCACCGATCGCTGCGATGCTGGCCCCCGGGGGCGCGCGGCGGATAACCCAGTCAGGATAACAGAACCACTTCCCGGACGTCAATCCGCTATAGGGCGGGCGGGAAGTGGTTAAAACAGGCACATCTAAGTATGCAGGCATCCTGGGTAAAGCTGTCCACATAGACCGTCCTCCTCACCGCCATCAACGTCGTCCCTTCCACATTGCTCTCCATGAGTGGTTCAAGCCTCGCTTTCAAATCGCTCTACTGCAGGTTAGTCTTCCCGCTCATGATTGCAGACTGACAGCGGTGAGAGTCGGTGGTGTGGGGGATGGTCTATATGAACAGCTTTACCCCGGATGCCTGCATACCTAGATGTTCCTCTTTAAATCATCCTTTTATCCTCTTGTGGAGGCTTCCATTTGTAGATGGACATTTTATGGTAACCCAAACGATCACATTGCTATAATCTTTTCATATGGACTAAACTGAAGGACTTATGAATAAATGGTTGTGGAACGAATCATTTGAGTTTCCATTATTTCTTATGGGGAAATGTGCTTTGATATACAAGTGCTTTGGATTACAAACATGTTTCTGGAATGAATTATGCTCGCAGTCCAAGGTTTTACTGTAATTGTAGCAATTTTTTTGTTTAGTAAAAGCACAATAATACACTGCAGAGGTCTAAGCTTCCTTGACTTATACTACAAAGTGACCGGTCCTTACTAGACACCAAAGCAAAACATAGATCCTTCTTATAAAATGGAATATACTTTCTTTAAAAACATTGATTAAAAACAGCCTTTAAAAGCTGTCTTCTTTGAACTGTTCCCAAAAAATTGGATTTCAGGGTGTCTAATGTAAAAGGCCAAGCAGTTATTTTTCTGTAATGAAAAGTTGACTTCTTTGTGTCCTATAATGTACAGTATTGCTGTGTCAGCAATCTTCAGACCTCTGCATTTGAATATCGCCAAGGTGGTGTGTTCTTTGAGTGTCAGATGAGCTGTGTTAGGACAAAATGTTTTTTTTTTTACGAGCCTTTCGGGTCTTTCTGAAGTTCAAGGTTTACATTGGGGAACTTGTGAAGATGAACAGGGCAGCCTTCCATGACCTTTACAAAGTGCTGGTAATGCAGGCCGTGTGATTGATCCAGTGGTTTTCTATGTGCATTGGCAGACTTCTGGGCTACAGTTGCCTGGCTGTGTGGATGTGAACATGACAGAAGAAAAGGAATTGCGGATTAAATACATGAATCAGCAAACCAAGCAATGCCGTTAAATTATTAACTAAGAAAAAAATATCTTTTGGAGGATAATTAAAAATGTATAGTTATTTTGATATATACTATATTGCCAAAAGTATTGGGACGCCTGCCTTTACACGTTCATGAACTTTAATAGCATCCCAGTCTTAGTCCGTAGGGTTCAATATTGAGTTGGCCCACCCTTTGCAGCTATAACAGCTTCAACTCTTCTGGGAAAGCTGTCCACAAGGTTTAGGAGTGTGTCTATGGGAATGTTTGAGCATTCTTCCAGAAGCGCATTTGTGAGAAGACCTGGCTCGCAGTCTCCACTCTAATTCATACCAAAGGTGTTCTATCGGGTTGAGGTCAGGATTCTGTGCAGACCAGTCAAGTTCCTCCACCCCAAACGTGCTCATCCATGTCTTTATGGACCTTGCTTTGTGCACTGGTCCAAATCATTTGGTGGGAGGGGAGATTATGGTGTGGGGTTGTTTTTCAGGGGTTGGGCTTGATCCCTTAGTTCCAGTGAAGGGAACTCTTAAGGTGTCAAAACAATTTCATGCTCCCAACTTTGTGGGAACAGTTTTGGGATGGCCCCTTCCTGTTCCAACATGACTGTGCACCAGTGCACAAAGCGAGGTCCATAAAGACATGGATGAGCAAGTTTGGGGTGGGGAAACTTGACTGGCCTGCACAGAGTCCTGACCTCAACCCGATAGAACACCTTTGGGATGAATCAAAGAAGAGACTGCGAGCCAGGCCATCTCATCCAACATCAGTGCCTAACCTCACAAATGCGTTTCTGGTAGCATGGTCAAACATTCCCATAGACACACTCCTAACCCTGACTGGTTGGGGCTGCGATGCTCGTGGGAGCACTCGGCTACGCCATGAGCTCTGAAGGTCTGGCACGGTATACTGGACCTTCAGAACGCATGCACCAGTGATGTCACAAGCTGCATGCAGTTTGAATATCTCCTAAACAGTGCATGTATAGGAGATATTCACTGTACTTCAGGTAAGCCCTATTATAGTTATCCTAAGTCAAAAATCTCAGTTTACTACCACTTTAAGTGCTAGTTAGAGTTTGACTTCAATATGTAAGTGTATACACATTTGCAAGTACATCTAACAATCCCCTCCCCCCAGACTGATGTTACTGTTGTCCAAAGGTGCTCCTGTGCTCCTTCATCCAGAGTGGGGGCACTTTAATACAGGAGGTGTATTACTGGTCTAATCACCAGGTGAAAACGCCTTTAAAATAAAAATAATGCAGCCACCACATCTGATGAATGGTAAGCTGCAATTATATATATATATAGACCCACGTATATGTATTTCTTCTGCGTTGTATTGATCTGCAACATGTTATTATTGTTTTACAATACGCTGAAATCGAATGGCAGTTTTGAGCCACTACAACATGTTTAGCTATGTGATTTGGTTTCTCCCTCTGTCTTCACCTCCTGTTTAGCGCTAGTTGGTTTAGTCCTAGCTAGACCCTCCCTGTTTCTTCCATGTTCCCTCCGTCAGTGTCCTAACCTCACATCAACTGGGCTTAAAGCGGAGTTCCACCCAAAAGTGAACTCATTGTACTCCTTCCCCCCTCCGGTGCAACATTTAGCACATTTCAGGGGGGAGGGGGGACAGAATACTTGTCTTTCACAGGTATCCTGTCCCCATATCCGGGAGCTCAGCTGTGGATATTTGTGTCATCGCTGGGGCTCCCTCCTCCTTCCCTGGCCGCCGGGCCAGTAGGAGAGAGGAGCGGAGCCTTGCGCATGCGCAGTAGGGTTCCCGGCGTGAAGCCGTAAGGCTACACTGCCGGGTTCCCTTACTCGCAATGGTGGCAGCAGCACCCGAAAGCTGATGAAAACATCAGCTGTGGTGCCGACATTGCTGGACTCCAGGACAGGTAAGTGTCCAATTATTAAAAGACAGCAGCTGCTGGCTTTTAATTTTTGCAGCGGTGGGCGGACCTCTGCTTTAAGAAACTCATTGGAGTTGATTTACTAAAACTGGAGAGTGCAAAATCTGGTGCATGGTAGCCAATCAGCTTCTAACGTCAGCTTGCTTAATTAAAGTGATAGTAAAGGCTTTTTTTTTTTAATCACTTAAGGACCGCCCGCCGTTGTTTTACGTCGGCTGTTTGAATAAATATACTATTGTTATGGCAGCAGATAGCTGCCATAACCCCGACATCCTCTTCAAGAACAGACGGTCCTCTTTCAGATAAAAGTGGTCTCAGCATCGGATTCGCCACAAAATCACTTTTATCGGGGGTGGGAGAGAGCCCCCCCTCCCGCCACACTCCGGAGCCGTTGGTAGCGGTGGAGACAATCGGGTCCTCTTGCTTCACAGGCTGGATGCTGAGTAAGGGAAAGATGGCCCCCGCTTGGCTCCATAACATTGGAGGGCGGAAGCGACGTCAAATATGTCACTTCAGCCCTCCAGTCTTAAAGGGGAAAATTTTTTTTGTTGCAAAAAAAAGAACATTTTTTTTAATTGCATTTTAGTGTATATATGAGATCATACAAACATGAGATCTGAGGTCTTTTTGACCCCATATCTCACATTTAAGAGGTCCTGTCATGCTTTTTTTTCTATTACAAGGGATATTTACATTCCTTGTAATAGGAATAAAAGAGACCCAATTTTTTTTTTCTTTTAAAGGACAGTGTAAAAAAATAAAATAAAAAGTAAAAAGTAAAAAAAAATTACTGCCCCATCCCGCCGAGCTCGCATGCAGAAGTGAACACATACGTAAGTCGCGCCCGCATATGAAAACGGTGTTCAGACCACACATGTGAGGTATCCCTGCGATCGTTAGAGGGAGAGAAATAATTCTAGCTCTAGATCTCCTCTGTAACTCAAAACAGGTAACCTGCAGACATTTTTTAAACGTCGCCTATAGAGACTTTTAAGGGTAAAAGTTTATCGCCATTCCACAAGCAGGCGTAATTTTGAAGCGTGACATGTTTGGTATAAATTTACTGGGCATAACATTACCTTTCACAATATAAAAAAAAATTGGGCTAACTTTACTGTTGTCTTATTTTTTTAAGTAAAAAAAAGTGTATTTTTTCCCAAAAAGTTGTGCTTGTAAGACCGCTGCACAAATACAGGTGTGACAGAAAGTATTGCAACAACCGCCATTTTATTCTCTAGGGTGTCTTTGAAAAATATATATAATGTTTGGGGGTTCTAAGTAAATTTCTAGCAAAAAAAAATGATTTTAACTTGTAAACACCAAGTCTGAATAATAGCCCTGGTCCTTATAAGTGGTTAAATGACAAGCATGTTATCCTAACCTGCTCTGTTGCAATAGTTTTGCACAGATCAGCCCCGATCCTCTTCTTCTCGAGCCCCCCACCAGGTCTCCTGGCCCCTCCCTCCTGCTGAGTGCCCCCAAAGCAAGCAGCTTGTTATGAGGGCACCCGTGCAGGCTCGCTCCTGAACCACTGCTCAGCCCTGTTCCCTCTCTATCCTCATTGGCTCACTAACTGCTGTCTCTGCCAATGAGGAGAGAGAGTCCCCAGAGACCTGAGGCTCTCGTGCACAACAATGGATTGCGATGGGGCTTAAGTAGGTATCAGGGGGGTTGGTGGGGGGGGCTGCTGCAAACAGAAGGTTTTTTATCTTAATGCATAGAATGCATGCAAGGTAAAACACCTTCTGCCTCTGGAACCACTTTAACGGCTAAGTTCACCTTTTTTTCCCCCCTAAATTCCAGCTCCCCTATGTACCAATAAAGCATTATTGTACTTATTTTGCAAAAATAAAACAGCTTTCCATTAATTCTACACCGGTTTACCTCACTCTCTTCATAGCTGATTAAAAACATTGCTCCGTTACTTTTGCCTTACTTCCCGAACAGACTTTAGGTCATGACACAGGAAGTAGTTGACCAGCTGATCTCATTAGCACACACCCTGCATCCTCCACCCTCAGTAGGTCAACTCCTTCCTATGTCATGACCTAAAGTCTGACCAGGAATTAAGGCAGAAGTAATGGAGCAACGTGCATAAACAGCTATGAAGAGAGTGAGGTAAGCCTGTGTAGAAATAATGGAAAGCTGTTTTTTTTTGCAAAAGAAGTACATTAATGCTTTATTGGTACATAGGGGAGCTGGAGTTTAGAAAAAAAGGTGAACAAAGTTGAACTTAGCCTTTAGGCTGGGTTCACACCTATGCGAATTGGATGCGGCTTACACCGCATCCAAGAACATAGGTGTTCGCAGAACATTTTAAAATCTATTAGATTCATTCAGTCTGGTTCACATATGTGCGTTGCATTCGCACTTCGCATTGCCCAAAAAATGTGTGCGTTTTCTAGGCAGTGCGAATTGCAGGCACATATTCTTCTATGGGAACACATCTGATTCGCAGATGCATTCCGTTGCAAGGAATTCTCTCCTCCTACTCAGCTGATCCACAGATACAGTGGAGAGGCACCGCTGAACAGCTGCTTTTTCTCTTCACAGAGAAAACGGAGCTGGAGTTCGCACCAGACCAGTGTGAACCCAGCATTAAGCTTTGACAAAAAAACAAACAAACAAAAAAAAAAAACTGAAAGCTGATTTGTTTCTATGAAGAGCTGTACCAGATTTTGCACTCCCTAGTTTTAATAAATCAACCCCACTGTCTTCTTAAGCCCCGTACACACAATCGGACTTTCCGATGGGAAATGTTGGATGACAGGCTGTTGGCGGACAATCCGACCGTGTGTACGCTCCATCAGACAATTGTTGTCGGACTTTTCCGCCAACAAATGTTGGCTAGCATGTCTTCAAATTTTCCGCCAAAATACAAATGTGTGTTGTCGGACTTTCCGATCGTGTGTACACAAGTGCGTCGGACAAAAGTCCAAAGTACAAACACGCATGATCGAATGCAGAAGCGGTCGGTCTTGTAAACTAGCGTTCGTAATGGAGAATTAACATTCGTGGCAAATTATGAAATCTCCAAATGCAGCGCACAATTCTCTTCTTCTTTAATGGGATAATAATGAAGCTGCTTTGTTGGTGATACTGATGGAGTTTTTGCAAATAATTTTTCAAAGGCTTTTTTTTTCTAGTAATATCAAGAATAATATTATTATGTTTTGTTTTTTTTTATTTGTGCAAGTTACCACAACACCATTATCCCGTAGTTTATAAGATCAAAGATACAACTATGTTGGTGTCCCTTGTTAATTTTACATTGTATTTTTTTAAATGTAACTGCCTACTCCTAAAATGTCATTTGAAGTAAAACACATAGCCAAGTATTATTCTCCACAATTTTTTTATTGTGCATTAAAAAAAAAAAAATTAGACATGCTATCTGCAAATAGAAAATAACCAAAAAGTGCATTCTATGCATCCAAAAATATAGGAAATATACCAAATCAAATCATTATTTAACCAAAAAAAAAAAATGTCAAAGCAATAACTCCAAGACCAATAATAAATAACACGATATCTCCTCCGATTCTGCAACGTCTGGTTGACGAACGGCCGTTCATAAATGATCTGAAAAGCGCAAAATGAAAAGCGCGAATCAACACTCACCAAAATTCTACTAACACGAAATTAGCAAAAGGAGCCAAGAGGGTGTCGCTAAATAGCTGAAAAAACATGTAGTATGTCTAGTACATCACTAAGTTTATAATTGTTGGCCAACCTTTGTGTGACCGTGTGTATGCAAGACAAGTTTGAGCCAACACCCTTCGGACAAAATTCCACGGTTTTGTTGGCGGAAAGTCTGATTGTGTGTACGAGGCATTACACTTCAACAGACTGGAAACTGTACTAAAAATTAGCTGACATAAACGGTGTTGTATTCAACTTCTGTGTCTTGTTAAAGAGTTAAGCTGCTTATGGGCAATGCTAATTTGGCAGGTGACCATACTGTCCAGACAGATGGGTCTAAGGAGGTATATCAATGCACCAAGCTGCATTTGAAACAGAACACATATATCTCATGCTGTATGGCCTTTCTTTAGGTGGAGACTCTATAGGTCGGTGATGGGTTTCATTTTCAGGTTTCCCCTCTTTTTTAACCCCTTCCATTCAAACTTTTACTCAGAGCTATTTATATGAAAAAAAAAAACCCCAAAACATAATTGTCCCAGCGTGCACTAATAACACTGTCGCTCAAAACACGTCTTCAGTAACATTGTGTTCAGACTTCAGCCGCGTTCCTTGTCACCTTCCCTGTTTCACGCTCTTGCCAACAGCAGCACTTTTACTATTTGAAACAAATTAACTGTCAGCGGCTTAAAATGACAGTGATAATCTAGCGGCGAGTCTAAACATACCTCGCACCCGTGGCATTTTAGTGCTTTTAGATGAATAATTCAGAGGAATGCTGGTTCATCGCTTTTTTGATTCCGCTATATCAAGCGCCCGAGCTTGCAAAATAAATAAATAAATAAATAAAAATACTGAAAGAATTATACCTGTATATATTTTCTTAGAGGAGAGAATGTATTTATCACTGTGCATCTAGGGATCAACCGTGCAATAAAAAACCTGCTATTTATAGCGAATGGAGGAATACGAATGAGATCCAGTAATTTGTTCCCTTGACACGTAACCTGCGGTCAGATCACATGGAGGAGAGGGAGTAGTACTATGTGGTATTACAAGATAAACAAGATATTCAGTGGCTTACGAGATTGGAAGGCTGTCGACTATATTCTCAGCCTAAGAAAACCAACAGAGCCTGGTTGTTCCTTAAAAGTCAGGATAGATTCTTAAAAGTTGATCCCTTTGGGTCCAAATCAAAAAACACCAGATGCTTTTTGGTGGAAATCTCCTTGAAAGAGATAAAGTCACTGTGGATTTTTATCCATCAATCAACTTGATGCAAGTTTTGTTTTAGGATCAGTCCACCTAAGAGTGATAGAGAGGTGGAGCCTGGTAGGCTTTATCAATCCTTGGGGTTATTACAGTGCCTTGCAAAATTGTTCACCCCCCTTGGCTTTTTACCTATTTGTTACATTACAGCCTTTAGTTCAATGTTTTTTTAATCGGAATTATATGTGATGGATCAGAACACAATAGTCTAAGTTGGTGAAGTAAAATTAGAAAAATATATACATAAAACTATTTTTCAGAAATAAAAAACTGATAATTGCCATGTGCGTATGTATTCACCCCCTTTGTTATGAAGCCCATAAAAAGCTCTGGTGCAACCAATTACCTTCAGAAGTCACATAATTAGTGAAATGATGTCCACTTGTGTGCAATCTAAGTGTCACATGACCTGTCATTACATATACACACCTTTTTGAAAGGCCCCAGAGGCTGCAACACCTAAGCAAGAGGCAACACTAACCAAACACTGCCATGAAGACCAAGGAACTCTCCAAAGAAGTAAGGGAAAATGTTGTTGAGAAGTACAAGTCAGGGTTAGGTTATAAAAAAAATCCAAATCTTTGATGATCCCTAGGAGCACCATCAAATCTATCATAAGCAAATGGAAAGAACATGGCACAACAGAAAACCTGCCAAGAGATGGCCACACACCAAAACTCACGGACCGGGCAAGGAGGGCATTAATCAGAGAGGCACCACAGAGACCTAAGGTAACCCTGTAGGAGCTGCAGAGTTCCACAGCAGAGACTGGAGTATCTGTACATAGGACAACAATAAGCCGTATGCTCCTTAGAGTTGGGCTTTATGGCAGAGTGGCCAGAAGAAAGCCATTACTTTCAGCAAAACACAAAATGGCACTTTTTGAGTTTGCGAAAAGGCATGTGGGAGACTCCCAAAATGTATGGAGGAAGGTGCTCTGGTCTGATGAGACTAAAATTTAACTTTGTGGCCATCAAAGAAAACGCTATGTCTGGAGCAAACCCAACACATCACATCACCCAAAGAACACCATCCTGCATCATGCTGTGGGGATGTTTTTCAGCAGTTGGGACTGGGAAACTGGTTAGAGTTGAGGGAAATATGGATGGTGCTAAATACAGGGATATTCTCAAGCAAAATCTGTACCATTCTGTGTGTGATTTGGGGCTAGGACGGAGGTTCATCTTCCAGCAGGACAAAACACACTGCTAAAGCAACACTTCAGTGGTTTAAGGGGAAACATGTAAATGTGTTGGAATGGCCTAGTCAAAGCCCAGACCTCAATCCAATAGAAAATCTGTGGTCAGACTTAAAGATTGCTGTTCACAAGCACAAACCATCCAACTTGAAGGAGCTGGAGCAGTTTTGCAAGGAGGAATGGGCAAAAATCCCAGTGGTAAGATGTGGCAAGCTCATAGAGACTTATCCAAAAGCGACTTGGAGCTGTGATAGACGCAAAAGGTGGCTCTACAAAGTATTGACTTTAGGGGGGTGAATAGTTATGCACATTGACTTGTTCTGTTATTTTGTCCTATTTGTTGTTTGCTCTACAATTAAAAAAAAACAAAAAAAAAACATCTTCAAAGTTGTGGGCATGTTCTGTAAATTAAATGATGCAAATCCTCAAACAATCCATGTTAATTTCAGGTTGTGAAGCAACAAAACACGAAAAATGCCAAGGGGGTGAATACTTTTGCAAGGCACTGTATTTGTCTTGTAAACTTCAACAGGGAGATCTAACTGCCATTTTCCCCATTTTGGTTCTGCCAACCTTGGTGTTCTGTCTCAAATGCAACACTTTGACAGCGTTGTGCTTGGGGATGCTTGAGCAGTGGAACAAATGATGTATAATGATGACCATCAGATTTCTGCCAAAACGGGAATGTTCCAACAATGAAGGCCCCTTGACCCCTCTTCCTAGGGAAAGGGTGCCTTGACTGCTGGAAGCTTGGCAGCTACATGGGTGTCAACCCAAAACAGGGAGGTTAAGTGGCTCTGATGGGATTGGTCACTAAGGTACAAGGTGACTGGGTGGAGCCTGAACACTAGAAAAGGCTACGCAAGGGCATGTCCTACCACTCTAAGGAGGTTCTGACATCACAAGAGTTGCTCACCCACCCGCCGTTAGATAGATAGATAGATAGATAGATAGATAGATAGATAGATAGATAGATATTGCTTTATGGACTATGCCTTCAAGTTTAATTCTGGGATCAGTTTCATGCCTGTCTCGCACTGATGGTGGAGACAGGCCTCTTAGACTATCTGTGTTTTGTTATAGATGCTCACGGGATAACTCTGACTGGCATTGTTATGTAATATTTTGAATATTGTTACAGTTGGCAAGTTTAATAACGCTGTGGCCTTGCCCTTATCCCCACTTAAATTAGTCTGTGCAGATGTTTGGGGGGCAAGGTCTTGGTTTGTTAATAGCTGGTTTAAACGTGCCTATGCTTCACAGCAGTCGTGCTGCCCTCTTGAGATCAGGAAATCTTAAATGACACAAACAAAGCAAAAGGTTGCAAGGCCGGATTTCCAAATAGGCACTGTAGACATATGCCTACAGGTGCCCTTGCTAGAGAGGCGGCCATTTGTATGAGTTTTTTTTTTAACCGTTTTTTTATTGTTTTAGACCTCAAACTGCATGTAGCAACACTGTTGTCATAAGGTAAAAAGGTAAGAAAAAAGTATGTATATGTAGCGCTACCCCTGTAGGAGCAGCTGGTGAATGTGGTCATCTCCAACCGTGCACAGTCAATCACACAAATGTTTAATGCCCTTCAGAGTCATGAAGCAATCCCTGCAGCTATTTTGTTTTTTTGTTTGTTTTTTATATTAGGGGAATTGAATTTGGATAGGGAAGGGTAGATATGGGATGCCCATTTCATCAGCAGAACTCTTTAGGGACTTGAACTATATACACTTCAGTATATATACACTTTCCTCTTCTAACTCCAGCACAGACTTGATTGCAGAACAACAACTCCCAGGACCTGCTATCACAGTTTCAGATTCAGCAGAGTCTCAGCTGCGTCTGGATGAATGCCCTTTGCAGGCAGGGACTGCGGGCCCTTATGGTGTAGCAAAAATGGAAGTCTTTGGTGCTATCTGTCCTATCTGTGGCTACTACTCCCAGTACCACCTCTTCAGGCACTGCCTGCCCTCCTGGTTGCAGTTGCCCCTTTCTCCTGCCCTTGCCACCACAGTCCTCCTGACTGGCTCTACATCCATCCCAGACTGCTCCATCCCAGTTCTCCCACACACGCCTCCCAGTCCTGACTGTGTGTCACTCACCAGCCTTCTTGGACTTGCCTGGCATTGTTCTCATACTGTCTTCTTGTTTCCATGCCTCCTGACCAGGACACCTCTGAGTCTTGAAGAGGGTCCTGTCCGCACCCGAGCCCAGGCCCAAGATCACCCCCCCCCCCCCCCCCCCCAGACTGGGGAGCTCACACAAAGGCTATGACAGCCTAACACTCCATCCCCAGCTTTCACCCCAACTCTCCATCCCAGCAGGCTGACCCAGATTATTTGAGTTAGGGATTGGTCAGGACCCTCAGAATACTCCAGAAAACTCCAACTTACTTCCCCTCCCATTCTTCTAGAAGGTTCCAATACATTTCTAGAAGTGGGGGGGAGGTCTCAGTGTTGTTGCCTGTGAGTCATCCAACTTTTCCTGGATCTCTGCCCAACCCAGGAAAAACACACAGGCTTGACTGTGAGCCAAGCCTGAAATTTGACCTACACTAGCACAAAAACTCTAGCACTCTAGTACCACTAGGGGGTGCTACATATGCAGTGGGGCAAATAAGTATTTAGTCAGCCACCAATTGTGTAAGTTCTCCCAGTTAAAAAGATGAGAGAGGCCTGTAATTGTCATCATAGGTATACCTCAACTATGAGAGACAAAATGTGGAAACAAATCCAGACAATCACATCGTCTGATTTTTGAAAGAATTTATTTGTAAATTATGGTGGAAAATAAGTATTTGGTCAATATCAAAAGTTCATCTTAATACTTTGTTATATATCCTTTGTTGGCAATGACAGAGGTCAAACGTTTTCTGTAAGTCTTCACAAGGTTGTCACACACTGTTGCTGGTATGATGACCTATGATGACAATTACAGGCCTCTATCATCTTTTTAAATGGGAGAACTTACACAATTGGTGGCTGACTAAATACTTTTTCGCCCCACTGTATATAGAACTAGCTTTAAAAAGCCATTTGCAAACAATCCGTTTGCCAAAAAAAAAAAAAAATGAAAAATACCTCAGCCATACAAAGACTTTAAGGTGATTTCTAACTGTTATTTTTAAGTGTTCTCACACATGTTAAAACAATTTGATATCTGATATAAAAAAAAAAATGACAGGTAAAAATTAACTGAACCGTTTGACCTCTGGAAGGTTTTAACCCCTTCATAACCAGGCCATTTTCTGCTATTTAGCACTGCAATACTTTAACTGGCACTATACACAGAAAAAGGTTTAAAGTGACCTTGAACATGACATGTTTGTTGGTGCCAGACTGCTGATCTACTGGGGTTTTCACGCACAACCATCTCTTGGATTTACAGAGAATGGTCGGAAGAAGAGAAAATATCCAGTGAGCGGCAGTTGTGTGGAGAAAAATGCCTTGTTGATGTCAGAGGTCAGAGGAGAATGGAGAGACTGGTTCCAGATGATAGAAAGGCAACAGTAACTCAAACAATCACTCGTTACAACAACCAAGGTATGCAGAATACCATCTCTAAATGCACAACACATGGAACCTTGAAGCAGATGGGCTACAGCAGCAAAAAAACACACTGAGTGCCACTGCTGTCAGCTAAAAACAAAAAAACTGAGGCTACAATTCACACAGGCTTGCCAAAATTGAACAATAGAAGATTGGAAAAATGTTGCCTGGTCTGATGAGTCTCAATTTCACCTGCGACATTCAGATGGTAGGGTCAGAATTTGGCTCCACAGTGTCCCTGGCTTGTAATGTATTGTCGCGAGAAATTAAATTGAAGCACCACACCACTTCTAAGAAGTCCAGATACAACTTTATTCCATTAGAAGTCAGGGGTATAATCCAAAAAATTAATGCGTTTCAGAGGTCCAAGCTCCCACTTCATCTGGGTTTTTCTAGTGTGACTTACAAGTTCAGGCCTTATCAGCAGCTTGTTTCCCTGATGGTGACACCAGCGGTCCATGACTGGGTAATGTGTATTAAAATGTCTCCATCGGAAGCCAGTGTGGAAGAGTGACCACACAGGGGCACAGCTGGGAGACAGGTGGAAGTGCATGACAAAGGACATCCAGGTCAGGATCACCGGGTATTAGTTTTAAAAGCTGAAGATTGAAAAACATTCAAAGGGATACACAGAGATGACACAAATATTCCTACATAAGGTGTATCTTTGTATCTGCAGCCCTATCTCTTCTACAGCCTTCTAAATCTCACAGATTAAAGGTTTTTTCACAGCTCCAGAAGGCAGGGGGTAGAGACCTAACGACACACACTGCACAGCACATAGAGGAGAGCTGAGTGTAATCTGAGACCTGAGTGGAAGGAATGGACACACCTCTCTCTTCACAGTCTCATAGGTAAACCCACACAGCTGAGGATGTCAATCACCTTCTGTGTGTTGGAGGGAGGAAGGGCCGTCTACCTGAATTGCTTGGTATTGAGTTGGGTATTGAGGCTGGGTTTACACTTACACAGCTGCTGTTTCAGTGAGCAGTCCGGTGCAGTTCTGTTCACCGGTTTAAGTGCGATTCAGGTTCAAATTTCCATGTGAAATCACACCTGAACTGGACCCAAAAACTTTTGAAAATTAATTTAAATTCAAAATGGAAACATATTGCAATGAATACAGTAAGATATAAAAGTGAATTAAGATGATGATAGGAATGAAAAATAGAATAGAAAAAATAGAATAGAATAGAATAGAACAGATTAGAATAGAATAGCATAGATTCTGAAATTTTAATCAATTTGAAAATAAAAATGATACTAACTAAATATGAATATTCAAAACAAATTCCAAAAACGAATCATTCTAACACAACAAACATGATGAAAAAAAAGATGTACTTAATGAACAGATCTGAAACTAAACAACATTTTCTGTTGTTCAAATCTCTATTAGGTGCTTTGGATTGAGGCTAGTACACATTATAGATAATATGCTTTGATCATTTTACATTTTGGAGGTTTATAAACACTTTATTTATACTGACAAAAACATCTTTTATATATGTATTTATTTCTTTTGGCCAAAGTTACACTTTAAAGGTTGTTTTCATTTTATTTTATTTTATTTTTATTTATTTTTTAATTTTTTTAATAGATGGTTAAAGTTCCTCGTAACTGCAAACTTCTGTTGCAATCTCTTGGGGTCCTTTTAAAGGATGTCTAAAATCACCTTCATTTTTTTTTTCCTTCTTTTAAATTTATGAGCCCCATTATGTCCAATTTCAATTTTCATTAATACTAACTGCGGCTGATGCACATTTAAGTGAATTTAATCATGTCTAACAGACAGTGACGACTTTAAACGCTTCCCCGCTTGCAGATGCCGTGCTCGCCCTGCAGAAAATGTCAGCAGCTCACATTTCGTTGCTCAGCGCAGACCAATTTTATCCATTTAGCCCTGGCATTGTTCAGCCAGGAACAGAGAGAGGCTGGTACGGCGAAAGAATTTATCCAATTCTCTTTGTATCGTTCCATAATGCTCCATACTGCGGCCGTCAAGAAAGGCCAAGAAGATTATCCTTTGATAGAATCTACTTTAAATTCTGCTATCTTTAAATGTGATAAAGCAAACTGTGTACCAAAGACCGAAAAGATATGAATAAAGGCGACTGCTTTACTTTATGGGTTAAAGCATTTAATCCCTTCTAATTCAATATATGCAACTTAGAGATAAAAAGCACTACAAATGGCTACCAAATAAAATACAAAAATATTTATTAAAAAAATATACATCTCACAGAAGTGAGTACACCCTCACATTTTTGTAAATATTTTATCATATCTTTTCATGTGACAACACTGAAGAAATTACACTTTGCTACAATGTAAAGCCTCCACAAAAGGCATTGTTCCTCACCAAACTGTTTGGATGGTTGAGAGAAGTTGCTCTCAGAGGATGTTTTTGTACCAGTCTTTATTCATGGCTGTGTTCTTAGGAAAAATTGTGAGTGAGCCCACTCCCTTGGCTGAGAAGCAACCCCACACATGAATGGTCTCAGGATGCTTTACTGTTGGCATGACACAAGACTGATGGTAACAATTGTCCTTTCTTCTCTGGACAAGGTTTTATCTGGGTGCCCCAAACAATCGGAAAGGGGATTCATCTGAGAAAATGACTTTACCCCAGTCCTCAGCAGTCCAATCCCTGTACGTTTTGCAGAATATCAGTCTGTCCCTGATGTTTTTCCTGGAGAGAAGTGGCTTCTTTGCTGCCCTTCTTGACACCAGGCCATCCTTCAAAAGTCTTCTCCTCACTGTGCATGCAGATGCCCTCACACCTGCCTGCTGCCTTTCTTGAGCAACCTCTGCACTGGTGGTGCCCCGATCCCGCAGATGAATCAACTGTAGGAGACGGTCTTGGCACTTGCTGGACTTTCTTGGGGCTTCTTCACAAATGAATTGGAAATGTTTTTTAATTGATTAATTTAATTTTCATGGCAAAGAGGGACTTTGCAACTAATTGCAATTCATCTGATCACTCTTCATATTCTGGAGTATATGCAAATTGCCATTATAAACACGGACGCAGCAGACTTTGTAAAAAATATTATTTGTGTCATTTTCAAAACTTTTGGCCACAGCTGTACATTTGTTTTTCCTGACGGAGGAGTGTTTGGCTCCCTAAACGTGTTGTATATTTTATGTGATCATATGGGTAAGCAATTTAGACTCCTTTACCATGCGGTTCAGCGCTCCTATTGTGTGATTTATGTTTAGAAACACAAGCTTTGCCTGGAGTCCAGCTTTTATATTTTTATGATAAATATTTTTGTATTTGATTTGGAAGCCATTTGTGGTGCTTTTTATCTCCAAATTGCATATATTGAATTAGAAGGGATCAAATGTTTCAACCCTTTAAATAAAATGGTCCCCTTTATGGATATTTTTTTGGTCTTTAGGACACAGTTTGCTTTATCACATTTAAAGATAGCGGAATTTAAAGTACAGTAGATTCTGTCAAAGGATAATCTTCTTGCTTTTCTTTATGGCCACAGTGGGGAGTATTATGGAATAGTACAAAGAGAAGGGGATGAACTTTTTTGCTGTACCGACCAATCTCTATTCCTTGCTAAACAATGCCAGGGCTAAATGGATGTGGTGATACATCCTGTTCTCTCTCTAGTGAGGAAACGACTGAATGTCCACGAAACGCGTTGAGAGTTACAAGCTCCTCCTCCTAGATACCCCATCTTTGTGACATGTGAAAGGTCTTATATGTTCTTGTGTTTTCCATCTTATCTCGGGTTCCAAGGAGTTTGAGTTTTGAGGGAGTTGTTACCAAATTTTTTAGGTATTCAGTAGGTTTTTAATGAACACCTTCCCGCCTGGCCTTTAGTGGAATGATGGTTGGCTTTACCATTCTGACTGAACATCGTATGATGTCCTTCAGAGTGGGATGGATGTGTGCACCCCAGGAAACGAGCAGTGTGGCGATCCCTGGTGCGACGTGTCCCTCGGATCACGGTAAGGAGCCTATGATGTAGAGAGCTGAAAGCGTTTTTCCTCAGTGGGGATATCTGCACTGATAAACAGTGCCCTGATTATCAGTGCAGCCCCATCAGTGATGCCTGTCAATGCCCATCAGTGATGCCCTTCAGTGCCCACCAGTGATGCCTGTCAGTCCCTATCAGTGATGCCTATCAGTGCCTCCTCATCAGTGCCCCCTATTAGTGCCCATCAGTGCTGCCTATCAGTGCACATGAGTGCTGCCTATCAGTGTACGTGAGTGCCGCCTATCTATGCACATCAGTGTCACCTTCCAGTGCCTCCTATCACTGCCCATCAGTTCCTTCTATCAGTGCCCATCAGTGCTGTATCAGTGCCTCCCCATTAGTGCCACCTCATCAGTGCCCATCAGTGCCACCTCATCAGTGCCCATCAGTGTCACCTCATCAGTGCCGCCTCATCCGTGCAGCCTATCAGTGCCTGACAGTGCAGCCTCATCAGCCCACATCAGGAAAGGAGAAAAATTACTTTTTTGCAACATTTTATAACAGAAACTAAGAAAAACTTTTTTTTTTCTTAATATTCGGTTTAGCAAAAAAATAAAAAACTCAATGGTGAATTAATACCACCAAAATAAAGCTCTATTTATGTGAACTAAATCATAAAAATATAATTTGGGTACAGTGTTGCATGACCACACAATTGCGATTCAAAGTGCGAAAAGCTGAAAACTGTAAAGACTGTTGATATATATATATATATATATATATATATATATATATATATATATATATATATAGTAAATAAAAAAGTCTACACACCCCTGTTAAAATGTCAGGTTTCTGTGATGTAAAAAATGAGACAAATATTAATCATTTCAGAACTGTTTCTACCTTTAATGTGACCTATAAACTGTACAGCCCAATTGAAAAACAAACTGAAATCTTTTAAATGGGTGTAAGTAAAAATAAAAAATTAAAATAATTTGGTTGCACACCCTCTTATAACTGGGGATGTAGCTGTGTTCAGAATTACGCAGTTGCATTTAAACTAATGTTAAATAGGAGTCAGTACACACCTGCCATCATTTAGTGCCTCTGATTAACCTCAAATAAAGTTTAGCTGTTCTAGTAGGTCTTTCCTGACATTTTCTTAGTTGCATCCGACAGCAAAAGCCATGGTCCACAGAGAGCTTCCAAAGCATCAGAGGGATCTCATTGTTAAAAGGTATCAGTCAGGTGAAGGGTACTAAAGAATTTCCAAGGCATTAGATGGAACACAGTGAAGACAGTCATCATCAAGTGGAGAAAATATGGCACAACAGTAACATTACCAAGAACTGGACGTCTTTCCAAAATTGATGAAAAGACAGGAAGAAACTGGTCAGGGAGGCTGCCAAGAGGGCTACAGTTACATTAAAGGAGCTGCAGAACTATTTGGCATTTACTGGCTGTGTGGTACATGTGACAACTATCTCCCGTATTCTTCATATGTTCTTCAAAATGTAAGCATTTTCTTACGAAGAAAAACATCCAAGCCCGGCTAAATTTTGCAAAAAACACATCTGAAGTCACCCAAAAGCATGTGGGAAAATGTGTTTTGTCTGATGAAACCAAAATTGAACTTTTTGGCCATGATTCCAAAAGATATGTTTGGCGCAAAAACAACACTGCACATCAACAAAAGAACACCATACCCACAGTGAAGCATGGTGGTGGAAGCATAATGCTTTGGGGCTGTTTTTCTTGAGCTGGAACAGGGACCTTAGTCAAGGTAGAGTGAATTATGGATGGTTCCAAATACCAGTCAATACTGGCACAAAATCTTCAGGCTTCTGCTAGAAAGGTGAACATGAAGGGAAACTTCATCTTTCAGCATGACAACGACCCAAAGCATACATCCAAATCAACAAAGGAATGGCTTCACCAGAAGAAGATTAAAGTTTTGGAATGGCCCAGCCAGACCCCAGACCTGAATCCGATTGAAAATCTGTAGGGTGATCTGAAGAGGGCTGTGCACAGGAGATGCCCGCACAATCTGACAGATTTGGAGTGTTTTTGCAAAGAAGACGGGCAAATATTGCCAAGTCAAGATGATCCTTTTTTTCTTGTCCATTTATAAACAGACCATTCATATAGAGTATTTGCAAGCACATTCATGTGCTATTATATACTATACCTGCTGTTCTCTGTTTACCCTTGTACACATACAATTCATAAATATTACGATATGCTTCCTTTCCTATGTTACCAAATCTTTAATAGTTCCCTCAGGCATGTTAGTTGCCATCTGACTTGCCTCTCCCGGGCCCCCCCCGGTTGCATTTTCCACCAGCGGTTGCCCGGCACGGAAAAGCCGCCCAGCGTTCCTATCTGGGCGGCACTGTAGGAGGTCACCATGGCAACACAACAACTTTGCCGACCACCTCCATACTGCCACTCCGGCGGACATGCGCAGTCCGCCAGTGAGGCATCCTGTGCCGGTGGGACGGGTGTGCGTGACGCCGCCCCAACGTAACTGCGCTCACGCATGCGCGGTAGGGGCGGTGCCGCGCATCCCCATCTCAGGGAGCATTAGTGAGGCTCTCCAGCTGACGAATAACACCAGTCAGCTGAGCGCAATTATTGCGCCGGCTGATTGGAACTCGTCCTTTATATAGACTGGCCCCACTCATTCCCAGCTCAGACGCTGTACCTGCCGGATGCTGGGATGTGTGGCTGGCCAGTCTTACATACTGTTTGAGTCAAGGTAAATGAATCCTTTTCCTTTGCTATTTAAACTTGGGTTTTTCCTTTTTTTTTTTTTTAAACCTGGTCATTGTCTGTGAAACACTTCTTCTGTTTGCCACTACGTGTACTGTGCCTGTTATCTTTAAAATCCTAAAGATGTAACATTTGAACCACTACCTCATGAACCCTTGATCTCCTACTCATACAGATATATATTGTGTGTGTATATAGATGTATACGTGTATATAGATGTATACATATATATAAATAAAAAAATAAATAAAAAAATTCCCTGTCATCATGCCTCAAATATACACCACATTGGTTAACATGATGGGAACGCACAGCACAAATTTCATATAAGTTTCATGAACCTATTTTTCTTGTTCATAATGGCATATCAGGACTGTTTCACAACAATCACTTTTTCAAGGTATATTAGATATAGGATGAGTGATATATTTGATTTTTTTTTTGATATTTTTTCACATACTAACAAAAAATTAAAAAATTACTACTACTCTAGCGCCATTTTTTCTGCAAGCACCCCTTGCTCCTTATTCTGAACTGACATCATCCTTTTGCATAGAAATCAACGACAACATAACAGGTAGGTGATCAATGGATCATTTAACCTAGAAATAACTATTGACATATAGATATATATGGCAATTGATCAATTATACTTCTTTAATCAATTTAGATGAATTTTTCTTTTCAAACAATCCCCTGAAGAAGGTTTGAAATAGAATATACCCCGAAACGCGTCGGGCTTGAAAATAACCCCATCATCTTATTGTCATCTATTAACAGACATGGATACAGAATGTTCTTGAATCATATGCATTATATTATGTTTTTGTTGTTTGCAAATGTTTGCACTGTTTTTAATATGAAAAGTTTCTAAATAAATATAAACATTGTTTTATTCTTCTATAAATGAATATGTACTTTCTTACTATATATTAATTTTTGTGCAAGTGCCGGAAAAATCCAATTAGGGGAACCCTCTCTCTTTGTTTGAATATTGCCAAGTCAAGATGTGCCATGCTAATAGACTCATACCCAAAAAGACTGAGTGCTGTAATAAAATCAAAAGGTGCTTCAACAAAGTATTAGTGTAAGGGTGTGCACACTTATGCAACCACATTATTTTAATTTTTAATTTTTACTTCCCACCACCTAAAAGATTTCAGTTTGTTGTTAAATTGAGTTGTACAGTTTATAGATCACATTAAAGGTGGAAAATTTCTGAAATTATTTATCTTTGTTTCATTTTTTACATCACAGAAACCCGACATTTTACCAGGGGTGTGTAGACTTACTGTATATACTATACATATATATATATATATATATATATATATATATATATATATATATATATATGGATTGTAGAGCTTTGAGTGCCATATAAAGTCCAATTGCCTATTCATCTTTTTGTTCAAATATTATACTATTATGAGGTGCTCTAATAAATGTGAAAAAAGAAGCCCAAAGGCTAACGCTGCGCTAGAAACAATAAAGCTATATATGAAATATAGTGGATAGACTAAGCTGCCAGCACCAAAAAGTCTAATACAGAAACTCAAAATAGATGAATATATATAAAATATATATTCATAAATATATATATATATATATATATATATATATATATATATATATATATATATATAAATAAAAATATATACCGTATTTATCGGCGTATAACACGCACCGGCATATAACACGCACCCCAATTTAGGAGGGAATTTTAAGGAAAAAAAACTTTTAGGAGGGAAGTTGAAGGGAAAAAAACTTACATTTAAATGCCCTTCATTGCAGCCTTGTCAGTGCAGCCATGTCAGTGCAGCCTTGTCAGTGCAGCCTTGTCAGTGCAGCCTTCCCCAGTGCAGCCTTGTCAGTGCAGCCTTCCCCAGTGCAGCCTTGTCAGTGCAGCCTTCCCCAGTGCAGCCTTGTCAGTGCAGCCTTCCCCAGTGCAGCCTTGTCAGTGCAGCCTTCCCCAGTGCAGCCTTCCCCAGTGCAGCCTGGGATCCCCTGTCCCTGCTTCCAGGGCTTCAAAATCGCGGTCCGCGATTTGAAAATGGCGCCGCCGGCGCCGAAGTACACAGAGCCGGTCCTCGGCTCTTTCCGGCGGCTCTCGTTAACTTTCGGCTCCACTCGTAGTCCCGAGCGGAGCTATCCGAGTAGGTTCGGATAGCTCCGCTCGGGACTACGAGTGGAGCCGAAAGTAAACGAGAGCCGCCGGAAAGAGCCGAGGACCAGCTCTGTGTACTTCGGCTCCGGCGGCGCCATTTTCAAATCGCGGTCCGCGATTTTGAAATTTGGACAGCTCGGGATCGGCGGGGATCGGCGGGGATCGGCGTATAACACCCACCTGCGACTTTCCCCTGATTTTAAGGGGAAAAAAGTGCGTGTTATACGCCGATAAATACGGTATATTTCCCCCTGCTCTTTCAAAATGCACTGAATTTGTCTTTTCTCTCCAGCTTGTCTGAGGGTCGCAGTCATTTACCGGCCTCCTGGACCAGTGTCACACTTTCTGAATGATTTCTCTGCATGGCTACCCTATTTTCTCTCATCCGAAGTGCCTGCCATCATCCTAGGTGACTTTAACATTCCAATCAATGTTAATACTGCTACCACTTCTAAACTACTCCACCTAACCTCCTCTTTTAACCTAACACAATGGACACAAACCACCACTCACTCCAATGGCAACACTCTCGACCTTGTATTCTCCCATCGCTGCACTCCCTGCAATCTCTCTAACACACCCTTTCCTCTCTCTGATCACAACCTTATCCGTTTCACACTCTCCTTGTCTCCTACTTCCCATGCTGCCAACCCACAAACCACTACCCGCAGGAACCTTCGCAACCTCAACCCTTCCCTTCTTCACTCTGCTACTGATGGCATTTATGACAAAATTGCACCCCTGTCCTGCCCAGACCTAACCACTTCCATCTATAACACCACGTTGTCATCCTCCCTAGACGTACTTGCTCCTCTTTCTACACGCAGAACCAGGCATCTGCCACAACCCTGGCAAACAGAGGACACCAGAAGTCTCAAGAGACACAGCCGTGCTCTTGAGCGAGCATGGCATAAATCTAAATCCCTGCAAGACTGTACCCTCTACAAATCTGCCCTTCTCAAATACAACTACTGCCTCCACACTGCTAAACAAACCTATTACAACACTCTCATCAAAACCCTCCCATCCAAATCTTGTCAACTCTTTTCTACCCTTAATTCCTTACTTCACCCCCCACTGCCCCCACCCACTAACTTGCTTACCACTCAACAGATTGCCAACCACTTCAATAGCAAAATTGACACAATTCGCAAGGAGATATCCAGCATTCAAATTCCTCCCCTACCCAACATATCAGGTCCAACACCACACTCAATACTCTCCTCCTTTTGCCCAGTTACCATAGATGAAGTTAATAAACTCCTCTCCATGGCCCACCTCACTACCTGTTCCCTGGACCCTGTCCCTTCTCAGTTACTGCGACCACCTTCCCACTCTATCCTCAGCTCCCTAACCCACATCTTCAACCTCTCCCTCTCTTCTGGCACCTTTCCTTCCCCGCTCAAACATGCACTGGTTACCCCCATACTCAAAAAACCCTCACTAGACCCCACCTGTTTGAATAACTTAAGATCCATCTCCCTCCTCCCGTTTGCCTCCAAGCTCATCGAACGCCTTGTCCATGACCAAATGAGTCGCTACTTCACGGACAACAACCTTCTCGACCCCCTACAGTCTGGCTTCCTCCCACAACATTCTACTGAAACTGCCCTACTAAAACTCACCAATGACCTACTAACTGCTAAAACCAATGTCCACTACTCCATACTCATACTTTTAGACCTCTCTGCTGCCTTTGACACAGATGACCACCTGCTCCTCCTCAGCAAATTACACTCCCTTGGCCTCCGTGATTCTGCATTATCCTGGTTCTCCTCCTACCTATCTCAGCGCGCTCTCAGTGTCACTTACAACTCCATCTCCTCTGCTCCCCTTCCTCTTTCTTTTGGGGTACCCCAAGGCTCCGTCCTTGGGCCTCTCCTATTCTCACTCTATACCTCGTCCCTGGGCCAGTTGATAACCTCCCATGGCTTCCAATACCACCTCTATGCCGATGACACCCAGATCTATCTCTCCACTCCTCAACTCACCCCCTCGATCTCCTCACGGATCTCAAACTTACTGAATGACATATCGGTATGGATGTCACACCACTTCCTCAAACTTAAACTTTCTAAAACTGAGCATGTTATATTTCCTCCTTCATGGCCCCCCCCCCCCTGACTTCACCATTAATATCAACAACACAACCATTGGTCCCTCCACACATGCCAGGGTCCTGGGTGTAATCCTTGACTCTGACATCTCCTTCAGCCCCCATATCCAATCAGTGGCTAAATCCTGCCGCCTTAACCTCTGCAACATCTCCAGAATTCGACCCTTCCTGACTAATGACACCACAAAGCAACTTATTTACTCCTTGATTATTTCCCGCCTTGACTACTGCAACTCTCTCCTTAATGGCCTACCCTTAAGCAGGCTTTCCCCCCTTCAGTCTATTATGAATGCTGCTGCTAGACTAATACACCTCACTAATCGATCCATGACTGCTGCCCCTTTCTGCCAATCTCTTCACTGCCTTTCCCTACCCCACCATATAAGATTCAAAATGCTAACCATAACATACAAGGCCATCCACAACATTGCCCCCAGCTACATCACCAACCTCATCTGCAGATATCACCCAAATCGTCCCCTCTGCTCCTCCCAGGACCTCCTGCTCTCTAGCTCCCTTGTTACATCCTCCCATGCTAGCCTCCAGGACTTCACCAGAGCCTCTCCCATCCTCTCGAACTCCCTGCCCCAGTATGTCCGATCAGCCCCTACCCTGTCCACCTTTAGGAGATCCCTGAAAACTCATTTATTCAGGGATGCCTATCCCACACCCACATAACAACTGTCCCCGAGCCACTCCCATCAAATCATTCTCTGCAGCTATTACCTTTTGTACCACCACCCCCTCCCTTTAGAATGTAAGCTCTATGAGCAGGGCCCTCCTGTACTTTTTGTATTGAACTGTACTGTAATTGTGTTGTCTCCCCTATACATTGTAAAGCACTGCGTAAACTGTTGGCGCTATATAAATTGCGTATAATAATAATAATAAAATAAGTGCAGCGCTAATAAAATAACAAAATTGCAAAATTTTTAAATTTTCAAGTGAAAAATAAGATAAAAAGAAAAACTAAGGCAGAGTCCCAATTTCAGTCCATAAGTACAGCGCTGATAAAATAACAATATTGCAAAATTTTCAAATTTTCAAGTGATAAATAAGACTAAAAGAAAAACTAAGACAGAGTCCCAATAGAAATTTCAGTCCAAAAAAAAGGAAATTAAACAACATCCATCCGTGTAAGATATCAGTGGCAGATTCCAGAGATGGAAACTGTGAAAGATCCTTCAAAGAATGTGCATCCAACTCCACACCTAAGTGAGTATGTAGCCTGCTTACCAGCTATCCGTGACCACTGAAACAGTGGTCTCACTCAGCACAGGGAAATCGGTCTCCCAAGATCCTTAATGATGTCTAGAACCACAGCTAGGCCGATAACACTAAAAAGATATACAAGAAAAAGCTTCCATAGTGCAGTACATTTAATATATAGTAAATTTAATATAAGTGGATTGCACTTACAAGATGTAAAACGTTCACAAGCGATACAGCAATGTGTCTCATAATAAAGACCGTGCAATCTCCTCAGGCTTCCCTACACTTCCTGTTTTGTTTGCCCATCAGCCTCCTGAGAGGAAAAACGTGATGACGTCACCGTCATAGGCTCCACCCTATGTGTTTCGTCACTATCGGGTGTCGTCTGTGGATTGGCCTGGTGAGTGTGACATCACGCATATCATTTTTATAGCCCTGCGGCGCCATCTTAACTACTGGCTGCTAGGTTAGTATGATAGTAAAACTGGGGCAGTGCCACCATATTAACTGCTGGCCTTTAATAAATGTACCCACCTATTGTTTTCATTTTTAAACCTTTGGGAATAAATTGATGACGAAATTGACTTGGTGGACCTAAAAGGAAAAATTTATTTTGGTCCCTGCGTTTATTGCAACTTCCAAAACCACCTTAATTTTGCCTTCCCCATTGACGCCAATGCCAATGCAATTTGAGAAACGCCAACATTTCGGTGAATCGGAAACTCACCAATTTCACTCATTAACATGAACACAAGTGAGTAAAGCACACATCTCTGGCCATAATAACCCTTATCGACCCTCTCGGCACGTATTTGTATTCTGCAGGCACGACCTCTCTAATCAGATAAATTACGGTCAAAGTTTTTGTACGCGGCAAACTAACTAACGATAAAACTACGATGTGAAATATGTACACTCAGTGCTCTTTGATATACAAATCCTGCAAAGGAACATCTGCTGCTCTCAGTCTACAGTGGTAAATGTAAATTTCATTAAATCACAGATGTGTTCTTGTTTTTATATCTCATTTCCAGCAGTCTTCGAATCATCATCAGCATCATAAAGGAATGATTTACAGGGATTCTATCCCTTGCCGCTCCGCTTTTGAATCTCATTTTTCATGCCGGGGCAAAAGGTTTTCCAAACAAGCAAGGATGCATGGCGCATGTGTAATTATGTAATAAACAGGCCTTCTGACAAAAGTTTAAAGAACTTGCAAGCAGAGGAGTTTTTTTTTTAAATTTCTTTCTACTGCCTTGATTGTGTATTCAGTTGGGTATGGCAGCGTGACAAAAATATGTTTAACGCCAAAACTCCAGACATTTCGCTGAATTCAGCATTGAAAGGCATAAGGATTTTTTATTCTGTTCAGCCAGTCTTATGATCCAGCAGCCACTTACCAAACAGCCAGGTCTTTGACCTAACTTTGCTCCACTTTTTTGCTGCATTGGTGGTGTGGGGTTTGTTGGATGGACAATTGCTGTGATTGCATTAACGTCATTGTGGTAAGGAATACAGGGTTCAATTCATTAAAGGATATTGCATGTGGTATTTGGGTCACATGACACATTTATTTCAAATATCGCATGAGATATTGAAAATGTCAATTCACTATCCCTTAAAAGAGAAGTATGGGAATTTTTCTTTTTACCCCATTCATACTTACCTAGGTAGATGGGTCCGATGCTGCATCTGTACCCCGACACCTCTGCACTGAAAACTGAGCGATCGGACATCGCTGATCGCTCAGTTTTCAGAGCTTTGTGAGCAGAGAGTTGCTGACTGTCAGTCACAGCTCTCCGCTTTTCTCCCTCCGCACTCACTGGAGCTCTGAGCTGTGGAGGGGGTGGAGCGGGCCCTCTCAGGCTCTCAGCGGCTCGCTGAGAGGCTGAGTCAGGTGTCAGTTCAGGCACCAGGCAGATCCACACTTTATTGTTGGGATGACGCGGTGCCTGGACTGATATCCGTGACTTCAGCAGAGAGCGGACTTCAGTCCTCTCTCTGCTGAAAACGGGTCACAGGAGTGCAAAACGAATTGCACTCCCTTGATCCATAGAAGAAGTACAGCCAGAAAAGCAAAAATGCTTGGTAAATACTGCATAAAACAGTCAATCCCCAAAAGTAACTGATTAACCACTTCAGCCCCGGAAGGATTTACCCCCTTCCTGACCAGTTTGTTTTTTGCGATAGGGCACTGCGTCGCTTTAACTGACAAGTGCGCGGTCATGCGACGTGGCTCCAAAACAAAATTGACGTCCTTTTTTCCCCACAAATAGAGCTTTCTTTTGGTGGTATTTGATCACCTCTGTGATTTTTATTTTTTGCGCTATAAACAAAATAAGAGCAACAATTTTTTAAAAAACGCATTATTTTTTACTATAATAAATATCCAAAGTGAAAATAACAAAAAACACTGTGCTAGGCTCGTGAATAAAACAGCTACATACAATGTGACAAACAAAAATACAAAATCTATAAAAAATGTAGCGCATAAAAAAATGTAATATGTAATAATCATAAACACCCCAAATCTATAAACCGGGTGTAGTGGAATACCACAGAAAATGGGGTGAAAATGGGGTGAAGTCCATATGAACTAAAAACATAAGAAAAGTGGAAGTCTCCAAATAAATGTGCACATGAAAAGTCGCTGGCAATGGGAATGTTCCCAATGTGGACAGAAGACTGGGTTGGTCAATACATGGAAACGGCTTCAACCTGCAACAGCATCAAAGAATGGTAGGCATGAACTCTTACCGGATACTGTGGACTCCCCTGTCATATGACATGGAGTCATGTAGACATTACGCCACTCAGGGCATGTAAAACGATATCCAGACCGTCAGGGCTCACAGATGTCAATTCCCCAAATCCTCACGGAGTCATCAGACGGATCTTCGCAATGGGTGTAGACGGAATTCTGCCGACTAGAATATGCAGTTGGTGACGGAGGTGGGGCATTTACTTCTCTCCCGGTGTTATGTAAAAAGAAAAGCAGAGCTTCCCCATGGTGCAGATAAAAAAGGTGGTATCTTTTATTGTAATAAAACCAGATACATAAAAATAAGGGTGATCACTATAAAAAGTCAAGGGCAACTTGAGAGAAGGTAAGGAAGCCCGACATGTTTCGACCCATAGGTCTTCTACTGGGGCATGGTACTGCCCCAGTAGAAGACCTATGGCGACAAATTCAAAGTAGCGTACAGGTACGTTACTTTGCGCAGCTGTGCCATTCTGCCGATGTATATCTACAGGAGGCGGTCGGCAAGTAGTTAAATAAATGCATGCCTTAAAGTGGACCTTAAGTCAATTTTTCAACTTTCCATCTATTAAATCTTCTGCCCATTTTTTTTCTGCCAGTAAATACCTTATACAGCCCACTTCCTGTTTCTTGTCTGGTCATTAGCCAAGACATATGACATCATGCACAGCTCTTTCGCTCACTCTTGTGAGAGTTTGCCAGGAAGGGAGGGGGGATGAGTCATAAGAGGGCCAAAGAGAACTGCAGGGCTGCAGAGCTGGAGGTGTGCCTCTGTGTGTCTGTGTAAATCCAGGAAGTGAACAGGCAGCAGCTTCAGTTGCCCACAGTTAAAATGGATGCAGTCAGACTCAGGGGAGGGAGATTTCTGCAGCATATTTGACAAGTACAGAATCACAGTATATATAAAATAATATGCAAAGTGGTTGGAGGGAAGCTTCAGAATGGCAAAGATGTTTTTATTGCAAATTATGTGAGCAGACTGCAGTTCCTCTTTAAATAAGTATTGCTCCAGGCATGCAACGGGAATTTTTTTAGTTAAGGAGCTGCCAGACCTTAATGGGCAGGGCATGGAAGTGTTTAAAAAAAGGACCATTTGTTCTACAAGATCCAGAGCATTGGGCTTTTCCTCCAGACTCTCCACCATCGTTCCCTCTGCAAGGTCTATCAAAATTGTCCACCAGACAAGAAGTAACATCCGCTGGATATGACGTCCTGTGTTAAAATACTCATCAGTTTCATGAGATAAACACCGTAGACACGTGCAATTTGTTTTGGTCTGAATATAAATTCGGACACATTTTTGGTTATTCGAAGATTTGGATGTATCCGAGTCTTTTCGAGTATTTTTTGTTGAAATTCATTTAATTTCGTTTTGTATATATTCGTTTTCTAATGCCGCGTACACACACGGGCGGACTTTTCGACCGGACTGGTCCGACAGACTTTCCAGCGGACTTTCGACGGACTTTTGACGAACTTCCGACTGACTTTCGAATGAACGGACTTGCCTACACACGATCACACCAAAGTCCGACGGATTTGTACATGATGACGTACACCGGACTAAAATAAGGAAGTTGATAGCCAGTAGCAGCCCTAGCGTGGGTTTTTGTCCGTCGGACTAGCACACAGATGATTTAATTTCTGGGTCTGGCGGAGTTACGATGTAAAGATTTGAAGCATGTTCCAAATCTAAAGTCCGTCAGATTTGCGACTGGAAAAGTCCGCTGAAGGTCCGATGGAGCCCACACATGATCGGATTGTCCGCCAGATTTGGTCCGTCGGCGTCCGTCAGACCAGTCCGGTTGAAAAGTCCGACCGTGTGTACTCCCCATAACAAATTCCAAATTTTCGGGCTGATTCGAATTCTGTATGAAGAATAGCTGGTTGTTAAGGAGAGGGCCAGGAAGCCGGCTGCCACATCTTAACAGCCAATGGCTTCCACACTGACAGCTGAAATGTAAACAAAAATATGCAGGCAATGAAGAGGTCTGAAAAAAAATCACCAAAATTAAAATTAAAAACGGTGTGAGGTCTCCCCCAAGATCCATACCAGACCCTTATCTGAGCATGCAGTCTGGCAGGCCAGAAAGGGGGGGGGGGGAGAGGGGGCGAACGAGCACTCCCTCTCCTGAACCATACCAGGACTAAACTTGGGGGGTGGCTTCAAGGCAAGGGGGGAATCTTGTCTGGTTATCTTAAAGCGGTAAATACTGTTTCAATAATTGAGCCCACAGCCTACAGTATATACACTATACACAGTACATAACACATGAATATACCAATATATATATATATATATATATATATATATATATATACAGTGATACCTCGGTTTGCGAGTAACACACGGTATACAAGCTTTTCACAAGATGAGCTATATTTTTTTTTAAATCCTGACTTGATTTGCGAGCGCTGTCTTTCAAGACGAGCAGGGCTCAAGCCGCTGGTATGTGTATGTACTGTATGTGTAAGTACCGTATATGGCCAGAGGTCTGGGGGTGCTGGAGAACCTGGAGACGCTCAGAGACACTCCCAGCTGGGTGGGGCGGGCATAATGTGCATCGGAACAACCGAAAGTGTCAACAGTTCCTAAGTGTCTCCGAGCGTCACCAGCGCCTCCGCACCTCTGGCCACATACAGTACTGCATACACCAGCAGTGGTTGTGGAACGAATCATCTGAGTTTCCATTATTTCCTATGGGAAAACTCGCTTTGATATACGAGTGCTTTGGATTACAAGCATGCTTCTGGAACTAATTATGCTTGTAATCCAAGGTAATACTGCACTATATATGCGAGTTCTTATTCTATGTTTGGTAATTAGTTGTAGCTCTAAGTAAGAGTGTCACCCTTACTAGCAAAAATAGAATTTTCAAATCTTAAAGTGACACTAAAGCTTAGTTTTTTTTTTTTTTTTTAAATAACAAACATATCATACTTACCTCCACTGTGCAGCTCGTTCTGTACAGAGTGGCCCTGAACATCCTCTTCTGGGGTCCCTCGGCAGCTCTTGCGGCTCCTCCTCGCATTAGATAACCCCCAGGACAAGTGCTCTCCTGGGGGGTTACATTACGGGCGTGCTCCTGAGTCATTCATTCGGCGTCCATAGACGCCGAATGTATGACTTGGCCCCACCCCCCCGACGCACGGGTCACTGGATTTGATTGACAGCAGCGGGACCCAATGGCTGCGCTGCTATCAATCCATCCAATTAGGACTCAAGATACCGGCTTTTGCTGGTGTGCTCATCCCCGGGACGAGATAGAGAGGGTACAGGTAAGTAAAACGGGGGCTCGGGGGGGCTGCAGCATTACAGTAGGTTTTTCAACTCAATGTATAGAATGCATTGAGGTGAAAAACCTTGAAGGTTTACATCCCCTTTAAAACGTGTCCCTGTATAAATGTAAGGAAAAATATACTTACCAGTCTATGGAGTCCAGCATTGTCTTGCTTGTCCTTGTCTGAGAAAGCATCCCATAAGATTCTGGAAGTAGTCTGTGGGAATTTGTGACCATTCAGCCAAAAGAACATTGGTGAGGTCAGGTACTGATGTTGGATGAGAAGACCTGACTCTTGACCGGCATTCCAATTCAACCCAAAGGAGGTCAGGACTCTAAACAGGCACCTTAAGTTCTTCCACACCAAACTGGTGAAACCATGGAGTTGGCTTTGTGCAGAAGGGCACAGGCTTGCTGGAACAGAAATGTTCCTTCACGAAACTACTCAGTATGCCATACCTCCAGAGCGCAATGTGCATGCACCGGTGACATGACCGCCTGCAGAAATAGTAAATATCTCTTAAATGGAGCATGTTTTGGAGATATTCCTTGTACCTACATGTAAGCTTTATTATGAGTCACCATGCAGTGTTTACTACTGCTTTATATTATGCTGGTCCAAACAAACTATTTCCTTTACTAGCACTCTATAAACTGTATGTAGCCTCTGTATACAAAATCGAGTGTTTCTCAGCCATTCACAGAAAGCCTTGTATTTTTATGAATAAATACAAGGCTTCCTCTTATTGGCCAAGATGGAGGGGCAGGCAAATGATGTTCTCCACTATCCTTTGAATGGCTGAGCAGTGCTATGCCCGGCACTGTTTTGTCCTGGGAACAGGACAGAAGATCCTGCCCAGCTGCCAGGCTATATAGATAAAAGAAAGTTTGTTTTGGGCCAGCTTGGCCCAAACAAACTATTTAAAGTTAAAGTAAACCTGGAGTTCATCTTTGAAGAGAAACTAAACTGGCGAAGCTGTGACCAAAAATAGCAAGCAGATGACAAAGGACTAATCACCAGTATTTCCTGTAGTCTTCCTGAAGCTGAATTTTTTTCTTATTACTGACTTATCATACCTCCTTTTGCACCCTGTCCATTTGTGGAGGTGGACATCTTGATAGAGGCAAGGTTTTGCTTCCTCTTGTCAAAATTTCACACCCCTTATAACTGCTGATCTGATAACTGATGGGGATATTGATCAAGAAACAGCAGGAGAGGTGAAGGAAACACAGATCTACTAAAAAGATGAAGCTGAAGCATGTTGATCCTTTCAGTGTAGGTCTCCAGGTACAGCTTTCTCTCCTGCAAACAGAACATGGAACAGTAAAGGAGTGACCTGACCAAATCCTATCCCATATGTGGTTTGGCTAGCAGTCAGAGGCAGCAGTGTCTTCTTAGATGATCTCATACTGTAGATATACAGCTTGGAGGCCACAGGACAGGAGTGTCTAGGTACATGAAATCTGCTATAATTTTTCAGGGGAAATCTTTCAGGTTATTTTTTTTCTGGAAGATAGCAAATCTTAGTTCAGTTCCACTGTAACAGTCCCCTCGACTGGAAACACCTAAGTTCAATAATTTGAAGGGATGTCCACCTAATTTTGGACATATAGAGGGAGATTTACTAAAACATGAGCACTCAGAATCTGGTGCAGCTGTGCATGGTAGCCAATCAGCTTCTAACTTCAGCTTGTTCAATCAAGCTTTGACACTAAAACCTGGAAGCTGATTGGTTTCTATGCAGAGCGGCAAATTTTTCCCTCTCCAGTTTTAGTAAATCAGTCCCATAGTGACAAGTAGGGAACTTTGTGACTTGAATTTTGTTTTTGGAGCAGAATTCCCCAGACTGAAAACTCACAGCACTCTCATCTAATATAACTGTTTCAGCAGCTGATAAAATGCTTTAGGCAGTATTTCTGCCTGAAGGTAAATCAGTTCTTGTCAACAGCTGTCAAGCTAAAGATTCAGTGCATCCAAAAGTAATATTTCAGTGCCTGGTAAATGTTGGAGAGTAAAACCCCCTGACTGTGTCTTCTATCTCTTGAGGAATGTATTGGTGAGATCCCACTCCTGCTGTGCCTATTAGGAGGGGGATTCACTTGCCCTGTTGGTTTTCTATTTTATTTGACATTACAGAGAATGTGACATTCTTCTCCAGAGACAGTAGGGGGCGCTTTGCGTTCCTTTTCAGGTTTCCTAGGCTCCCTCTGGCTCTTTGATGTAAAAAAAACTTAATAGTGCAAGAAGAAGTTTACACACAGAACAACTGATTACAATAGCATTCTGTGTGCCCCCCCCCCCCCTTACACAATAGCAGAACCTTTTATCATTTTCTGAAACTCTTTGTACCTGCAGCCCAACACTTCATGCTTCCTCACCTAGGCAACCCCTGCTGCCTCCTGAGATGTCCACATCACACATCCTAGGAGGGTCATGTGCATTCTGAGGGACCTGTGTATGTGCAGACATGATGCTTGTCTCTGCCAGCTATTTTGGAACTGAAAGAGACCACCAGCATGTTTTCACTCCCACGCACAGGGATTCCTATTACCTAATACCATGTGTGCATTCATGAAAATCCAACCCCCCCACCACCACCCATGCGTGTCCAGACATGCTGCAGGTCTCAGCTAGGTCAGAAATACTCGCAACACATCTGGGCATGAGTGGTATATTTCAAGATGGCGGCAGGTGGGAGGAAAATTTCGCCAGGGTGAAGTTCCTCTTTAATGTAGACAGCTTTTTGAACAAGCTGAGCCTCAAAGCAGACAGCTTTTGTTGCAGTCTCTCTTTAGCTTACCATAGTACTCTGGGAATCCTTTGACATACAGTAAATCGAAGGTTTACTTTTACAACAAATATTGTTTTACAAAAACAGTTTAAAGAGGATCTTCAGTAACCCCCCAACCTCCCCAAAATAAAACCTAAAAGTTAGTAGCTACAAATACTTACACTTACTTGTCCAGGGATTCAACGCTGTCCTCACCTGCATCGGTCTTCAGGTCCCTGGTGCTGGCATGTTTACTGAGGGAAGCTGGCTATGAGGCTGTGACTTCTTGTGGCTTCACAAATGGCTTCCCGCTGCACATGCCTGAGCTGCACTGCACATTGTGAATGGTCCTGCAGCTTTCTGGGACTTGTGACATGTCACAGAAGGCAGCAGGTAAAGGAGGAGGGTGAATATCCGTTCAGATCGCCTAGACAAATCGATTGGAAGTGGAAATGCGTACCTGTCAAAACCAGGTATCTGCTCCCCCCTCCAAAAAAATAAATGTGTCCACAAGTGGTAGAGGGAGGGGGGAGAAAGCAGAAAAGCAGAACTTCCCCTTTTGGGTGAAGTTCCATTTTAAAAACATGTAGTATGAGGTACCGGTAGTTGGATTAGGTCTACCTTAACCACTTGCTGACCGCTGCATGCCAATATACATCGGCACAATGGCAGTGGTGGGAAAATGTGTGTACCTGTACGTCCCCTTTAAATGGCGGGGCTTGCAGGCGCCACCTACAGCATGACCATGCCCATGGGACCGGCATACTCTATGTCCGCTGGTCTCCCTGCGATCGTGTCACGGAGCCGCAGAACGGGGAAGTGCCTATGTAAACAAGGCATTTCCCCGTTCTGCTTTGTGACATGACAGAGATCACTGCTCCCTGTCATCGGGAGCAAGGATCGCTGTCATGTGAGTTGAAGTCCATCCCCCTCACAGTTAGAATCATTCCCTAGGACACACTTAACCCCTTGATTGCTTCCTAGTGGTTAACCCCTTCCCTGCCAGTGACATTTACACAGTATACAGTGCATTTTTTTAGCACTGATCGCTGTATAAATGACAATGGTCCCAAAATTGTGTCAAAAGTGTCTGATGTGTCCTCCATAATGTCGCAGTCACGATAAAAATCGCAGATCACCACCATTATTAATTAAAATAATAATAATAAAAATGCCATAAAACAATCCCCTATTTTGTAGACGCTGTAACTGTTGCGCAAACCAATCAATATACGCTTATTGCGATTTTTTTACCACAAATATGTAGAAGAATACATATCGGCCTAAACTGAGGAAAAAATGGGTTTTTGTTATATATTTTTGGGGGATATTTATTATAGCAAAAAGTAAAAAATATTGCTTTTTTTCAAAATTGTCGCCCTTTTTTGCTTATAGCGCAAAAAATAAAAACCGCAGAGGTGATCAAATACCACCAAAAGAAAGCTCTATTTGTGGGAAAAGAAGGAGGTCAATTGTGTTTGGGTGCAACGTCGCACGTTTGCGCAATTGTCAGTTAAAGCGACGCAGTGCCGAATCGCAAAAAGTGCTCTGGTCAGGAAGGGGGTAAAATCTTCCGGGACTGACGCGGTTAATTCACCCTAATGCAAATTTGTAACTGCTGTTATGTCTTGGATTCTTCTTTCTAAAATTATACATTTATTTGGGCAGAAAGACTCACAAACAATGCCAATCTTACGTGGCTTTGATTATACTTTGTTAACCAATAGTGCTAACACCAAGAGCTTCTACCCAGCAGTAGCGAGTGAGCAGACAATGTTTCTAAAGTCTACAACTGGTAGGGGCGACCTTGTTGTGCACACCAGCAGAATTACAACGCAACAAGGCGGCATCCTGCTGCTCTCCTACTACGCGACTCTCCATGCTGCCACCTAATTACTTGCCTCTGTCACCCCCAACTGCTCCCTAGTAATAATTAAACAACGGGGGAAGTATATAGCAAGTTTAAATAATTAGCATCGCAGTGTAGTGTTTGCCTTTCTCTAGGCTGACTCGCTCAGTGGGATACGGCGAGAAAGAAAGGCTAGCGCGACGTCCTGAGCCGACAGTTCGACAAATGCATTTTTAATCACATTTTAATTACAATGGTGTTCGCGGAACAAGCGAGGAAGGATTTATCCGCTGTACATGAGAGCTAAGCCTGCACAAACTTGTAGGACAGTCGTCGGCATCTTTCAGGGAATGGAATACTTGAAGGAGAACGATGCCATTTTTTTTCGGACAATTTTCCTTTATTTATAAGTTTAAAAGTTTATGAACTGATGTTTTAAATTTGGTTTTCATTATTTGTAAAAAAAACTTTTGCTTCAAGCAAATGTCCCATTATTGCCTTTATGTTCTGAGTGATTGTGTTAGGCCTTATTTACATGGACGGTCTCTACTGCCCCTCTGAAAACCAGGAATCATCCATGAAGAGAACACCTCTCCAAAGTGCCAGCGAATGTGAGCATTTGCCCACTCAAGTCAGTTACGACAACAAACTGCAGTCAGGTCGAGACCCTAATGAGGATGATGAGCATGCTAATGAGCTTCCCTGAGACAGTTTCTGACAGTTTGTGCAGAAATTCTTTGGTTATGCAAACCGATTATTGCAGCAGCTGTCCAGGTGGCTGGTCTCAGATGATCTTAGAGGTGAAGATGCTGGATGTGGAGGTTCTGGGCTGGTGTGGTTACACGTGGTCTGCGGTTGTAAGGCCAGTTGGATGTACTGCCAAATTCTCTGAAACGCCTTTGGAGACAGCTTAGTAGAGAAATGAACATTCAATTCAAGGGAAACAGCTCTGGTGGACATTCCTGCAGTCAGCATGCCAATTGCACGCCCCTTCAAAACTTGCGACATCTGTGGCATTGTGCTGTGTGATAAAACTCCACATTTTAGAGTGGCCTTTTATTGTGGCCAGCCTAGGGCACACCTGTGCAATAATCATGCTGTCTAATCAGCATCTTGATTTGCCAAACCTGTGAGGTGGATGGATTATCTCAGCAAAGGAGAAGTGCTCACTAACAGATTTAGACAGATTTGTGAAGAATATTTGAGAGAAATAGGCCTTTTGTGTACATAGAAAAAGTCGAAGATCTTTGCGTTCAGCTCGTGATAAATAGGGGCAAACACAAAAGTGTTGCGTTTATAATTTTGCTCAGTGTATGTACTTGTAAGAAAAAGTCTCCTGTTCTCTTTGTATTGCTTTCTTTGTGTGAAATCCCTGGTGTTCCTGTCAGTCAGCTTTCCTATTAAAAACTGACTACACTAGGCACAGTGTGGTCAGTTCTCTAGCTGTGCTGGGAACTCAGCCTGCTCTCCTCCAATGATCAGACTTGTCCTGACATGCCCTTCACTGGAAATATTAGAGCGCTGCTGTTTTTCCTCCCCCAGCTCTCTGTTCTCAGCTGCAAAAGGAACTTAGGGATTATGTGATCACTTATAAAACAGGAAAAAAAAGATATTAATATAGTTTTTTAAATCTATACACACGTTTTGTACCTTTCATTTTGATTTTAAACTGAATGGATTCTTTTACAAGGTGAGGGTTTACATACACTTTAAAGTACACCTTTTTGCAGCCCATTTCCACAGGACCGTTCCAAACCTGCTCTTCCAGCTTGTCTACAGACTAACAAGGTGCATGCTCAAAGAAGCCCATCTTTGCCCATCATTATAAAAAATAGATAAATGAGAGCCGCACACCAATCTCTATACTTCCAAGTTATTTATTCAAGCTTCCACGGTATAGCAGCAACCATAATGTTTCTGCCACAGAATCAAGCCATTTATTGGTAAAACGCGTTATTGAGGCAGTGGTTTTGCTGTGGAGACATTATGGTTGCAGCTATATTGTGGACATCTAAATAAATGACTTGAAAGAACAGAGATCAGCTTGTGGCACTCATTTATCTATTCTTGACACCTTTTACAGGTCTGCCTGAATAAATTCCTGACAGGTCAGATTGTACAGCAACAGTAACATTTTTCAGAAGTTCTCTTCCTTTTATCATTAAAAAGCTACTCTTGATCTCCAGTTCAGTGACTTTGCAGGAGGAAGCATTTCCCTAGTCTTCTAATGCAGGGTACAGACGGGTGGACTTTTCGGCCGGATTGGTCCGACGGTCTATCCAACGGACTTTCGGCGGACTTCCGATGGACTTTCCCAATGAACGGACTTGCCTACACACGATCACACCAAAGTCCGATGTATTCGTACGTGATGACGTACGACTGGACTAAAATAAGGAAGTTCATAGCCAGTAGCCAATAGCTGCCCTAGCGTCGGTTTTTGTCCATCGGACTAGCATACAGACGAGCGGACTTTTCAACTGCACTCGAGTCCGTCGAAAAGATTTGAAACATGTTTCAAATCAAAAGTCCGTCAGATTTTTGACTGAAAAAGTCCGCTGCAGGTCCGATGGAGCCCACGCACAGTCGGATTGTCCGCCGGATTCGGTCCGTCGGACCAGTCTGGTCGAAAAGTCCGCCTGTGTGTACGCGGCATAAGTCTCACTAAAGGAATTATGTCCCAATGATGCTGTGTCCCAGGCCGTGTCCTGGGATCACACTGTCAGCCCCAATAACTCAATATGAAAGTGAAAAATATTAAAGTGTTTGTGGGATTTTTAAGGTGCATAAACTAGTAAGTAGATCCAAAGAGAAACATTTAAAAAAAAAAGAATATTTTAACATAAGTTAAAAAATGTTTAAAAGCAATTTTACAGCAAGTACTTGTAGTACAGTCCTTATGGATACAGCGAAAATAGTGTGGTTCCCCACGTGTTTCACCCTAAACCTGGGCTTCCATGTTTAGGACGAAACATGTTGGGAACCACACTAATTTCGCTGTATACCTAAGGACTGTACTACATGTACTTGCTGTAAAATTGCTTTTAAATATTTTTTAACCGATGTTAAAATATTTTTTTTCTTTTGAATGTATCTCTTTGGATCTACTTACTAGTTTATGCACCTTAATACCCGCCCAAGGTACGTCATATGACGTCCTTGACTTTGTGTGGGTATATCTGAGTGATGCCTGCAGCTACAGGCATCATTCAAATATAGGGTTTTTCAGCCAGCGATTCCCTACACCATAAGAGCAATCATCGCGGCTGTTCCCCCGCTTGAACGTTCTTACGGGCGGTGAGAGAGGACGCCCCCCCGCCACCCTCCTGTGCTTCTACCGACTCACCGCTTCCATCAGTGAGTCAGAGACAGGATCCGCCGGCCACGGATGGTGAACATAGAGATTTCCAGCGGACCAGATGGTCACCGGAGTCTCTATGAATGTTCGGAGGCCGGGCGCGATGTTATGACGTCACGCCCAAACTCTGCATTCAAACAAATGGCGCTGCCTTCGGCTGGGAAGCCGAGATCGTTTTATTTTTTTATTTCAGGCTTCCCAGCCTAGAGGTGAGATGTGGGGTCTTATTGACCCCTTATCTCACTGTAAAGAGGACCTGTCATGCCATATTCCTATCAAAAGGGATGTTTACATTCCTTGTAATAGGAATAAAAGTGATCAATTTTTTTTTTTTTTTTTAAAGTGTCAAGCTAAAAAAAGAAAAGTAAAATTAACAATAAAAAATTAAAATAAATTAAAGCGCCCCTGTCCCTGTGTGCTCGCACGCAGAGGCGAACACATATGCAAGTCCCGCCCACATATGAAAACGGTGTTCAAACCATACATGTGAGGTATTTCCGCGAACGTTAGAGTGAGAGCAATAATTCTAGCCCTAGACCTCTGTAACTCAAAACATGTAACCAGTAACAAATTTTAAAGCGTCGCCTATCGGGATTTTTTAATTCCCGAAGTTTGGCGCCATTCCATGAGCCTGTGCAATTTTGAAGCGTGACATGTTAGGTATCTATTTACACGGCGTAACTTGATATTTCACATTATGCAAAAAAATTGGGCTAACTTTAATGTTTTTTTTTTTTTTTCTAAGGCATGAAACAGTTTTTTTCCCAAAAAGTTGCAACCACCGCCATTGTATTCTCTAGGGTATTTGCTAAAAATACATATATAATGTGTGGGGGTTTTATATGTAATTTTCTAGCAAAAAAATGATGAATTTTACATGTAGGGGAGAAATGTCAGAATTGGCCTGGATGGGAAGTGGTTAAAAATCACACAAACACTTCAATATTTTTCTATGTGTTTGAGGTTGTTAGACCAGTACTTAGGGACAGACTGTCATATCCACATCCCTCAGAAGTAAAATTGGAAGAAAAATTGGGAGAACACTCCCATAAGGTGATGGGACTTTAACGGATATGTCACTGTCACTGAGGTAAGCACATGCACAGTAGATAATAATAAAATATAAATTTATTACAAAATATACAATAGCATATCATTTTGAGAGTAGCATTAAGCCATATAGAACATAGGCCAAAAATGATACTCAATCCATATAAAAACTTGAAAGATGCTTGTGTATTGAGTTAGCCGACGCGTTTTGCACAATTGTTAACGGCTTCTTCTGGGCAGCTCTACATGCATCTAAATTATCAGTCAAATTACAAAGACATTACATGTAACATTAGTATCATTTACAATTAATTTATTCAATAAAGTTCATCATATATATACAATGTAATACCATTGATATAAGTGCTCACCAAATTATATGATATTGATTATATGCAACCTGCAGCATCACAAAGAAAGGACGGACCATCATCCGGTAATTGATCAATGATGTAAGAGTCATCGATCTGGTCTGGTGGGCATCGGATCACATCCAGGGCGATAAGGTCATCAACCAATTATTATCTACAGTACCAAACACCTATACTCAGATGCTAAATTCTTTACATCATCATATATGCATAAGTATCAAGACAAACTGCACCTAAATGTATAGACAAGTATGGACTAATTAGTGGGTGACAAGAAAAGAGGGGGGAAAAAAGAGGGAGGGAGGGGAAAGGGAGGGGGTAGCGGGGCCACAGACTGGCGAGTGCATACAGTATATCCATATACACATACAATGTTCTATATGGCTTAATGCTACTGTCAAAATGTTATGTTATTGTATATTTTGTAATAAATTTATATTTTATTATTATCTACTGTGTATGTGCTTACCTCAGTGACAGTGACATATCCGTTAAAGTCCCATCACGTTATGGGAGAGTGGTGCTCTCACAATTTTTCTTCTATCTCAGGGATTTGGTGCTAATTTTGGTGTTTTGTCCATGGTTAAGAAAATATCCTCAATATAAAAGTGGTTGACCCATAATTTGGAGTTTAAGGGGGCCACTCTGGTAAGAGGGCAGGTGGGGTGTGTCCAATCACAGCCAGTCGCAGACTTGCCGGTTATCAGCATTTGTTTCCTCACACACTGTCGTCTCTGTGTGAGGAAAGGAGAGCTGATAACCGAAAAGGCTGACAGGGCACAGTGAGTAAATTGTAGCAGCCACATCAGTGCCCATCAGTGCAGGTTATCAGTACCCATTAGTGCCGCCTCATCAGTGCCAATCAGTGCAGCCTCATCAGTGCCAATCAGTGCACATCCGTGCAGCCCCATCAGTACAGCCTCATCAATGCCCATCAGTGTAACCTCATCAGTGGCCATCAGTGAAGCCTTATCAGTGCCCCTCAATGCAACCTTATCAGTGCCCATCAGTGCAGCCTAATTAGTACACATCAGTGAAGAAAATAAAAATATTGCAACATTTTATAACAGAAACTAAGTAAAATATATTTTTTTTTAAATGTGGGCTTTTTCTGTTTGTTTAGCAATAAATAAAAACCCAGTGTTTATTAAATACCACTAAAAGAAAGCTTTATCTGTCTCCAAAAAAATGATCAAATTTCATTTGGGTACAGCGTTGTATGACCGTGCAATTGTCATTCAAAGTGTGGCAGCGCTGAAGTCTGAAAAATGGCCTGGGCAGGAAGGGGGGTGAAAGTGCCCGGTATTGAAGTGGTTAAAATCACAACAAAGAATAAAATTGCCATATCTAATCTGCAAAAAGTGCATGTTTGTAGTTCCAAGTTGGCATCGCAGATCAACACGTTTTATGATGGTCTCACTTCCTCAGGATCCACTCCCTTACTTTAGGCAATATTCAGGCTCTAAGTACTTTACAAAGGTAAAATCCAGAAAAGGGAAATGGGGGGGTGGGGGATGGGGGGGCATAAAGATTATGTCACTATCAGTTTTTAAAGGTCAAAAAAGCACATGTACGAGATGTTGTATCTCTACTGTCCCTGAGACTTATAAACACATCACAATATTCCAAGTCTAAGGGGCATCAAATATGTCTCCCATACTATGTGCTAGTCTTCAGTAGTAAGTATCCTTCCCTTGAATTGGACCTCACTTGCCCACACATTGGGGTTGATTTACTAAAACTGGGTAGAGCAAAATCTGGTGCAGCTGTGCATGGTAGCCAATCATCTTCTAACTTCAGCTTTTTCAATTAAGTTTTGGCAAAGAGAAAAAAAATGGAAGCTGACTGGTTTCTATGCAGAGCTGCACCAGATTCTGCACTTTCCAGTATTAGTAAATCAACACCATTGCGTTGGTTGGAGATTTATGTCCATTCATCTCCTCTTGGAAACTGTGCAATGTAACCTGTTCACAACATTTGGTATCCTCAGCTTTTCTATGATTCAGAGAAAAGGCCCAGTGATATCATGCTTGCATAGGTGAGCACTTCAGAAGCTAGGGTCTAAGGTGAGTAGTATTTTTACATTTTCCTATAATGTTTTTTCCCAATATTGCTTTCACTAAACATTCTTTTTTTATTTGGGGATTGGGGCTACAGGATATGTGGTCCTTGCCTTCCTAGCCAAGGTCTTCTTTAAACAGAAACTATACTCCAAATTGGATAGTTTAACTGGTTCACAAGAGGTGTGCAAGAAGCCCTATTCATCAAACTGGAACAACCATCAATGAACAAGGTGGAACTTTCGACACCATCTGTCGTCCACATATTATGCAGTTTTAACAACAATACACAACGTTTATGAAGCCTTCCTGACACCAAGGATGGTATGTTGTATTATGTATTTAGAACATGGTGGTTCAGCAAATTTTACATATCCCATCCTGTCCTTAGATAATAACATCTGCCCATCCATGGTGTCATCATGATCCATGGCCTATGATCCATAGAAATGAGGGTATCAGTGTTGCCTGCGTGGCTATAAATGCTGGAGTATTTTTCTGACACTCATTGCAACTGAAGAAGTGACTTGGAGAAACTTTGAAACATCTGGAATAAGTTCAGTTGAATGTGACTAACTACTAATGGATATATTCCACACAATGATATTGACTCATTCGTTTGATGGGCTGCCTCACTGGCCAAGAGGAATGTGAAGGAGGCAGGTTGGGGCAGACAAATACTATCAAGAAGTGTCTTCTACATCATTGCTGTGTCCTGTAGAAATATGGAAGGGTCAGAAGAAGGAACCACAGTGTGCGTGGAAGACAGGAATCTGACACCCCTGGAAGTGTCAAATACTGTAAAGTCTTAGGGAGATGGCAGAGCTGAAATAGAGGGAAGGAAATATTTGCAGTCGGGACAACTGCTGGCAGGAATCAGAGAACTGACGTTGAGCTGCGTCTGAACACATAAAACTAGATATTTGGCCATCTGAATGTAACTTTATAAATCTTCCATTACAGGAAACATTCATCTAGAAATTTTTGCAGCTGATTGGGTCTCTTGAAGCAAACAGTCAGCCGCTACGGGTAACAATAATATTTTCCAACCATTCACTTTCTAACCGTAAGCATTTAGCTGCACAATTTACTCTCACCTGTACTTAGCAACTGTAACCTTATCATCTACCCTGGGTAAAATGACTGGAATTACTCCAGAAAAAGGCCGTCATTTTGTAAACAACCATCGATTGAAGTCACACAGCAAACACTTATTGGGATTTAGTTCAGTATTCCTAAATAGACAAAGAAAACCACATATTATTAGTTGGGATAAATCGAGCAAGGTATGCCAAGAGGTGAAGAGTGACAGCTGACAGCAGCCCATCAAACCCATCGCCATCTCATAAAATGGTATTTGTGCAGTCGACATGCCACAACGAAGACTTTCTTAATGCAATAAAAATTCAAACATAGATTGGTTCCTTAACTACTTCTTACCCTTATGGCCGAGATGAAGATTTGGAAAAAGCAAACGTAGCAATTTTCTGCGACCAATTTCCATTTATGTTGCTTGCCTTAACAAGAGAACACACATCCTGAGTAATGTAGCACAAAGGCCTCAGTGAGGTTTACCTCCATAACATGTTCTGCCTGTAACGTATGTGCTGTATCTGTATGTTCCCTATTTTATTAATTATTCATCTTTCATTTTCTTTACCCTTTATTTATTTGTTAATTTTTTTAAGGAAAAAAAAAAGACATACATTGCCATTATAGTTATTTCTCTTTTCCTTTTTTTCTTTTCATGAACAGAACAAAAAAAGACTTGTTGTGCCATATTTCCAAAATGAAAGGCCAACACAAATAAAAAAAATTATTTCCTTATATTTTTAAAGGACACAGAATTTTAGGTGCTTATAGTTCTGTGCTGGTACAAATTGAAGCTGGACTGGTCCAAATTGGTATGGGTGCAGAAGATAACAGACTGATAAAGTAAGTATCTGCTTAATTGTTGAGTTGATGGTTCTTGTTTTGGGGGTTATTTAGGCTAAGGCCGGCCATACATTCATCAGTAACCAGCCAAGATTCGAACCATTAATGGGCAGGCTGAATGTACCAAGTTGATCGATCGACCAGCCTGCAGGATTCGCTTGTGATTATCGTAAACGGCTGCTATAGCCGCTAGATATATTCACTGTCTTCTCCCAGCGTGGGACGGCTTCCCCCGCTGGGAGCAGACAATTGCTCAGCAGCAGAGATTCCCCTGTCTACACTGTCTGTGTTGATGGGAGAATCATGCAAATTTGCACCGTCTATGGCCAGCCTATGGGGTAAAATATATCTATAGCCAAAACTTTAGATGTGTAGAAGGACCAGAACCTCAATCAGGTTTGTGTAGAGGTTGACCATAATTATTCGTTTTTCGCAGGCTCACTGCTTCAACTCCCGGCCACTGCTCCTCTTTCATGTTGAATGATGTCCATGATGTCCATTGTCATCCAACACACTTCCATTGAGTCCAGAGTGTCAAGGCTTCACCCTCTGGACTCACAAAAGAAGGCTCCAGAGAATGGTGCCATGTCTCTTCAGCATTCAGGATCTGCACACAGCTGGAGGAACAAAAGGGCAAAGAGGACCTGTGACATCATACGACCAGCTGAAAACACATAGAAAGAAAGTAAATCTATTTATTTATTTTTTAGATGCTGGAGGTGACCTAAGGGCTGTTGAGGCTGGCAAAGGCGAAAGAACCTTAGCCCAGAATTGTATTTAAGTGAGATTAATGTCAATATTCATTTCAAACTTGCTGGTCTCCCTTGCTGCTGACATTTAACAAATTGGCAGGTCAGCACCTCGGATACTCATCTCTCTCCTGCAGTGGGCTCCCCAAGGTTTAAACAGCCTGGCTGTCATTTCTACTTCTCAACCATGGCCAAGGGAGGGTTCTATGGAAGGCAGAGGCTTGGATGGCAAATCAGTGCCTCTTCTTCATGCAGACCCCTCCCTTGGCCATTACTGAGAGGCAGAAGTGGAAGTTTTAGGGTAAGTTAACCTCTTTGCGCTGACCTCCTCCCGGCCCATTAAGAGTTCTAAAATCTGGGAGGTGGAGGCAGGCATTTGGGTTTAGTTAGTTTGGCTCTTCTGTAATCAGTGGGGCAGATTGCTTTTTGCTATTCTGGATCTCACAGGCTGCAGGTCTGATTGCTTTCCTTTTTTCCACAGTTTTTTGGAACATAGAGGGTTGGGCAAAGCAAATGGGCAGCCTTCTTACTATTCCAATTCTTTGGAAAAAAAGTTTTACATGAATATGAACCCCTGTCAGTGGTAAATGCATAGCTCCCAACTGTCCTTGATTTCAAGGGTCTATCCTTGATTTAGAACAAGGTCCCTCTGTCCCTCTGTCCCTATTTCCTCCTCCATATAGTTGTATATAAAATGCACTTTTTATCTTAAGTACAGAGCAGTAAAACAAAAATAGAAAATTTTACATTTGAGTGCTGTAATTTACTTGCATAGGCATGTTTACTCGTCTACAAGCATGTTTACGCGAGTATAAATGAATATTACAATATTGGCATTGAACAAGAATTTTACTTGTCTATACGCTTACGCACCTTTACTCGCCTATACTCAACAGTGCTCATAGTTTTACTCTCAGATTTTGTATCCTGAGTAAACATCAGTAAATTATTACGCCGTGTGCACCTGACCTTAGAGGTTAGGTGAAGACTGCAGACAGGCTGAACACAAACAAAGCGGTATCCTCGCTAGCTAGGATGTGTGATGTCCGCTATCAAAGCACAGGAATAAAACGTGCTGAGATAAGAGGTTAGAATAAAAGAGCAAATGTGTTAAAAGCACAGCAATCCCTTAATGTTTATATTGGCAGAATTAATACGATGTTTCTTTTATTTGAGACAAAACAGACAGATTCTAACAAATTAATTACTTGGGAAAGCATAACTGGATGATTTCCCAAACAATTAAAATGTTGACAGGTCTACTTATACTCCTACAGATCATCTGACTTGGGGTATGTTCTGTTTCAGCAATAAATACATTCAGGTGCCACCAGTGGCAGCTGGTGCTCAAAATTTTTAAGGTGGCACAAACAAACGAAAAATTCTAAAAAAAACCCCATCAATTGCAGCCTCACTGTGCCCATCAATTGCCGCCACTGTGCCCAAACAAACGCAGCCATTGTGCCATCAAATGCAGGCACTGTGCCCCATAAAATGCAGCCACTGTGCCCAAACAAACGCAGCCATTGTGCCATCAAATGCAGGCACTGTGCCCAAACAAACGCAGCCATTGTGCCATCAAATGCAGGCACTGTGCCCAAACAAACGCAGCCATTGTGCCATCAAATGCAGGCACTGTGCCCCATAAAATGCAGCCACTGTGCCCATCAATTGTCGCCACTGTGCCCATCAAAGGCAGCCACTGTGCTATCAAAGGCAGCCACTGTGCCCCATAAAATGCAGCCACTGTATCCATCAATTGTCGCCACTGTGCCCATCAATTGCTCCCACTGTGCTCCATCAAACGCAGTCACTGTGCGCCATATCAAATGCTGCCATTGTGCCCCCCGTCGGCCCTCCGTCTGCACTTACCTGTCTCGGTGGGATAGCTCCTCGATGCTCCTCGATGTCTTCTCCCATCCTCTCTTCCCATTCTCTGCTATGATTGGACGCCTGGCGTCCAATCACAGCACCTGCCGTTTCATCCAATCAGGTGATGGGTAACAGATCCGAGCACCTGATTGGCGAAGAGGCGGTTTAGTGTTAGGAAAGCGAATATTCATTGCTTTCCTAACACACAGCTGAGTGACCTGCGAGCATCCAGCATTGCGCTCGCAGGTCACCTTTTTTGACACCTATTAGAGCCTATGGCTCCAATCAGGTGCTTCAAAACCACCCCCTCTGCTGTAATTCAGGCGCCCTGCTTCCAAAAAGGGTCCGGGCGCCTGAATAGGGGGTGGCAGCGGTGGCCATAGATAGATTCATACAATGCATGAATCTATCTATTGGTGCTAGAGGGAGTGGCAGGAGAGAAAGGGTGGCACCCGTGACCCTTATGGACGCACCGCCACTGGGTGCCACGCTGTGTGAATTATTACATGTATTTCAGTCCACTCATTTCACTGTTTTTAGAAATCCTGGACAAAAGCAGTATTAAACCAAAAACCAAAAATGTAATATATTGCAGCTTACCAATCATTAGATGGGGTGGCTGCATTACTTTTCTTATTTTAGGCTTTTTGTCCCCTGTTTGCACCTGGTGATCTGACCAGTAATACACTGCCTGTAGTAGTGAGACGTAACTCTGGAGGAATGAGAAAAGGAGGCACAGCAGACAGCAGCATTGCCAATATGCCAATATTAGGGGGAGGGGAGTGTTAGATGTACTAGAAGATGTAGATTGCTAGCTCACACTGCAACTACAGTAACAGGTTTTTTTTTCTTTTGGAATACAGAGTTTACATGAATATATAAAAGCTGATTGCTGAAAACACGCATGTCAGTGGTAAATGCATAGCTCCCAACTGTTTTTGAGGGACTGTCCCTGATTAGGAAAAAAGCCCCTATGTCCCTCTTCATTTGTCCCTCATTTTGGTCTGATCCATATAGTTGTATATAAAATTAGACACGTACAACTCGTTTCTGTCCGATTATAAATTTGGACAAATTTTTGGTTATTTGAATGTATAATTTCCGAAAGAAATAGTAAAGAATTTTGTTGTAATCCATTTTAATTTCATTTCGTATATCCTGCTTCTAACGAATTCCAAATTTTCTGAACAATTCAAATTCGGATCCGTCGACCGCTTCGAATTCTGTGTGAAGAATAGCTGGTTGTTAAGGAGCAGGTCGGGAAGCCGGCCGATGCGTCTTTAACAACCGATGACTCATCAGCTGTCAGCGGGCTTCCCCCTGAGAGCTGAAATGTAAACAAAAGAATGCCTGCAATGAAAAATTCTGAAAAAAAAACAGCATGGGGCCCCTCAAAATCCATAATAGACCCTTATCCGTGTATGCAGCCCGGCAGGCCAGGAAAGGGGGAGGGGGAGAGAGCGTGCGCCCCCCCTCCTGAACCATGCCAGGCCACTTGCCCTCAACATGGGGGGTGCTTTGGGGGGAGGCAAGGTCCTCTTTCCCACTACCCTGGGAGGTGGTTGTTGGGGTCTACAGGCCCCCAGATCCTGTACCCCATGTGAATGAGTATGGGGTATATAGTACCGAAGGGCCTGGTATGGATATGGGGGGGGGGGCACACTGGTTTTTTTTTTACTTTTTCTATTGCTGGCCTTCTTTTCTTTACATTCATCTGTCAGTGGGGAAGCCCTCTGACAGCTGATGAGTCATCGTTTGTTAAGGACGTGACGGCTGGCTTCCCGGCCGGCTCCTTAATAACCAGCTATTCTTCACACAGAATTCAAATTGGTCGATCATTTTTCATCCAATCTGAATTAGAAATGTTCTGAAAATTTGGAATTCGTTAGAAAAATAATAAGCAAAACTAAACGAATTCCAAAAACGAATCATCGAAACAAAGTTAGTAACATGACAAATTTATCTGAAACTAAACACATTTTTCTGTTCTGCACAGCTCTATATAAAATGCACTTTTTATCTTTCAAAAAGTGTTTCCCAGTGATAAACCTTTCATCCAATTTCTAAATTGCTGCATCTGTAAATTTCAGAAGCCAATATAAAGGAATAGTATTGGTAAAAAAAAAAACTCTTCTGGATTTAACTATTTTTTTTGTATAATCATCTATTAAGGGGGCATGACAGGGGGTGTGTCCAATGCCTACATACTTTTGTTAATAGGTGTTCCTCGATCCCATCTCAAAAAGTTGGAAGGTATGTAAATGGCTTGGTTCTAATACATTTGCAAGAGTTTTTTTTTTTTTTTAAACAACAGACTTATTGGCAGGATCATCAGGTGAATATAAAAGAATGAAATCCTAAAAAAGAAAACACACACAGCCATCATATCTAAGAATTGGTAAGCTGCAATACAATAAATGTTTGCTTTTGAGTTTAATACCGCTTTAAAGCCCCCATGAACTTTCAGTGTAAATTAGTTACTGTAAATACATTCCATAGGCATAAAAAAAAGGCGCGAAATATCCTTTAGTGTTTTTTCTTTAGAAAAAAGCCATAGCTCCTCATGGGATGGGGGAGGGGCTAGGCATGGGATGCTTTTATCTCTCGATATATATAAGGCATTTGATTCCCTTTCATGGCCTTATCGCTTTCGAATGCTAGAACAATGGAATTTTGGACCCAAATTGATTGCCTCACTTCATTCCCTTTATAGCAACCCTATGGCACAAATATTATTGTTGGCCAAAAATCAGAACCATTTACTATCTCCTCTGGCACTCGTCAGGAGTGTCCCCTCTCCCACCTGTAATTGATAATTGCTACGGAGACCCTGACCATAGCGATTCGTCAGGATTCCAACATTCTAGGGATCACAAGTGGAGATCGACATCATAAATGCTCTCTCTCTGTTTATGATCTGTTGCTATTTATTACCTTCCAACATATCACCCTACCAAATTTATTTCCTTTAGTGGACTGTTTTGGTCGAATCCCGGGTCTACGGGTCAATTGCTCCAAATCGGAAGCCATGAATGTTAACTTACCGAATGCAGTGCAAAAAAGTATCTAGGATCACTACTCATTTTTGTGGCAAACAACATCGCTTCCTTATCCTGGGATTAAGTTCACCCACCAGATCTCAATGCTCTATAAAGCAAATTACCTGGCATTGTTTCATAGACTGTTAGAGGATGCGAGGACTTGGTCTGATGCGGCCCTGTCTTGGATGGGCAGAGTTGCATCCATGAAGATGATGGTATTACCTAAACTATTGTATTATTTCAGAACCTTACCTATCTCTGTACCAATAGAGGCACTACGGCTATTCCAGACAAAAATCTTTAACTTTATTTGGGGTACCAAGGACAGTAGATTAGCCCGGACTACAATGTATGCTCCCAAGGACCTGGGGGGCCTGGGGGTTCCAGACGTCCGGAAATATTATATTGCAGCCCAACTTACGCAACTTTGTCAACTACGCCATAACCATTATAGACCTGACTGGGTGTCTATAGAGGCCCAGGCCTGCTCCCCACTGCCAATATACCTAATAGTCTGGCTCCCCTCTAAATATAGAAAAGCCATTCTATGTTCCTCACTCTCCCATTTGGTCAGTCTATGGGAATCAACCAGCAGAAAGTGGCCTATATGTTCTCCTCATTCTCCTGTTGTGCCCTTCTTTAACAACCCTCAATTTCTGCCGGGTATTGCGCCTGTCCTTTTTCGATGGTGGATAGACGGGGGACTTTACAGCATAGGTCACTTCCTTGATCATAGAGTTATATGGTCTTCTTCGTATTTTGCACAAGACTTGGATATGCCCTCTTCTGAGAATTTCCACATACAACAAATATACAATTTTTACGTTCTCTACGCAAGAGAAGTCCTGATCTAACCGTACAAATGCAATTCGAAAACAGATGCTCACTGGAGACTTTTCAGCTGGGTTGCATCTCCATGTAGTACAGGTCCTTTGTATCCCCCTCGTCAAAACTTCCTTAACAAATGGCCTGGGAGAGGAACTTGGAAATGGCCCCCGAGGTGGGGTACTGGCAATCTTGGACTACACGTATAAGGGCATTATGAACGTTGCCCTGAATGAAGCAGGGTACAAAGTGCTTGCAATATGGTACTTAGTACAAGAGCGCCTCTCTAAAATGTACCTGGATATCGTCTTCCTCCTGCTTTAGGCTCTGTTCTCTACATATGGTGGGCTTGTCCTTGTATACAGGTTCATTCCCAAATTCATTCAGTCACTATGGTCAACATTATCAAAGAACCTTGAATAGCATTGCTTAATGAACCAGTGGAAAACATTCCGCAGTCCACACAGACTTTAATATACTACATGTTTTTAGTTGCCAAAATAGCAATCGCTACTTGGAAAAGACCAGTGATTGACCTAGCTTTAATGAAGCAAAAGCTAAACTGGATTATGCTCCAGGAAAAAATGGTTAGTGTGACAAACAAACCCTGTTTGAAAAGGTATGGTCCCCTTGGCTTTCTTACTTACAGGTACCGGATACTAGGGGCTGACATTGGACCAGTGGTGGGGTGGATTCCTGGATTGAGAAGGTCTCACTTCTTTGCTCTTTTCTCTGTTTCTCTTCTTTTTCTTCCTTTTACTTGCTTTTTCTATCCCTCTCATGACAAGTTACCTTAAAGGATACTATATTGAAAGATTTGATCTTTCTAATTATTTGTTGCTCCCAGAGTAAGATATATAAGTCTAGGGCTAGACGCCATAGTGGTTTCTATGTTAGCCATAGTCCTATCATTATGGTCATAGTCTTCTCAGATGGAAGGGTGGGTGGGTGTAGGTCTGCTTGGCCCCTTCGCTAAGCTTACAATGTTGGCCTGAAGTAAGGCCCACCGGATGTTTGCTCTTTTCCTAACATATAGCTGAATCTGTATTGTTATATGGGACTCTTTACAGTTAACCACATTGGTGATGTTCCTGATACCCAACAATGGACTATTCACGGCAGTCTTTGCCTAACCTCTGTATCGGGCGGCTTATTCTGCCTCCTTGTCCACAGCTACTCCTGCCATAGCCCCATTTTCATGTATGGAGGAGTCAGCTGAATTATTTGAACACAGTGTCAGTCATGCACCCTCCTAGAGTAACTGTGAGGAGTTACAGGGTGCAGGCAGTACCAAAACCCAAGGCCCAATTTATCCACACCTGTGTGACATTTTTAAGAGCAGAGTCCAATCCTGCATTTGCCAAGGATTACTGTGAAGGGTTATGGTTTGAAAGCACCACCAAGGCTCAATTTTTCCACACATGTTACTTCTATCCAATGTCTGCTAAAGAGACACCAGACTTTATGTAAAAAAAATATTTTAATCTTGGTCTGAGTGTACTAACTGTAATTTGGCTTCTTCACAGAAGGCTTGCTCACTGTGGTGCAAAACTTTGTTATTTCCATTAAATGTCTGCCAAAGAGACACCAGAATTTAACTAAAAAATCTCAAATCTTGTTCCGAGTACACTAAAATGTGGCCTCATCATACAGACTGGCTCCCCAAGCTGTTATTTACAAAATAAAGAAAGCTTGTAGAAAAAATCAATTTAAATGTAAATTTTGTATTTTTCTTTATAAATGTCAGTTTTGCTGCAGCAGGTTCTATACACGGTACAGATGCGCCCCTTTACAGGCAGACTAAGGGGACCCCCCCGGGCACTATATTTAAATGAATTTTTCATTTTTATTGCCCCAGGCAGTACCCGGGCCCCCATACCACTTTTATGGCCAATAACTTGCATATAAGTCTTCAAAATGGGCATTTGGGATTTTTCAAGTTCATGTCCCATAGACTTTAATAGGTTCGGAGTTCGGGTCTGAACTTTGGCAATGTTCGAGAGTTCTGGCTCAAACTGAAACAGGGGGTGTTCTGCCCAACTCTAGTAGTCAGTGGGAGGAATGTTGATTTCATTGGTGGTCATTGGGAAGGATGCTCCTTACACTGGTAATACAAAATACCTAAAAAAATTGGATATTTAGGGCAATTATAGAAAATAGAGATTGTATATATATTCTTAAAAAGTTTGAAGATTTATTGATACAATTTTAAACATGATAAAAGCATTTCCCAAAGAAGAAACCCAAACAAAAAATTCAGAAAAAACATACAAGAACACAATGTACATATATCATAATACAGATGATATCACAAATGGCATCACCCCACTAGACATAGAATACCATCGATGAGATGAATGAATGATGTTGGGCAGTGGGAATATCCAACGCGTTTCGATAATATGTATGAGGATATAATCTTCTTCAAGGACTGATGCCACTTCTGAAAGTACAGAGTAAAGAAGAAAAGTTTCTTCTTTGGGAAATGCTTTTATCATGTTTAAAATTGTATCAATAAATCTTCAATCTTTTTAAGAATATATATACAATCTCTATGTTCTATAATTGCCCTAAAAATCCATTTTTTTTAGGTATTTTGTATTTCCTATATAACAGGGATGATGGCAATTTACATGTCAACCTGCGTGAGTCTAATTTTTCACTACTTACATTGGTGATTAATGGAAGAATGACCCTTACATTGTTAATCATTGGAAAGGAATGCTTCTTACATTGGTGGTCAGTGGGAGGAATGCTACTTACATTGGTGATTAGTGGGAAAAAATGTCCTTGCATTGTTAGTCAGTGGAAGAAATGCTTCTTAGATTGGGGGTCAGTGGGAAGAATGCTCCTTACATTGATGGTCAGTGGTAATGAGGCTCCTTATATTGGTGGTCAGTGGGAGGAATGCCTTTTACATTTTGGGTCAGTGGGAAGAATACTCCTTACATTGGTGGTCAGTGGGAAGAGTACTATTTACATTGGTGATCAGTTGAAGAATGACCATTACATTGTTAGTCAGTGAAAGGAATGCTTCTTACGTTGGTGGTCAGTGGGAGGTATGTTCCTTATATTGTTAGTCAGTGGGAAGAATGTTCCTTACATTGTTAGTCTGTGTAAAGAATGCTTCTTACTTTTGGGGGCATTGGGCGGAATGCTTCTTACATTTTGGGTCAGAGGGAGGAATACTTCTTACATTGATGGTCATTGGGCAGAATGCTACTTACACTGGTGGTCAGCAGAAAAATGCTTTTTATACAAAGGGCTAAAAATATCGTGTCAGTGGTAAAAATTGCCCATTGCTTAGGAAAACCCTAGGATTCCATGGAAAAATGGTTGCACATATCTTTTCAGGTGCCAGAAGGACACATTAGTGAAGATTTCTCTTCAGTCCAGATAATCAACAGGAAGTGAAAGAAAATTTCTTAGACAGTTATCACCAGAACAGGTTATCCACATTGGAAAATTACAATTACCTTCTATGCCCTTGTCTATCCAAAATGTCTTTTAAAAAAATTGTCTGGAGATACACTTTATCAAGCTGTCTTATCTTCTAAGTCTGTGTCATTCCTAAGAGGTTCTGATTATACCTATTCTGCGGGACCTGATTTAGTACCTATATAGTGAGAAATCAGTGACCAAGCCAGTAACTGTAGACATGTACCAGGAAAGACAGCCATTGGCCCTAACTGAATACCAACCCTTATATTATGAACACTGGAAGGGTAGGCTGTGCCCTGCAATCAGTTGAAGGCAAGAAGCCCATGTTTGAAGGTTTTATCCCCTAAAAGCTACAAAAAATAATTAAATATTAGAGTAATTCAGGCGTACAATTTCTTCTTTAGTGTTTAAAGTCTGTCTCTTGACTCAACTAGTTAAAAACCCAGTTGGGAAATTACACCGAGTTCAGCTTTCCTCCCAAAGTCATAAAACCGGCTCGTTGATCATTCTAATAAGCACTTAAAATAACTAAATCAAGAGCTATTAAAACAATTTTGACACGCAACTTCCTTCCAAAGGCAACACATAAACTTCAGCAATTTATAACTGTGCCATTTTTTTTCTCCTTTTCTTTCTTCAAGTAAATTTATTGGCTTCATATTTTTCGTTTGGCAAATAAGGCTGATTTACGCTGTTGTACTCTACTCTAGAAAAAAAAATAGTTTTACAGCTTTTGCCGTCTTCGGCCCGGAGAGTTTAGCCGCGCTTTTCTGCTTACTTGACACAAAGTAAAATAAGTAAACAAGCTCTGATTAATGACTCTGTCAAACTATGGCTGCCTCTCTGTCCTTCCGCTCAATCTCGCCGACTGGAACCACCGATATCGCGGCTCTGCGGCGCTTTGCTTATTCAAAGCCCGTTTGACAGATTTAATTAACTTTAAAAGAGTTGGATTGCAATCTAATCGCTAATGATACCTTACATGTCCTTCTGCATCATCCACTGGACGCTTGACATGTTGTGTGTTTAACGGCGAACAGTTGTCAATGCACTCTTGGTTGACGGACAGAATTCAATTGCAAGAAACACAGACAGAAGTTTTTAAAGGAAAAAAACTTTTGCACAATCTTGTTTTTTACTTTTTTTTTCATAGAGAAATGAGAGCAACCATGACTACCCAAATTTACCTCCAACATACCTTCCCCCTCAGCATTATTTTATCTTCAACCTTGTTCCTTGCAATCAACAGAGTATCAAGAGTAGATACTCCGCTACAGGCTGTAATCCCCAGACCAGCAACCAATAACAGGAGTCATTTTCCTATAGTCGTTGGCCACTAGGACAGTCTCTGTCAGAGAATGCTTATCAGGCATTCAGCTAGCAGAATTATTAGCAGAATAGTGAACAGGCGTGCACATGCGCACAGGAATGTGCACGGGCACGCGCACACGGCCACGCACTTAGTGCATGTTGGTGCCAGACGGGCTATTTAAGGATGCTCCTGCTCACATTTAAGTGCTGACTGGTCTTTCAGCTATTACATGCACTTTGCTGCTACTCTGCTTGTTATCTTGTTGTTGACCGGGCTTGCCTCTGACTTGAACTTGAATCATGATTCTGCCTTGTTGCTGGATCCTGACCCCAACTCTGTTCCTGACCTCGTCTTTGCTTTATGATTCTGTACTTCTGCTGGGAGCTCTTGACAAGCCTTGCATCTGGAACCTGCAGCTCATGTGGCATGCCCGTTCAAATTCAATCTGGATGTCCGTGCACAGATACTGTTCCTGACCTGATGTTCTGCCAGCCTGCCTGGGACCGCATCACCTGCTGCAAGCAATCCTATCAACACCTGCTGACACTCGTGTTCCTCCTGTCCCTCAGTGCCCTCTGTTCCATCTTCAGTGGGAACTGGGCTGGGGATACAAGAGAGGCCTACCTTGTCAATTCAATCTCCGTTTAGCTACATGACAGTCTCTGTTACAGCTCCAAAGAAGAAAAGGTAACTGCTCACCATATTGAAAGACTCAAAACATGGATTAATCTATCAAACAAACAAGACAGTCCATCTAAAATACAACGCGTTTCACTTGGTTAGGTGTTTAGTCATAGGGTCTACTTAACAGGTAAAATGCGTCAGGTGTTTGTACCTCAGATGGCATGATCTGTTTGTTGGATGGAATAATATGTGATCTTGAGGCTTTCAATACACCTTTCTTCTTTGGACTTGTTCCTTGAAAGATTCTGGACTGTCATCCCCATCTTTTAAACTGGTAATTTGTACAACATTACAAGCTGGCATGAATAGATTCCTGACAGGTCAAATTGTACAGCAGCAGTATAATGTTTAAAACATTCTCTACCTTTTATCGGTAAAAGAAAATATCTGTGACCTCCAATCTGTGACCTTGTCCAGGTTAAGATGATGTCATTAATATGTTGCAATCATCAGGAAGATACAATTCCTCAGTATTCTCTCCCCCAGTAATCACACTGCAACATTGTAAGTTTGTAGCAAGTTACAAGGCGAGAGGCTGAAGGAGGAGCAGAGCTATGTCAGACATTTGTGAACACAGCCAAGAATTGCACAGGGACCAGGATTTAAATGATTGAGTGATCTCTGAGCTGGCATCTCAGCCCAGGAAGTAGATGACTCAGATGGCTATCACAGCCAACAAATAAATACAACCAAAAAAGATCCCAGAAGGATACAATAGATGCAACATGTATATGTCAATAAACAGTGGCGTCACTAGGGTTGGTGTCACCCGGTGCAGAAAAAATTGGTGTCACCCCCCTCCACCAACTATAGTCCCCCCTCAGTACAGACCCCCCTTTCTCAGTATAGACCCCCCACTAAGCACAGATCTTCCTCCAGCAGTATAGATCCCCCTCCCTCAGTACAGACCCCCACTAAGTACAGACCCCCCATGAGTATAGACCTCCCCCTCAGTACAGACCCCCACTCCATAAGTTTAGACCCACCCCTCAGTACAGATCCCCCTGACAAAGTACAGACCCCCATCAGTATAGACACCCCCCTCAGTGCAGATCCCCCATCATATAGACACCCCCCTCATGCAGACCCCCCATCAGTATAGACCCCCTTAGTGCAGACCTCCCCCCATCAGTATATACACCCCCATCTCAGTGCAGACCTCCCCCCATCAGTATACACCCCCCATCTCAGTTCAGACCCCCTCCATTAGTATAGACACCCCCCTCAGTGCAGACCCCCCCATCAGTATAGACCCCTTAGTGCAGACCCCCCAATTGTATAAACACCCACCCTTAATGCAGACCTACCCATCAGTATAAACATCCCCCTCAATGCAGACCCCCCTCAGTATAAACACCCCCCTCAATGCAGACCCCCCATCAGTATAGACACCCCCTCCCCCTCAGTGCACACCCCCATTAGTATACACACCCCCTCCCCCTCAGTGCAGACCCCCCATCAGTATAGACACCCCCTCCCCGTCAGTGCAGACCCCCCCATCAGTATAGACACCCCCTCTTCCCTCCCATAGCGCCCCCCCATGTCCATCTAGACTAACCATAGTAAAGTATACAGACCTCAGAACAGTCAGGTCGGACAGATATACACAGCGGTGTCCCTTGGTCTCCTCCTCCTGTGTGGATGTGGGAGGAGGAGGCGGCTTCAGTCCGCTCCGCTGAGGGACATGAGAGATCTGAGAGGAGCAGATTAGTGTAGGGCAGTGGGCAGTGTTACCGTTGCCGCTACCCACGGGTGTCACCCCTCTGGCAGGTGTCACCCGGGTGTGGACCGCACCCCCCCGCACCCCCCTCAATGCAGACCCCCCAGTATAATCACCCCCCTCAATGCAGACCCCCCATCAGTATAGACACCCCCTCCCCCTCAGTGCAGACCCCCCATCAGTATAGACACCCCCTTGCCCCTGGGCGCAGACCCCCCCATCAGTATAGACACCCTCTCCCCCTCAGTGCACACCCCCATCAGTATACACACCCCCTCCACCTCAGTGCAGACCCCCCATCAGTATAGACACCCCCTCCCCCTCAGTGCAGACCCCCATCAGTATAGACACCCCCTCTCCATCAGTGCAGACCCCCCATCAGTATAGACACCCCCTCCCCCTCAGTGCAGACCACCCATCAGTATAGACACCCCCTCCCCCTCAGTGCAGACCCCCCCATCAGTATAGACACCCCCTCCCCCTCAGTGCAGACCCCCCCATCAGTATATACACCCCCTCTGTCCTCCCATAGCGCCCCCCATGTCCATCTAGACTACACATAGTAAAGTATACAGACCTCAGAACAGTCAGTTCGGACAGATACACACAGCAGTGTCCCTCGGTCTCCTCCTCCTGTGTGAATGTGGGAGGAGGAGGCGGCTTCAGTCCGCTCCGCTGGGGGACACGAGAGATCTGAGAGGAGCAGATTAGTGTAGGGCAGCGGGCAGTGTTAGCGTTGCCGCTACCCACAGGTGTCACCCCTCTGGCGGGTGTCACCTGGGTGTGGACTGCACCCCCCGCACCCCCTTAGCAATGCCTCTGTCAATAAACATGGTGTAAGGGTCCAGAATGTCCATACTAAACATCAATCCCTATACAATGTCCTAAAAGGAGACATTTTTCATAATTAATCCAGACGGCAGATGTAAAACTCCAAAGGATGTAAAAAAGTTACCAAGGTATAGTGGCTAAGGCGCTACCCCACCTTTATCAATAGCCATGCCTGCAACAAATTGATGGAGGATGGACCATAGATGGAATGAATTTGGCCTAATACAGAAAGAAGCGACAGAAGACCCTTTCAATGGCGGCAGCCATTCTCTTTATGTACTTTGTAGAATGTGCCTAAAACTTTTAAACAAAATAGAAATACCAATTTCTGGGGATGCTCTTAAATTACCATGACCATGAGCTATGACTGTACACCTCCATGATGTCACATCTTTAACCATATGGCCATACTTGCAAACCATTGCATATACAGAATTGTATTGTATATATTGTATAATAAGAGTATTATCACATCTCCAAAATAATTAGTAGGAGGACAATGGGAAGATATGGAGTTTTTATGGAGAATAAAGGGTAATTAGAGATGTGTTTACTAATGGACAGTACTGGCAACTTTGTGACAATGACAAAAAAGGACCTTAGAGTCAATTAAAATTGTTTGGGTGCCTTTTGCTGTTAGATAATGTTTTGAAAGTAAGCTTTGCATTCTTTTACGCTGCAGTCTGCTTATTACTGCTGTTTTGGCTCTGTTTCCTGTAATTGTTGCGCAATATTTCCCCAATCTTAAATAAAAAGAGATTTGATTTTAATTAATCAGAACATTTGAATAATGAGCGCTTAAAGTTAAATTACAATGCTCTAAACTTCAACCTGCAATAAAGAAAGTAAGTTGCCAATAAGATATCAAGGCAATAAACATTAGATTAAGCAGAACATTTATAATTAATGGGCCATTTTAATAAGACCAATTACAATATAGCCATGTAATTCTCTGCCGATGGCAGCTGCCTGCAGAAATTGGAACCAGGAGAGAAAATATAAAAAAATGCTTTGACGCAAAGTTACAAGGATTTTTCGTTGCAATTGTCATTTCTTATAATGGTCTTTCATTTGCTGCTATGCTGCTACACACGTGCTGCACTTTTCATATATTTTTCATTTTTTTAGCCCCCTTATGACCAGGGGCTATTGATGCTTAGGTGTCCAAGTAAATTTAGTAGTGTCAACATGTGTCAGAGAATTTGACAAATAATAATAAATATTTTTTTTAGGATATATATATATATATATATATATATATACATACATATATTTTTTTAGGATATATATATATATATATATATATATATATATATATATATATATATATATATATATATATATATATATATATATATATATATATATATAGTTAGGTCCATATATATTTGGCACAATTTTCATACTTTTGGCTCTGTATGCCATTATGCCACCAGAATATAATTAAGATGAAACAATCCAAATTAATTTGACGTGCAGACTTTCAGCTTTAAATCAAGGGGTTGAACATAAATACTAAAGCGGAGTTCCACCCGTTTTTTAGTTTATTAAATGTCAGCGGCTATAAAAAGTGTAGCTGCTGACTTTTATTATTATTATTATACAGAGCTAGGCTTATTGCTCCTCACATTGCCCTGAATTTTAACTTGTAATCACAGCTTTTTAACGTTGTATGCCGGTTTTTAGAAATAAAAAACCTTACTTTTTTGACCTACACCACATGGAAGCATTTTTTCTTTATATACAGTACCATCCGGACGAGAGTTCCCCAGCTGACCAGTCAGTCTTTCGGCATTCAAGATCCAGCTTTAGTTCTCCTTCCATCAGAGGTTCGTTTGGTGGCCACCCATAACGTCCTTGGATTTATCTTTGGAGGTCCTAGATCTTTTGGAGTCCTGTTTATCCGCCGATGTCAGCACCCATGCCTGTATGACTCTTTGTCGCTGACATTTGAGTCCACCTGTTCTGGTAAGAGTACATATACCTCTCCTCTTTGTCGAAGATGTACAATCCTTGATGTTTTTCTTGCCGGACAGTGCCAGCATATTCCATCTTTGATCATTATTTGGTGGTATGTGCACAGGCCTTTGTCAATAGATTCCCTCATCTATTGGACTTTTTTACATTTTTTCTTCTATACATGTCACCTTTGTATATTTGATTTTTGCCTGGTTTCACTTATATATCAATATACAGTATGTCTATATGTGTTAGCACTACATTATCCACCGTTTACGCTTTATATGTTTGTCACATTTTTTGTAGCTGCTTCTTTTCTTTTTATCTTGAGGTTAGCGCAGTTACACCTACATTCACATCAATAAACACCAATGACCCAGTGCCACTGGAAGCAATGGATGCCCATGCCATCACACTGCCTCCACCATGTTTTACAGATGACATTGTGTGCTTTGGATCATGAGCTGTTCCAAGTCTTTGCCACACTTTTTTTCTTTCTGTCATTCTGATACAGATTAATCTTAGTTTCATACATCCAAAGAATGCTTTTCCAGAACTGGTCTGGCTTTTTAGATGTTTTTTGGTAAAGTTTAATCTGGCTTTTCTATTCCTAAGGCTTTTGAACGGTTTGCACCTTGTGGTGAACCCTCTGTATTTGCTCTTGTGAAGTCGTCTCTTGATTGTAGAATTTGACAATGATACGCCCACCTCCTGGAGAGTGTCCTTCACTTGTCTGGATGTTGTGAACTGTTTTTTCTTTACGATAGAGAGGGTCCTATCCAAATTCCAAATGCAAACACCAGAATCAACTCCAGACCTTTTACCTGCTTAATTGATGAAGAAATAACAAAGCAGTACCCCACACCTGGCAATGAAACAGCTTTTGATTCAACTGTCCAATTACTTTTGGCCCCTTGAAAAAGGGGGGGGGGTAGCTAATCTTAAGAGCTGCAATTCCTAAACCCTTTCTCTGATTTGGACGTGCATACCCTCAAATTAAACCTGAGAGATACCTGTGGTTCTTTCATCCTTTTCACATTCTATTTTATTTACAAAAAGTGTTCTGTTCCAGTCATTGTCCTCACTGGAGAAATTTTCCATTTTCTTTCCAACATAAATTAAGGAGATATCTCTCCGGTGAGGGCTATTGACCACAGTAAAAATCTAAACACAGTTGATTGATAATAAAAGGCTTCAGCCAAACACTAACCATGAGTAGGGAATGAGCCGAACACCCCCCGGTTCGGTTTGCACCAGAACTTGCGAACAGGCAAAAAATTTTGCGAACACCGTTAAAGTCTATGGGACATGAACAATCAATGAAATGAAAAATTAAAAGTGCTAATTTTAAAGGCTTATATGCAAGATATTGTCATTAAAAGTGTTTGAGTACCCGCGTCCTGCCCCAGGGGACATGTATCAATACAAAAAGAAGTTTTAAAAACAACTGTTTTTTCAGGAGCAGTGATTTTAATCATGCTTAAAGTGAAACAATAAAAATTAAATATTCTTTTAAATATCGTGCCTGGAGGGTGTCCTAAGTATACCTGTAAAGTAGCGCATCTTTCCCATGTTTAAAACAATACCACAGCAAAATGAAATTTCTGAAGGAAAAAATGTCATTTAAAACTGCTCGTGACTGTAATGTTTTGTTGGATCAATATAGATAAAAATCATTGAAGAAAACGGCATGCCTCCCCCCACCCCAGTCCATTTCCAGGCCCTTTGGGTCTGGTATGGATATTAAGGGGAACCCCACACCAAAATGAAGAAAAAATTGCATGGGGGTCTTCCCAAAATCCATACCAGGCCCTTTAGGTCTGGTATGAATATTAAGGGGTACTCTGCACCCCAATTTTTTAAAAACTGGCGTAGGGGTCCCCCCCAAAATCCATACCAGACCCTTATCCGAGCACGCAACCTGGCAGGCCGCAGGAAGGGGGGAACGGAGGAGAGAGCGCCCCCCTCCTGAACCGTACCAGGCCACATGCCCTTAACATGAGGAGGGTGCTTTGGGGTCTTCCCCAAAACACCTTATCCCCATATTGAAGGGGACAAGGGCCTCATCCCCACAACCCTTACCCGGTGGTTTTGGGGGTCTGCGGGCGCGGGGCTTATGGGAATCTGGGAGCCCCCTTTAACAAGGGGACCCCCAGATCCTGACCCCCTATGTGAATGGGTATCGGGTACATTGTACCCCTACACATTCACCAAAAAAAGTGTAAAAATTGTAAAAATGATAGTAGACAAGTTGGGAGTCTTTTATTTAAAAAAAAGTGTCCCACAATGTCCATTCATCTTTGATCACAGCATCCGACAGACCGAAAAAAGAACTGAAAAAAACTCAGCTTCCATGGGAGGCTCCCGCTGACTACAGTTTTTTTTTTTGCGATGACAGCTGTTATATAGCTGGGGTCTGGGGGTCCCCGTGTTAAAGGGGGCTTCCAGATTCTGATAAGCCCCCCCCCCACAGACCCCCACAACCACCAGGCAAGGGTTGTGAGGATGAGGCCCTTGTCCCCATCAACATCGGGACAAGGTGTTTTGGGGGAGACCCCAAAGCATCCTCCCCATGTTGAGGGCATGTGGCCTGGTACAGTTCAGGGGGGGGGGGCTCTCTCGTACTCCCCTTTTCCTGCGGCCTTGCCAGGTTGCATGCTCAGATAAGGGTCTTGTATGGATTTTGGGGGGTCCCCTATGCCATTTTTTAAAAAAATGTTGGCGCAGGGTTCCCCTTAATATCCATACCAAACCTGAAGGGCCTGGTATGAATTTTGGGGGGACCCCCATGCATTTTTTTTTAATTTTGGTGGGGGGTTCCCCTTTATATCCATACCAGACCTATGGACTAGGAGGGAGCCCATGCCGTTTTTTTCAATGATTTTTACCTATATTTCCGGCAATACATATCTATATTGATCCGGCAATACATTACGGCCGCAAGCAGTTTTGAATGTCATTTTTTCCTTTACAAATGTAATTTTGCTGCTCTCATTCATAAAACTACTGCCATGTAAGCAGCCTTACATAGTGTGAGGCATGGAGCCCCCTGAGCAATGATTGACCAAAGGCACCCTGCCTTTGGCCAATCGTGGCTCTCACAGCAGAGCGCGCTGTGATTGGCCAAAGCATGCTGGCTTTGGCCAATCAGCAGCCATCAATGCACTGCAATCTCACAGATGGTATCACCGTTCATTATGGCGCATTCCGCGGGCGCTCAGATTTCCCATGAACGCCCCATAATGTTCGGAATTCAGCGAACGGGCGATCACCCAATGTTCGAGTCTAACATACATTCGTCTCAAACCGCGGGCTCATCCCTAACCATGAAAGAAAAGTTTTTGTGTTATCATTCATAGTCTCTGAAAAATGGCCAAGAAACCATAAATTCTGCCAGGGTATGTAAACTTATGAGCACAACTGTGTGTGTGTGTGTATACATATATATATATATATATATATATATATATATATTATTATTATTATTATTATATCTATGAAATATGTATATGATATGTATATGCCCACTTTGTCCTAAACAGGGGTGACTAGTCAAATTCATTGCTGCTGAGTGTTAAACCTAGCTGATTTATAATCTATTTGTTAATTTGGTTTTCCCCTAAACTCGGTGGAACTGTGGTTTCTTCCTTTTGTCAGTAGGTGTCACTGGTGCCTCTAGTATTAGTATGAGAAACTACAGTAAGGTTGACTTATGAATATGAAAGTGGCTTCCTCTAACCAATCAGTAAGAATTTCCTGGCCACTGGTGCCTGATGGCGGTGATATAAATATTTGAGGAAGGCCAAGAGATCGCTCTTGTGGGTTTAACTAATCTTTATTTGTTTAATTCTCCTTTAAGGGGACGTGGCAGGGGTGTTTCTATGCCTACATACTTTTGCTAATAGGAGTCCCTCGTTCCCATCTCAAAAAGTTGGGAAGTATGGAGTTGGGGCCTCAGCCATGGAGGACCTCCAAATGTTGTGAGGGGCCAAAAGAAGCTCGGGAGTGAAGTTTGGACCTCACTGGAGTATATGCTGGTGGCTGATCCTTTAAGTGCTTTACAGGCAGGAGATGCAATCAGTGATTGCCAGTTCGGCTTAAAGGTTCTTCATCTGTAAGGACTGTAAGTACTTTGTGCTATTCCATGGAGTCTGCACATCTACTAGTTCATGGGTGGTCTGTGTCCTATTCCTTAGGACAACCAAGATATTTTTTTTTTACATATTTAACTCTCAGGTACTAAAAGCACTCCTACAAAAGCATTTAGGGTATGCTTGTTTAGTTCTGTTCATATGTACAAGCACCAATATGTATGTAGCACCTTCAGAATACCCTGAGGCTCGTATAAATAGCCCTTATTGGGCTGAATGGGCAATAGATACACTTTAAAATGTAAATCCATTCCAGAACAGTGGAGGCTGATATAGCCACAAAGGAGAGCTCCAAATCAATTCGGGTGGTTTTGGAATGGGGTGTCCAGCAAAGTTATTTAAATATGATGGTCAAGTGGTCACAATCCATTCAAAAAGAAACAATGGATACATTTGCAGATTGGACAATCAATGTGTTTTGATTGATCCTTTCTCATCCAACATTAGTACCTGACCTCATTCATGCTCCTTTGGTTGAATGGCCACAAAATCCCACAGACACCCTTCAAAACCTTGTGGAAAGCCTTCCCAGAAGCCTTCAGGGTGTAAGAAACCAAAACGCAGTGCAACTCCACATATGTCCATAGTTTTGGAATGGGATGTCCAACAAGCTCATATAGCCGTGATTATCAGATGATCACTAATGATAGTGTGGATAATAAATAAGTGGCCCTAGCCAATTGGCTACATGTGGAAGAAAAATGTGAAAGATTAAAAATATTTAAGACAACCAAAATGTATTTTACTTATTTCATTCTCAGGTACTATAAGAACTCTAGAACCAAGGCATGTAAGCTATGCTTGTTCAGTTCCATTCATATCTACAAACTCCAAATTGTATGTGGCATCTTCAGAATAACCAGACGTTTGTATAAATAGTCCCTATTGGCCAACAATTTCCATAGACACACTTCTAAATTGTGTAGAAAGTCTTCCCAGCAGAGTAGAGGCTGTTATAGCCACAGTGGGGGCAACTCCAAATTAATGTCCATGATTCTGGAATGGGGTGTCCAGCAAGGTTATCGTATTTAAATATGATGGTCAAGTTTCAACAAACCTTTCATGGAGAAACAATGGATACATTTCCAGACTGGACAAATAATGTGTCTTGATTTATTCTTCCTTATCCAACATCGGTACCTGACCTCATTCATGCTCCTTTGGTTAAATGGGCACAAACTCCCACAGAAACCCTCCAAAGTCTTGTGGAAAGCCTTCACAGTAGAGTGCAGGCTGCTATAGCCAAAAAGCAGATCAAACTCCACAATAATGTCTATAATTCTGAAATAGGATGTCCAACAAGCTCATATAGGTGTGATCACCAGGTGACCACTAACAATAGTGTGGATCACTTCTCTTAAACAAGTGGCCCTAGCCAATTGGGTAAATGGGGAAGTCAAATGTAGGTGTGTTGGTCAGGTGACCACTTTCTTGGTCAATATAGTGGATCACTTCTCTTAAATGAGTGGCCCTAGCCAATTGGGTAAATGTGGAAGTCAAATGTAGGTGTGTTGGTCAGGTGACCACTTTCTTGTTCAATATAGTAGATCACTTCTCTTAAAAGAGTGGCCCTAGCCAATTGGGTAAATGTGGAAGTCAAATGTAGGTGTGTTGGTCAGATGACCACTTTCTTGGTCAATATAGTGGATCACTTCTCTTAAACGAGTGGCCCGGGCAAGTGGGTAAACATGGAAGTAAAATTAATAAGATTAAAAAAATGAAGACAACGAAGAAATTTATTTTACTTATTTAATTTTCAGGTACTAAAAGAACTCCAGAACCGAGGCATCTAGGCTATGGTTGTCCAGTTCCATTCATATCTACAAGCTCCAGATTGTATGTGGCATCTTCAGAATACCCTGAGGCTTGTATAAATAGTCTCTATTAATAATTTAAGCACACAAGCAAATGCACATTTCACATAGTTGATGGCAACATTGAATTTTGCTTTAGGGATTGAGGGGGGGGGGGGTATATAAAATAATGAAATCTATCAGTGAAAGCAGATATTATAGAATTAATGTAGGCTTGCAGTAACTTTTCCAGACTTGGTGCCTGATTAAAACTCTCTAACAAATTAGTGTTAATCTGATTAAATTATTTCTTATTGCGTTTATGTTCAACTAAAGATGCATGCCTGTGGTAGCTGCAGGGAGTTCTGTTAATTTTTAGTAACAAGTGTGGCTAAAATAACACCGCTGACTCCTATTCAAAGCTTCAGGTCCGCAATCTTGGAAATTCCGATGAATGTTCGGGGTAATTACTCCTAATAATCTGACAAGAGTCTAGAGGCAGGCCACGGGAACCTGAATGTAAGAGGCGACTGACATATATAACTGATTATTTCATCCTAACCTGCTTCCAGGCTGTTTTCTGAGACTTCTCTGCCAAAGCTAGAATCATCTATTAAACATGTAGGAGGACAGAGTCTAAATATAACCAATTATTAGCTATAGTTTTCAGCATTTTAAATTGAAGGCCAGACAGAAAAGTGTGTTTTCTTCGAAAGGAGAGTGAGTTTGTGCCAACTGCCAAGTATGGGATGGGGATGACTCAAATTCATTTTCCAACCTTTCAGAGAAACTGGTGTATACATAAAATCCACCTGTTGTCTGCTTGGACCTGGCTGAGTCACTGCCACTTTCGGAACATGTAGATTTTCTATTAATGGTAAAAGCAGGGTATGGTAACATTCAACCATTCAACGCATTTGTGATTTCCTTTTTTTTTTTTTTGCAAAAAAAAAGTAAAATTAAAGTAGTGCTAAAGGCTGAAGGTTATTTACCTTCCTTCATGCATTCTATGCCCTAGACCAATTTTGATCTAGCAATGTGCATGAGCGCAGCGGCTCTCTCTCTCCTCACTGACTCAGAGACAGGATTGGGTCCAGCTGCTGTCAATCACAGCCAGTGAGAAGGGTGGAGTTGAGACATGCTCTATGTGTCTAAGGACAGGAGCAGAGCTTGGGAGTGAACACGCATGGGGGCACTCAGCAGGGGGAAAAAGCCAAGAATGTCAACGGGGAACTGCAAAAGAGGAGGATTGGGGCTGCCCTGTGCATAGCCATTGCATGGAGTTGGTAAGTATGACATAAAATACCTTTAGTATCACTTTAAGGCCAATCACTTTAAACTGAAAACCAAATACCCAGTTAAATACACAGATGAAATACATATATAGGAGTTGTTTCATCGGCGAAAAGATTTACATTTGTGTCTACTCAGTCCTGAAATTTACACAGCTCTGCCTCACAGCACAGCCCTGTATTGTGCCTCTATAGCCTGTGACTGGACAGTGAAAGTAAAAGTAGCACATTGATAAGCTCATCTCTTCGTCACTCTTTCCACCTATCAGCATGTTCCATGTTAGCACATGTAGCCCACCTCTCTCCATGGTTGTCCGATAATGCAGTTAGCAAGGAAACAGTTGCTTTGACAGACAGCACTTGCCTATAAACTCCAAGCACCTGCGCGCTTGCCTGGAACATTTTAGGTGGAAAACACCCCTCCTCCTGCATTACTCAGAAGACGCTAGTCTTGGGCAAGTGCTTAGTGATGGAGAATGTAAAAGTGACATGTCAAATCAACCATCTCCTTGTTAGCTGCATTGTTGGACAGCCATGGAGGGAAGAGGGGTGCCCTGTCCGACCTCACGGCTGGTCTTAGACATCACATAGGAAGATGGGACAAGTACTACATTTACTTTGTCTCCAGGGTAACAGAGCACATTAATACAAATTGTGAGAAAAGTGAGCATTCTTAAATACTGGGTGCACAACACAGGATTCCCAGAGCACTATGGGTTATCTAAAAAGATGGCACAGTAGAAGCTGTTTGCCATCAAGCCTTCTTTCACTGAATAAAACAGCCTTGTCAGACAGCAAGTTAGGAGGCTGCATAAACTGTTTTCCCTTATTCATCTATGGGTGCAAATCACAGCTTGAACTATTAAACTCTGTAAATATTGTCTTTTTTCAGCAAAGGAGCTAAGGAGTCCTGGAAAAATGTGTGAAAAGTAGATGAAAGCTTTACACGTTAACTGGCTTGGTATTACAAAATATTCATAGGCAATGTTTCATACTTACTTGGATAAAATAATACATATGCATTTGTTGATCCTGCTCATAATGAATATATAGCGCACCCCCAAAGGAGCCGCTGGCTTTGATGGCCCCATTGTCCAAAATTAGTGCACATACAGCCAGGCATTTTCTTCAATCTCACTGGTTCAAATAATCAGTCTAGGGGTGTCTTTTGTATTTTTATTGCCGAGTGGAACTTGGACAGGTATGAGGGAGATGTGGGATACCCCAAAAGAATTTAAAAAGCTGAGGACACCTCCTTTCACTATTCTAAAAGTGGCCTTCCACAAAGTTCACTACTTGCTGGGAAAATGCCTAGGATCTGCTTCTTTGTAGAAATGAGAGCTGCACAGGGCACAAAATTAGGTCAATACTCACAATGCCACAGGATCATCAGTTGCCTCCTTCTGATATCCACTGGGCACTCTTCAGTGAGGGAGACATCTCAATACCACAGGACCACTGGACGCTTTTCCCCTCAGTCTTCATCGGGTATCCTCTATTAAGCTTCTCTAGACAATAAGAGAGAGATCCCAGACTTTAGGAAATAGGCTTCTAAGCTTAGTCTATAGCTGGGACCTTGATGACCTCCAAGTAGCATCTTCAGCAGGCTGCCCATAGAGCCCCTCAGACAGGAGACTTCTCTGGCAGGGCTGACCCCAGGATCCAACAACCCTCTGCTCCATGCTTGAGAATATTTATTGGCACTCCAGCCAACTACTGGACACACCTCTTCAGGGATTGCCTGGGTCCCCATAAATATTCCTGCTCTATTCTTTCTCCCACTGTGATCCTAGAATTCTAATCAGACCAGCAGCCTGTGAAACACAGAGCACGCTAAAACAATCAACCACTGCTCCACTGATTACAGGGGAGCTAAAATACCTAGCAACTTACACTAACTAGAAGGGTGCTAAAAATGAATAAAAAAGTATGAATACAACTAGCAGACATCAGTTTAAAAATGTTCCTATTCTCAAATAGCAAATTTCTGATTATATCAATAGTTCCCACCAATGCATTTTTAACCACTTGATCTCTGGAAGATTTACCCTCCTTCGTGACCAGGCCATTTTTTGCGATACGGCACTGCGTTACTACAACTGACAATTGCGCGGTCGTGCAAAGCTGTACCTAAAATTGATGTCCTCTTTTTTCCCACACAAAGAGCTTTCTTTTGGTGGTATTTGAGCACCTCTTCGCTTTTTATTTTTTGCGCTATAAACAAACCAAAAAAAAAAAAGACAATTAAAAATAAAATAAAAATGTTTTACTTTCTGCTATAAAACATATCCAATAAAAAAAATTGAAAAAAATTGAATTTCTTCACCAATTTAGGCCCATATATATTCTGCTACATATTTTTGGTAAAAAAAACCCCCAATAAGCTTATATTAATTGGTTTGCGCAAAAGTTATAGTGTCTACAAACGATGGGATATTTAACCACTTCAATACCAGGCACTTAGACACCTTCCCGCCCAGGCCAATTTTCAGCTTTCAGCGCTGTCGCAATTTGAATGACAATTGCGCGGTCATGCTACACTGTACCCAAACAAATTTTTTATCATTTTGTTCCCACAAATAGAGCTTTCTTTTGGTGGTATTTGATCACCTCTGCGGTTTTTATTTTTTGCGCAACAAATAAAAAAAGACCGAAAATTTTGAAAAAAAAACAAGTTTTTCTTTGTTTCTGTTAAAACTTTTTGTAAATAAGTACGTTTTCTTCTTCAATGACGGGCACTGATATGGATGCACTGACGGGCACTGATACGGCGGCACTGATGGGCACCGATGAGGTGGCACCAATGAGGTGGCACTGATGAGGTGGCACTGATGGGCACTGATAGGCGGCACTGATGGGCACTGATAGGTGGCACTGATGGGCACTGATAGGTGGCACTGGTATGTGGCACTGATGGGCACTCGTAGGTGGCACTGATGGTTACTTATGGGTGGCACTGATAGTTGGCACAGATGGGCATGGATGGGCACTGATAGATGGGCACTGATGGGCACAGATGGGCACTGACAGGTGGCATGAATGGACACTGATGGGTGGCACTGATGGCACTGCTTGTTTGCAGTGATGCCCCTAAGGGTGGCATTGCTGGGCATCACTGCAACATAATGGTGCCAATCAGTGCCCATTTGTGGGAACTGATTGGCACAGATTTGGCACACTGGGCACATGTGGATGGCCATGGGGTACATACCTGGCCATCCACATGTTGCCCCTTCCCTGGTGGTCCTAGTGGCGATCCCTGGTGGTCCAGTGTGGTGATCTGCAGGGGGGCTGCGCTGATAAACAATCAGCGCAGACCCCCCTGCCAGGAGAGCCGCCGATCGGCTCTCCTCTACTTGCGTCTGTCAGACGCGAGTGAGGAAGAGCCGATCAACGGCTCTTCCTATTGACAGCGTGATCAGCTGTGATTGGACACGGCTGATCACGTGGTAAAGAGCCTCCGCCGGAGGCTCTTTACCAAGATTGGTGTAGCGGTGTGTCACACTGACACACCGCTCCACCGATCGCCGCGATGCGCTCCCCCGGGGGCGCGCTGCGGCATGTTATCCTGCTGGACGTCATATGACGTCCAGTCAGGATAACAGAACCACTTCCCGGACGTCAATCCGCCATAGGGCGGGCGGGAAGTGGTTAAAAAAAAAAATCGTATGTATTTATTTTTTACTATTAATGGCGGTCATCAGCAACTTATAGCGGGACTGCGATATTGTGACTCACAGTCGGGACACTTTCTGGGGACCAGTGACACTAATACAGTGATCAGTGCTAAAAAATCTGCACTATACAAAAGGAGAAGATAACGCGCTGACATACATTAGCTGCTAGCAAAAACAGTCAGACAAAAACTGTGCAATCAAAAATGGAATAAGGTAATATGCAGCGCTAATAATATAAAAACAGTGTGCAAAAGCATTCAAAAAAATAAAATGACACATCAAAATGAATAGTCCAAACCGATGAATAAGAACAATAAAACAAAATGTAAGTCCCAAAGAAAGAAGAGTTCCCGTGCAATCATGGAATCAATAACATCCAAATGCATATGTGATCTGTTTCCACCACGTGATCCACCACCGTGATAAGAAGGACTCTTACCAGATTTCTTGGGCTCTATTACGGAGTCAAAAACACCCAGTGCAGTGATTAATAAGGCAGGGCCTTTTTTAACTCAGCAATAGAGTCTAACGAATCTGGTAAGAGTCTTTCTTATCACGGTGGTGGATCACGTGGTGGAAACAGATCACTTATGCATTTGGATTTTATTGATTCCATGATTGCACGGGAACTCTTCTTCTTTTGGACTTACATTTTGTTTTATTTTTCTTAAGTTTAGACTATTCATTTTGATGTGTCATTTCATTTTTTTTAATGCTTTTCCACACTGTTTTTTATTATTAGAGCTGCATATTACTTTTTTTCCAAAAAATATGCACTGTCACTGTACTAATGATCCTGGCTGGGAAGCGGTTAACATCAGGGGCGATCAAAGGGTTAAATGCGTGCCTGACCAGTGCTTTACTACTGTGTGTGTGGGGGGGGAGTTTGTACTAGGGGAAGGCATGGATCGGTGCCCCTGCTTAGCAGAGACACAGGATCCATATTTTCAGTACTGACAGAACGGCGATCTGCTTTGTTCACATAGACCGCTGTTCTGCCTGTGTACCAAAGCATCGGCAGGTGCTGGCAGACATCAAGTCTGCCGTACCCGCCGATCAGCTCTCGTTGTGTCTAATCATGGTGGGAGCGGGCAGCCAGTGGCGCCCATCCACTCCCCGGACCAGGAAGTGCAGGATCATGTACTTGGTAGGTGATCCTGCGCAGCAGAGCCGCCCTGCTGCCGTATATTTACAGTATACGGTCGGCGAGACTACAAAAGTGTTTCAAATACACAGGAATGTGTCTTGAATCAATCTTTCTTATAAAAATGACAAGTGTAACAAGTTCTGAAACGGCAAACAACTCCGGTGGTGGTAAACCACTCTGTTTAAGAAAGACCTTCAGCATACAGAATGAAACATATAAAGTTGTGAGCGGCAGCACATTAGCGCACTGAGCAAGTGCCTATCAAACGCACCATTAGCCTGATATGTCCCGGCACTTTATAAGTCTTAAGAGTAAGTCTATAACTCTTGTGCTCAGCAATTGTTGCCGCTTATAATGTCCGCTGTCGGATTATACGATACACAAAACCCGCCCGCCAATCGCAAACACTTCCGGCGATAAAATAATATGCAGCAAGAGCTATTTACACACCTAATAATTATACTCTAGTCACTTTTATGATATTGAAATGATTGTGTCATGTTGGATTCATAGCTTTACATTCTTTAATTGTTAGCGCATCTCTCAGACGTGTGCTATATTATTGGGATTCCGCCTTCCTACTGCTCGAAGGAAGGTTTATACTTATAAAACTCACATTTGGGCAAGAGTTAAAGTGATAGTAAAGTCTCTTTGCATAAAAAAAAAAAATATATAACAAACATGTTATACTCATACCTGCTTCGCACAGAGCAGCCTGGATCCTCCTCTTCTCGGGTCCCCCGTCGGCGCTCCTGGCCCCTCCCTCCTGCTGAGCCCCAGAGGAAGCAGCTTGCAATGGGGGGCACCCGAGAATGTTCGCTCCTGATTTGTGGCTCTGCATGTCCATTCACACACAGAGCAGAAGCGCAGCCCTGCCCCCTCTCCTTCCTGATTGGCTCAGTGGCTGTCACAGCCAATGAGAAGGCATGAGTCCCCGAAGGGCCTGGGCACTTGTGCACATAGCTGGATCAAGATAAGGAATTGGGGGGGGGGGGGGGGGGCTGCTGCACAGAGAAATTTTTTTAAAAATTTCTAAATTTTAAAAAAACTTTGAGTCTTTAGAACCACTCTATCTCAGTATTTTTGTGGTAGTGAGGAGCAATGGATCACTCAATATGTTCTATATCAATTCATTAGCAGCTCTCATTTCTAGAACTCTTGTAGATGGCCCCTAGGCTTGGTGCCCACCTACAGGTTCAACCAAGCACTCGATTTTCACAGCTTCTCACACCATGCACAGGGTTGCCATTAACAATTAAAATAACAGCCACACATCGGCTAAAGGGCAGCACGATTCTGTACATGATTTTGCGTGTTTTGTCAATATGAATACACACTATATTGTCAAAAGTATTGGGACACCTGCCTTTACACGCACATGAACTTTAATGGCCTCCCAGTCTTAGTCTGTAGGGTTCAATATTGAGTTGGCCCACCCTTTGCAGCTATAACAGCTTCAACTCTTCTGAGAAGGCTGTCCACAAGGTTTAGGAGTGTGTCTATGGGAATGTTTCATTATTTTTCCAGAAGTGCATTTGTGAGGTCAGGCACTGATGTTGGACGAGAAGGCCTGGCTCGCAGTCTCCACTCTTATTCATTCCAAAGGTGTTCTATGTTCTATATGGTTGAGGTCAGGATTCTGTCCAGGCCAGTTAAGTTCCTCCAGCCCAAAATCACTCATCCATGTCTTTGTGGACCTTGCTTTGTGCATTGGTGCCCAGCCATGTTGGAACAGAAAGGGGCCATCCCAAAACTGTTCCCACAAAGTTGGGAGCATGAAATTGTCCAAAATGTCTTGGTATGCTGACGCCTTAAGAGTTTCCTTCACTGGAACTAAGGGGCCAAACCCAACCTCTGAAAAACAACCCCACACCATAATCCCCCCTCCACCAAATGATTTGGACCAGTGCACAAAGCAAGGTCCATAAAGACATGGATGAGCGACCAGATAGAACAGCTTTGGGATGAATTAGAGTGGATGCTCCCCATCCATGGGTTAGGTCCCTCAGATGCATTTTTTTCCCCTAGCGGGTCTAATCATGTATCGCCGCACAAACATGTGAATGCAAACATGAATGTAAGTTCTACACATGTACCGTATGTACGGTTTTACTAACACATGTCAAAGTTTCAAAATTGTGCATTTAGATTTGCTTTACCCTTAGGCGCAAAGCGGTTAAAAAACAGCCACGTAGCAAAGCTGAGGCCATCTTGACTAAGGGCAGATGGTTTATGTAGCATTTACTTCCTGGAATCCATCTGCCCTTAGCCCAGGCATGCAGGTACTGGGCACTCCTCCCCTCCTGAAGACTCCTGGGATGTATGACATCATTTTGGCCAAGGGTAGAAACCAGGAACCAACTGAAGAAATGTAAAAAAGAAAAAAAGTTTAGAACAAGAAAATATAATATACGTTCCTATCTACTGTATTTATTAAGGCTGGCAGGATAAGGAATAAATTAGCCTATGCTGGTTGAGAACGTTTAGTTCCACATAAACATGTGCGTGAAAAATGTAAAAATTGCCCCGGACGCGAAGTGGTTAAAGTAACGCAGAAAAGAAAAAAGCGATATACATAAGAAACGGTAAAGTTTTTCATTACTTCAGAGATCTCTTTTACGGCTTGTATGCTAATATACCGAGCAGAACGCCGAATATAATAACTTTGTTATTTGGGTACTAACACTTAATGCGTGCATTTGTGAAGTGTTCCAGCCGACTCCGAGAGGTAATGTCCAATATAATGGCTCTGAGTGTTATGAGAATACTTAGTCCAGTATCGGTCCATCAGAAAAAAGTCCCCCTCCTCACCTTTCCCCCCCGCCCCCCGCACCACGCGCGCGCACCGCAATCTAATCTCACCACTTTACTTTGCAGCAAATTACATTACTGGAGAGAGTGTTAAATGTCAATGATATGGGTGTCTTCCATATTAGCTGCATAGACTTGTGCCAGCAATGATGTGTGGGGGAATGCGTTACGCTTGTAATTTAAAATTGCGCTTCAAGCCCAGAAATGGAAAATCAATGTTTTCTCCGGGGAAATGTAATGTGTAAATTATGCAATGCGGACTCTTTACAAGAGGTTTTGTTAAATAAGGGCGACGCTTCATAGTATGTGCTGAAATCATTACGTTTCATTTTGGAAATGATGCAAGGAATGGCTGTGGCCCTTTTGTACTTAGGTCTGCCATGGCCCTTTTGTGGCCATGGCAGACCTAAGTATTGTGAGTGGGATTTACAAAAGCGCTGTGTTTGAAGTGCTCTCACCAAACATTGATTGCCTCTGGCAGCATGTCTCCAGTCTCAAGAAATGTCTGTACTATGTCTGCAGTCTCTGACCATCTCCTGTAGTATATCTGCAGTCTCTGACCATCTCCTGTACCATGTCTGCAGTCTCTGATCATCTCTTATATTATGTCTGCAGTCTCTGACCATCTCCTGTAGTATGTCTGCAGTCTCTGACCATCTCCTGTAGTATGTCTGCAGTCTCTGATCATCTCTTGTATTATGTCTGCAGTCTCTGATCATCTCCTGTAGTATGTCTGCAGTCTCTGACCATCTCCTGTACCATGTCTGCAGTCTCTGACCATCTCTTGTACCATGTCTGCAGTCTCTGGTCATCTCCCGTACCATGTGTGCAGTGTCTGACCATCTTCTGTAATATGTCTGCAGTCTCTGGTCATCTCCTGTAGCATGTCTAGAGTTTCTGACTATCTCTTCTAGTATGTCTGCAATCTTTGACTATCTCATGTAGTATGTCTGCAGTCTCTGATCATCTCTTGACATATGTCTGCAGTCTCTGACCATCTCTTGACATATGTCTGCAGTCTTTGACCATCTCCAGTAGTATGTCTGCAGTCTCAGACCATGTCATGTACTATGTCTGTAGTTTCTGATCATCTTCTGTAGTATGTCTGTAGTTTCTGACCTTCTTCTGTAGAATGTCTGCAGTCTCTCACCATCTCCTGTAGTATGTCTGCAGTCTCTGACTATTTTACTATACCATGTCTGCAGTATCTGACCATCTCCTGTAGTAGTCTGCAGTCTCTGACCATCTCCTAACCATGTCTGCAATCTCTGACCATCTCATATACCATGTATGCAGTCTCTGACCATCTCCTGTAGTATGTCTGCAGTCTCTGACCATCTCCTGTAGTATGTCTGCAGTCTCTGATCATCTCCTGTAGTATGTCTGCAGTCTCTGATCATCTCCTGTAGTATGTCTGCAGTCTCTGACCATCTCCTGTAGTATGTCTGCAGTCTCTGATCATCTCCTGTAGTATGTCTGCAGTCTCTGATCATCTCCTGTACCATGTCTGCAGTCTCTGATCATCTCCTGTATTATGTCTGCAGTCTCTGGCCATCTCCGGTAGCATGTCTAGAGTTTCTGACTATCTCCTGTAGTATGTCTGATCCAGAATGAGTGTAGAGTAGTAGTTCTGACACTTTCTGAAACTCATTCACAACATGCGTGTTCTTGAAATATAAGAAAACGTATTGAATTTGAAAACAGCCAGGCAACTAACATATTCAGAAGGAGGCACGCACTGACAGGCCCCATACATCTCTCATGACAGAGTCACTTTAAGCAAACACTGCTCTTAATGGATAGTAATGCTGCGCACACGACCGGTTTTGCAGTCGGAATAAACTCCGAAAGTTTCTCCGACGGAACTCCAACAGAATTCCATTCAAGCGGTCTTCCCTACACACGGTCAAACCAAAGTCCGACCTTCCAGAACACTGTGACGTACAACACGTACGACGGGACTAGAAAACGGAAGTTCAATAGCCAGTAGCCAATAGCTTCCGTGTCGTACTTGCTTCAGAGCATGCGTCGTTTTTGGTCCGTTGGAACAGCATACAGACGAGCAGTTTTCCCGATAGGAATTGGTTCCGTTGGAAATATTTAGAACATGTTCCATTTCTAGGTCCGTCAGAATTTTCGAAAAAAAAAAGTCAGATGAGGCCTACACACGATCGGAATAGACGATGAAAAGCTTCCATCTGACTTTTTCTGTCAGACATTCCGCTCGTGTGTACGCGGCTTTAGAGGTAGTATATTGTGAGCTGTCCATGGTTCTGATCCTGTATTTTTACAGCCTCTGTTAGGTTGATTTACCCTCAGGTCCCAGCATGTCACATGTCACCAGCATAGCAATCAAGGGAGAATCTCACCAAAGGGGACACCAATAGCAAGAAAAACAATAATAACATAGTTAAAGTACAACCTCAATTCCAAAAAGGTTGGGGCACTGTGTAAAATCCACGTAAAAACAGAATGCAATGATTTGCAGATCTCATAAACCCATATTTTATTCACAATAGAAAACAGAAAACATATCAAATGTTTATACTGAGAAAATGTACAATTATAAGAAAAAAATAAGGTAATTAAAAAAAAAATTGGTAGCTACAGGTCCCCAAAAAGTTGGAGCCAGCAGATTCACATCATTTACGTATATGAATAAATTTAAATTCCAAACCACATATGTCTGGCGCTACAAAAACCCTAACGTATAAAAAAAACTTTTGAACAGAAAAAAAGTGAAAGAATAAAAATTACTGAACTCCTCTTCACAACAACGTAAAGTGTTATTAAACCCAGGACCCTGCATTCACTATATCTGGTCTCCCACAGTACACAGAACCTGGAAATGCAATTATTTTAGTAAACATAAACTGCTAAATTCCTTTTCTCACCAGCAGTATATAGCAGCCTTGTGACTTCTATTAGTGTCCTGCCAAACACTGGTTAAAGCTTGTAGGAGGAGTTTTCATTCTCCTCTGACTGTCCTATGAGGCTGCATGACCCCTGATCTTCTGTCTGGCCCTGTACTGATCACATGCATCTTTAAAAAAAAAAAAACTCCCCAGCAATACACACCAAATTGAGCATGTGCAGAGTGCCTCTAAGGCAGGGGTTTCAAACTGGTGGCCCTTCAGCTGTTGCAGAACTACAAGCCCCATCATCCCCCTGCCTGTGGGAGTCATGCTTGTAACTGTCAGCCGTGCAATGCCTCATGGGACTTGTAGTTTCACAACAGCTGGAGGGCCGCCAGTTTGAGCCCACTGCTCCAAGGCTTTGTACTATCAGGAGATGGGTTGGGGACTGTGGAAGAAGGGGCAATTCAGAGAAGACTGAATCAAATAGCCTTTTTACACAATGCGCAGGATTAACCCCTTAGGTTCCACAGTGAGTATAACAAGCATGCTTTACTGCATATACAGACTGATTTTACTGTTGTGGGTTTGGTACCACTTTAAGCCAATTATGTTGGCTGTAAGTTGTGTTTCAATAATTTTTTTTTTTTTTTAATAGGTGAGGGTTCTCATAGTACTGGCTATATGGGGTTTAGAATTATGGTGCATGTACAATGAGCTTGAGTGCTCTTCCTTGCTAATGGTGGTAGAAAGCTCTTCTTTTGCCCTTTGGAATATGACTGCTCTGTATATTATTATACACATGGGACCTACAATACATGGTTCACCCCCCATTCTCATGGTAACAGATTGCCCTTGATTTAATTATTATTATTTCTATACTCTTTATGTTTCTAGGCCCCGGGTGATTTTTGGTCAAGAAAAAATTATTTAGAACATCCAAATCAACAGCTGGACAGGGTGTGCTCCAAAGTGGACTCTCATGGCTGACCATAATTTCCAGGTTTACCTATTCCCCCACCCTCTCTGTCCCCCTACTTTAACCTATTTAAAATAATTTAATGCATACATACCTCATTTCCAACTGTGTTCTGGAGCAGCCTTTTTTCAACCAGGGTGCCTTGATGTTTCTTCAGGGGTGCCTTGGCCAAATTGTATACCAGCCGGTGGGTGTTAGTTACACATTACAACCTTCTAGCTGCCAACCTCCTAATGACCAATGACATCATCAGTAGATAAGAAGGAAGTCAGTTGCCTGCATATCATCTTTGACCCTCCCTTACCTCTCTCCATCAGCTTTGGGGTCTCATTAGCTAAGTGAAGGAGAAAAACTGAGGAAGAAGAAAAACATTGGAAAATTAGTCAGTACCAATTTGCAGAAGTGTATTTGCATTGGAAGAATAAATCACCTCTAATGTTGGGTGTCCTATGTGTATTGATATTGTTGCATTATGTAAAACTATTAGAATAGTTTTTACATTTTAGAATGGGGTGCCTCAAGACTGTCCATAAGTTTGGAGTGTGCCTCAAGATCGTCCATAATTTTAAAGGGTGCCTTGACTGGAAAAGGGTTTAGAAACACTGTTCTAGAGGGCCATGTGACAGGCAAGGTCCCTCCACTTCTTCCCTAGCATTGGTTTTGATTGGTCCTCTTTGCTTCATAGAATGGTGTTGTGTGAAGTCCATTCAATGTAGCATTGCACTGGGATCCCAGGCTGTGTAATGATGCATCCTCTGGGGGGTGAGTCATTGACAGCCAGGTTTCTTGGGAAGCAGTTAAATAATGTGATGCGCCATTCAACCAAGAAGAAGACTCACAGCCAGTAGCAGAGGACACATGAGACAGCATTGTGCATGGAGAGTAGTGCATTAAACGCCTTTTTTTTCAACAATGGGGGAGGGGGGATACTTAAAAATGTTAAACCGAGGCTGGGCTTTAACATTAGAGACACATTTTAATGTTATACAGGTATATGTGTAATCTTAAACTTGCTTGTACTGCAGAATTTCCAAAACTGAAAACTCAGCACAGTTATGTAATGTAAAGGTTTCACCAGTGGATAAAATGCTCTAGGCATTTTCGCCTGGAGTAAAATCAGCTTCTGCCAACAGCTGTCAAAGTAAAGGGCAAGTCCACCTGAAATTGATATTTTAGTATTTGGTGAGAGCTAAAAGGATTGATTGTTTCTTCTCTACCGCAGGGCTTTATTGGTGAGATCTCCTGGATGTTCACACCTACTTTGCCCATTTTAATGGGTTCACTCCATACCTGTACTGATTTCCAGAGTCCGTATACCTGCTGTGCCCCTTATAGTGGGATCATGCCATACCTGTTCTGAGTTCCTGGGTCTGAACACTGCTCAGTATTACTGCTTCCAACTATCCGTGAGTTGAGTTTTTGGGCCTGCACAACTGCCGTGCCCATTAGAAGGTGGTCCCATCATCCCTGAACTGATTTCCTAAATCTGAAAATCTACTGTGCCCATTATTAGGGGCTACCACTATCCCTGTACTGAGTTCCCAGCTCTGTATAACTGCTGTGCCCTTTATGAGGGGTCCCCACTCTCCCTAGGCTGAGTTCCTAAATATGCCGCCCACTGTGACTATTATGAGGTATTACCACCATCCCTGAGCTCCCGGGTCTGCATACTTAACATGCTCATTATGAAGGGCTCCCACTATCATTTCTGTGAGTTCCCAGATCTTTATACCTGCTGTGTTCATTATGAGGGGCTTCCGTCATCCCTTTTCTGAGTTCCCAAATCTGCGCACCTACTGTGCCCATTATGGGGGTCTCCCACCATCCTTGATAGATTTTTCATTTATGTTATGCAGAATATAACAGGAGAAGCTGGAACATGCAAAGATTGATGTAGATGCTCAAAACTCCCAGGTGGACAGCAATAGATCTGGAAATTATGACAAGAAGATCTTACTGTTGGAGCATCTAAGGCATATGAGAAGTAAGGTATGTGACTCAGCTGACCCAGCTCCACTTTTATCTAATAAATGACTTTTGAGAGAACTGACCCTTTAACCTTTGAAGAAATGCTTATGAGAAGTAAAGAGTATTTGCTTTCAGAAGGAGCTCTTTGAGGAATAAGTCAGGAGCCGCTTCGTGCATCGTCAGACTCGTCACACACAGAGTCTGGCACAGGGATTCAAAGACATCAAAAGCACCAAGGATCTGGGCGGGCGAGCAAGATTTGGGGACTTTCCAATTCCAGTCAGCAACTTTGCTCAATTAAATCCATGGAAGAGAAATGCTTAGTGCACAGACCCGGAGAGAAAAGGGTGCACATTAGGCGTTCAAGGAAATAATTCACCCGAGCGGAAAAATCACTGTGGACGCATTTTTAATGATAAAATGAATACGGAGTGTTCGTTGCTCCCGGTGCTAATTATTTACAGCTGTGTGCAAATCACGCCTGTTTCTTACACCAGATTAAACACCAATCACTTTACCAACAACTGGAATAAAATAAAACTCTTTATTATTATTATTTTATTCAACTGCTCATTGACGTTAACTTACCGGAACCTGGATAATTTCAAGATCTACAAAAGTGTAAAAAATAAATGACATAAAGTAAGAAACTGAGATTTTTATAATGTCTTGGCTTATTTTTTTTCTCTATGGAGATTAAAATGTCATGCTCAGAACAGTGTGGAATCTAATGACACATGATGTAGGAAATTCGTCTATAAAACTAAAGTAGTTTACCAAGCTGTAGAGCTGTCATGCTCAAACAGAGTTCCGTGGAACCCTAGGTTGCCTTCGCAGTTTGCTAGTGGTTCATTGATCTGTGACATTCAATGTGATGGTGCCTACATTGTTCCAGGGTCAACACCACTTGCCAAAGCCATCAGCATGACACTGATGATCTTTTTAGCTGTCTGTACTGGCTAAGGATCTGGGTGGAATTTTAGAGGAACCAGCACTGTAAGGTGAGGATTCTTCTCCATAACCACCCCTCCTTATCTCCATAACTCTACCTCATCCCCTCCCCTATTCTCATCTGCTCCCCCTCCTTGTCACCCATAATCCCTCCTCATGTCCATAACTCCTCCTCATCTCCATCCCCCCATGTCCATAGCCTTTCCTCACCCCCCCCCCCATCATCTCTTGAAATCCTCCTTGTCTCCATAACACCTCCTTTATATCCTCCAGGAAGTTATCAGCTCACAAGATTTTTTGGCAAAATCAACAGGTATGTTCTGCACTTAAAAAATCTGGTATATTCCACAGAACAAAGGGGAGCAAATAAAAGAAGTTTATTGATAGGGTCTACATACACTTTAAAGCTGAAGTTAAATCTGCTCATATTTTGCCTTCCCTGGTTCTTCGTCAACATGCTCATGACATTTTTAAATAAAATCTTTGTGGTAAAAACCTTATTTTTGACCCAGTGATGACATCAATTGGTCTCTGTGCTTCTTTACGCAATGTAAGCAAGTAGGCAGGTGGCGTTCCCAGTTAAGGGAGATCCCTCCCTTGGAAGGAGTCCCATTAGGTGGGTAGTTCTAGGGCTGGGAGTGCAGTTGGGCCTGGGGCCTGGAAGCAGGAAAATGTAGGAGGGCAGCACAATGTATCCTTCTAACCGCGCCCATGCACCCACAGGCAGGAGAAGAAGAAGCTAGGTCACAAGAAGCCCCCTAGGCCTGGACTACTCCTGGGATAGAAAAGGTCTTTGCTAGGTCCCCTAAAGGACACACTAGGGAAAGGTTACGTGGTCTTAGAACCTGGGCCCAAGCGTGTTTTCACATGCTGGCTGTAATCAATTGGATGGCTTGTGCCAGGATCTATTGCACAACCATGCTATGAAGAGTTCTTGTGCCTTGTGTAGACTGCATTTGTTGCACAAGGTTCAGTAAAACTATTTTCATACCTCCCAACTTTTTGAGAGGCGAACGAGGGACACCTATTAGCAAAAGCATGTAGGTATAGGGCAGCCCCTGCCATGCCTCCTTAAAGGAGAATTATACAAATAAACTGATTAGTTAAACCCACAAGTGTTCCTTTATCACTACTATTCCTTTATATAATGGCTTTTGAAATGTACTAATGCAGCAATTAAAAAATTGCGTGAAAGGTTTGGTAATGGGAAACACTTTTTGATAGCTAAATAGTGCATTTTATATACAACCATAAATATAGATCAGAGCAAAATGAGGATCAAATGAGGAGGAAAGAGGGACAGAGGGACATTGTTCCAAATCAGGGACAGTCCCTCCAAATAAGGGACAGTTGGCTGTATGTATATCTTAGCCTTGGAGTGTATTCATTGGCCAGCATTGTAGTACATAGCTCCCAACTGTCCCTGATTTTGAGGGACTGTCCCTGATTTGAAACAAAGACCCTCTGTCCCTCTTTCCTCCTCATTTGTCCCTCATTTTGCTCTGATCTATATAGTTATATATAAAATGCACATTTTGCATGCTTCAAAACATGTTTCCCAGTGCTAAAACATTTATCCAATTTCTAAATTGCTGCATTCACAATTGCTGCATGGCAGGGGGTATGTCATATGCCTACATACTTTTGCTAATAGGTGTCCCTCTTTCCCTTCTCAAAAAGTTTGTAAGTATTTCCTATTACAGTATGTGGAGAGAATGAGAGTGTGTTCTGCTGATGTTCCCTGGCTGTTGGCCTGGAGAAGGTGCCTAGTGTCTGGAATCCCTGGGAGTGAGGGAGGAGAAGCACACAGTCAGGAGGGTGGATCAGGGTTTGCTCTCCACCTGCCACCTACACATCAGGAGTCTTCGGGCAGAGACTTGTATTGCCCGGGAGGTTAGTGTTACGTTAAGGGGCGGGTCAGCTGCTCGCTTAGGCCCTGTTCACACTGATGTGGTGCGGAATTTGCAGCTAATTCTGTGCAGTTTATAAAGACATGGATGAGCGAGTTTGGGGTGGAGGAACTTGACTGGCCTGCACAGAGTCCGGACCTCAACCCGATAGAACTCCTTTGGGATAAATTAGAGCAGAGACTGCAAGCCAGGTCTTCGTCCACATCAGTGCCTGAACTCACAAATGTGCTTCTAGAAGAATGGTCAAATATTCCCATAGACACACTCCTAAACCTTGTGGACAGCCTTCCCAGAAGAGTTGAATCTATTATAGCTGCAAAGGGTGGACCAGCTCAATATTGAACCCTACGGACTAAGACTTGGACAGGGATCGGCAAGGTGTCCCATTCTTACCAGTATGCCACAGCCTACCTGAGTATTGTTGCTGACCATGTCCATCCCTTTATGATTACAGTGTACTCATCTTCTGATGGCTCCTTCCAGCAGGATAATGCACCATGTCACAAAGCTCAAATCATCTCACCACTGGTTTCTTGAACATGACAATGAGGTCACTGTACTCCAATGGCCTCCACAGTCACCAGATCTCAATCCAATAGAGCACCTTTGGGATGTGGTGGAATGGGAGATTCCCATCTAGGATGTGCAGCTGACAAATCTGCAGCAACTGCGTGATGTTATCATGTTAATATGGAGCAAAATCTCAGCGGAATGTTTCCAACACTTTGTTTAATCTATGCCACGAAGAATGAAGGCAGTTCTGAAGGCAAAAGGGGGTCCAACCCGGTCCTAGCAAGGTGTACCTGATAAAGTGGCCGGTGAGTGTATTTGCCTTTAGTAAATCAACCCCATTGCGAGAAGCTCACAGTGTGCAGTGAAATCAAAATAAGCCATTTCAGTCCAGGAGAGGAGCCTGTACGAGGGAAGGCTGGGGTTCAGCTTTAGGGTACTGACTCACTCTTTTACTCTTTTACAGAACACGCTCATTTTGTTCTAGGCATTAAGGCCTTGAAGTGGAGGAAATGCACTTGGCGTTTTGATGGGCTGCGCAGTTGCGGTGCAGAAGAGGCGAGCGCTCGCCCTCCCCCCCACCCCCCCAGCTACTATCAGCTATTCTCTTTCAGTCTTACCCAGAGCACTGCATACCTCCGGGATTAGTGGAGTTCACAGATAAAAACGTCATTACAACCATCTATTTGAAGTGTGACTTGGAACAGGGATTTTTCCTCTGATTAAAAATGCAGATATATCCAGAGTACAAAAAAAAAAAAAAAAAAAAATCTTAAGATGATTTAGAAGCGCTTTTGAAAAGTGTTTTCTGCTTATCGGGTAAAAGTGGCAGAGAGAATCATTAGATGAAGTTTGCAGCGAGTGCAGGGAAGAGAGCCGCTATAGAAGCTCACCGTACCAGTGATAATGATGGAGAGATAGGTTTCTAATTGGCTACTGACGGCGGATGCTGTATGAACCGAATCCCTCGTCCTGGGTATAAAAGACTGCCATTTATCATCTCGCTGGGCGGTCGGAGAAAATGTTTTTGGAATGCTGAATCTTTCTGATCAACAAGCACATAGATGTTTAAAAGAAAAAAAAGTCTGCTTTTAACCACTTCGGCCCCAGAAGATTTTCCCCCTTCATGACCAGGCCATTTTTTGCGATACGGCTTTAACTGACAATTGCACGGTTGGGCCAACGTTGTACCCAAATACAACTAACATCCTTTTTTTCCCAGAAATAGAGCTTGCTTTTGGTGGTATTTGATCTCCTCTGCGGTTTATTTTTTGCGCTATAAACAAAAAAAGATCGACAATTTTGAAAAAAAAAAATATTTTTTACTTTTTGCTATAATAAATATCCAAAAAAAAATATATATATAGATCTTCATCAATTTAGGCCAATATGTATTCTTCTTGGTAAAAAAATCGCAATAAGCGTATATTGATTGGTTTGCGCAAAAGTCATAGCGTCTACAAAATAGGGGATAGATTTGTGGCATTTTTATTTATTTTTTTTTTTTTTTTACTGGTAATGGCCGTGATCAGCGAATTTTAGCGGGACTTTGACATTGCGACTGACAGATCAGACACTTTTGACACTTTTTTGGGACCAGTGACTTTTATACAGCGATCAGTGCTTTAAAAATGCAATGATTACTGTATAAATGACACTGGTAGGGAAGGGGTTGACACTAGGGGGCGATCAAAGGGTTAAATGTGTTCCCTGGTAGGTGTTTCTAACTGTGGGGGGGAGGGGACTGACTGGGCGTACAGAGAGATCACTGTTCCTGATCACTAGAAACAGATAATCACTCTGTACTCATCTAAACAGGGATCTGTTTGTTTACAGATCCCCATTCTGGTTCTCTGTGGAGCAATCGCGGGTGGTCGGCGGACATTGCGGCCGCCAGCCACGTGTATTAACTCCCCCCGCCGTGCAGCGGGCGCACGTGCACCTGCTATAGTTGACCGATGTACAGCTATGGCAATTTGCGGGAACGAGCCGACCTGCCGCGTGATAATGACGGCGGCTGGTCAGTAAGTGGTTAATGGAGTTTTTCATAATACTTCCCTCTATGCTTAACAAAACACTTGATTGTTTGATTTTAGCAATTTTCGGTAAATCTGCCCGTTTCTCTGAGAGCTCATTCACACTAGCAATGGAGGGGTGGTAAAACCCTGTGGCTGAGGCACGTTTTTACCATCACCCAACTGCACCCTCTTTAGCTACAGAGGCAGCGGCTGGGGGTGTACATATGCCACAGGAACAATACTTTTCCTGCTAACAGCACCTGCAGCATGTTAGGGACTTACTTTAGGTTTTGCTTAGTTTTGGAGGTATTGGAGGTATGAAATATCCCAGGATGCATTAACAAGTGAGCCAAAAAGACATCATCAGCAGTCACTATGGGTTCATGTGTATATATTCCGGGAGTATCCAGTGTGCAGCATGGAACAGCAGGAAGGTAAGTGGGGTCCAAAGCGGAGAAATTAGCAGATGGCACACATGTTGTGCAACGTGGGAACCCTATAGCAGACTGAGTGGTGCAGGATCAACAGAGCTGGGGGACCAGAGCAGGAAGAACTAGCAGATGTCACACATTGTGAGCAGCATGAGAGCAATATAGTGGGAAGTGAGCAGGAACCAGAGAGAGAGAAAGGGCTGAGTTGCAAGGAATAAGCAGAGCTGGGGTATTAGGTGAGGGTAAAACTAGCAGATGTCACACATGGTGTGCAGCATGAGAGCAATATAGTGGGAGGTAAGTGGGGACTGGAAAGAAAGGAGGATCAGCAAACCAGAGTATTAGCAGAGCTTAGGATTACTACTGAGTGGTGAATCAGAAGAGCTTGGGATTGCTACTGAGTAGTAGAACAAGATAGCTCGGGGTTACTACAAAGTTGGGGATCAGTGGAGATGGGGGTTACTACTGAGTGGAGGATCAGTAGAGTTGGGGGTAACTAATGAGCAGGGGATCAGCAGAGTTAGAGGTTACTATTGAGTAGGGCATCAGAAGAGTTGGGGGTGCTACTAAGTGGGGGGGGGGCAACAGAGCTTGGGGTACAACTGAGTGGGGCATCAGAAGAGCTTGGGATACTACTAAGTGGGCCATCAGAAGATCTGGGGGTAATACTGAGACAGGTATCTGCTAAACAAGGGTACTAATGAGCTGGGGATCTGCTGAGCAGGTTACTAATGATCTGAGGATCTACTGAACCATGGTACCAATAAGCTGGGGACATCAGAAGAGCTAGGGGTACTACTAAGTGTGGGGAGGGGATCAGTAGATCTGGGGGAACTACTGAGTGGGGCATCAGAAGAGCTGGGAATACTAAGTGGGCCATCAGAAGATCTGGGGGTACTACTGAGACAGGGATCTGCTGAGCAGGGTTATTCATGATCTGAGGATCTACTGAACTGTGGTACTAATAAGGAGGGGAAAAAACTGTCCTAATGTATCATTAAAAATAAATAAACTACAAGAAGAAGAAGCCGCGCTAAGAAAGTCCAATTAACAAATAGTTGATTGTAGAAATGAAAACAAATCTCTCATATGGCAAGAAATGTGGGATAATATTCATCAATTCTTCAATTAACACCATAGTGAGTTCATTCAATAAGTGTGCCACCACCTTAAGAAAAACTCGCTTACCAGATGGCAAGCAAAACCAGCCTGTGGCTATAGCCCAGCCAAGGCCTTTTCTTGCCCCGAAGATCGTGGAGATAGGCAATGGATGGATGATTGCACAGATATATTCAAACACTGGTGACCCCGCTCACCCCAAGACCACTAGATCAGCAACTCACTCAGCAGTAACCCAGAAAAAGAGAACTACCATAGTATAATGCTGCCTGTTTGATATTTAATAGTAAAAAACAGTATTGCACTTACATCATAGAAGTTTAAAATTGTGCATAAAAATATAGAGCCGGCCAGCTGTAAACAAACTCCTGACAGCTTGGTGACGTCAGCATGTATCCTCCTCCAGACGCGTTTCATCATATGTGACGTTGTCAATGGGGAACGGGTAGCGTGCTGATTCACCACCTTAATATAAAACCACACCTCGTTCTGAGTGCCGTGTGCAAAGCTTCAAACGCCATTTTGGAAAATGGCAACCCATCCCTCATTACAGAGATAGTATATCAAACTTATTAGTACAAAAATGGAAATAAAGATATAAAATATAAACGGACACACCAAATTAGTGTTCAATTATATTACTATTAATACGTGCATATAATTAACCAGTTCAAGTAATACAATACATAAATTGGTAGTGAAATTACAAAATAAAAAATATCATTGGATTTAACCCTTCATATTATAGTGAATATGAAAACACTTCAATAATTAAAAATAAATTGAATTGTCAATATCAGTATCACAGTCGATGCTGGATGACAACTTGTGCAACATATATTAGTGTATATTAAATATCAAGCATTATAACTGCTGAAATATTAAATAAAAAATATAGTGAATAAACAAAAATAAAATAAAAATAAAGATAACTGATTGACCTAACGATCAACCAGAAAAACCGTGAATTATATTATGTGAACCTATTAGAACATAGTCCCAGAAAATGAATATATAGATGCATATGAATACCCCACACATATAATTAAAAAATATACAAAAGTATATAGTAAACCCAAATGTATAATGTATAAATTGTTCCATACTTTTAAATACATATGGTGAAACAAAAACAATTATGTATAAAATAAAAATTGATGAGATTAAATAAATTAAATAAAAAATTAAATTAAATAAAAAAATAAAGAAAATATAAAATCACACATGAACTATAAATAAATAAACTGGGGGAGGCATGGCCTGGAGCGGCATGAGATAGGACGCTAGGGACCTGAGCTCCGCCGGCCAAACATCCTGCATCGTAAATCCTGTGACCCCATACACTACCGAAGGTCCGCTGATGATCACCTCACCAAGGGGAACCTGCCTGGAACATGTCACCACCAAAAAAGCCTCAGGTGCAGTGGCTAAACTTGGTAAATATTGCAGCCAAGAACAGGACCCCCAAGATCAAGATGGCGGATCCACTGGAGGAGGACACACCCATGCGGGCAGGCACTGCAAAAGTGCTGGAAGCAATCACAGCCTGTCAGGCGGCAGTTACAACATGCCAGACAAACCTCACAACCACGACTGAAGAGGTGAAAGTTGATATATCCTTGGTAAGGCAGGACTTTCAGAAGTTGAGGGAGAGAGTCACAGAGGCAAAAGCCCGCCTCAGCAGCATGGAGGAATCTCTCTCCCACCTTCAGAACTCCACAGACACCATGCAGTTGCGGAAGCAGGATGACATAGAGAATAGACTACGCAGATGTAATCTCAGATTCACTGGATTGCCAGAGGGGGTGGAGGGGAAAGACCCTCCTACATTTTTGGAAAAGCTGCTATGTGATACTTATGGGAAGGAAGCTTTCTCCCCTACATTCGTCGTTGAACGAGCACATTGCATGTCGGGCAGACCACCACAGATCGGAGCACCACCCCGGACCTTCATTTCGAAGTTCCTCAACTTCAGAGATAGAGATGCCATCTTACGCCTCAGCAGAGAGATGGGGAACATTCCCTTTGGAAACAAAATGGTTGCTGTATTTCCTGACTTCTCCGCAGAGGTACAACGCAGACGCAAGTCGTTCACTGCAGTTAAAAGGCGCCTCCGCATCAAGAATGTCAAGTATGTTATGCTGTTCCCTGCTCGTCTGCGTGTGGAGGGGGTGGATACACTTCTTTGAGCATCCTGAGGTCGCCTTGAACAGGATTGAACAGAGGGAGGCACACAGATAAGTAACTTTGAGTCACACTGTCCCATTTCCCTTTATTTGATCCTGCCACACTCCTGTATCCAACCACCTCCTAATGTGTTGGAGTGCCCACAGTATAACCTTTTTATTTTTTATATATTTATTTTTTTACTGCTGAAAGGGTCCACTTACCGCACAGAGGTGACCTAGGCTTACATGATGTCTTGTCTGCATGGGCCCTGTTCAGCCCTGGATACGAATTTCCGTTAAGAAGGCTAATGGTTGTTACTAGCGAACATTACAGACATCAGCCCTGCACATCCATTCCCAGATGTTTGTACCCTGGGACACTCTATGGTTTCCATGTCCACCTGTGGGTCAACTCATCTCCCTTCTCTTTTCATTATCACTTCATAAACAGTTTGCATTTGATAGCCTGATCCAACGGAGAAAGACATTACCCTAGTGAGCTCACTAAGTACAGTGAGCGACGTCCTTTACTGTGTAACATTATGCAGCGAAGTTCCACAACACCTATAACCTGAGTAGGAACAATCTGATCAGTGCTGGGATGCACAGAACCTGTGTGACTGAGAGCAGTCCTCTTACCCATGTGTCAACGAAGCACTTACAGGATTTGATAACTTTTAACTTTTCCTTCACAGGTTGGACATTGTTGATGCCATGTTGGCAGTTAGGGGTTCATGCCCGCACCAGTTTGGGTCAGTGCAGGGCGGGGAGGGGGGATGTAAGTTTTTTAGTATTAAGTTACAAGTTGATTTACAATGTTATAGACCTTTGTATATGCCACAATGACAAACCGGCTATGCTGATGGGAAATATCCCATACTACTTTGTGCACATTAGTAAGGCAGATCCTGGGGGGACTCTGAGGTCTGGCGCTCCACAATTTATTTTCCACACGGTAGTATGGCCACTTTGAAATTCCTTACATGGAATGTTTGCGGCATGAGGGACCTTGTTAAAAGGTCAGCCATATTCTCAATACTTAAGAAACAACATGCAGATATAGCTGTACTAGTGGAAACACATGCTGAGGGCCCAGTGCTGAGGACATTTAAACACCCGTGGATAGGCTGGGCCTACCACTCAGTCTACACCGCCCACTCTAGAAGGTTATCAATAATTATCTCAAAAACCACACACTTCGAGCTCCAGGACTCGGAGATCGACCCGGAGGGTAGATTTGTGTTCTTGAAGGTTAAATTACATGGGGAAATATTACTGCTACTGGCTTTCTATGTACCACCACCGTTCAGTTCGGCTATCCTGACAGCTGGGTTTGGCTTCATGGCACTACAGCCCTCTATTCCAGTAGTGTGGCTGGGAGATTTCAATAATGTCCACGATCCTAACATGGATAGACTATGCAGGTCCACGACCGCCCCACCACCAGCCCACCCGACTTGGTTCGCTAGGATGCTGTCGGACTTTAACCTAATAGACACTTGGAGGTCTAAGAATCCCACGATGAGATCAAACTCCCCATCTCACCATTCCATGTCCCGCATTGACCTTGTCCTCTTATCCCAATTCCTGCTACCAAGACTGGTTGGAGTGGGGTTCTCCTCTAGATCTCTCTCTGACCATTGTCCCTATTGGACCACGCTGTCCCTACCACATAATAAACCACCAGTCACATGGAGGCTAAACCCCTTCTGGCTGACATTGTTCCCAGAAGATGATGACATTGCCGCAGACTGGGAGCAATGCCTAGCTATAAATGAGGGCACCTCAACACCACAGATAGTCTGGGACACATTCAAATTAAATGCCCGCATGACACTCACAACGCGTATTAATAAGATTAAACGCACTTCAGCACAGGCCATCAACAAGGCGACAGAGGACTTGATTACAGCTGGGAGGGAGTATTTGGGGGACCCCACTATTGAAAAGGCTAACGCCATTAAATTAAGATCCAGGGTAGTCGATCTAATGCATTATGAAAAGTCGAAACGTAAGCTATTCTTTCACAGGCAAAAATCGTTTGAGCATGGGGAAAGGGCAGGGAAACTTCTGGCCTATCTGGTGCATTGTGAGGAGAGACCACCCGTAGTTATCTCACTTCGCTCTCCTGAAGGTACACTAGTGAGGGAACCCAGCTGCGTGACATCACAGTTTAGAGACTTCTTTGCCACACTGTATGCTACGCGGGCCCCGAGTGATACATCCGTGATGGTCACGTTCCTCTCCAATCTTCCTCTCCCCCTGTTAACGGAGGAGCAGGTCGAGGAGCTTGAGGCACCACTGATGGCAGATGAGATTTCTGGAGCTATAGCGGAGTTCCATGGATCTGTAGCCCCAGGCTCAGATGACCTACCAGTGGAATTTTATTCCACTTACTCGGAACTACTTGTGCCCAAACTACTATCACTCTATAACTCTATTTTTGAAACGTCTGAACTTCCAGCTTCTATGTGTGAAGCTACCATAGTACTGATCCCAAAGCCAGGTAAGGACCCTCATCATCCTGAGTCATATCGCCCTATCTCCCTACTCCAGGTAGATGTCAAGATACTTGATAAAGTGCTTGCCATCCGCCTCAACAAAGTTATATTATCACTTATACATGGAGATCAAGCGGGCTTCATGTCAGGTAGGAACACCTCTTTTAACCATAGGCACCTATTTATTAACCTCCAAACTACACATGATAACCCAGGATCCAGAATAATAGTGGCCTTAGATACTGCTAAGGCATTCAATTCTGGACCTGCCTGAACAAATTTGGAATGGGCCCAAGGTTTATAAAGTGGGTACAGCTGCTATATCAAACCCCAGTGGCAAGGGTAGTTGCTAATGGGTGGCCCTCTGAGCACTTTCCCCTTTCCAGGGGAACAAGACAAGGGTGTCATTGGACAGTTTAACCCACCCTCTTTTCCAAGGGTGGGGGTGGGAAGAGTCTCTGAGTTATTTTATCTGTTGTTTCCATGTGTTATAATAAAGGAGTTGATTCCTGCTTGAAACCTGAAGACAGAGCCGTGTCTCGTTTTTGGGGTGGATTATTTGTATGGGTTCCTTGTTCGGCTGATTGAAGTGTTCGATAGCTGCCTTTGTGTTTGGGTATGGAATGTCCTAAACGACTTTAACCCCTTTCATACTCGGGGTGTCGTTACAGTATGAATGTAAAATCCCTGCTTTTCTGATTTGCAGGAATTGGGCCTGATCTGAGGTATGATGGTACGGGACTAGGAGCTGATGTGTCTGAAGGGAACAAGACAAGGGTACCCCCTGTTGCCATTGCTCTATGCACTGGCAGCAGAACCGCTAGCGATAGCTATACGTACACACCCAGAAGTAGTGGGACTCAGTAAACGGGAAGTGACAGAAACCATTAGCACTTATGCAGACGATACTCTGCTGTACCTGGATGATTCAGTTGATTCCCTCCCAACAGTCTTAACCCTGATAGAGCGCTTCGGAACCTTCTCTGGACTCCGTATCAATTGGGACAAGTCCCGCATACTCCCCCTTGACAGCTTTCCACTGCCTAGAGATAGAGCCTCCATAACATTTTTAGAGAGGCCAGGATGACATCACTAACATTCAGGTGAAGGTCCTTCTCTCATTATAAACATAGACCCTGAACACATGGTTACTGTATGTAAAGAAGCATGTTTGCCACCTTCCTTCTTTTCCTAGTGGAGCCACCAGCTGCAGAAGGTATGTGTGACAGACCTAGCCGGAAAAGAGGCTTTTGGAGGGGACTGAATGCTAGCCTCCTGCAAACCGATTATGGGCCCTGGCATTTGGGGGAATGGTGCTCTTTGTGAGCTGTATGCCTGGGGACCCTGGAGGTGGCGTTTCTTTAGATTCAGGTCCATGTCCCCCAAGACACACAGACTCTGGGGACCCTGGATATGCCATTGTGATGGGAGTCACTAATAGGGGCACAGGGTGAATGAGAATCCCACTATGATCTGTGCTAGTCAGAGACTCAATGCTGTATATATGTGTATATATAATGTGTGCTGTCTCATTGTGTTGTGTACTGTTTGCTGTGCTAGTTTTGGGTGGGGCTGTATTCCAATGTTCTATTATGTTTGTCTACCTTGGATCACAGGATGTTTATTGCATTGGAGGGAGGGGGGATTCTTCCAACAGCTCTCCCTGCTAACACTGTGTACTGATGAGACGTTAAACACACCTGACCTGTGTGTCCATTGTCATTGGACAGTTTAACCCGCCCTCTTTTCCAAGGGTGGGGGTGGGAAGAGTCTCTGAGTTATTTTATCTGTTGTTTCCATGTGTTATAATAAAGGAGTTGATTCCTGCTTGAAACCTGAAGACAGAGCCGTGTCTCGTTTTTGGGGTGGATTATTTGTATGGGTTCCTTGTTCGGCTGATTGAAGTGTTCGATAGCTGCCTTTGTGTTTGGGTATGGAATGTCCTAAACGACTTTAACCGCTTTCATACTCGGGGTGTCATTACAGTATGAATGTAAAATCCCTGCTTTTCTGATGTGCAGGAATTGGGCCTGATCTGATGTATGATGGTACGGGACTAGGAGCTAATGTGAAGTCGGAAGGTGCAGGAATTGGGCCTGATCTGAGGTATGATGGTACGTTACTAGGTGACCGTAATGTCTGGACAGACTGGGTCTAAGGAGATATGTCAATGTATTAAGCGGCATTTGAAACAAAACAATTAGCAAATAGCAGAAATAAATTTTTCCTTCACTGTAAAATTAGCATTTTTTCAGCATAAAAAGAAAAAACATCCCTGGATGCTAAGCAGGTCCCCTCCTCAAATGACAACTCTTAATGAAAACATTTTAAACTTTCTCTGTTAATGAGGGCCTGCCAGGAATTCAGAGATTAACTGTTATTATTGAAATTATAGCTACAACATTGATTGGTAGTTTTCTCTGATGCCCTAATTATCTGATGGGAATTAAGAGTTGCAATTAAGTAACTGTGCAAAATGACAAAATAAGACGCGAAAACAGGAAAAGTCAAGTTTGATGTGACTGAGATGCTCGCCGCATGTTTCAAGGCACAGGTTCACTTTTATATAATATACTGTACCTGTTACATTGTTTCTTATGAATGAACACATTAATCTGTCCTGTAATTTTTGAACCCGGAGTACTATATCAATGTTACAACTTTTTTTTTTTGTGTTATGAATGAACACATTAATCTGTCCTGTAATTTTTGAACCCGGAGTACTATATCAATGTTACAACTTTTTTTTTTGTCAAACAGAACAGGAAATAAAGTGGAAAAGAGAAGATGAATTTCTCCACAATGTCTATAGTTACAGAAGAAAAATGGAAACTTCTTTTTTTTTAAGAGGTTTTACTGCTTGTTCGGAATATGTGAAGGTTTCAGTGGGCATAGTCTGGCAGAAGATCCCTTTATAAACATTTTTTTTTATATATAAAGAGAACCTATATAAGAAAATGTACAGTAAAAAAAATGTGCAAAGCTCTATAGCCAAAAGGTGCAAGAGCTGCTTTGGTGCATTTGTCAAATGAATTAGTTGCTCTATGTGTGTCACACAAAAATGCATCTTTTTGACTAGATTAAGAAAGTGAAGGTATGAAAAAAATGATAAAATGGCAGTTTTTTTAAAGATACAGTGCAATATAAATGCCACGAGTTAAAGAGCAACTCTTTTGTTGAGAAAAAAACATTTCCCTTTGGGAGTATCTCACCAAAAATGAAATTTTTGTTGCAAGGGATGCCTGAAATATGACTTGTATCTTAGTGAAGACTTCTGGGCAAATCAGTGAGCCAATCACACAAGCAGGAAAGGACATTTCTGGGGGGCGTTCTGTACACATTCTGTGTACAGAATGCCTCCAGGTAGCCATATTGCATTTTACAGAAAATTAGAGCTGCAGATTGAAAAAGAAAAGTAATTTTTAATTACATTCAATCACAATATGACTTGAGTCGCAATTGTATATGCTATATTATTTTTTTTTTCACACGAAAGTGGAGTTAAACTTTAACACCTTCCCGTGTTTATTGTTCTAAATGGAAGTCATATGACGTCCTGCAAAATGGGCCACTCGTGCATGCCCCCGGGGGCTCGCAGCATGGCGATCCATGGTGCGGTGTGTCGCTCACACACACCGCATCACCGATCTCAGTAAAGAACCTATGACAGGCTCTTTACCACGTGATCAGCTGTGTCCAATCACAGCTGATCACACTGTAAATAGGAAATGCCGGTTATTGGCTTTCCTATTCCTACACTGTCAGTGCATGAGGAGAGGAGAGCCAATAAGTGACTTTCCTCACGGGGAGACCGCCCCCATTGGTATGCCTGTCAGTGCCCTTCACTGATGCCCATCAGTGCCCATCAGTGATGACCACCAGTGATGCCAAGCAGTATCCATCAGTGATGCCAATCATTGCCCATCAGTGCCCCCTCATCAGTGCCGCCTATCAGTGCCGACTATCAATGCCCATCAGTGCCACCCATCATTTTCACCTATCAGTGCCCATCAGTGCTGCCCATTAGTGCCACCTATCAGTGCCCATCAGTGCCGCCTCTCAGTGCCCATACAGTAATTGCTGCATATCAGTGCCGCCTATCAGTGCCCATCAATGCTACATATTAGTGCCTCCTCATCATTGCCACCTCATCAGTGCCACCTTCTCAATGCAGCTTATCAGTGCTCATCAGTACCGCCTATCAGTGCACATCAGTACTGCATATGAGTGCCCATCAGTGTTGCATCTTAGTGCCTCCTTATCATTGCTCATCAGTGCCGCCTCATCAGTACCGCTTCATCTGTGCAGCCTATCGGTGCTTGTCATTGCAGCCTCATCAGTGCACATCAGTGAAGGAGAAAAATTACTTATTTACAAATTTTATAACAAAAACTAAGAAAAACTTTTTTTTTTCAAAATTGTTGGTCTTTTATATAGGTAGCCTATATAGGTATATAGGTTTAGGTAGCCAAAAAAAAAAAAAACAGAGATGATTAAATACAACCAAAAGAAAGCTTTGTCTGTCTAAAAACAATGATAAAAACTTTGTTTGGGTACAGTGTTGCATGACCACTCAATTGACCAAATTGACCAAGTAATTGTTATTCAAAATGCAACAGCGCTGAAAGCTGAAAATTGCCCTGGGCAGGAAGGGGGTGAAAGTGCCCTGTATTGAAGTGGTTAAGGGTTACATTTTCTTTGGTCAAGGGATCATGAATTAGATTAGGGTTACATTTGGTAATGTGGTAAACACTTTATTTTCAGGAGTAATATCTATCCAATATATATATATATATATATATATATATATATATATATATATATATATACTGTATATATAGTGTCTCAAAGAGGAGGGAGCAGAGTGACAGAGAGAGGAGCTCATCAGTCTGCTGCTTCTCCTTTTACTGTCCAGTCACAGGCTGGGGGAGAGACAAGACCTGTAAATGGTACAGTAGATAAAGGCAGCTCCCTTATAGGTATTTGATCTGGGTATTTAGATATTTTTTTGGAGCTCAGCTTTTTTTTTTATGAACCTAAATAGCATTGTAGGGGCAGTTTGGACCATTTACTGGCAGCATACATTCTAAGTAGTTTGTTTATCTCAAACAAGCACCTTAACATTTGTATTCAAGGAGAAAATAAATTAAAAAGAATAATAAGCACACAATGATTTTGCGCACATAGCAAGGAGAATAGATACCTTTTTAATGGGAGATTATAAACTCATTTTTTCCTTCATTTTTTCAGGCAGAAATGAACAACAAGTCGGCATGTTTGATTTATTGAATAATTACCTCTCTTTCTAAACAGCCTGTTTCCACTAGTTACCTTGCCGAATGTTGATAATATTAATCAGTATTAAAATGCGCCGTGCTCATTTGCATATTTGCTTTAAGATGTAAGCGGGATGAATGGGTGATTTACATGGCATGTTCATTAGCTTCTAGAACTGGCCAAGACAAAACTCTTTTATACACTTGTTGTTCCAGCCGAGCTTCGATTCCTCATTAGCAAAAAAAAATCCTATAAAACCTGTTATGAGCAGACTTTGCACGCAGGCGCGGGTCATTAAAGAGTCTGGGAAAGAGCGAGGCGCAGAACATCCCTGGACGCCTTGTAATGGGGAATCAATTATTAAAAGGACTAAATGACATTTTCATAAACTGGTTTATGTCAAATAAGCTTTGATGACAGTTTTGAAACAGAATCAAAAAGTTTGCGAAGATTGTCAGAGCAGAAGACGTTCAAAGAGTTCTTCCACAAAAAACAGCTGAATTCTTTTCATATACGGGGGGGCCATTCAGTCGTTTACAGCCCACAGCTCGTTAATTTCCATAGAAGAGCTGAGGGCTGACTGGGAGACTTGAGTTAGGATAATACAGTAGCTTCACCGCTGGTAGTTTTCAGTGCGGAGCTACCAGAGTGGTGAGTGATAGCTTACCCTTATACCCCCCACATTTAGCATTCTGTAACTCAAACCCTAAATATAGTCCTTCTTGTAATCCTAATACTAACTCTCTAAGTCAGTGGTCTCCACATTGTGGCCCTTTGCTTGCCTTTGCTCCAGCCCTCGGGGCACCATTCCTCCCACTGACACCAGCAATAGAGACTACTGTGACAGACCCGACCAGGACAGGGGCTTTTGGAGTGGACTGCAGGGTGGCCTCTTGTCTACTCACTATGTGCCCTGGCTTTTAAGGGAACACTACTCCTTGGGTCTGGGGGGCCCTTGGCGTGGTCTTGTTTTTGACTCAAGTCCATGTCTCCCCAAAACACACAGACTCTGGGAACTGGAGGACCCAGATACATATTTGGGGTCTCTATACCCAAACCAGCAAGGATTGCTTTAGACTGCGATACTCAGAGCATATGTTAATATGATCAGCTCAAAGCAACCTGATACTAAGGTCTCCTGATATAAACTGTTTAAGGTGTTATGTGTCTTTGTTCCATAGTGTGCCGCTTAGGTGTGCATTCCCATTCTTAATTGAGTCACCTATTGTTTCTGTCTGAGCATCTCTTGGAGATGTGATCAATATTGTGACTACTTTTTCTTCTTATGGAACCATTATGGGATGTTATGTGTTTATGCTTATAATAATATGTAATGTACTTTGTATTCAGGGTTGTGGGCTGAGTGCCGGATGGCCTGTTCACCTAGGCTGGTTTAAGTGGCTAGTTCTTCATTCATTCATGTTAATTGGATAACTGTTAGCTGTTAGAGGTGGCTTAGCGTACTGTTTATGTTGGCTGTTCCTTAGAGCCCTTTCACACTGGGGCGGGGGGCTGCATCGGCTGCTAGCGGTGCGGTTTTACCCCCCGCTAGCGGCCGAGAAAGGGTTAAATACCACCGCAAAGCGCCTCTGCAGAGGCGCTTTGCCGGCGGTATAGCCGCGCCATCCCATTGATTTCAATGGGCAGGAGCGGTGAAGGAGCGGTATACACACCGCTCCTTCACTGCTCCGAAGATGCTGCTGGCAGGACTTTTTTTACCGTCCTGCCAGCGCATCGCTCCAGTGTGAAAGCCCTCGGGGCTTTCACACTGGATACACAGCAGCGGCACTTTCGGGTCGGTTTGCAGGCGCTATTATTAGCGCAATAGCGCTTGCAAACCGCCCCAATTTGAAAGGGCTCTTAGCTATGTTATTTATATGCCTGTATACAGTTTCCTTTGCATACAATATTGTGATCAGGTTCACCTAATCTGCTGTGCTATATATTCTGTGTGATTTTACAATAAAGTTAGTTCCAGTTCCAATGCACCTAAGCTAGTGTTGCCTAGATTCTTGGGTGGTCAACTAGACATGTGCATGACTGTTTTTTTTTTTTGTTTCGATTTGTTAATCTAGTTATCTAGTTTAATTCAAAATTCGTATTCAAAATTAGTATTCAATATTTTCAAATTTTCTTCTAATGTACCGATTTTTTCGATTGAAAACATTCAAATCGATAAATTTTCAAATCGGTCGAAACGAAAATGTTATATTGTTTTCAATTTTAATTCAGCAAAGTGAACAAACAAAAGAAAAATCTTCATCAAATGATTACAAAGACCACTTCAGCCCCAGAAGATTTGGCTGCTCAATGACCAGGCCATTTTTTGCTATACGGCACTGTGTCACTTTAACTGACAATTGCGCGGTCGTGCGACGCTGTACCCAAATAAAATGGATGTCCTTTTTTCCCACAAATAGAGCTTTCATTTGGTGGTATTTGATCACCTCTGCGGTTCTTATTTTTTGCACTATAAACAAAAGAAGAGCGACAATTTTGAAAAAAACACAATATGTTTTAGTTTTTGCTATAATAAGTATCCCACATTTTTTAAAAAAAAACTATTTTTTTCCTCAGTTTAGGCCGATACGTAGTCTTCTACATATTTTTGGTAAAAAAAAACGCAATAAGCTTATATTGATTGGTTTGCACAAAAGTTATAGTGTCTACAAAATAGGGGGTAGATTTATGGCATTTTTATTATTTTTTTTTTTTACTTTTATTATTTTTTTTTACTAGTAATGTTGACAATCTGCGAATTTTATCAGGACTGCGATATTGCGGTGGATAAATTGGACACTTTTGACACATTTTTGGGACCATTGACAATTATACAGCGATCAGTGCTATAAAAATGCACTGATTACTGTATAAATGTCACTGGCAGGAAAGGGGTTAACACTAGGAGGCGATCAAGGGATTGACTGTGTTCCCTCTCAGTGTTCTAACTGTAGGGCGGATGGGACTGTCTAGGAGGAGAGAGAGCTTGGTGTTCATACATAGTATGAACACACGATCTGTCTCCTCTCCCCTGAAAGAACCGGGATCTGTGTGTTTACACAAAATACAATTTTACATTGTATTTTTTAAAATGTAACTGCCTACTCCCAAACTATCATTTGAAGTGAAACACATAGCCAAGTATTATTCTCCACAATTGCTTTATTGTGCATTAGAAAAAGGAAATAAATAAAATTAGACATGCTATCTGCCAATAGAACTTAACCAAAAAGTGCATTCTATGCATCCAAAAATATAGAAAATATACCAAATCAAATCATTATTCAATCAAAAAAATAATGTTAAAGCAATAACTCAAAAGCCAATAATACATAACATGTTATCTCCTCCGATTCCACAACATGGATGGTTGACGAACGGCCGTTCAGAAACAAACTGAAAAGTGAGAAAATGAAAAGTGCGAAATGAAAAGCACGAACCACCACTCACCAAACTTCTACTAACACAAAATTAGCAGAAGGAGCCCAAAGAGTGGCGCTAAAGAGCCGAAAAACCACGTAGTATGTCACTACGTTCGTAATTGTTGGCAAACAATTGTGTGACCGTGTGTATTCAAGACAAGTTTGGGCCAACGCCCAAAAAATTCCACGGTTTTGTTGGCGAACAATCCAATCGTGTGTACAAGGCTTTACGTTTGACTTTACTACTTTACCTTTTTACTTTACTACTTACTTAAAAACTTTTTTGAGTCGTGTTGCTGCCTTCAATTTCAAAATATTTTTTTTCCTTAAAATGGTCCAATTTCCCTGTTTAAACCTTTGATATGATTTCTATTTTCTATTGTGAATAAAATATGGGTTTATGGGACCAGCAAATGTCTCCCAACCTTTTTTTGGAATTGGGGTTGTAAATTCAGACGGCTTGCTGGGAGTTACTGCACTTGTGATTACGTTTGTGTGAGTTCTGTAAATCACGACAAAGAATTCTACCGTCAGTCTATCTATTGAGCTATTAGCGTTGGCAATAGCTCAAGTTTCATCCATACTTTATTTTAGGAAGATTCTATCAGGAACGCTTTGAGCCATCTCTCCGTTCCTCTGGGTCATCACTCCCCCCCTTGGTAGGTGACCCCGATCGGATTTAAATTCACCTGCCGGTGCGTAACCTTTCAGAATTTCTCCTTCTGAATCGGCGATGTCTTTTAACATGTTCCCTCTGATACAAATTGCTATTTAAGATGTCTAAATGTCCTCACCGGCTGATCTAATTTTCTGTCTCCAGCCTGCTCAGTCAAGGGAGCTTTAATCCTCTGCAGAAGCAGATTGTGATGTCAAAGATTACCAATTCTAAATTCATAACAGCAGGTAGACTACAAACCACCGGCGTGCTTCCCTCCCCACCTTCAGGCTTTCAAACCTCGAGAGAACGCATGCAAGATAGATGAGCGTAATCTCCTGGAATGAATCTGCCTATTCAAAGGACTAGTAGAGGGAAGCTAGAATGGGTTTTGGCCAATGTTATATTACCTGAACAGCCAATAGGAAAGCAGCAATGGTAACCTATAGAGTGGAGAAAACTTTCCTTCAAAGCGGTTGTATAATAAGGCTTACCTGTAGGTAAACAGAATATCTTCTAAACCTGCCAAAACTAGCCAGAACGGAGGGCTCCCGTGCGCATGCAAAGGAGTGATGTCATCGTGGCTCCGGCCACTCACAGAACATGTGAGCTCCCTCAGCGGTGACCAGGCACGCTGCGGGAGCTTCGTTCTAAGGTAAGTATTTCATAATGTGCTAGTATGCAATGCATACTAGCACATTATGCTATTTTCTTGCAGGGTTTTTTTTTTCTTTTTACCTTTTACTACCATTTTAAATATTTTCCCCAATAGCCACAAACCAAATAATCCCACTTTCCGTGTATTAAATGCCTTTGCAAGCCCAGTAACCTTGTAAAAATATTGGTGACATCATCACTGTGCTCGTATAGCCTGCGCAGACAGGAGAGCTGTGGGAGGGGCCCAGCAGGCTCCACCCACTACAGGCTTCCTGCAGAAACTTCAGGAGAAGGCGGAGACAAGGCCAGCCACCTTGCACAAGGAGAATTTTTGGGAGAGGCCAAGCAGGCCCCACCCACTATAGAAAACTACAGGAGGGGGCGGAGACAAGACCAGTCACCCTGCACAAGGAGAGGGAGCAGCAGCGAGAGGTCTTTATTACAGGAAAAGTCTCACACTGGATTACTACACAAAGCACACAAAGGGGGTGATTTACGAAAGACCTGCGCCTGTGGTGCAGTGGAGAAATTGGAGCAATTGCATAAAAAAATGGGACTCAAGACATATATCAAAAATGATGGTGCACTCACATGCACCAAACTATAATTACAATGGAAGTGCTATTGCACACTTGCGCTAAATTTCACGCCAGCCATTAGCTTGCGTAAAATTGTCTGAATACTATGGATAACTTTACTACAGTTTACCATCTTCTATTACCAGGCTAAATCGTATATACTCTTCTTTAAATGCACAATTTCTGTCCAGAGCATGTAGATCTGTCTTACAACTAATCAAGCCTTTTTACACATTCTTTCAGCTTACTCAACTGCACACACGCATTGACAGGCCACACCATTTCATCCTCGCCTGACAAGGCGCACGAGCTTTAGCTTGTTAAATATGTGTGTTGCACACGAGCGCATTTGCGTTCTCCAGCGTGCATAACTGCTTCTATGTTTTACATAACTATATATATTTATATATACACTCAAAACTCTACTATTTTCAACTACTTCTACATAGTACCAGCAGTGTAGCCATATCACTCCCCCATACACTGTACAATCTGGTCAAATTTGCATCCACTCATCTGTCTGAGCAATTCACTTCCCCATACACTGTGCAATGTGATTGGGTAATGTCTGAATCCACTCATTTGTGTGAGCAATTCACTTCCCCATACACTGTGCACAGGGCCGCCATCAGGGGGGGTACAGCCATCACAACTGTAAGGGCCCCAGGGGCCTGCCCGGGCCAGAAGAAGGCAGGATGGGTGAGGGAAAGCCGTGTTGTGCACTATAAAAATGATCTCACAGCTTCTGCTGTTCTCATGTCACTGAGCTCAGACATTAAGCTCTTTACTGCCACCTCTGGCTACTATGTGTATGTGCACCCCTCGTGTGATCTGTACTGTGCTTCTCAGCCACATGTCAGCTTTGTGAAAATGGGTTGGGACCAGGTAGGAAGACCTTCTTTACAAGTAGGGGCTGTGAGGGAAAGGGAGGGGGGTTGTTTGTGTACAGGGAGGGGGAAGAGCCTTGTGTGTTTACAGGTTTGTGTATGTGAGGGGCTGCCATATATATACAGGTGTGTGGGGGGGGGCTGACATACATACAGGTGTGTGTGTGTATGTGGGGGGGCTGGCATATATATAGGTGTGGGGGGGCTGGCATATATACAGGTGTGTGGGGGGCTGGCATATATACAGGTGTGTGTGTGTGTATGTGGGGGGCTGGCATATATATAGGTGGGGGGGGCTGGCATATATACAGGTGTGTGGGGGGCTGGCATATATACAGGTGTGTGGGGGGCTGACATATATACAGGTGTGTGGGAGGGTTGGCATATATACAGGTGTGCATGGGGGGGATGACATATATACAGGTGTGTGGGGGGCTGGCATATATACAGGTGTGTGTGGGGGGCTGGCATATATACAGGTGTGTGGGGGGGTTGGCATATATACAGGTGTGTGGGGGGCTGGCATATATACAGGTGTGTGGGGGGCTGGCATATATACAGATGTGTGGGGGGCTGACATATATACAGGTGTGTGGGGGGGTTGGCATATATACAGGTGTGTGTGGGGGGGCTGGCATATATACAGGTGTGGGGGGGCTGACATATATACAAGTGTGTGTGGGGGGGCTGGCATATATACAGATGTGAGGGGGGGAGTCTGAGTGCATATCCAAAAAAAAAAAGTGAAAAAATGAATTTCTTCATCAGTTTAGGCCAATATGTATTCTGCTAATATTTTTGGGAAAAAAATCGCAGTAAGCGCATATTGATTGGTTTGCACAAAAGTTATAGCATCTACAAAATAAGGGATAGATTTATGGCATTTTTTTTTTTTACTAGTAATGGTGGTGATCAGCGATTTTTAGTGGGACTACGACATTGCGGCGGACAGATCGGACACTTTTTTGGGACAGGGATCGGTGCTATAAAAATGCATTACTGTATAAATGACACTGGCAGGGAAGGGGTTAACACTAGGGGGGGGCTCAAGGGGTTAAGTGTGTCCTAGGGAGGTGTTTCTAATTGTGGGGAGAGTGGACTGACTGGGAGTACAGAGAGATCACTGTTCCTGATCACTAGGAACCGACAATCACACTGTTCTCCCCTGACAGAACGTGGATCTGCTTTGTTTACATTGACAGATCCCCATTCTGCCTCTCTGTGAAACGATCGCGGGGGCCAGCGGACATCGCCACGCGCATCGGCCACTGTATCTATTACACGAAGCGCCGTACTGGTATGGCGATTCAAGCAATAGAGCCGCTCTGCCGCAGTATAACTGTGGCGGCTGGTCGGCAAGTGGTTAAGTTCTCCTAGTGCTGAAATGCATAAACATAGTTTCAGCACCACGGACAGCTACTGCATGGAAAAACTATTGTATATCTGTACTGTAAGGTCCCACTCACACCTCAGAGTTTGGTATCTTGAAGCTCTAAAACGCTGGAGGAGAAAAAAATCAGTTATTCTCAATGGAGTTGGTTCACATCTCCACTCCTAGTCACCTGAGGCCAAACTCCTGAAATTCAAAAAAGTTCTGGAACTTTTTTTGTAGCTCGAATGGGGCAGATTCGAGCGTTTTTGGCTTGTTTTTATTTCCATAGAAATAAATAGAAATGCGCCATTTGCGCGTTTTGTTGCGCATTTTATTGTGCTTTTGTGCGCGATTTCCTGCTCAAATTAAAAATTGTCAAACATAAAAAAGCAATAATATATGAATAAATAAATGTAAACTAAATTCACAAATAACTAAAAATCATCATAAATAAATAAAATGATATAATTATATGTAATAATACATAAAAAAATGATAATTAACCCCTAATATTAAAAAATATTAAAGGGGTTGTAAAGGTAATTTTTTTTTTTTTTTTAAATAACAAACATATCATACTTACCTTCACTGTGCAGCTCGTTCTGCACAGAGTGGCCCCGAACCTGGTCTTCTGGGGTCCCTCGGCGGCTGTTTCAGCTCCTCCCCGCAAGCATTTACCACCTTAATGCGAGCTCCCTCGCATGGTGGTGAGTGCTTGCGGGCGCGCTCCCGTGATACAGCCGGCGGCTATAGCCGCTCGCTGTATCACTCGGCCCCGCCCCCCGGCGCGCCGCGTCATCGGATGTGATTGACAGCAGCGCAAGCCAATGGCTGCGCTGCTTTCAATCCATCCACTGCAGCCAATCAGCGACCAGGCTGAGCTGCAATGAGGACGAGCAGCGAAGATTCGAGGCGTCAGGTAAGTAAAACGGGGGGGCTGGGGGCGGCGGTACTGTCAAAAGTTTTTTCACCTTAATGCATAGAATGCATTAAGGTGAAAATTTTTTTATCTTTACAACCCCTTTAAATACATTATTATAGATAATAATAAATAAACATCCAAACCCAAACAAAAAATACATTAATAATAATAATAATAATAATAATAATAGTAATGTATTTATTTAGTTTTATTTTTTAAGGGTTAAGGATAGGGGTTAATTATTTACTTACTATTACTTAGTATTCATTTATTTAATTTATTTATTATTTATTTATGATTATTTTTATTTAATTATGTATTTATTTAACATTTATTTATTCATTTATTATTATTATTATTATTATTAGTAGTAGTAGTAGTAGTAGTAGTAGTAGTAGTAGTAGTAGTAGTAGTAGTAGTAGCAATAGTAGCAGTAATAGTATTAACACCCTAACCCTAACAAAAAAATAAAATAAAAAAAAATAACATAACCTACACCTTCCTGCCCAGACCTCTTCTTTAAGAAACTTAAGAGTTTAATATCACTTTAACCACTTCAGCCCTGGAAGGATTTACCCAGGCCATTTTTAGCGATATGGCACTGCGTCGCTTTAGCTGACAATTGCGCGGTCGTGCGACGTTGTACCCAAACAAAATTTATGTCCTTTTTTTCCCACAAATAGAGCTTTCTTTTGGTGGTATTTGAACACCTTTGCGGTTTTTATTTTTTCTATGACAATTTTGAGAAAAAAATATATTTTTTTAGTTTTTCCTATAATAAATATCCCAAAAAAAAAAAAGTTAAAAAAATGAATTTCTTCATCAGTTTAGGCCAATATGTATTCTGCTAAATATTTTTGGTAAAAAAAAATCGCAATAAGCGCATATTGATTGGTTTGCACAAAAGTTATAGCGTCTACAATATAGGGAATATATTTATTGCATTTTTTTTTTTTTTTACTAGTATTGGTGTATGTCCAGTATGTCAGGAAGCTAGTTGAGCTAATACTAATTCTCATACAGCTAATGCAAATTCTTCTGTAACTAAAGCTAATTCTTCTGTTTCTACTGCTCATTCCCATACAGCTAATGCTCGTGCATGTGTACCAGCACACAGACAAGCTCAGGCTAATATCCAGTGTGCACTGACATGTAGACGCCACCTGACCACCCTGCTGTTTTACCGTGTATGACCCAGGGTCACCTGTGGCAGTCACTTGTTATCAAGCTACTGGCACTTTTTTTAGCCTTGTACCTCTGTCACCACATTCAGGGGTGCTCGGACCAGAGACACAGGAGAAGGCCTTATTCAACTCGGCCTCCAACCAAGGTACGTGACGCCCTAGCACCTTATCCTAACCTGACCTTAACTCTAACCCCTTACCTTAACGAAAAAAATAAAATAAATTAATAAAAATGAAAAACTATATCAGCTGAAATACCTAGCAGCTAATGATACAACAGATGGTATTTTTCTCTATTAGCTAATAAAAAAAACCAAAGCTTAAAAACATGTGCAAGTCACACATAAAAACACGCCAAAGTCGCACATAAAAACGCTAGAAAAAACAGCCGATTGCAGGCTGGGAAGCTGATTTGCCCGCGTTTAGGGCGTGTGCAGGGCGCAAGCTGTGTGCCTGCACACACCCCTACGCTACTGGGATTCGTCAGTATGCCTATAGTAGTGCCTAGGATTGGCGCGGCGGGGACCGGAGGAGAGGACAATGGGCGGTACTCTGCGTCACTGTGGGGGTGGAGTCGACTAGGACGCGTGCGGTGGATTCAGAGAGGAGCCGTGCCATTGAAGGTAAGTGCTGGCCGTGTCGCTGCTGACCCCAGAGACACACACTCTTATATGGAGTCTGCTGAGAAGGAGGAGAAGCGATCGTGGATGGGATAAGTGCGGACCGGCTGTCATCCTCTGTTCCCTTACTGTGCCTCCGCTGCTAGGAAATGTACACAATGTGCATAAAAAACCTAAAAACCATGCGCTTACTCCAAAAAAGTCATAAATGTAAGCAGCTAACACAACAAATAGAAAATTTGTAATAAATCATATGTAACCAAGTGTAGCGCTAAAAAATGAAAAAGAGAATATTGCTATATCACATAAAATAGCAAAATGAATTGTGAAAAGATAGTGTTTTGTATACTTTGTGAACATTCATACATATAGAACACTTATGTTATAAAGCCTTAGGGTCACCAAAAGTGATGACAGGATGTAAAATGGCAATAAAGTCCAAAACTGAATATGCAGGTACGGTGAACATAAATATTGCAATGGTGATAAATTCCAAAACATATATTCGTGAGAGATTTCTGTATGTAATCCAACATGTGCTGACAGACACTTGTGTGAACCACCACCTAGGATGACTGGAGGCTTACCAGAAAGTTGGGACCCACCTAGCATACGCTATATGGGTCAAACAGGCTTGGATTGCTCACTGGCAATGAAGGTAAGGAACCAAAGGCTGGTGAATGGTGAAGTAGTAACGTTGCTATCCCAAAAAGGTCTTCTTCATATGGAAACTCGGATACCAACGGACATTACCCACATGTAATGAAGAAGGGGCTCATAGCGTAATTCCGTAAACCATAAAAAATTTTATTAAAAGGAAAAACACTTACATTTCAGAATAAAAAGCGCTTGCAAGTTAAATGGCGGCAGTGGAGTCCTCCCTACGCGTTTCGTCATACAAGACTTCATCTGGGGTACTTGCCCACTGCAGCCAGACTCCTTTATATAGGGACAAGGACCCCTCTGATGAGATTCCAGCTCCCAGGCTTGTTTGCATTGGCACTTCCGGGGTCATCCAAGATGGCGGACCCGAGTGCTTTCCAAGCCTCTCTTTCATGTAATTCAATCCCCATAGGTCTAATGGTGTCATGTGTTTCAAGAGGAGACGTGATGCTGAATGCCTTCCAAGCCTCTCTTTCATATGATTCCATTCCCATAGGTCTAATGGTGTCATGTGCTTCAAGAAGAGACATGATGCAGAGTCCCGGCATCCGGAACCTCCCACTTTCACTTATTACCACCCCTTATGACCTCTTAGTGGGTGTATGGAGGGGGAGGCCGTGACTCTGCGTCACCACATCAATGACATCCCCCCTAACGTGTATTACGATAAAGAACCGCGCTCGCGCATGCGCGCGGCGTAGTTCAGCGCGGTGACATCAACCAAGGGTGTGTAAAGGGCGAGGCCGCGACTGTGCGTCTCAACCTCAATAACGTCCCCCATAGTATAATAGAGACCGCGCTCACGCATGTGCGCGACGTGGTCTAGCGCGGTGACGTCATCAAAATGGGACGTATGCGTACATCACCTCCGGTCTCCGTTCGATCACACCAGGAAGTGACCTGCAGAGAAGGGAAAAGGGCCGGAAATGATGTTGTAATCCCCGGACAAGCCTACAAAGTGTATGCAATAAGTGTGCATTAAGGGGTGACCTAAACACGATCAGGACTTCATTCAAAGATGATAGATGGGACCATAAAAAACGAAAAAAATTATATATATGAAGAAGATGAATTCTCAGCAGGAGAGAGAAGAGATGGACAATTAATTATTCCATCTCCTGATTCACTCCATGTCCCCATATAACTCATATTGTATTACTTCAAAAACGACAATACTTTAATAATAACTACCCAATTGTCAAAATAAAGTAAATATAATCATAATAAAATAATATGTAATAGATAGAAGGCACTTGCGTATAAAAAGTATCAGACATAATATACACCCTAGGTATTAATATTCCTAAACGGAAGTTGATGTTTCTTATCTCATGATAAATCTGTCAAGACTAATTTAAAAAGGCATTAACATCTACTTCCACGTTCATGCCTTGAGGAAAAAAGGTCTGTAGTTCATACGCCCAGAACATTTCAAGGCGAGAGACCCCTCTGATTTTGGCCCCCCCCCCTCCACGGCGGGACGTATTTGTCTATAATGACAAATTGTGATCCAGTGGGGTTACTATTATGATATTGCTTGTAATGTCTGGGTACTGTATGCTTAGAGTCCCTGCCTTTGATTAGAGCAATATGTTCCCCTACCCTTGTCGTAAACGTTCTGGTGGTACGGCCAATATATTGTCTATGACAGGTGCATGTGATAAGATATACTATGTATTTGGTACTACACGTGCAAAAAGATTTCACTGTATATCTTTTTCCCGTGACTGTAGATGTGAACTCTGTGACTTTATGTCCTTCCAGGTTATTGTGCAAACATACCACACATTTTCTACACGGGTAAAAGCCTGTCATGTTATGGAAAAAAGAAGGCCGGGATGGTGGATTTATAATATTGGGGGCTATCTGACCCTGTAGAGAAGGTGCTCCCCTAAATATAATCTTGGCCTCTTCTGGCAATGACCCGCCTAGAATGTTATCATGTCTCAAGACATCCCAGTGTTTTTTTACAATGCTTTTAATTTGTTTGTGCTGGGTTGAGAAAGATGTTATCATTGCCCATTTAAACTTTTCATCCGGTTCCTTTTTTGGCTTTACCTCGAGTAAAGTTTTCCTTTCGGTATTCATGGCTCTCTGGATCTCAAAATCCAGGTTGGCGTTGTCATACCCTTTATCTATAAATTTTTGTTTAAGGACACCTGCTTGTGTGATAAACACTTCCGTGTCCGTGCAGTTCCTACGGAGCCTAAGAAATTGGCTGCGAGGAACAGCACTTAACCAGGATCTATGATGGCAACTGGTGGTGGGAATGAAACCATTACGGTCAGTGGGCTTAAAGTAGGTGTTAAATTTAAATTTTCTGTTTACTATTTCTATCTCCAAGTCCAGGAAATGTATCTTGGTCCTGCTGGCCTCATATGAAAGGGAGATGCCCCTGTCATTAGAATTCAGACACTAGAAAAATTGTTCGAGTGTCTCAAAAGAGCCATTCCACAGGAGGAAGATGTCGTCTATGTACCTAGCCCACAGAACCAGTGAAGTGGTCCCGTGGGCATAGACGACATCCTCCTCCCACTTGGCCATAAACAAGTTCGCAAGACTAGGTGCGAACTTGGCCCCCATTGCCACTCCCCGTTGTTGGAGGTAGTAGTTCTGGTTAAACCAGAAGTAGTTGTGTCTGGTTGCGAAGTCCAACAATTCGATTATATAATCACATTGAAAAGTTGCAAGGGACTGTTCACGATGGAGAAAATGTTTTACTGCATCTATACCCTTCTCATGGGCTATACACGTGTACAAGGATGCCACGTCAGCAGTGGCCATAATGAATCCTTCCTGTATATTGACCTCCTCTAGGAGTCTAATGGTGGAACCGGTGTCTTTAAGGTAGGAGGGTGTACGTTTCACTAGCGGTTGAAGGTAGAAGTCAATGTACTTCCCAATTCTTGCCGTAATGGAATTGATACCACTAACAATAGGTCTACCGGGTGGACATGTAGGGTTTTTATGTATTTTGGGTAAATAGTATATGGTGGGGATCCTGGGAGCTGTGGGGACCAGAAATGCCCTTTCTTTTTTATTCAAAATCTTTAAATCATAACCCTTGGTAATAAGCTGTTGAAGTTGTTTTTTGTATGTATTAGTGGGGTTATTGGGGAGTGTTTGATAAGTACCAGGTTCATTCAAAATTCTAAACATCTCCTCCTCATATTGGCTCTTATCCAGAACCACTATGCCCCCTCCTTTGTCCGCGGGACGAACAACCAAATTTTTTTGTGCGTATAATGATTCCAATCCCTCTTTTGACAATGGAGAGTTTCGAATACGTTTAACAGGCAGTTTGGATAAATCACTGAGAACAAGATCCCTGAACATTTTTACTGCCGGTGCGGTGGGTACAGGAGGGGAGAAAAGAGAAGGATTCGATAGTCCTGAATGTACCGTTCCAGATGTGGCAGCCGGAAAATCCGTACGTACAGGGTTAGAAATCAAGTACCTTTGAATGTTGATTTTTCGTATGTACTTATGCACATCGATAAATGTGTGAAATTTATCTAGTTTTTTCATTGGGGCGTATTTGAGGCCTTTGTCAAGTACAGATAATTCAGCTTTCGTCAGGATGTGAGAACTTAGATTAAAGACACCCTGGCCACTCAGGTTCTCTTTCTCTTTTCTCCTTTGTAATTTCCTCCCCCCTCTGCAGCCTCTCTTTGGTCTGGACCTCGTTTCCTTGCGCGTCGGTCCTCGTGAAAACCCTGATTGTTGTAATGATTAGTAGTATGTGTATATACGGGGTGATCCAAGTTCTCCCTCCTACGTTCAGGGCTGTACTCGTCTCTCAAGGGTGTATAACAATTGTATGTAGGAACTGGAGAGGGGTAGTGATAATGTAAGTTATCCCTATGATAGAAATCAGAGCGTGTCTCTTGTCTCCTTGCTGGAGACTGATAGGACTGATTGTTATAATTATAGTTTTGGGGGTGTGTTTTGCTTCTAGGGTTGCCCCTACCTCGCATATTGCCCCTTTGATTACCTCTCCCTCTCTGGGGGTTTCTAGGGGTCTGTGGATTGTCATAATATACCCTCTGTTGGGAAAGATGAGGTACGTCATCATGTCTATCTCTCCCTCTGAGGGTATTGCGGCCACGAGGGGCGCTTGTTTTAGGGTTGGGTTGTGATATAGTGGTTATCACTGATGAGGCACCTATTGGTATGTTACCATTTGATGGGGCACCCATTGGTATGTTACCTTCGGCTGTATTTGTAACGCCCTCCATAGGTGAACTGGTACTAAAGAGTTTTTGCCACCCAAATACAGCGTTTGCTCTATAATCACCCACATCCCTGGAGTATTTCCTCTGCTTCTTATGTTTTTGGTCCCGATCTTCCTTCTCCAGATGGCTCTGGAGATTGGAGGACAGGGTATTATACTCCATAGTGTTCTTATGGGCAGACAGTTTATCCTTTAACTCTTTGATTTCTCTATCAAGACCAAGAAGTTTATTGTTTTTCTTGGAAATAAGTAAATTTAAAAAACTGATACCTGTGTCATTGAAATAATTAAACCACGACTCCAGGTCTGTTTCTCCCTGTTGTGGTTGTACTTCCCAGCGGAGGCTTCTGGGAACCATTTTCTCTATGATGTATTGTTGTAAGAAGGCTAGATCCCACCGTAAATGAAGTTCGGTGGTCATAACATTCTTTAATCTAAGAAATAACCCCCCAATTTCAGTATCACTCCCTGAGGCAACGAACACTCCTTCAGTATTAACTCTATGGGAGGCTCGATAATCAAATATATCCATATTTAGGATTAGTGAGCAGCAGCAATAGTGTAACTTCTAAACAATGTGCATAAAAAACCTAAAAACCATGCGCTTACTCCAAAAAAGTCATAAATGTAAGCAGCTAACACAACAAATAGAAAATTTGTAATAAATCATATGTAACCAAGTGTAGCGCTAAAAAATGAAAAAGAGAATATTGCTATATCACATAAAATAGCAAAATGAATTGTGAAAAGATAGTGTTTTGTATACTTTGTGAACATTCATACATATAGAACACTTATGTTATAAAGCCTTAGGGTCACCAAAAGTGAGCGCGGTTCTTTATCGTAATACACGTTAGGGGGATGTCATTGATGTGGTGACGCAGAGTCACGGCCTCCCCTCCATACACCCACTAAGAGGTCATAAGGGGTGGTAATAAGTGAAAGTGGGAGGTTCCGGACGCCGGGACTCTGCATCATGTCTCTTCTTGAAGCACATGACACCATTAGACCTATGGGAATGGAATCATATGAAAGAGAGGCTTGGAAGGCATTCAGCATCATGTCTCCTCTTGAAACACATGACACCATTAGACCTATGGGGATTGAATTACATGAAAGAGAGGCTTGGAAAGCACTCGGGTCCGCCATCTTGGATGACCCCGGAAGTGCCAATGCAAACAAGCCTGGGAGCTGGATTCTCATCAGAGGGGTCCTTGTCCCTATATAAAGGAGTCTGGCTACAGTGGGCAAGTACCCCAGACGAAGTCTTGTATGACGAAACGCGTCGGAGGACTCCACTGCCGCCATTTTACTTGCAAGCGCTTTTTATTCTGAAATGTAAGTGTTTTTCCTTTTAATAAAATTTTTTATGGTTTACGGAATTACGCAATGAGCCCCTTCTTCATTACATGTGGGTAATGTTCGTTGGTGTCCGAGTTTCCATATGAAGAAGACCTTTTTGGGATAGCAACGTTACTACTTCACCATTCACCAGCCTTTGGTTCCTTACCTTCATTGCCAGTGAGCAATCCAAGCCTGTTTGACCCATATAGCGTATGCTAGGTGGGTCCCAACTTTCTGGTAAGCCTCCAGTCATCCTAGGTGGTGGTTCGCACAAGTGTCTGTCACCACATGTTGGATTACATACAGAAATCTCTCACGAATATATGTTTTGGAATTTATCACCATTGCAATATTTATGTTCACCGTACCTGCATATTCAGTTTTGGACTTTATTGCCATTTTACATCCTGTCATCACTTTTGGTGACCCTAAGGCTTTATAACATAAGCGTTTTACATATGTATGAATGTTCACAAAGTATACAAAACACTATCTTTTCACAATTCATTTTGCTATTTTATGTGATATAGCAATATTCTTTTTCATTTTTTAGCGCTACACTTGGTTACATAGAAAATGCACACAGCCAGGGAACTCTGCATTTGTGTGTACTCCTCCTCTGCTTGTCACTGTGCTGCTGGTATGAGAGGGAGTGGGCTGCAGAGATGGAAGCCGGCTCTCCTCTCATTGTGGGCTGCCCCCCTCCCCTTGCTGCAGATCAGTGGCAAGAATGGGACCTGTGTAAACTCCATTCACTCTCTGCTCTCCCCCACCCTCAGAGTCCTGACAGTTCAGAATCTGATCAAATAAGAGGATAAAAGAGCATGAGAGGGGTGGCAGAGAGTACTTGCATGCAGACAAGGAGGATTATGAGAATGGAAGTCCTTACAGGAGCACTGCAACATGTATGTCTATGAAGGTTAATGTCTGCACCATGCTTGCACCAGAGTGAGGACTGACCTGCTTCTAGAGCTTGTCATGTGTGAACCAGAGGTGAGGGACCAAAGCGCTGTTTGTAATAATTAAAGCTCCATGGGGGCTGTGATTGCTGATCTTTTTTCTTAAAATGCTTGCTGACTGGCTGTTATTTTGATACCCATATATTCAGCACCGTGGATCACTGAGCAGGGACAAGTATACAGTTAAGAAAGTCTAAAGCCGCGTACACACGGGCGGACTTTTCGACCGGACTGGTCCAACGGACTTTCAACTGATTTTTCACGGACTTCCGACTGACTTTTTAACGAACGGACTTGCCTACACACGATCACACCAAAGTCCGACGGATTCGTACATGATGACGTACACCGAACTAAAATAAGGAAGTTCATAGCCAGTAGCCAATAGCTGCCCTAGCGTTGGTTTTTGTCCGTCGGACTAAGCATACAGACAAGCAGATTTCTGGGTCCGGCGGAGTTACGACGTAAAGATTTGAAGCATGTTCCAAATCTAAAGTCCGTCAGATTTTTGACTGGAAAAGTCAGCTGAAGGTCCGATGAAGCCCACACACGATCGGATTGTCCCCCGGATTCGGTCCATCGGACCAGTCCGGTCGAAAAGTCCGACCGTGTGTACGCTGCATAAGAAGAATGCAGAAGTAGTATTTACTCACTTGTCCCAGGTCAGTGATTGATGGTATTGAAGCAAAATTGTCAGCATTACTGTCATGGAACTATAATTTTCAGAAGGAAAATCAGTAATGGGAGCATCCATATTTTTCTTGTGACTGGTATCCTTTAATGTGTATTTATAATTTATTTTTCAGTAGTTGCATAAAGTTATACTAAAGGTTTGGTTATTTTTTTAAAGTCTGTAGTGCTTGGCACAGTAGGCTTTACCCTTCCCTCTCCACTGCTCCACAGAGATTGTAAGTACCCCTCTGGAGACAGTTTTCTGCGCACAAGACAGATAACAAGTGCAGTGCAAAGTGTTAAATAGCCTTGCTAGCTCAGACTGAGCTAATGTGGGGTGGTAGACTCTGTCCACAGGTCACTTGCACCCTCTGTTTGGACAGTTGTCCCCATTCTGACTCTCTGCCTGGCTCTGGCCATGCAACAGCACAGCCGTCCTCCTACTTATCTAGGGAAGAGTTTGCTTCTGATTTAATGGCAGAATCTTAATCCTTGTAGAGACCATTGATAACAGGTCGCAAGCGAGCCCCTTCGGTGTCCCCTCCTGAGCCCTTTTTTTCACTTTGTTTTAGCTGCAGACACACTACCTGAGGAAGAGGGGGTAGACAAGATGCCTGACGGGCACAGTGAGGCTGCAATTGATGGGCACAGTGAGGCTGCAATTGATGGGCACAGTGAGACTGCAAATGATTAGCACAGTGAGGCTGCAATTGATTGGCACAGTGAGGCTGCATTTGATGGGCACAATGAGGCTGCAATTGAAGGGAATAGAGAGGCTTCATATAATGGGCACAGTTTTATCTGGCAATAATGATACATAATCACCTGATAAATGGCTATTTACAGTCCTGCATTACTAACAGTTTAATGTTTCAGTGTGTTTGTGCCCCCCCAAAAATTTTGAGCACCAGTCACCACTGGCTGTACATCTATGCTCTAGACCGCCTTTCAGGTATTAGCAACAGTGGACCATCCCTGCACCATGCGCATTAATCAGACTGCTTGTAGTGTCCACCAGGGGGAGCATGTGACAGTGTGAAAAACCAGAAGCACAATTGGGAGACAGCAACAAAGCATTGTCACCCTATAACAAGAAATGCCCAAACAAGGATCTTCATGGTAGAATCACCAGGGTTTTTTTTAAAAAAGAGCAGTGTAAAAAAAAAAAAAAAAAAAAAGTAGAAAAAATGAAAAGAATTTCTGTAATTACATTACATTAGCTTCTATGCGATTTGGGTGATTTGGGTTTTGCTCTACTATGAATCAGACCACTTAGTGGTAAAAAAGACATAACATAAAAAAAAGTGGAAACTTTTTGAACATCAGTCAATAAGCCAGATATTGTAACCAAACAGGACCAAATAAACAACTGAAAAGTACTAAAAACCGAGAAAGGTGCATATCAACAGAAAACATATACAGTATATCTATATACACAATATCTCCACGTGTATATTTTATATGTGTGCTTGGCTTCTCCTTAAAGAAGATATCAGCTCAGCAGCATTGGATGGATCCTGACCTATTGATCCGCTGTGCTTTGCGCCTCCACAAACCGCTTTGAAATATTTAAACAGCCGTCTTGTGTAAAAGTTATCAGGCTGGCATTTTGTGTATGGTAACCTTCCACTAATCTCTCTAGAACATTAAAGGCGCAGACTAATAGTCACCTTCCTTTGTACCTAAATAACACTAGATGAGAAAAAGGAAAAAAACACATAGATACCTGAATGTTTGTCTACAGATCTATCTATCTATTTCCTGTTTATTGCCTGTGTTATTATTTATCTGCACCCATGATCTGTCTATTCCTTTCTTTTCTTTCTTTCTTTCTTTCTTTCTTTCTTTCTTTCTTTCTTTCTTTCTTTCTTTCTTTCTTTCTTTCTTTCTTTCTTTCTTTCTTTCTCTCTCTCTCTCTCTCTCTCTCTCTCTCTCTCTCTCTCTCTCTCTCTCTCTCTCTTTCTTTCTCTCTTTCTTTCTTTCTTTCTTTCTCCCTTTTTCTTTCTTTCACTCTTTCTCTCTTTTTTCTTTCTTTCTTTCACTCTTTCTCTCTTCTTTCTTTTTTTCTTTCTTTGTTTTTTTTTGTCCTTTCTTTCTTTCTTTCTTTCTTTCTCTCTCTCTCTCTCTCTCTCTCTCTCTCTCTCTCTCTCTTTCTTTCTTTCTTTCTTTCTCTCTTTTTCTTTCTTTCACTCTTTCTCTCTTTTTTCTTTCTTTCTTTCACTCTTTCTCTCTTCTTTCTTTCTTTCTTTGTTTTTTTTTTTTTTGTCCTTTCTTTCTTTCTTTCTTTCTTTCTTTCTTTCTTTCTTTCTTTCTTTCTTTCTTTCTCTCTTTTTTCCTAGTTACTTCCTTCCTTCCTTTTTTTTTCTTTTCTCTCTTTCTTTCTCTCTTTCTTTCTTTCTCTCTTTTTCTTCCTTCCTTCCTTCCTTCCTTCCTTCCTTCCTTCCTTCCTTCCTTCCTTCCTTCCTTCCTTTTTTTTTCTCTTTTCTCTCTTTTTTTTCTCTCTTTCTCACTTTTTCTCGTTCTTTCTCTCTTTCTTTCTCTCTTTTTCTTCGTTACTTCCTTCCTTTCTTTTTTTTTCTTTTCTTTCAGAGATTGTATACCAAGGAATCTCTGAAGCTTTCTAAGAAATACAGCAAGGGCTAAGAGTGGGTGTCTCCCTTCAGGCAGATGGATTGGACTAGTCTTGTTTGGAAACGCTCTACTCACCAGCCGAGTCGGACGCCACCATTCAACTGTCCCTGCAGAGGGCTATATCTGCACGTGCACAAGACCTCGCTAACAGGGAGGTCCATCGCTTCAGGTAAGGGTCCATCCTTAATGTTCTTCGGATTCACTGCTTCTATGGGATACATCCTTACATCTTCCTCTCCTCCTTCCACCTATATGGGCTGTGTTTTGGTGAATTGTGGATTTGTATTCCTACCTTCATGGATCTGATGCACTTTTACTGAACTTTTTTTCTATGGAAACGGACTTCACTCATAATTATAATATGGTCTGACTCCTGATCATGTTTGTTCCTTTCACATGTTTGATTACACATTGAGTACTTGATTTATTCACCATTTATTTATTGAGTTTTTTATTTGATTGTATTTATTCAATTTTATTTAAGGATATTTAACCTTATTAAGCATTCATTATTCATATTCACTTTTGATTGTAAGCGCACTTATTTTTACTTATTGCACCTAGGTAATTCACCAGAAGTATTCACTGCATACTAGCACATTATGATAGACTTACCTGGACATGGAGCCCTCCAGCGCTGGCACGGCTCCCCGGCGTTTCCATCTTCACCCGGTCTTCCTTCCAGATTCATGGACTCTGGATATATGATTGGCTGGGGCCGCGATTACATCATGCACGGGAGCCCTGGTTTGGCACAAAGCTCTGAAAGTATGGCACAGGTATGCCGTCCCTTCAGAGCATATGTGCCAGTGAGGTCACCAACTGCATGCTGTGTGAATATCTCCTAAACAGTGCAGGTTTAAGAGATATTAACTGTACCTACAGGGAAGCCTTACTATAGGTTTGAATCCTATTGTAAAGGGTGCCAACCATGTGTACCCCCGTGCATTAATGTGACAAATGCCCCTTTAGGTGTGGATCACACTAAAATATGAATCAATAAGTAAAGTAAGGCGCTTTTCTCGTGTACCAATAAAAAGCAAAAGAGTGTGATCTATAACATGTTTTCTATAGTTATATCAAACCTCCATTCAATCCATACTCAAAATATAAAACCTCGGTATTACTATATAACTCTTACAATCAAAAATAGAATTTGTTATATAAAAAGAAAAGCAGAAAAAATACATAAAAGAAAAAACGTGCACATCAAAAATGTACAAACAAATTGTAAATGTGAAAGACGATGAGTGGACGTGGCAGCTCGGCTGGCCCCTTTGCCTCTGTACTTAGCTCCCTCTCCAATAACGGAGCCTGAAACGCACCTCCATATTGGCTATCACAAGCCGTGGAACGCACGCGGCGAAGCCATTTTGGAAATCTTGGAAGTACTCTAGGTAATAGGTTGCCCAACACTCGTAGACTTGATTTTCAGGATGGGGGTCATATTGGCTATATATTCGTGAAGTGCAGCAGTGGAGAGACACCCCAGACGATGTCCTTGGAGACGAAATGCGTTGGGAAGGTCCCCACTGCTGCCTATTGACTTTTGTACAAGCACTTTTTTATCCAGTATCATGTGAGTGTTTTTCAATTTTAATACATTTTATTGTATGTTACGGAATTACGCTATGTGGTCCCTCTCTGCTTTCTCCTCTGCCACCTTTGCCCCTATGGATTTCCGAGAGATTTCCCACGTGTCCTCATTGGATTGTGAGCAGGGTATCTCCGGTCTACAGAAACCAGTACCATCAGAATCCACCCACCGCAATACAAGCTTGTTTGACACGCAGAGCATATGCCCTGGCGTGTTCAAACATTCTGGTAAGCCTCCTCTACTCATGGTGGTGGTTTGATCACAGTCACTAATTTTTTTATGGATTGACATGTTTTTTGATTGGAACTCTTTGCTGTTAGACTCCACAATTTTATATTTATAGACTTGGATCGTATACAACTGGAATTTTTTGTTATGAGATATCATTATCAATAATTTCACATGTACCATTTATATATGGACACTACTTTTTATATTTATTCACTGTGATAGTTTGTAATAATTCCATTTACATTATTGATGTTTTTGGTTTTTTAACCCACTTCTTTACAGCGCTACACTTTTATTTATATGTTCTTTTGCCATTTATCTAATTTGGTGTGTTAACTGCTTGTCATTTGGAGTAGCGCGAAATTATTTACTTTAAATTGTAAATGTGAACTGTGTTCCAAAATTATACAGTTCTTTAATAAAGTCAAGCGTAGTATTCAATCAATCTTTAAGTCCCATTCACCATACTGTGCATGAAGGATCTTGAAAAAATATATATTTCTCCACTCCCCAACAAATGGTGCTCCACCACGTGTGATCATGCAAATGCACTCAGCAGAGCCCTATGGTCTCAAGGACCAATATAGCCTTTTATTACCCCAATATGATCAGATGTAAGGATCAAACTTAAAAGTATCTCAATATAAAATGCCCTTACATTAAAAAGTGCCCAGATCGTTACCAGTGTGATCAGCCTGTATAATATCCTCTGGCAATCTATGTTCTGCTAGAGGGAAATGTCCGTACTGCCGTTAACTTCTGAAGCCCTACGTGCGTTCTAGGGTTGCATCGATACCACTTTTTTAACAAGTACCAATACTTTTTTTCAAGTACTTGCCCATATCAATTACCAATACTTTTTTTTATGTCAAGTGACAGTGGCACTAATATGCAGCACTGATGGGCACTGATAGGTGGCACTGATGAGGTGTGGAGTGTGTCAGTAGTTTTTTTTTATTATTATTTTGTACATTTTATATATATATATATATATATATATATATATTTTTTTTTTTTTTTTTTACAGTGCTTTTTTTGGGGGGTGGGGGCTTGGGGGTGAAGGGGGAGTGGACAGTGTCAGTGTTTTTTTTTATTTCATTTTTTATTATTTTTGGGGGGGGACTTTGGTGAGATGTCAGGGGTCTAAACAGATCCCTGATATCTCCTCTTTGAGACAGGGAAAGGGACTAGGGACACAGATTCCCCAGTCCCTTTCTTGGCAGCATCAGCTGCACTATCCATTCAGAAAAGGAAGGAGCCGGTAAATGACATATTTATAGGCTCCTTCCACCGCTCTCCATCCTGACAGATCTGGGACGGGGGGGGCGAAGAAGTACAGAGGGGGACCGGAGGAGGATACGGGGGAACCAGAGGAGCAAAGGGAGGAGCGCATGGAGGAGGACACGGGGGGAACTGGAGGAGGACGCAGGGTAACCGAAGGAGCAAAGGGAGAAGCGCATGGAGGAGGACATAGGGGACCAGACTGGAGCACACAGAGAACATAGAGGAGGACATTGAGGGGGACCTGAGGAAGATACAGGGGACAGTCAGGGACAATCAATGCAGCGGTGAGGGGGGGAGTTAAATCACCGATCTCTCTGTGTGGCTTTCAATAAAGAAGCTTAAAGCTGCGGGGGGCTGTCAGATGCTTTTTTGAAAGCCACACAGGGAGAACAGTGATTGTAACTCCCCCCACAGCCACGCACCGATCGTCCCTGACTGTCTAGGTATCAGGTCAAATGCTTGTGTATCGGCACCAATACCAATACTAGTATCGGTATTGGTGCAACCCGGTGCATTCCACTAGAACTGGATGTGGCATCACTTGTTAACAATACAATACAATAATGAGCCAATAGGCAATGACCTGACTTCTATGCATTTCACCGGAAAGGTGTCACCAGGAAGTCTTTTTACTGGTACACAAGAATAGTGCCTTACTTTATTAATGATTCTTATTATAGGCTTACCCGTAGGTACAAAGTAGGTTAAAAAGTGTAAAAGTGTAAAGTGAAACTAAACCCATCAATTTAACAGTGTCAAAAAACAGTTACATTCCCAAATCGTGTTGGGAATGTAACTGTCACATTTGATTGTGCTCTCAACCAAACTGTTAAACCATCAAATGGCTGGTGTCATAAATGATCACATGTGAAGTATTATGGCAGTTGAAGATCAGAGACCAAGATGGCAGCTTCCTTGGCTGAAAATTATATGAGGGTTTAATTCCGCTTTAAGTGTTCTTTTATTAAAAGCCAGCAGCTAAAATATATGTTGCTGCTGACTATTCATTTTTTTGCAAACAGGCTAAAGATCCTCTTTAAGTGATGAGACTGCAGGGAATTGAGCTTGAAAGCCAACAAATATCTCAGACGGAGCAAACAATGTGCAGAACAATTCCCAGTGGTGGCCGTCCGGCTTCCGCTGTACTCCCCCGCGGATTGTATACACCAGCTTCAATGCTGCACTCAAAACTCCCAGATATGGGAACACTCAGCACTGAACATGCAGTTACATGGAGTGGGCAAAGTCCTGTGTGTCTGCTTCTTATTGTTAGATACATTTTTGAAAAGAAAAGATGTATCAAATCATGTTCAGCCTGACCACAAAAGAAAGGCTGGATGGTAGAATGGTTATCTGGAAACGGAAAGATAAGGAAAGGAAGAATAGAGGGAAGAACTCAAGAAAGACAGGTAGAGCGGAAGAGAGGAGGGAGAGAGAGAGTGGGAAGGATGGAACGAAGGAAAGAAGGAAGGAAGGAGGGAGGGAGGAAAAGAAAGAAGGAAGGAAAGAAGGAGAGAGGGAGAGGAATAATGGAAGGAAGAGATGGAGGGAGAAAGGGAGAGAGAGAGATGAAAGAAGGAAGTAACAAATGAAAAATGGTAAGAAGAAAGAGAGGTGGAGAGAGAGAAAAAAGGGGAGAGAAAGGAAAGGAAAGGAAAGGAAAGGAAAGGGAAAAGGGAAAGGGAAAGGAAAAGGATAGGAGGGAAGATCTAAAATAGAGAGGAAGGAAGGAAGGAAGGAAGGAAGGAAGGAAGGAAGGAAGGAAGGAAGGAAGGAAGGAAGGAAGAAAGGAAGGAAGGAAGGAAGGAAGGAAGGAAGGAAGGAAGGAAGGAAGGAAGGAAGGAAGGAAGGAAGGAAGGAAGGAAGGAAGGAAGGAAGGAAGGAAGGAAAAAACAAGAGGAGAGGAGAGAGTGAGAGAAAAGGAAGGGGAGCGAAAAGAAGGAAGGAAGAGGTAGGATGGAAAGGAGGACTGATGAAAAATAGTGAGGGAAGAATGAAGAACGGAAAAAGAGAGAGCGAAGGAAGGACTAATTAATAGAAGGAAGAGATGTGGAGAAGAAGGAAAAGACAAAAGAAAGAAAGATAAAATGAATGGAGAGAAAGAAATAGAAGGACAAAAGAAAGATGGGGGGAGGGAGGAAGGAAGGAAGGAAGGAAGGAAGGAATGAGAGGGAGAGGACTAAGGGAAGGAAGAGATGGAGAAAGGAAGGGAGGGATGAAAGAACGAAGTAACAAAGGAGAAATGAAAAGAAGAGAGAGGAGAGGTGGAGAGAGAGAGAAAAAAAAAAACGAAAGGAAAGGAAATGGAGGGAAAGAAAAAGGGTGGGAAGATCTAAAACAGGAAGGAAGGAAGGAAACATGGAAAGAACAAAGAGGAAAGGAGAGTGTGAGAGAAACGGAAGGGGAGAAAAAAGAAGGAAGGAAGAGGTAGGATGGAAAGAAGGACTGAAGAAGGACTGAAGAAAAATAGTGAGGGAAGGAAGAAGAGAGAGGGAAGGAGTAAAAGAAAAGAAGGAAGAGATGCAGAGAAGAAGGAAAAGACAAAAGAAGCAAGAAGGATGAAACCAAATTAGAGAGAAAGAAATAGAAGGACAAAATAAAGATGGAGGAGGGAGGGAGGGAGGAAGGAAGGAAGGAAGGAAGGAAGGAAGGAAGGAAGGAAGGAAGGAAGGAAGGAAGGAAGGAAGGAAGGAAGGAAGGATGTTTTTTATTTTATTTAGAAAAGTCAATCAAGGGATTAAAAAAAACACTATAATTGAGCTTTAACCTGATCCCAGTTACTATTACACCACAGAGAACCGTCACACTGACTCTTTTAGTCTCTGCAGTGTAGCTATTAGCACAATTATTTGCTGCACTCTCCCAGCTCATCTCACTATGCAGTGCAGCTAATTAATCTCTCATTAGTCAGCAGGAACAAGAAATGTCACAAAAGACGCCTGCTATATAAAAACAGAGCAAAAATGAAATATGCATGAGATCCACCTTTTAATTACCACAAGGTACCACAGGTAAAAAGAATAATGACAGAGTGCTTTATGGGGGACCTGTCCGTCCTGCTCGGAGCCATCAATTACACTCAAGAAAAAAAAAAACACTGCCAAGTCATAAAATATCTTCATCTCTAATGTTGCTGTGGATCAGCTTCCTGATCATGAATTATGTGCAATATGCATCAACGTGAACCCTTGTAATAACCTTCCCCCTGTGTTGTGACAGGGTCACAACACAGGGGCAGAATTTGGAGACAGAGACAAAGCATTGCCACCCTATCATAGGAAGTGCCCGAACAGGAATCTTCTTGGTAGGATCACCAGGTGCATTTTTATTTTTATAAAAGCTGCAGATTTAAGAATACTGAAATCAACTTTTGAATTGACATCAATATGTTAAACCTTAGATGAAATTTTTAAATTTGGGTTTGGATTGTCTTTAAATAAAAAAAATTAACAAGGGAATATATCCTCACAATATATATTTGCTTATCTTCCATACATTTATAATCTTCTAGTGCTTGCTGGAGATTAAAAGAAAGAATCAATATAAGCAAAATCTACAGTATTCCTAATTGCAAGCTTTGGCTTCACATGCAATAAGTCAGTGATATTTCCAGTGTTTAGTAAATGCTGACAGCATTTCTGTCTCTTGGGGACTCTATTGGTGGAATCTGTACACCTGATGCACCCCATTATAAGGAGCTCCCACCATCCCTGTGCTGAATTTCTGTATCTGTACACCTTTTTTGTGCATTCGTAGGTTTTCCACCCTCCCTGTGCTGAGTTCTTTACTCTGCACACTTAATGTGCTCATTATGACAGATTCCCACCATCTGTGTGTGTCTCCTTCACAACTGCTATGACTATTAAGAAGGGTTTCCCACTATCCCTGCAGTGGGTTTGTGGCTCTGCATATCTGCGGTGCCCATTAGCAAGAGTTTTCACCATCCTTATTCTTGGTTTCTGACTCTGTACACCTGCAGTGCCTGCTAGAAAAAGTTCCCAACATCTCTATGCTGGGAACCTGGCTCTGTACACTTGATGTGCCCATTAGGAGGGGTTCCCACTATCCCCTGCACTGAGTTTCAAGGTCTGTATACTTGCTGTGCTCAACATGAGGGGTTCCCACAATCCCTGCACTGAATTTTGGGGTCTTCTCACCGCTGTGTCCATTATGAGGGGTTTCCACCATTTCTCTGATAAGCTCTTGGGTCAAAACACCAGCTGTACCCATTGTGAGGGGTTCTCACCATCCCTGTTCTGAGATATCGGATCTGCACACTTGCTATGCCCATTACGGTGGCTCCCACCATCGCTGCACCTCAGCATCTGCTATATATTATGGGGGGGGGGGGCTTGTTTTTTTTTTTTAATCAATGTTATATTTTGGAGAATGTAACAGGAGGAGCTAAGAAATACAAAGGCGAGTGGGAACACCCAAAACTTCCAGGTAGGACAGGAGCAGAGCCAGGGAATTATGGCCTGCATGGGGACTCTAACCCTTTCCTATTTTGCATATTGATGGACACATTGATAGAGCTCTGAATCCAAAGCAAGAAGGATAAGACTTTGAACTCAAAATTTGAAGGTAGCTCTCTGTCAGCCAGGGTAGCCTTGGGGGTTTCCAGTGCACTCTAAAGAATGTGAAAAAGACAAGAGTGCCATAAGTATAATGTAAAATGTAAGTCAAGTAAATCTTTATTGCACACAACAGAAGGTCACACAAAAAAGCCAATGTATTCTGGTTGCTCAGTACTCTCCATTCATCAGGACGTGGATAGATCAGGTTATTATTTTTTAACTTCTTCACCTGACATTCCATTTTTCCTTTTGTGTAAGTCCAACAGATTCTGTTATAGCTTTCTTTTTCTTTTCCAATTTTTGATTTTGCTTCATAACCTTATCTTTTCATCTCTTGTCCGCTTTCCAAAATAACACCCATGTTATACCCTTGGCTAGGAGCGCGGTGCAGACAGAGATGAAGATGATCAGCACCATGTGTCCAAAAAAAAAAAATCAAGTAAAACTGACAAGGGCATTAAAAAATCATCTTAGAAGTTCATATTATTCACTGTATATAAAAAACAGAAAGATAAAATGTATCCAATGTAGTTTGGGATCAAACAATTCCCCTTCATCAAGGCTTAGATGGGAACGTGACAAAACGTCCCATAGGACCAACCAAGAACTCCTAGATCAATGTTCTATGTCAGAAAAGAAGCAATAGACAAGTGCTGAAGGTACTTGTGCAGGAAGCTCTTGTTGGTTTCACTTGGTTCTTTCAGTTGGGGTGGCCACTGGCCATTGCCCATTGGAGGACCTTCACATTGAGACAGAGCTGCAGAAGTTAAGCCATTAAGCCCAGCTAACACCCTTTAATTGATTAAAAAATGTATTCAACTCCAGAGCCACACATATTTTTGTCTTAGTAAAACAGAATTCCAGGAGGAGAATTTTAAAAATGATTACTGTAATCTATACATGCCTTGATGAAGAGGGCATATCGAGCCCAAAACATATTGGCTTTTTCTTGTGACCTCCTATTGTGTGCAATAAATGTTTACTGGGCTGATATTATACCTGTGGTTCATCCTTTACACATTCTATTTTATTTACAAAAAAGTGTTCTGTTCCAGTCATTGTCCTTACTGGAGAAATTTTCCATTTTCTTTCCCAACATAAATTAAGGAGATATCTCTCCAGTGGGGGCTATTGACCAGATCACAGTAAAAATCCCATGGGTGTTCTATTCTTACCCATTGTGTCCATACCTGAAAAAAAAAAGTTTGGGCTGGAGTTTGACTTTTGAACAAACTAAAGGGTTCACTTTACTATATGACGAATGAGGTTCTCTACTTGCACTTTCTTCTAAACTGGTGCAAGCCTTGACTTTCTGGTGTAAACTGATAAAAGCTTCAACTTACTGGTGTAAAATGATATAAGCTTCAACTTACTGGTGCAAACAAATTTAGGCTTCGATCTACTGGTGTAAACTGATATAAGCTTCAACCTACTACCCAGATAGCATAGATAACTTGCCACAAATTTGTGTCAGTGTTGAATTGAAAGCCTGTAACGTGCTGCACATTTTCACTGGCAAGCTGTACCCTTGCAGAGCACTTGAAGCACAACTTCTAGTTGACGCTTCTCCAATTTGTAGAAAATTTGCTTGGCAAGCCTCTTGCAAGAGCAAAGTTGCAGTGGTGAGTCTACAACAAGAGCTCTGTAAATCTACAGCATGAAAATTCAGCCACAGTGACCCCTGTGGTGGATGACTGTTGCACAACATAACTGAACCAGAACTTGCAGCAGATTTGCAGAATGTTTGCAAAGAAAGTGGATCTGAAGTCATGCAATGTGGACTTGCTGCAATTGTGCAACAAACTTGTGAAGCCTGGGAAGTCTAGCAAGAGCTTAGCTAATCATTTTCAAACTTGCAGCACAATTGCTTGCTATCTGGGTAAGCAAAGTTGAATCTCTCAAAGGATCTGTGCATATTCCCCACCCCATTTGTCATTAACCTGGCTTGGTGATCAGCCACTAGGGCATCTAGTCTTAAATCCTGGGCAGGCAAGTACCAAGTGTTTTACAGTATATATGGAAGTAACTGGTATTTCTTGGGTGAGAGAAGAGAAAGGTGGGGGAATAAATGGTATGTAAATTAACCTGCAATAAAGTAAACTAGTTACTTTGTCCAATGTGGGCAAAATACAGTTACCCTTTAAAGTAGACCTCAACACTTCTTCAGCTGTAAAACATAAACGTTCTCCAGAATACAGATGATCTCCCATTGTGTCGTTTATGGAGATTTCAACCTCCTTCCAGAGTAAATCAGAATCAGTTAAGGTGTTACAGCAACAGACACAATGAAACAAGATAGGTGTCTCTGGTTACGGCACCTCTGGGGCTCAAATACTTCAACACTGAACAAGCCAATGGAACGTTGTCGCAGCACATGAGAGGAGAAAATTAATACAGCCTGGGGACAGCTGTCATCCAACGTCCCACATGTCCAATTACTCTGTGTTAAAAGACCTCCGCCACCAAATTCATCTTGAAGTAACAGAGCAATTAGAAGCATAGTTTAAAGACGTACCTCCACAGCGAGCTCTCCGTTATGCTGCCCAAGTTGTAATCGTAGAGCTTTGTCAGGATTAGTATCACCTGCAGGCAACAAGGAGAGAGAGAGAGGAAAAATCTCAGCACCGTCTGAAACAATTACCATCTGTTAACTGCAAAATGGAGATGACCCGCTGGGGAAGTTAGAGTTTGGTTAATGGGCGCGCAATACAAATGAAGAGAATGGAGCAGGCTGTGACGTTGATGGAGGGGGATTGGGACAGTTTGTAAGAGGTGGAATCATTTGTTCCAAAGGTGAATGACAATGGTGTACAGGAAAGACATTTGGCACAGTCCACTACACACTAAGCTCTAAAGCGTGTAGAGGGGAAGGGAGAGAGAGGGACGTAGAAAGGTAAGAGAAAGAAAGAAGGAAAGAGAAAAAAGAGGACAGGGAGGTTAGAAAAAGGAAGAAGGAAGGAGAGGAGAGAAAAAAGGTAAAGAAGAAGAAGGAAGGGGAGAGCGAAGAGCAACAGAGAGAAGAGATGATGGTAAGGGAGGAAACAAAAGGCAGAAAAGAGAGAATGATAGGAGGAGAGGAGACCATCAGAGCAGATAGGAGAAGAGGAGACTGGAACAGAGTAGAGGGGAGGAGCGGAAAGTGAAAAAGGCAGTAGAGGAATGGGGAGAAAACAGATACAGTAGAGAGATGAGGTTGAGAGGAGAAGGATGGAGAGTCTCAGAGAAAAGAGGAGGAGAGGGGAGCGGAAGGGAGAAGAGGGGAGGAGAGGAAAGAGAAGAGGGGTGGAGCGGAATGGGGAGAAGAGAGCAAGAGGAGGGGAAGGGAAGGGAGCATCACAGAAGACATGAGAGGAGGAGGTAGAGGGGAGGAAAGGGAAGGGAGGAGGGAAGCAGAAGAATGGGGGGAGGAGAGCTTGAGAGAGGAGGAGAGGGGAAGGAAGGAGGGAAAAAGGGGAAAAGGAAGAGGGGACAAGAAGGAAGGTGAGAAGTCGGAGTGGGGAATACAGCAAAAAGCAAAGGGGGGGGGGAGAAAGGAAAGGAGAGGAGGAAGAAGAGGGCAAATAAAAATAAATGCAGACTCTACAAATGTACAAAATACTATATTGAAAATAACAACAAAGGTACACACATATTGAATAAAACATATTTTCAAATATATGTTGCAAAGAAGAAAAAAAAAGCCTAGAATGTGTACGCACTGTGAAAACTCTAAATTTACATTTTATTAGTGAAAGTTTGAACAAGCACCACGGGGTATCTTTGTTAACCACAAAAGACTCTTTTGTGTGGTCCCGTCTGATATTTGTTTAACTTTGGCAGTAAAGAAAGTGATGTTTTCTTTCTTTAAGGTAAATTTCCATCATGCTTCACCTTGAGTTAAGCTTTAAAGTAGAACTGTAGCTTGTTACAGACATTTGAATAGTTGCATATTCATAAGACACAATAAGTAAGCTTTTTTAAAAATCCCTTACTGCCCACTATAGCGGCACACATTGTGGAGTAATTTATCTTCAAAGTCTTTAGCAGAAAGTATAAAAATAAATGATGCAGCGCTAATCCACACTAAACGACCATGTGCAGGAAAGTGAATATAAAATCCCAGTAACAAATGTAAATATCGTAAGAGAAAATCAAAAGTAAGTAAAACCAAATTAGGTGACAACAAGTGACAAAATACAAAACCTAATAATAATCAGAATAATAAATAAGTGTAGGTCATAGGAGACTCTACGTGATAATATAAATCTACCATCAAAGTGATAACACCATCAGATAAAACATATAAAAATAAATAAAGAGGAATGGTATACAATTTGTGCAAATGACGCTGCAGAAAGTGACACTGTGAAAAATGTGCAATAAGCAATGACAGTAGTAGGGGTATAAACCCCTTATCAATAAGTGACAAATATGCAAAAAACACCCATCCAAGTGGGTGGGGAATAATAAATAATAAATGTCCCAAACATTGAGGTGCAAACAGTGCTATACACAGAAAGTCCTTAGAAACTGAAATAGGTGACAGCAACGGTTTAGCATGCGGCCGTTGTAATAAACGTGCTCAACGTGGGTAACATCATAAGTGTCTTCGTGTAAAAACACACAGGTGGGTAGTGGCCCCTTACCTTAAGGTAATAGGGCATGCGCATATGGTCAATAAGCCTTAGGGGTGTCCACCTAGGGGCTCCAGCGCGTCCCTCACGGTCCTGGACGAGACAGGCTACAGAGACTGCCAGAGGTATACGAGCTCGCCGCTCGTCGGATAAAAGCGCTGTTTTTAAAACTTTGATGTGAGTACCCTATGTTTTATTAACAATAAAAGTGATTGGTTTAAACGTTATCACACTATTGGGACCCTTCTTGCTTTTATATGATCCCCCCCCCCCCCCCCTGCATCACACCTGAGGGATTACATCCCGGATCCAGGACCGTGAGGGATGCGCTGGAGCCCCTAGGTGGACACCCCTAAGGCTTATTGACCATATGCGCATGCCCTATTACCTTAAGGTAAGGGGCCACTACCCACCTGTGTGTTTTTACATGAAGACACTTATGATGTTACCCACGTTGAGCACGTTTATTACAACGGCCGCATGCTAAACCGTTGCTGTCACCTATTTCAGTTTCTAAGGACTTTCTGTGTTTAGCACTGTTTGCACCTTAATGTTTGGGACATTTATTATTTATTATTCCCCACCCACTTGGATGGGTGTTTTTTGCACATTTGTCACTTATTGATAAGGGGTTTATACCCCTACTACTGTCATTGCTTATTGCACATTTTTCACAGTGTCACTTTCTGCAGCGTCATTTGCATAAATTGTATACCATTCCTCTTTATTTATTTTTATATGTTTTATCTGATGGTGTTATCACTTTGATGGTAGATTTATATTATCACGTAGAGTCTCCTATGACCTACACTTATTTATTATTCTGATTATTATTAGGTTTTGTATTTTGTCACTTGTTGTCACCTAATTTGGTTTTACTTATTTTTGATTTTCTCTTACGATATTTACATTTGTTACTGGGATTTTATATTCACTTTCCTACACATGGTTGTTTAGTGTGGATTAGCGCTGCATCATTTATTTTTATACTTGCTTCTTTGAAGGTTAGGTGTGTACCTGAATCGTTGCTAGCAGCTTTTCCCGTTTTTAGCCGTCCTCCATATATGATAGCGCGGGAATAATCTTATTCCTCTTACTTTAGCAGAAACACTTTCACTTTAGCAGCTCAGTTCCCTTGCCTTGTCCCCTCACCTCTTGTTCCCTTTACTAGTATTACCTTGGCAGGTCTGATCCACTCCCCAGCAGTACATCAACAGCACAGCTCCCCATACTCCCCCTCCAAACAATGACTTGGCAGCTCTGATTCATCATCTGCCTGTGACTCAGCAGCTCAGCTTCCCTTACTCCCCCTCCAAACAATGACCCTTCAACTCTGATCCACCTCCCAATAATGACTCACGCAACTCACTCTGCTCCCCTCTCCTAGCAATGACTTGGCAACCTTCTAATCAGTAATGTAAACAAAAAGGAGGCATGTACAAACAGAGGAAAGCAGAGTGCCGAGACCCCATCTAAACAATTTCAGCGCTTCTCTTGTGAAATTTGCAAATTAATTACTCCACAGTGGCTGCAGCTACAGAGGTGAGTAATGGCTTGTTTTAAAGTGTTTTGGTTGCTTGGTATTGCTTGTAAATAAAATGTTGAATGTCCTTCGCCTGGCCACAAATCAGCTTTATGTTTTTGATGCATGAGAAATGTCAGAAGGCTCTGGGCCTATTGTGTCTCCTAGTCTAGGTCTTGGTCTTCCAAACACGTAGCTGTGTACATTACACACATTCTATCAGCCTTTTTTTCTTCTCAGAACACTCAGCTGGACAAAGACACTTTACCGAAAGACATTTCATGCTAAAGACACCTTGTGCTGTCTGCTGCTTCAAAGAATGCCCATCATTATTCAAACAATCTGAGAATGACACTGATTATGCCTCGCCTACCATTCAGGTGAGCAGAATGAAAAATACAACATGTGGTGACATGCATAAAGAAACCATAGAACAACTATCTATAGGAAATACTTATTGAAAGAAGCTAGTTCTTTTTTCTCTACAAAGAATGTTTCCGGATCATGAAAAGCAGCCAGCTATCATAAAACAGAAACACAGCAAAAATTCAATTATATATACATCATAGGAATAACTGTTCTAGATACAGTACCTGCTAACCTGTCTGCATTATTGTTTTTCAACTAGAGAAGAGTTTGGAGAACACCTGAGTTCATCCTAATAGTAAGCAGCACTCACCAAATACCCATGACCTTTTGTTATTGGAGGTCATAGTACAGCGTTATCTTTATGAGCCTAAAATGATTGCTCTCACTCCAGCATGCATGGCAATATGTAATACGTGTAGTGCAAGAGACATTTTCGTACATAGGCTCCCCTGACTGGTTTGTTTACGTTCATATACTGTATGCATGTATGTGGGGGCTGGACAGGGTGGGCAGGCTAAAAAAAATGTTTTTTGGAGCTGGTTTAGGTGCTTGGGTGTAACTTATTTTTTTGACAATTATTTTTCTCACTAAAACTCACGTAGAGACAAAAAGTCCCCTATGTGATCTAATTTATTTTATCTCTTTAAAGAGACCCCTGATGTCTCATGTGCCATCTATTAAAGTTAATGGAGCGCACATTAGCTTCCCCCTGGTCACAGCAGCCAGGGAAAATGACTCCTGAAACCAGAAGCAAAGTGATACACAATGCTTCTGTTCTTTTTTGCAGCTCGGTGAGATCAGTGAATAGATTTTTACTGGTCTCCCTCCCCTCCACCTAGCAACACATGCCATACAGGTCCTGGGCCCGCAGGAGGGACAGCGGAGAAAATCCACCTGTTTATAGGCATAGGCCTACTTCGACCAATGGGGAACCCAGCCCCAACCTGCAAAAAAGCTTTTTTATTTGACAACTGATGTTGTTTGGAACCATGCCTCTCCTGCAGTTTGGTCATTTGACACTGCTGGACTCACAGATTTGTATTAATTTCATTTATTTGATAGTGGAACATAGATGCATGCATAAGGGTGCCACATGTGAGCTGTTCCAAGTGCATATTGTCAAACTTACTTCTCCATTCCAATGCCAGGTTCCTTCTCCAGTGTATGGCCACTGTAACCTCCAGGTTTTACCCAGAGCATCTGTATCATGGTCAATTAGGAGACAACTCTCCTGGTTGGCAGTGGCTTTAAATGGTGAAGCAGCTCTGCGTTTAAGCAGCACATCACTTTACACCTAAGCTCAGCCCCAGCTGCAGGGTTTCTAGTGACCCCAGTACAAGTGTGCCTCCTGTGAACCCTATGCACTTCAGTCACCCCAATGTTTTCAGTGACTCCAGTGCTCCTGTACCTCTATGACCCCTGAGAACTCCTGTGATCCCTGTGCACTCCGATGACCCCTGAGAACTCCAGCGAACAAAGTGTCTCTGGTGACCCCAGTGCTCCTGTGCCTCTGTGACTCCTAAAATCTCCACTAACCCCAGTGTCTCCAATCTTTTTATTGTTTCTTTGATCTCTGTCCACTCCAGTGATCCTAGTGTCTCTCCGGTGACAACAGTGCTCCTATGAATCTGTGACTTCAGAGAACTCGGGTGATCCCAATGTCTCCAGTAACTACAGAGCTTGTGTGCCTCTGTAACACCTAAATGTTCAAGTGACCCCAGTGTCACCAGTGGCCCTAGCGCTCCTATGCCTCTGTGATCTGTGAACACTCCAGTGATTCCAGTGTCTCTAGTGACCTTAGCGCTCCTGTGCCTTTGTGATCCAGAAATCCTCCAGTGATCCCAGTGTCTACAGTGGCCCTAGCAATCCTGTGCCTCTGTGACCCGTGAACACTCCAGTAATTCCAGTGTCTTCAGCGCCCTATCGCTCCTGTGCATCTGTGACCCCTGAGCACTCCAGTGATACCAGTGTCTCTAGTGACTCTAGCTCTCCTGTACCTTTGTGATCCCTGCATACTTCAGTGATCCCAGTGTCTTCAGTGGCCCTAGCAATCCTGTGCCTCTGTGACCCGTGAACACTCCAGTGATCCCAGTGTCTCCAGTGACCTTAGTACTCCTGTGCCTCTGTGACCCATGAACACTCCAGTGATCCCAGTGTCTCTAGTGGCCTTAGCGCTCCAGTGCCTCTGTGACCCCTGAGCACTCCAGTGATCCCAATGTTTCCAGTAACCTCAGAACTCCTGTGCCTCTGTGACCAATGAATACTCCAGTGATCCCAGTGTCTCCAGTGACCCTAGCACTCATGTGCCTCTGTGACCAATGAACAATCCAGTGACCCCAGTAACCCCAGCATCCTCAGCACATATGTGCCTTCTGTGACTCTGTGACACCTGAGCACTATATTGACCCCAGTGTCTTTAGTAAACCCATTGCTCCTGTCCCTCCAGTGACTCTGTGACCCCTGTGTGCTCCTGTGCCTACAGTGACTCTGTGACCCCTGTGTGCTCCTGTGTCTCCAGTGACCCTTGAGCATCCTGTGTCACCCTGTGACTTCAGCAACCCCACAGCATCCCGTGTACTGTAACTCCAGTAACCACCTGAGTGCCCCTGTAAAACCAGTGTGTTCACAAAGCCTCAGGTATGCTCCTGTATGTCCTAGACTCTGGTCTCTATCAGTGCATACAGTCCACTATGACACATATACAGCACATGATGAAATCCTCTATAACTAGTGGTACAGTATGTTCAGTGGACAACCCACCATGTATGAAGCTTGTGCAATTTAGAAAATATTACTCTGGGACATTTCCAAGGACAAACCTCCAAAGACACAGGGCTGTCTCTGAAAGAGGGACAGTTGGGAACCATAAAAAATAGTTCCACCTTAGTTTACTTTTATGCATCATAACATTATTGTCACTGTAAAATTTAGAGCAAGCACTGAAACCCGGCCAGGATAATCAAACAGTTTGATGTATGTCTTGTGTACTCAGGTTCTCTGCAGCGTGACAGGGGTGCCAGGAATACATAATAAACTAAATTTGGCACGGGGAATGCTGAAAAGCTTGATCCTCACCCTACATATAAAGATTTGTTTTATTCAATATGAACAATGCCTACACTTTGTAATTTTATTATCTGAAACAAGGTCTCTGATCAGAGAGTGGACCATGCTGTACAGCTGGCCATAGCAGCATAGCGTTATGATTTGTATAACTCCAACCCACTGTCCTAAAATGAGCAATACAATTATTTGTGGGGGATTTGTGATGAAAGATAAGATTTGCAAATACCTTAAATAGAGTTTAGTGTAACTTTAACATAACAAAGTAATGCACATATCATCCTTTTTTGACAAAAAAGGTTTTCCTTTGGTGTTATTTTCTTGAAAATTATCTTATTTTTGAAAGCAATCTATAGACAATAAAAAATGACAAAAGTAAAAAAAAAAAAAAAATCCCCTTTTAGCTACTATGATCAGTGTTAGTTTAAAAGAAACAGTTCATAGAGGCAACCCTCATTTGGAACAAAGTCCCTCTGTCCCTCTTTCTTACTCATTTGTCCATCATTTTGATCTGATCTACATAGTTGTATATGAAATACACTATTGAGGCCTCATGCACACGGACGTTTTTACAGCCGCTTTTTTGAGTGTTTTTTGCAGCTTAAAAAAACGCCTGTCTATGGCTTCATGCCCACCTAGGCGTTTTTGAGCTGCAAATAGCATAGGCGTTTTTAAGCTGTAAAAAAAACCCAGGACCAGTGGGTTCTGAGAGATGTTTTTCAGCTGTAAAAATGCTCTAACGCTGATAAACGCTCAAAAACGCTCAAAACCGTCGCTCACCAACGGTTTTTAACGTTTTTGATCCATTGAAAAAAAATTAAAAAATTTTTGAAAAAAAAAAAAAAAACGCTAAAGAACGCTAACGCAGAAAAATGCTAAAAAACGCTAATAAACGCTAAAAAACGCTATTGCAAAAACGTTGAAAAATTAAAAAAAAACTCACTGCAAAGCTACTGGCGTTTTCATAACGTTATTTTAACGTCCCGTGTGCATGAGACCTTATCGTTCAAAAAGTGTTTCCCAGTACTAATCCTTTCATGCAATTTCTAATTTGCTGCATTTATAAATTTCAAAAGCCATTGTAAAAGAATATTAATGGTAAAAAAGCACCTGTGGGTTTAACTGTGGGTCACACCAGCTGGATTTCCCATACCAGGACGGAACACAGGCTGTTTTTTGCTTGCCTTGTGGTAAGCGCTATATTTATGTGGTGACGGATCTCTGAGTGTGGTGTCTCTCTCATCTTTACCACCAAGTCTGGTTGTGTCCATTCATGGGTTTCTCTCTGGGACTGATTCTGGTCTATTATTATATATAAGGATTCCCATCCACTACATATGGACATCACTTTTTGGTTTACAGTTTTATGCATAGTTTTTTATATTTTTCTGATTATCGCTATGTTTCACATACACATATGAATTTTTCTACAGAAATTTTTGGGACATGATTAGAAGATTATTTCACATATCTTACTTATATACAATTCAGCGCGGTTATTTCTTTTTCTTTTGGTATTTTTGGTGCACATCTCACTGTTTAACTGCTGCTTTTTGGGGGGTATATTAATTTAATGGTAGCGCAGTATTTTTTCTTGTTTTTTTTTGGTTTGAAAACCTAACAACAGAAAAAAACATTAAGTGAACAAAAAAAAGTGCATGTGAAACACACACTAAAAAGTAGGTAGGACCTCTCCCTGATTCCCCGGGGCGCAGGGTTCCTGACAGGAAAGTAGGCAGGGGCAGACTGATAACTCATGGGGCCCCCGGGCAATAGGAGATTATGGGGCCCCCAGGCAATCAGAGATTATGGGGCCACACAGTATACACACACACAGTATACAATCACACAGTATACACATACATGTACACACAGTATACACAGACAGATGTAAAAAAAACACAGATTTATACATACTGTCCCTGGTTTTACTGAGGCTGGCAACCCTGATGGGGCCCCCTAGTGGCCCGGGGCCCTCGGGCAGTGCCTGAGTGGCTCAATGGTCAGTCCCCCCCTGAACGTAGGGTACGATTGGTCTGCCTAGCCAGAAGGCCTGGCAGACCCCGTTCTTCTAGATCAGCCAAAGCCAACCATCGAATACTGGGTCGAGGGGATCTCCTGAAGGGAGACACACACACACATCACATCAGTGGCAATCTGACAAATCTTGAGCTATTTTGTAAAGAGGAATGAGCAAAAAGTTCACTCTCTAGATGTGTAAAGCTGGTAGAGACATCCCCAAAAAGATTTGCAGCTGTAATTGCCGCAAAAGGAGGTTCTACAAAGTATTGACTCAGGGGGGCTGAATACAAATGCACACCACACTTTTCACATATTTATTTGTAAAAAATTTTGAAAAACATTTATCATGTTCTTTCCACGTCACAATTATATGCCTCCTTGGGTTGGTCTATCACATAAAATCCCAATAAAATTTACATTTTTGGTTGTAAGATGACAAAATGTGGAAAATTTCAATGCGTGTGAATACTTTTTCAAGGCACTGTACAAAGCTAGCTGCTTTGCTCTGCTGTCCCAAGATAACCCACAATACTCTGGGAATTGATTGTCATCTGTAAAAGGTTTATTTGTAAAACAAGGACTGTACAGTATATGGCTAGTAAAAAAAAATGTATGTAAGACAATAGAAAAACTTAAAAAATAAAATGAAATAGACCCCAAACTATTATAGTTTCTCTTTAATGCTGGAGATGGCTAAACTTTTGTCAAGGTCTCAGCCTGCAAAAGTTAGTCCTGCAATATAATGCTCAGCTAGAAAAAAAAGCTTTTTGTTTGTGTGGCTGCCTTTGGAAAACGTGTTAGTGCAATTTTAAACATTACAGTACAGGCAGGTCTAAGCATCAACATTAAAATTATACTAATATATTGTCGGTGCCTGCGAGCCAAGAAAGGTATTGCTCAGCCCACCGAAATAAGGAGCCGACTAATCCCACAATCACATTCTGCAAACGAGACTCCCTGGCAAGATCAAACACACTGATCTGTGTACAGGATGATCTTCTGTGATCCAAGAACTGGATAGTATTCTGCAGGTGCTCCAGATCCATCAACCTGGGGAGGCGGGGGTGTATTGCGCCTCTGGAGCATACCGTGTGAGGCTCCTGCCAGGCGGTGGGCGATTAGCAGCTTGGGCTTATTGGGCTGGCATGCTCGCTTGAGTTCAGGTTTTTGAAGTTGACACAAATTGAGTTGTGAAGGTGATGTATTTATAGACAGAGACGGATTGCATCGCCTGAGAGTCTTCAAGGTTTAATCCATCCAAAAACAAATGGGGTTTGTACAGCCTAGGGAGAGTAGAAGGTAAATTTTGCTTTGTTTTTTTTTTTTTAAAGATGATGGACGTGCACACCTGATAGACGATCCATAAAAAACATGTCCGCCAAAAACTTTTTTTTTTTTTTTACTTTGAGATCAGTTGGGGAAGGAATAGAACTTGGTTTTGCCTCCACCTTTAGAGAGATTTCCCCTTACTTCACAGTGAAAATAATTTCACCAGATAGCAAGTGAACAAAATTCTCCAACAGTATCACCATTTTACTTTCTTTCTTTATTTTTAATTTGAGGAGGGGAAGGCTATAATAGAACATGTCTGTATTGTTTTGTGTTCCTGTTGCAGATTTTAGCTCACTTTAACCTCCCTGGCGGTATGATTATTTCCGATTTGAGGTCCTGAAAGCGGTACAATTATTTTGCATGGAAATTTGGCGTTCTATATTGTAGGTCTGTAATTCTTAACAATAACACACTTAAATCTGTCCAAACAAGAGTCTAGTAGGTATCCCGGGTATGATAAAGTTTGAAACACAAAAACATAAATTATAATATAATAAATAAAAATAAATAATAAAAAAAATAATAAAAAAATTAATAATAAAATAAATTTCCCCACGATTCACTATCGCTCAATTCTGCAAGTGTTCTAATTTACTATCGCTGTTTTCTAGCTGGTCTAAAGCCACTTTTTGGTTGCTATGGACCATCTCCAGTTTCCAGGCAGAAAGAACAGTATATATAACATAAAACTGCATGCAGGGCATAGGACAAAGCACTGGGGACAAAAGGGATGTGAAATAATTTCATACAGTACTGTAATCTGTTATGATTTTACACTTTTTTGAATTTGCCGCCAGGCTCCGCATCCGCATCACAGGATCTGGGGGACAAGGTAAGTAAAGCCACACCAGGATCCTGCAATGTAATCCCGAGTGTGGCTCGGGGTTACCGCTAATGGTCCTGAATTTTAACCCCCAGCCACACTCGGGAAAAACGCCAGGGAGGCTACGTCTGTGAGACCGTTGTCACCAGGACAGCGAGTAAAGAAAAATTTGATGGGACTTCTTTACCCACTTCAGCTCCAGTAGTTATACCAGTATGATGCCCACAGCTGCAGGCATCACCCCTGTACCTTTTTATAGATTCAAAGAGCCTGTTATGGATTGGGTGACCCCCACGCCACTTTTTAAACATTTTTGAATTGCCGGCATAAGTGTTGTATTGCCGGAAATTTAAATGTAATTTCTTTTTTCTTTATAAATGTCAGTTTTGCTGTAGCAGGTTCCATACATGACACAGATGCACCACTTTACAGGCAGACTAAGGGGACAGGATTCATTTAAATTATTTTTTCATTTTTATTGTTTCACTTTAAGCATAATTAAAATCACTACTCCTGTAAAAACTATATTTAAAAAAAAATATTTTTGCATTGATACATGTCCCCAAGGGCAGAAACCAGACCCCCATGCCCCTTTTTAGGGCCAATAACTTGCATATAAGCCTTCAAAATGGGGACCTTTGATTTTTCAATTTCGAGTCCCATTGACTTCAATGGGGTTCGGGTTTCAAACTTTTGCGATGTTCAAGAGTTATGACACGAACAAAACCAGAGGGTGTTCAGCCCAACTCTAATATTTGGGGGTTCTAAGAAATATTCTAACAAAAAAATACTAATTGTTACATGAAAACATGCAAAAAGTACCAGAAAAGGCCTGGCCTTCAAGTGGTTATTCTCTAGTTTGGAACAGTCTTTCTCAACATTTTTACCCAGGAGTAACCCTTAAGGTAAGGATTTCAGGTATCGGGAAAGTCCTGAAAAAAACAATTTATTGAGGTCAAGGCTAAGACACAGCATCAGTGCCACTGACTCCCACTGCTGTCAGTCAAAGTCAGTGAGCCATTCAGATGAGAGAGGGGGCCGGGTCAAACCACGGTTACATATCTGAAGGACAGGCAGAGCTGCAGTTCGGCTCCGGTGCCCCCATAGCAAGCTGCTCGCTGTGGGGGCATTCAACAGTAGGGGCTAGGAGCGCCAGCATGGGACCCGAGAAGAGGAGGATCTGGGCTGCTCTGTGCAAAACCACTGCACAGAGCAGGTAAGTATAACATGTTTTTTATTTAAAAGAAAAAAAAAATTGACTTTAGTATCACTTTAATTGAACAAGCTGAAGTTAGAAGCTGATTGGTTACCATGCACAGCTGCACCAGATTCTGAGTGCTCCAGTTTTAGTAAATCCCCCCCACTATGTATATTATTTATCTAACCAGAATTTGGTTGTTTTATTGAGATGGGTTTCTTGTTTTTGAAGTGTGTTTGAAGATGTCTGCAGATTCCTTTAATCAGCTATCATAGAGGAACGTTGTACTGGCTGGAATGTTCAGCCTCCCAGTAGAGCTCTCAGGTGATATCAAGAGAAAGGAAAAAAGATGAAAGATTACATTTTCAAACCCAATTTGTTGAATTATAATAAAAAGAACACAGATGTGCTCAAAATCAATTTATTCTCGAAAAACCTTTTGAAAACCTACATAGAAATGCCACAGCTGCCAGCGTCTCAAAACTACTGAGGACCATCCTGAACTAACACATGTGCAAGAATAAATGTAATCCTTTCTTATATTACCCCCTCACTGAATACAGAACAAGGTCCCTCTAATTGGGCCAGTAGACCAATCAGAGCTAGGTGCTAAAGTACTAGTGCACAACTGTACATGTGACACCCTAGGGGTGTAAGACCATACAGTTCCCGAAGTTAAATTGTATGTTACCCTAAGCCCCGTTTACACCGGTTTGACTTGTCATGTTATTTGACAGGTCCAATTCACATGACAAATCACACCCTATTGTCGGCAATGGAACTGTTTAAATTGGTGCAACTGTGCTGTGAAAAAAGGGTTCCTGCACAACTTGCATAGACATCTGTGCATAAGGTCGCTCAGATGTCGGACAAGTCACACCTAAAGTCACACTGACCCGCGGTTTTGAAATTGTGCAACTTCAAGTGATGGATTCAGTGTGAACGGGGGCTAAAATGTATTATTCAATCTATTGGGTCTATTTATATAAAAGAATAGTGAATGTATCCGCGTTTGCACAACAGTTGCAAATACCTTTGCAAATGTTTTTATTATGTCTGAAATTTTATTTTCTTAATATTCAATAATACTCTAAAATTTCATAACATTCAAGCAGAAGAGAAAAAAGCCTGAAACAATAGCCCAAGAACATTCAACCAAAAGAGGAAATGGCCTAAAATGATAATATACCGTATATGTGAAGAATTGCAGCACAACTAAAGAATACACAAATCAATCAATACATAATACAAAGTAATCAATAAATAAATAAATCAATGCATATATGAATTCATATTACCACAAATTTAAAGTGGTTGTAAAGGCAGAAGGTTTTTTTTATCTTAATGTATTATATGCATTAAGATAAAAAACCTTCAGTGTGTAGCAGCCTCCCCAGAACTCCCTAATTACTTACCTGAGCCCCATCTTTATCCAGCGATGTCCACGAGTGTCTTAGCTGTCTGGGACTCTCCTCCTGATTGGCTGAGACACAGCAGTGGCGCCATTGGTTCCCGTGGCTGTCCATTAAAGTCAGTTAACTAATCAGAAGAGAGAGGGTTGGGGCCGGGGCGGGATCCGTGTCTGAATGGACATAAGGAGCTGTGACTCGGCTCGGTTGCCCCCATAGCAAGCTGCTTGCTGTGGAGGCACTCGACAGGAGGGAGGGGCCAGGAGCAGCGAAGAGGGACCCGAGAAGAGGAGGATCAGGGCTGCTCTATGCAAATCCACTGCACAGAGGAGGTAAGTATAACATGTTTGTTATTTAAAAAAAAAAAAACAACAAAAAACAAGACTTTACGATCCTTTTAAATTATATTATACCAAAGTCCATCTCCTCTAAATCTGTGTAACATTAGGTGACATATGGATATTTATTTAATGCACAGACATATATAAGTAGATTTTTTGTGGAAATATGAAGTTATACATTGATTACTTTGTATTATGTATTGATTAATTTGTGTATTATTTGGTTGCCCTGCACTTCTTCACATACATATTATTTTGCTGATGTTGGATCACGTGATTTAGCGGCAACACTTATAGGGGTTTATTTACTAAAGGCAAATAGACTGTGCACTTTGCAAAGTGCAGCTGCACTCTGCAAGAGCAGTTGCTCCAAAGCTTAGTAAATGAGGCGAAGCTCTGCTAACTTCCATCATCCAATCATGTGCAATCAAAAATTATTTTTTTTCCCAGCATGTGATTGAGTATTCTTTGCAAAGTGAACATTCAAGCCGAAAACAATAGCTCAGGATATTCGCACAGAAGAAAAAATATCCTAAAACAATAGCCCAAGAACATTAACGCAGGAGAGAAAAGAGCCTAAAACAATAACCCAAGAACATTTGCACAGAAGAGAAAATAGCCTAAAACAATAGCCTAACAAAACTCAAGCAGAAGAGAAAGTAGCCTAAAACAATAGCCCAAGAACATTCAAGCAGAAGACAAAATAGTGTAAAACAATAGCTAAAGAACATTTAACCTCCCTGGCGGTTTTCCCGAGTGTGGCTCGGGGTTAAAAATCAGGACCATTAGCGGTAACCCCGAGCCACACTCGGGATTACATCGCAGGATCCTGGTGTGGCATTACTTACCTTGTCCCCGGGATCCTGCGATGTCCCCCGCAGTGTCCGCCGGCTGTGTCCTCTGCCCGAAGCCTCTCCGTGCCAGGCTCCGTTCCCTGCGAGCGTCGCGACGCACGGGGGCGGAGCCTGGCGGCAAATTCAAAAAAATGTCAAAATCATAACACATACAGTACTGTAATCTTACAGATTACAGTACTGTATGAAATGATTTCACTTCCCTTCTTTCCCCAGTGCTTTGGCCCATGCCCTGCATGCAGTTTTATGTGATATATACTGTTCTTTCTGCCTGGAAACTGGAGGTTGTCCATAGCAACCAAAAAGTGTCCCTTTACGTCAAAAATGGGTTTAGACCAGCTAGAAAACAGCAATAATAAATTAGAACACTTGCAGAATTGAGCGATAGTGAATCGTGGGGTAATTTATTTTTTTACTATTTATTTTTATTTTTTTTAATTATTTATTTTTATTTATTGTATTATAATTTATGTTTTTGTGTTTCAAACTTTATCATACCCGGGATATCTACTAGACTCTTGTTTGGACAGATTTAAGTGTGTTATTGTTAAGAATTACAGACCTACAATATAAAATGCCAAATTTCCATGCAAAATAATGGTACCGCTTTCAGCACCTAAAATCCGAAATAATCATACCGCCAGAGAGGTTAAGCAAAAGAGAAAATAGCCTAAAACAATAGCCCAGGAACATTTAATCAGAAGGGAAAATAGTCTAAAACAATAGCCCAAACAAATTCAACCAGGAGAGGAAATAGCCAAAACAGTAGCCTAACAACATTCAAGCTGAAGAGAAAACAGCCTAAAACAATAGCCCAAGAATATTCCAGCAGAAGAGAAAATAGCCTAAAACAATAGCCCAAGAACATTCAACCAGAAGAGGAAATAGCCAAAACAGTAGCCCAACAACATTCAAGCAGAAAAGAAAATAGTCTAAAACAATAGCTCAAGAACATTCAAGCAGAAGAGAAAATAGCCTAAAACAATAGCTCAAAAACATTCAAGCAGAAGAGAAAATAGCCTAAAACAATGCTCAAGAACATTCAAGCAGAAGAGAAAATAGCCTAAAATAATAGTTTGAGAACATCCAAGAAGGAGAAAACAAAGGGAGGTATTTACTAAAGGCAAATCCACTTTGCACTACAAGTGCACTTGGAAGTGTAGTCGCTGTAGATCTAAGGGGAACATGCCAGGTAAATACAAAATCAGCATTTTTGCATGTACATGATTGGATGATAAAATCAGCAGAGCTTCCCCCCATTTCAGCTCTTCCCCTCAGATCTACAGCGACTGCACTTTTAAATGCACTTGTAGTGCAGAATGGATTTGCCTTTAGTAAATCAACCCTATAGCCTGAAGCAATGGGGGTTATTTACAAAAGGCAAATCCACTTTGCGCTGCAAGTGCACTTGAAATTGCACAAAAAGTGCACTTGGAAGTGCAGTCGCTCTAAATCTAAGGGGTAGATCTGAAATGAGGGGAAGCTCTGCTGATTTTATTATCCAATCATGTGCAGGCTAAAATGCTGTTTTTTATTTTCCTTGCATGTCCCCCTCAGATCTACTTTACTTCCAAGTGCACTTGCAGTGCAAAGTGGATTTTCCTTTAGTAAATAACCCCATTAGCTCAAGAACATTTAAGCAGAAGAGAAAATAGTTTAAAACAATAGCCCAACAAAATTGGACCAAATATAACCAAGCAAGATTCAACCAAAAATAGCTTACTAATAGTTCAAGAACATTTGAGCAAAGGAAAAAAGATTTTCACAAAACAGCCTAAAAACATTTGACCAAAAATAGACTAAACAATAGCCCTCAAACATTCCACCAGAACAAGACATGGCCTAAAACAATAGCCTGACGACATTTAGTAAATCAACCTCATTATGCCAAACTGAAAAAAAAAAAGATTTGTGGTTTACATAAACTTTCATTTCACCAGATATTGACTCCAATGCATTTCATGTAACTACAGCAAGTATATTGGGCAGGTGATTTATCTAGGCACCACATCCCCCCAAAAACATTTAATAAGAAAACCTCATATGTATTGTATATAGGATTTTTAGGTGGCAAGTAAATATCATAAATCATAACATAATAAAATATTTTTTTTATTGCTGATGAATCTTAAAATCGCATAAAAAGGTTCATACAGTTGTGTACAGCAGATGTTTCAATATATCATAATTATAGCTCCATATATAACCTCAAATACCCATCGCTCAGCAGACTAACATCTAGAAACTAATATGTTAGTCTGCTGAGCAGTAGTTATATATGGAGGTAAATTTATGATATGTTAAAAACATTGCCTGTATGAATATTGTAACATCTTCTATATACTGTACAACTTCATTGACCATTTTTGGCACATTAAGATTGAAAAGCAATAACAAATATATATTTTATTATGGTATGGTTTACAATATTTATTTGTTTACATGCCCCCTAGAAATTACCATATACAATACATGTAAGGTTGTCTTATCCAATGAATGTCACCAAAATGACAAATTTGGCTAAAATCGTATCACTGTGCGTACTAGAGAAATACCGGTCTGTAGATAAGAAAAAAAATTAGGTTTATTGTTCACAATACAAATATATACGTTGTGGCTTTGAAGTTGTGGCTGAAGATATCAGCCATGACCTCATTTTGTTTTTTTCAATCGGCGGCTGGCTTTCCCAATAAAGCGGTCCAAGTGGCTCATGAGCCACTGGAATGCTTTTCAGAAGCATCGGGAGGGGACGTCCCTCTCCCAAATGCTCGCCGGTGTTTCTCGGGCTTACCGTTCGCCCGAGAAACGATCCGACAGTGTGGCCGGCTAGTCCCAGGGGTGATAAAGAGTAGATCCTCCTATGATTGCCTCTATGGCCTTGGACAACCAGAGCGACGTCATGACGCCACTTCCGGTCCAGCCTGGAAGTAAACTTTTTTTTTTTTAAGCAAAAGATCAAAAGAACTATATATATATATATATATATATATATATATATTATGTATATATATATATATATATATATTGGATCTTTAGTTTTTAGAGGTAAAGGAGAGATATGGGGTATTTTGGACCCCAGATCTCTCCATAAAGAGGACCTGTCATCCTTACTTCTATTACAAGGGATGTCTGCATTCCTTGTAATAGGAATAAAAGTGATCAGATGAAAAAAAAAAAAAAAAAGAAATGAAAGGGACAGTGTAAAAATAAAACGTAAAATAAATAAGAAAAAAAAATTAACCCCTTGCCATCCGGGCCAATTCTGACACTTCTGACATTCTGACGCTCCTTCACGTAAAAAAACAAAAAAACAAAACACTAAAGTTAGCCCAATTTTTTTGTATAATGTGAAAGATGATGCTACACCGAGTAAATAATAACCTAACATGTCACGCTTTAAAACTGCAGCTGCCCGTGGAATGGCGGCGAACTACAGTGCTTAAATTTCTTCATAGGCAACGTCTCTCATCATCTTGGCTTCCTATCAGATACATTACAACTGTTAAACTGAGGCATAGTTTAGGTATGAACCACATCTTTGGTGTTAAAAAAAAATAGATTCCATGTTAAGACTATTGACTTCCACCCATTGATAAACTTCAACAAATATCATTATTGACAGCTATGCTATTCACACAGTTGACAGGACATTTTCTCTTCTATAAACCAGTTTACCACTCCAAGACAAAACACATTACTGTGGTGGTGATCTGGCTCTAGGTCTTTATATACATCCACTTCTCAACTAGAAATATGGATGCACCACTCTTTGCTGCCCTCTTAGGCCTGGGGAGCCCAAAAAACGTTCTACAAGAACACAACAGAGATAGGGTGCATCAACCTAGCGCATTATCCTAATGTAACATTTATTGTAAGATAAAAATGAATCTACTCACAAACACCATATCAGACAAAGCTCATCAAAATATCAGAATTAGACGGTCTACTCCACATGCTCTTGAGCTTGGGAGGACTCCACCCAGATCCCTCGAGGAAAAGGGTACAACGTTATAAACATGTAAGCCATTTATGACTAAGGAAGAAGGTACTATTCTTGAAACATGCCAGTTGAGATCCAGGCAGTGTCCTCCAAAGCCCTGGAGCACGCTGAGTAGAACAACTAACTCTGATATTTTGATGATCTTTGATATGGTTTTTGTGAGTAGATTTATTTTTATCTTACAATAAATGTTACATTAATATAATGCACTAGGCTGGTGCGCCCCCTCTCTGTTGTGTCCAGTTTACCACCCCCCTGATGGACCATGGACTGAGTTCCCCAAGGCACCCAGAGCAATCTACCTTTTTTTTTGTGTGGAGACATTCACTCAGGAAGGTTGAGTCTACCATACAACTGGGTCATTTGCAACCCCACCCATTACAAGTTGTAGCTTTCCTTGCATACATTAATCTTTATAGGGAACATATACTACAAACAGACACCATCTACTGCACTATAAGGGCTCTCCCATCTCTCCTCTTATTTTTCTGGTGGACCCATTGGAGCTTGTTCCCTTCTTTTCTTTGTACGCCTTTGAGGACCACCACCCTACAGACACATTGGAGAAATATTTGTAGCCTTTAGTCTTAGGAGCTCCATTCTTCAGAATAGATGCACATGAAGAAGAGCTAGAAAATCAAAGACTGGCTTTACAAACTGATTATTATGACCTTCAAAGCAGCACGTAAAGTCAAGAAAGAGCAATTAATTAATTCTTCATTTTTTAAACACAGTTTGGAGTTTATATACATTTCCATGGAAGCAAAGTGTACAGCCGCCGGCGTAAATCAAAGTCCAGCACCACGTCGAAGGTGTGAGATATTTCCTGACAGGATTATTGAATGGTAAGCATGGCTTCCAGTTCAGTACAAGTGAGATAAGAAAACTGCCCAGGAAGAACCTCTGTGTAGGCAGATAGAACGCCTGCAGGGGAAGCCTCTTATACATGGCGTGCCATCACTCATCTCACATGTTCTGAAGCCCGTGGATAAAAAAAAAAAACTCTCTGCTTACTATGTCACAACTACTCTCACTGGTTTCCATTTTTGAGGTAGCTTTTTATGGGTTGATTTACTAAAGGCAAATAGACTGTGTACTTTGCAAAGTGCAGTTGCACTATGCAAGAACAGTTGCTCCAGAGCTTAGTAAAAGAGCAGAAACTCTGCTGACTTCCATCATCCAATTATGTGCATGAAAAAATGCTGTTTTTTTAATTTCCCATGCATATGATTGGGTTGCCTTGGTAAAGTGAAGCTTTAGCTCATTTACTAAGCTCTGGAGGAACTGCGCTTGCGGAGGGCAACTGCACTTTGCAAAGTGCACAGTCTATCTCCCTTTAGTAAAGCAACCCCAAAATCTCATTAAACTTAAATTATGAAAAACTCTCAGTACATGCCATATAACGGTGTTCATATTCACAAAGCCACTAAAGCATTTGTTATTTGTAGAATTAAATATACGTGGTTGATCCAGCTTCAGCTGTCCGTCCCATCTTCCCTATGTCCTCACTGCTGGTTGAGATTTTGTAGACCAGTTGGTGTCCTCTACGGAGCATGCTCAATTTCAGTTCCCTTCTAAGCTCTTCATTTGCTCATTTTTTTATCTGTGCAGCCCACATGACTGTAGAGTCACACATGTGGGCATATACACAGTGGTAAATGACACTCCCCTCCCTCCTCCTCAATGTCCTCCTATTGCTAAACACTATGGGGGCGGGATATAGCATGCTGATTGATAACATTCACTAAGAAACACTAAGAAAAAGCCTAGTTTTATTATAAATCAGTATTAAATATATCAATTGTTATTGCTAATACCTGTAAGTAAAAAAAGCCTTGGATGCAGATACCGCTGAACAAAATGAAAGCTAGTTTCAATCAACTTTGACTCTGCCTACACCATATTAATGTACAAAAAATACACATCTGATTTTCAATAAAGATTTGTAGGGAGCTGATCTTTGATATTTATAATTCAGACTGAATTGCTCTTCTGAAACAGTTTTTATTCATGTGTCCGGCACAGCACCAATTGTGTCTTGCTTATACAGGTGATGTGTCACTGGCCAGATCCCCAAGTAAAAACAAAAGGAAAAAAGCCAAAGAAAGGAAAACGAATGCAGTCACCACACCTAACGGTTGGCAAGTTGCAATATATTACATTTTTGGTTTTGCGTTTAATACCGCTTTAACTCAGAAAAGTCCCTTCTATTGCTTCAGCCTCCTCCAAATCCCCAAATTTCTTTTTTTTTGCTGCTGTGATCTGACTTTCTGTTGGAGGGTGGCTACGTTCATTCTCCATGGACCCACAGTATGTAGGAACGTGGCCTCCCTCTCTGGCGCCCACACCAGGTGGACTATGGGATTTGTAGTCTGCATCATAGGCATGTGCACAGGGTGTGCCAGGTGTGCCTGGGCACACCTTAATCACCCTGTACGCTGCCGTTTCTCCTTGTCTCCCCCTTGTATTGCTGCCAGCTTCCCTCCTCTCCTGTCGGCTACTGCGGGGGATGTTTCAGGATAGAGAGCGGCGGAAGGGGCCAGTAAAGATTTCATTTCCTTTTCTGAATGAACACAGTGAGTGATCGGTACAGATCGCTCCTGCGTTCATTCTTAACTGAAGCATAGTAAACTATGTTTATTATGCTTCTGTTTATGAATGAACAAGAAGCTGCTCAGCATAGGGCACTTCCCATTCGTTCACTGTCTAGTGCAGCTGAGGCTGCAATGAAAAGGACTGGGGAAGCTCTGTCCTCAGTCCTTTTCTCTTTCTCAAAAGTGAGACATCGGAGTTCTGTTTAGACCCTCGATATTTCACCAAATAAAAAAATAATAAAAAAATTTTCTTGTAAAAAGTTATGCAAAAAAATGAAATATAAAAAAATAATAAAAATAAAAACTACTGACACCAATCTTTGCTCTACTGCCACCGTCCACTGCTCGGCTGATATACATGTATGTGTGTTTGTGCTCCGGGGTGCACACCAATGGTCTTCATAGAGTAGGGCACATGACCATATTTAAAGTGCACTGCTTGTTCCGAACAAGCAGAAGTGAGGGGTGAAGAGAGGCAATGGGTGGTACAAGGAGGCACAAAAATAAAATAAAAACAAATGCATGAAAAATAGATTACAGGGCCAATAAAATAGTGGGTTTGTATAGAATTTTTTTGAGAATAAAGATATTGTTTAATGTCACTTTAAGGAGAGACGACGTGCGGACGTATTTGTGTCAGTGTGATGGTTGACGGAGGTTTAGTACTGATGTTTTCAAGCCTTGCTGAGAGATCAGAGAGACGCATCCCTTGATCAGACACAATCCCGGAACCCGCTTGGCTTTATCCGGCCTCTCTTGTTGTTAGTTCAAGCAGAAAGAGCGGATATGTTAGCAGTAAGACAGGGGCGACTGTCTGCGCTGACTTCTAGCCCTGGGCAATTACAAGCCAAAACTGACAATGGCAGATGTACTATGTGATACGTTTAGCCTTTTACTGGTACAATGTGTGAGATTTACTGCGCTTTTCCAGATCACTGAACTTCCTTGTGATGAAGACACGAACAGACCAACAAGACCTGCAATCTAGGAAAATCCTTTGAATTTAGAGTGAGCTCATAATCTTTTCAAAATGTTCTTTTTTAAGATATAAAAATCAGACCAATCAAAGTAAATGATTGTGTCAATGTGCGTTAAAGCGAGCATATCGTTGGTTACATGTTGCCATGTTAACCTCCCTGGAGGTATGATCATTTCCGATTTTTGCGTCTCAAAGCGGTACAATTATTTTGCATAGAAATTTGGCGTTTTATATTGTAGGTCTGTAATTCTTAGCAATAACGCACTTAGATCTGTCCACCAAGAGTCTAGTAGATATCCCGGGTATGATGAAGTTTGAAACACAAAATCATAAATTATAATATAATAAATAAATATAAATAATTATAAAAAATAATAATATAATAATAATAAAATACATTTCCCCACTTTCCTCAATTCTGCAAGTGTTCTTTTTTACTAACCCTGTTTTCTAGCTGGTCTAAAGCCACTTTTGACGTAAAGGGACACTTTTTGGTTGCTATGGACAATCTTCAGTTTCCAGGCAGAAAGAACAGTATATATAATAGAAAACTGCATGCAGGGCATTGGACAAAGCACTAGTGACAAAAGGGATGTGAAATAATTTCATACAGTACTGTAATCTGTAAGATTACAGTACTGTATGTGTTATGATTTTTCACTTTTTTGAATTTGCCGCCAGGCTCTGCCCCCCTGCATTGCGACGCTCGCAGGGAACGGAGCCCGGCACAAAGAGGCTTCGGGCGGAGGACAGAGCCCGCGGACACCGCGGGGGGACATCGCAGGATCCTGGGGACAAGGTAAGTATACCGCACCAGGATCCTGAGATGTAATCCCAAGTGTGGCTTGGGGTTATCGCTAATGGTGCTGAAATTTAACCCCGAGCCACACTCAGGAATACCACCAGGGAAGCTACTGCCTTCCCTGGTTCCTCTCTCCCCCCTCATCAACATGTTATTGACATTTTAAAATAAAATCTTTTATTCTTTCTTATTTTATGTATATGCAGTAATGCCATTGTTGAGTCCCTTTGCTTCTCTATGCAATGCAGACAGATCATGGCTGGTCAGAGGGTGCTGTACATATTTTCCTGAAAACATCACCCCTCCCTGACACTGTGCAACCCAGCCACCTGTGTCCTAGCATCCAATGACAATGTGTGGCCCAACCGCCAGTCTCCTAGTACCAATAACACTGTGCAGCCCAGCCACCTGCCTCCTAGCAACCAATGACAATGTGTGGCCCAGCTGGCAGCCTCCTAGCAACCAATGACACTGTGCAGCCAAGCCACCTGCCTCCTAGCAATCAATGACAATGTGTGGCCAAGCTGGCAGCCTCCTAGCAAACAATGACACTGTGCAGCCCAGCCACCTGCCCCCAAGCAGCTAATGGCACTGTGCAGCCCAACCACCCATGTCCTAGCAACCAATGGCAATGTGTGGTCCAGCTGCCAGCCTCCTAGCATCCAAAGACACTGTGCAGCCCAGCAGCCTGACTCCTATCAACCAATGACAATGTGTGGATCAGCCGGCATCCTCCTAGCAACCAATGAAACTGTGCAGTTCAGCCACCTGTGTCCTAGCAACCAATCACAATGTGTGGCCCAGTCACATGCATCCTGGCAACCAATGACACTATGCAGCCCAGCTGCCTGCAGGCTAGCAACCAATGAAAATGTTCGACCCAACCACCTTTTTTCTAGCAACCAATGACACTGCAGCCCAGCCACTAGCATCTTAGCAACTGAAAACACTTTGGGGTTGATTTACTAAAGGCAAATAGGCTGTGCACTTTGCAAAGTGCAGTTGCACTCTGCAAGTGCAGCTGTTCTAGAGCTTAGTAAATGAGTAGACTTACATCATCCAATCATGTGCAAGCAAAAATACAGTTTTTTTTAAAATTTTCCTTGCATGTGATTGGGTACTCATTACAAAGTAAAGCTTTACCTAATTTACTAAGCTCTGGAGCAACTGCACTTGCAGAGTGCATCTGAACTTTGCAAAGTGCACAGTCTATTTGCCTTTAGTAAATACACCCCTAGGTCACCCAGCCACCTGCATCCTAAGAACCAATCACGGAAAGCCACACAGCATCATTGGTTGCTAGGATGCTGGCAATCAGGCCACAGTATCATTAGTTGCTCTGACAGCATCCTAGCAACCAAAGGAGATGGGGGGGGGGGGGGTGGCAACAAAATAGAGGCGTCATCCTGGGTGTCAATGAGACACAGTATAGCAAGATCACCAGAAATACTCAAAAGCCAGTAAAATCTCTGACAGGCAACCTTGTTACCATGGCAACCTACCCACAATGTACCAAACAGGAAGCAGAATCAATATTTTGGCTGGACATGCACTTAATAACTAGACCTCCTATTATGCCTTCACAGTTTTCGAATGGCTGGAAGAACCCAAGAAGGTCACAACATTCTAATACTTTTATGATATTGTATCTTCTTCTTTTTATAAATATATATTGGAGCATGACGTTCTGGTACAGTCTCCAGAGACTGTGCCAGGTAATTGCTATATATATGCTTTTAGAGCGCAGCTCAGTGTACATAAAAGGTTCATTTGGGCTCTTAGATGATTAATGTTTTAATACCTTTTGTGGAAGAGAAGTATGTGTTGTCTGTCGAATGGAAAAAAGTGAACTTTTCATATATGAACCATTAAATAGCGCCTACGCCGTAATATAGATTCCTGATACTACGGTACCCCGCATGTAAATGAGTATTGGGATGAAAGTCTTGAAAAATGTACCTGCTACTATAACCACTTAATTCTGTGCATTTGCCCTGGTAGTTGGTCAGGGGACTAATGCCTAGGCATTAGTCATGTTGTCAGGAGTTAGAACACCTGCTGGTGGCACTGTGGCCCCTGCAATTTAATTGTGGAGTTCCAGTGTCTTCCTGCAGCCAGCAGATCTCAGTGATTAGTTACCACCTAATGCTGGCTGTTGGGATGCTATTTAGCCCCCTTCAGGAGTCACATAGGAGTTTATTTATTAAAACAGGAGAGTGCAAAATTTGGTGCAGCTGTGCATGGTAGCCAATCAGGTTCTGACTTCAGCTTGTTCAATAAAGCCCTGTCAATAAATCCTGGAAGTCGATTGGTTTTTATGCTGAGCTGCATCAGATTTTGCACTCTCCAGTTTTAATAAATCAACCCCATAGCACCTAAGTACTTTACCAGTATCTTCTGTATCAGTTACTCCCTGAACCTGCTACCCCTTCCGGCCCCTGTTTCAGACCCGTCTTGGTCCCTGTACTGAATCATTGATAAGAGGGGAATAATGGGTGGACTGGGGGTCCCTTGGTGATGCAGGCACAGCAGCTAGGCTAGAAAAACATAGCCGGCAGGTCTGCATATTTCAGTCTTTTCAATAAAAAAAGCCACTTACTTGGGTTAGATAAAAGCAGGCTCTAAAGTGTGGAAACCATCTCAGGGTCCCATCAGGGCACTTATACGAGGCTCAGTTCAGCCCCACAGCCCGGAGGAAATGCCAGCCACTCTCCTCCTGCTTTTAGGTAACCCATGTGAGTGTCTGTTTTATTGCTCCAATAAATCTTGATCTATTGCACTAATGCCGTGTACACACGACGGGACTCTCCGTCAGAATAGACCCCGACGGTCTTTCCGACGGAGTTCCGCTGAATCGAACTTGCCTACACACGATCACACCAGTCCGATCGTTTAGAACGCGATGACGTACGACGGGACTAGAAAAAGGAAGTTCAATAGCCAGTAGCCAATAGCTGCCTTTGCGTCGTTTTTGGTCCGTCGGAATAGCATACAGACGAATGGTTTTCCCGATAGGATCTGATTCCATCGGAAAGATTTGAAACATGTTCTATTTCTAGGTCCGTCAGAATTTTAGAAAGAAAAAGTCAGATGAAGCCCACACACGATCGGAATGTCCGACGGAATGATTCCGTCGGACCTTTTCTGCTGGAAAGTCCGGCCGTGTGTACGCGGCATTAGAGGTTCTTTCCCTTCTCTCTTTCTTTGCATGTGTATCCACCAAGTTGACTTCCTCCCGGACAAGCTTGCCCTAAGTGGATGGACCTTTTACCCCACATCACATCATTTAGGACTCTTAACTGACTTTTTTTTGACTGACCATTGAACTATTTTATATATGTAATGTTAAATATTAATGTAGAGACTGTTTGCCTGCAGCCAAAGGGTTTTTTCTTTATGTACCTACAGCATCCTCTTGTAAACTCATTATGAGCAGGCTATGCTTCAACAGGTACTCCATTAAAGTGGACTACCTCCTATATCCAGCACTGTAAATTGTGCTCATTGCTCTGTAGTGGCAGCAAAGGTGTGCGCAGCCTATTGCATTAGGGTGTGCACCCTAAAGCTCAAAAACACATGTGTGTGTGTCTAAATATATATGGCCCTGGAACGTAAATCTCCCTGCCGGCACAGTGAAAGAGAAGTGCGTAAGCTCTTCTCTTATGCCAGAGCCAGTAAGAGGGAGATCTTTCCTATCTTCCCGCTGGCACACAGAGCCAATGCTAATGCGCATGGGGTGATTAGGGTGTGCCAAGGCGCATCTGGCACACTCTGTGCGCATGCCTATGAGTTGCAGTATGAAGGCTGATTGAGGTATAAAGCAGCTGGACCTTGTAGGTGACAGTGATCTCCAATTTAGAAGGAGGAAATCATTGTAGAGGGAACTGAAAGCAGGTAATGTAACCCCTTCTTTCACGTGGACATGGTTACCTTACATCAGTGGTTCTCAACCCCTGTCCTCAGAACCCACTAACAGTCCAGGTTTTATGTATTACCTTGGGGAGATGCAGACTAGAATACTGCAATCACTGAGCAGCAAATAATATCACCTGTGATGTATTTCAGTTATCTTGCAAACCTGGCCTGTTAGTGGGTCCTGAGGACAGGAGTTGAGAACCACTGCCTAAGATCCCTTTCACACTGGGGCACTTTTCAGGCATTTTAGCTCTAAAAATAGTGCCTGTAAAGCTCCTGAAAAGCACCTCTCAAGCCACCCCAGTGTGAAAGCCTGAGTGTTTTCACACTGGGGCAGTGTACTTGCAGGACAGGAAAAAAAGTCCTGCAAGCAGCATCTTTGGGGGGGTGCAGGAGTGGTGTATACACCGCTCTTTCACTGCCCCTGCCCATTGAAATGGATGGGCAGCACTGCCAAAGTGCCTGCAAAGCATTTCGGCAGCACCACAAAACGAACGCTATTAACCCTTTCCTCGGCCACTAGCAGGGGTTAAAAGCGCCCCACTAGCAACGGTAAAGCGCTGCTAAAACTAGCGGCGCTTTACCGCTAACGGACCCGCCACCCCAGTGTGAAAGGGGAGATAGATAGATAGATAGATAGATAGATAGATAGATAGATAGATAGATAGATAGATAGATAGATAGATAGATAGATAGATAGATAGATAGATAGATAGATAGATTCTGGGTACTAAATCACAGACCGTTGTAGACATCCCTGAGATACCAACATATGCCGTATATAAGCCCTCCTACACCAATAACAGGTCCACAAGGACCATGTTGTATTTCTTTCTCTACACTTGTTACAATGTTTCACTCAGCTGTCTGTTCACAGCCCAGAGTGGCAGAAGACTAATTGGTGCAGGAAAGGTCATATTTTACGGTGTGTTTTTTATTTGTGGTAATTTGTAAGACTTGGATGCCACGCGTTGTCAATAATTGGAAGCAGGAAATCATGGCTGTAAAGAGCTGTCAGGTTGTGGCGGCCTTTTGCTGGAATCCTGGGGTCCCACGCGGCTTTAAAGAGTTGTTTCATTTCTCAGTGACGGCCTTAACTTCAACGGGGAAAACGTTTGATTTGTTTATGGCGTGGGGCTCAGGTGGTCATCCTCAAGTAATCGTGTAATAAGCGTCTTGGGGGTTTCATCTGATAAATAATAAACACCGGTTCTTTTTTATTCCTGTATACTAATACATTTCTGGCTCAATTATTCGCTTCACTCTAAAAATGGCAACTGGGGAAAGTGTAATTCCCAAGATGAGATAAAAATAGAGCAGAATCTTCAAAGTGTTATTCTACATTCAAGTAAGTATTCAGAAATAATTGCCGTGTTATAGGTTTATATTTCATTCTATTTTATAAAATTTGATCCAGTTTGTGGTTTAGGAAACTTAGCGATTGAATTAACTTATAGAAGCAGAACGTGTGATATATATATATATACACTCAGGGCTTTTTTTCAGTGGGAACGCGAGGGAATGCAGTTCTGTCACCTCCAGGACAGACTGTATGTAATAGCAAGGGGTGCTGGGGTGTGCTGCGGGGTCTATTGATGCTCACTCCTGGGGGATCTATTCTAACTGGAGGGAAACTATTTTTACAGGGGGGTCTATTGGCTCCTCCCATGCTCGTCTCCAGCATTTCTCCAGAGCCTCTCCCATCCTCTGGAACTCTCTACATCAACCTATCCGCCCATCTCCTACTCTAGCTGCCTTCAGGAAATCCCTAAAAACTGATCTCTTCAGGGAAGCCTATCAAGCCTCCAACTAACCTTTTACCTCTTCCATAGGCTCATTCCCCACGGTTACAACCTTCTATACCACCTGCCCCACCCTATTAGATTGTAAGCTCTTCTGAGCGGGGACCTCTTAATCCTCTTTTTCATTGTATTGTAACTCTATTTTCTCCCTTTCATATTGTAAAGTGCTGTGTAATTTTTTAGCACTATATACATCCTGTATAATCATAATAATAATGGTTTCCAGTAAATCCATTTAATAATTTTGGTAAAACCCTCTAATGCCTTGTGAAAGGAGGCAATGAGATCTCCAGTTTTAGGGACAGCATCATTGCTCAGTTGCCCAGTTTTTCTGCTTTTTAACCGCTTGCCGACCGCCTCACACAGATATACTGCGGCAGAAAGGCACGGCCCGTACGCGTATGTTGCCCCTTTTAAGAGACGCCAGAGGGCGCGTGCATGCCCGCTGCGTGGCGGGGGACCCAATGCACGTGGCCGGCGGCCTCGATCGCCGCCGGCCACGCGTGAGGGAGCCAGCACAGGGATTTGTGTGTGTAAACACACAAATCCCTGTTCTGTCGGGGGAAAGGAGACCTATTGTTTGTTCCTGCTAAGTAGGAACAACGATAGGTCTCCCCCCCAGTCAATCCTTTCCCCATACAGTTAGAACATACTGCGGGAAAACACATTTAACCCCTTGATCGCCCCCTAATGTTAACCCCTTCCCTACCAGTGACATTTACACAGTAATCAGTGCATTTTTATAGTACTGATCGCTGTATAAATGTTAATGGTCCCAAAAATATGTCAGAACTGTCCGATCTGTCGGCCGCAATGTCGCAGTACCACTAAAAATCGCAGATTGCCGCCATTACTAGTAAAAAAAAAAAAAAATAATAAAAATGCCATAAAAATGCCATAAATCTTTCCCATAGTTTGCAGACGCTATAACTTTTGTGCAAACCAATCAATATACACTTATTGCGATTTTTTTTACCAAAAATATTTAGAAGAATATCGGCCTAAACTGATGAAGAAATTTGTTTTTTAAAAACATTTTTGGGGATATTTATTATAGCAAATTGTAAAAAATATTGTTTTTTTTTTCAAAATTGTCGCTCTTTTTTTGTTTATAGCGCAAAAAATTAAAACCGCAGAGGTGATCAAATACCACCAAAAGAAAGCTCTATTTGTGGGAAAAAAAGGATGCAAATTTTGTTTGGGTACAGCATTGCATGACCGTGCAATTGTCAGTTAAATTGACGCAGTGCCAAATTGTAAAAAGTGTTCTGGTCAGGAAGGGGGTAAAATCTTCCGGGGCTGAAGTGGTTAATATCTGCAAATATTGTGGTTGTTGTTTTCTTGGGCCCTCTGCATGGGGAATCAAGCTGTTGTGTTTTTGTACCACCTTTAAAGCTTTTCAATAAAATAATCTGTGAATATAGAACCACAGCAATTCACACTTTAGTTTGGTATTACCTAATGATCGGCATTCATTGGAACTCCCAGGCGACCTTCAATCTATGTACGGTGAACAAAAGCAGCAAGCTCTCCGATGCTGTGCTTGAAAGAACAGCATCTATACCTATTCAGTTTGGTATTTATTAAGGTATTTTTCCTTATTTTTAACCTAGGTCTGCCATAGCGTTTGCCACCAATTTAGCAACATTTAATGGAAAATATGCTACGAGGGACTTGCCTGGGCTTTACTAAACAAACTGCGTTCACACAAAGACTGCAATCTTATTATCGGAGCTGAACTCAGTTAGGCTACAGTTGTTAGATAAGCCAGAATCTTCAAGAAATGACCATTATTAAAATATATATTTGTGTGTGTGTTATCATTAAAAAGAAATTTTTATTTTTTTAATTATAAATGTAGATGAGGGCAAATAAATGGCTTCCAATCAAGGAAGCCTGAAAGTTACTAAGGGAATTTATTGATGCGTTGTCTCTCAAAAAAAGATGAACACGCATACATCTGATAAAAGAAGCTTTTATTGATATCAATTCAACCCAACATAACAGGTTGATAAATTTTAAAATCCCATACCAAAAATCTTAAAACGTGTTTATCATTAACCACTTGCCCACCGGGCACTTTGACCCCCTTCCTGCCCAGGCCAATTTTCAGCTTTCAGCGCTGTCAAACTTTTAATGACAATTGCGCGGTCATGCTACACTGTCCCCATACAAACTTTTTATTATTTTTTAAGACAGATAGAGTTTCTTTTGATGGTATTTAATCACCACTGTTTTTTTTTTTTTTTTGCTAAACAAACAAAAAAAGACTGAAAATTTAGAGAAAAAAAGTTTTTCTTAGTTTCTGTTATTAAATCTTCCAAATAAGTAATTTTTCTCCTTCACTGATGGGCACTGATAGGCTGCACTAATGAACATGGAGGCAGCACTGATATGCACCGATGGGCACTGATGAGGCTGCACTGATATGTGGCACTGATAGGCACTGATTGGCATCACTGATGGGCACTGATTGGCAGTACTGATGGACACTGATTGGCAGTACTGAAGGGGACTGATTGGTAGCATTTGTGGGCACTGTAGGGGCTGCACTAATATTTAGGACACTGATGATCAGTGTCCATAGACGCCCTCCAGACAATGTGAGTTTGTGCTGTAGCCCTCTTTCGGTTATAACACGGGCAGGAGATAGTTAATATGCAGATAAGGGCGGTTAGATTTTCTCCTTACAGAAGAATGATGCACTTTCTGCTTGTGGTTATGGGTTGTATGTGACAAATTTTCTAAAAACCTTTTCCTGCTCCCATCAGTTAGAATAAAATGTTTCAAAAACAGTTTTTAACTCACCTGATGTCACGAGTCCCTTATACCCCGCACACACGGTCGGAATTTCCGACAGAAAAAGTCAGATGGGAGCTTTACATTGTATATTCCGACCGTGTGTATGCCCCATCGGACTTTTTACGTAGAAAATTCAGACGGACTTAGATAGAGAACATGTTCTATATTTTTGTGACGAAACAAATTCCTATCGGGAAAACCGATGGTCTGTATGCTGTTCCAACGTACCAAAAATGACGCATGCTCTGAAGCAAGTACGAGACGTCATACGTGTTGTCCCGTTGCATGTGTTGTACGTTACCGCGTTCTTGACGGTCGGAATTTGGTGTGACCGTGTGTATGCAAGACAACTTGAGCGGAATTCCGTCGGAAAAACCTTCAGAGTTTATTCTGACGGCAAAACCGGTTGTGTGTACAGGGCATAACTTTTCAGGAGGGTAGGCCAGTAATCTAGTAAGGTCTTTGCCCGCCATCACTTTACTAATCCCCTTGTGTCATCACACTCAGGGTTGGGACAAGCGGTGAACAGGAGGGGAAACCGCCCAGGGCGTGAGGACAATCCCTCACTACATACAAGCTCCTTATCAGTGGCCAGAACCAGCGGGAGCTTAGCTTTAAAGTGGTTGTAAATCCTCTGATATACCCAGTGAAGTTAATAGCCTCAGGTGATACACAGAGATGAAACAAATCTTCCTACATATGTTTTACTTGTTTATCTGTAGTCTTCCCTTGTCTACAACCCTTCAAAAGAGCCCAATTGTAATAAAATCCTTCTGCATCTGTCAAGATTACAGAGGAAGGGGTGAATAAATGAAGTTTCGGCCCTTATATAGTGTGTGAGAGCTGATTGGAGGAAAGGAAAACCCCCTCCCCCTTCACATAGGCAGAAGAACAAAGGGACTTTCTAGCTTTCTAGCAGTAGCCTGAAGGTTTTGTGCCAATATTGTCTGATATTTGGAACTGTTCATAATTCTCTCTATCTTGACTAAGGCCCCTGTTCCAGCTTAAGAAAAACAGCCCCAAAGCATGATGCTACCACCGCCATGCTTCACGGTGGGTATGGTGTTCTTTTGGTGATGTGCAGTTTTGTTTTTGTGCCAAAAATATCTTTTGGAATTATGGCCAAAAAGTTCAACCTTGGTTTCATCAACACATTTTCCCACAAGCTTATGGGAGACTTCTGATGTGTTTTTGGAAAATTTAGCCGAGCTTGGATGATTTTCTTCGTAAGTCTTGTCACTCTACCCCATAACCCAGACATATGAAGAATATGGGAGATTGTTGTCACTTGTACCACACAGCCAGTACTTGCCAGATATTCCTGCAGGTCCTTTAATGTCCTCCCTGACCAGTTTTCTTCTCGTCTTTTCATCAATTTTGGAGGGACAGCCAGTTCTTTTTAATGTCATTGTTGTGCCATATATTCTCCACTTGATGATGACTGTCTTCACTGTGTTCCATGGTATATCTAATGTCTTGGAAATTCTTTTGCATCCTTCTCCTGACTGATACCTTTTAACAATGAAATCCCTCTGATGCTTTGGAAGCTTTTGCTGTAGGATGTGACTATGCAAAAATGTCAGGAAAGAACTACTAGAACATCTGAACTTTATTTGGGGTTAATCAGAGGCACTTTAAATGATGGCCGGTGTGTACTGACTCCTATTTAACATGAGTTTAAATGTGATTGTTTAAATCTGAACACAGCTACATCCCCAGTTTTAGGCTCTGTTTCCACAACTGCGAGTTGTTGTGCGACTTGACACATGTGAAGTCGCATAACAAGTCAAAATCCATGTATTTCAATGGTCCCTGTTCTAATTGGTGCGACTCAAGTCGCAGCGACTCCAAAAAAGGTTTTTGTACTACTTTGTTCCGACTTCGGTGCAACTTGTTCTCCCATGGTTCTCACCAGTCACATGACATTGCATCAAAAATCGCATTGCAAAGTCGCACTGTAAATCGCACAACTTTGGGGTCTCAATAGTGTAAACCGTGCCTTAGGAGGGTGTGCACACTTTTGCAAACACATTATTTTAGTTTTTTCATTTTTACTCCCCCCCCCCCCCTAAAAAAAATCAGATTGTTTTTCAATGTACAGTTGTACAGTTTATAGGTCACATTAAAGGTGGCAAAAGTTCTGAATTTTTTTTACATCAAAGAAACCTGACATTTTAACAAGGATGTGTAGACGTTTTATATCCACTGTACCAGTGCACACAACATCTGTCACAGTGTCCCAATGAACATCTGTGTTTCATTGTGACATCAACATCTGTCAGTGTCTGCTGGTGGATTATCAACATCTATATTCATTACTCCTTGAAATTTTCCAAATTTTGTCATGTTACAACCAAAAACGTAAATTTATTTTATTAGGATTTTATGTGATAAACCAACACAAAGTGGCACATAATTGTGAAGTGGAAGGAAAATGATAAATGGTTTTCCAAATTTTTTAGAAATAAATATGTGAAAATTTGTATTCAGCCCCCTAAGTCAATACTTTGTAGAATCACCTTTCACTGCACTTACAGCTGTAAGTCTTTTTGGGGATGTCTCTACCAGCTTTGCACATCTAGAGAGTGACATTTTTGCCCATTCTTCTTTGCAAAATAGCTCAAGCTCTGTCAGATTGGATGGAGAGCATCCATGAACAGCAATTTTCAAGTCTTGCCACAGATTCTCAATTGGATTTAGGTCTGGACTTTGACTGGGCCAATCTAACACATGAATAAGCTTTGATCTAAACCATTCCATTGTAGCTCTGGCTGTATGTTTAGGGTCGTTGTCCTGCTGGAAGGTGAACCTCTGCCCCAGTCTCAAGTCTTTTGCAGACTCTAATACCGCGTACACACGGTCGGACTTTTCAGCTACAAAAGTCCGCCAGCCCGTCCGACAGACTTTCGACAGACTTTCGACGGACTTTTGGCGGACTTTCAACAGACTTTCTAATGACCGGACTTGCCTACACACGATCACACCAAAGTCCGACGGATTTGTACATGATGACGTACACTGGACTAAAATAAGGACGTTGATAGCCAGTAGCCAATAGCTGCCCTAGCGTGGGTTTTTGTCTGTCGGACTAGCATACAGACGAGCGGATTTCTGGGTCCAGCAGAGTTACGACATAAAGATTTGAAGCATGATCCAAATCTAAAGTCCGTCAGATTTGCAACTGGAAAAGTCCGCTGAAGGTCCGGTGAAGCCCACACACGATCGGATTATTCGCCGGATTTGGTCCGTCGGCATCCGTCGGACAAGTCCGGTCGAAAAGTACGACCGTGTGCACGCGGCATAACAGGTTTTCTTCTAAGATTGCCCTGTATTTGGCTCCATCCATCTTCCCATCAACTCTGACCAGCTTCCCTGTCCCTGCTGAAGAAAAGCATCACAACAGCTCGATGCTGCCACCACCAACAGATGCTGTTCTCAAATTTTCTGATAAGTTTTGTTGTCGGAAAATTTAAGAACCAGCTCTCAAACATTTGTTGTCAGAAATTCCGACAGCAAATGTCTGATGGAGCATACACACGGTCGGATTTTCCGACAACAAGCTCACACCTTCTTCCACATGTTTGCTGTGCCCCCCCCATGGCTTCTTGCAAACAGGATTTCTTATGGCTTTCTTTCAACAATGGCTTTCTTCTTGCCACTCCTCCACATAGGTCGGATTTGTGGAGTGCACAACTAATAGTTGTCCTGTGGACAGATTTTCCCACCTGAGCTGTGGATCTCTGCAGCTCCTCCAGAGTTTCCATGGGCCTCTTGGCTGTTTCTCTGATTAATGCTCTCCTTTCCTGGCTTATCAGTTTAGGTGGACGGTCATGTCTTGGTAGGTTTGCAGATGTGCCATACTCTTTCCATTTTCGGATTATGGATTGAACAGTGCTCCGTGAGATGTTCAAAGCTTGGGATATTTTTTTATAACCTAACTTCTCCACAACTTTATCCCTGACCTGTCTGGTGTGTTCCTTAGCCTTCATGATGCTGTTTATTCACTAAGGTTCTCTAACAAACCTCTGAGGGCTTCACAGAACAGCTGTATTTCTACTGAGATTAAATTACACACAGGTGGACTCTATTTACTAATTAGGTGACTTCTGAAGGCAATTGGTTCCACTAAAATTTACTTAGGAGTATCAGAGTAAAGGGGGCTGAATACAAATGCACGTTACACTTTTTAGATATTTATTTGTAAAAGATTTTGAAAAACATTTATCATTTTCCTTCCACTTCAAATTTATGTGCCACTTTGTGTTGGTCTATCACACAAAATCCCAATAAAATAAATGTACGCTTTTGGTTGTACCATGACAAAATTTGGAAAATTTCAAGGAGTATGAATACTTTTTCAAGGCACTCTAAATTATCTATCAATGTGAAACCTTGCTTTTTTTGTATAAGTTGAAATGATATATAGAAGGGGCAGATATATTTGCTCGCTATATATACAAGTATTTGAGTTGGCCAACTCGCTTTATATAATACACCACTTTTGTGGTTAATATCTTGTTTCAGATCTTGTCGACCATGTAATGTATATGTGCCGTGGCAGAGACTTTAATGTCCACACTCTGCATTCATGAAAAGCCACTTACTTCACATTCTTAGCAGTGACCAAACTTTCACCGACAGCTCCTGGTCTCTTATTATGATTAGGAGCTAGCAGGAAGGGCTCTTGATCATGTGACCACAGTGACAGCCAATTGCTGTAGTGTCATGTGACTGAGAAATCCAACCTGCCCCCACCTTAAGGCCCCTTTCACACTGGGGTGGTTTGCAGGCGTTATTGCGCTAAAAATAGCGACTGCAAACCGACCTAAAACTGCCGCTACTGTTTCTCCAGTGTGAAAGCCCGAGGGCTTTCACACTGAAGCGGTGCGCTGGCAGGAGAGAAAAAGAACTCCTGCAAACAGCATCTTTGGAGCGGTGAAGGAGCGGTGTATTCACCGCTCCTAAACCGCTCCTGCCCATTGAAATCAGTGGGGCAGCGCGGCTATACCGCTGCTATACCGCCGCTGTAGCGGTGCTATGCGAGCAGTTTTAACCCTATTTCGGCCGGCAGCGGGGGTTAAAACTGCTAAAACGACGGTAAAGTGGCGCTAAAAATAGCGCCGTTTTACCGCCGACGCCCCCACCGCCCCAGTGTGAAAGGGGCCTAACAGCCAGTTAAAGGGTCATGGCAGGTGGGCAGGAGCAAGAGAAACAATAACTGCACCAGCCAGTGAGAGCTCCCTATGGTGGCCAATCTACAAATCTCAGTCAGTCAAAAGGGCCGCCAACTGGAAAGATTTAAATCCAAGCTTCTTTATTGTAAAAAATGTTGGGGTAAAAACCCAGGAACAAGACAGTTGACGTGTTTTCTAAAAATGCATCAATTGTCTTGTTTCTGGATTTTTACCCCAACATTCTTTTTTAATAAATAAGATTGGAGTTTTATCCTTTCCAGTTCCCCGCTCTTTTGACTTTCATATACCTATGGCTTGCAGAGGCTTTGAGCAGGCTCATTTGAAATAGGATTGCAGGGTGGTAGCGCTGCCAGTCTTTGTTACTGTTTTGTATCTCACACATCAACAAAAATATGGAAGATTAAGCATCTTTAGTGTGGAAGTAGTCTTTTATAAATTACTGTAAAATAGCATTCCATTTTAAAGTTACCCCTTTCTGGTGACAGGAGCTGGTCCTTTAAGGCTATCTTAAAGTGATATAAAAGCTTGGTTTTGTTTTTTTTAATAACAAACTTGTTATACTTACCTGCTCTGTGCAGCAGTTTTGCACAGAGCAGCTCTGATCCTCTTATTTTCGGGTCCCCATCTGGTGCTCCTGGCTCCTCCCCCTTGAGCAGTGCCTCCTGGGGGCACTGCTGCGTGCTTGCTCCTTCGCCACTGCTCTATACATCCAGAAGACACAGAGCCGTGGCTCGCCCCCCCTCCGCTCTCCTCATTGGTTCATTGGCTGCGATTGACAGCAGTAAGAGCCAATAGGCTCCTACTGTTGTCTCATCCAATGAGGAAGGAAAGTCCCCATACAGCCGAGGCCATCGTGAACATCGCTGGATTGGAGGGTGCTCATGTAAGGATTGGGGGACTGGGACATAGAATGCATGAAGGTAAAAAACCTTCAGCCTTTAGAACCACTGTAGAGGGTCATGGCAGTTGGGCAAAAACCGGTAAGAGAGAAACAGTAACTGTACCAAACCAGTGATAGCTGTCTATGGTGGTCAATTTACAAATCCCTATATTTCATACACCAAAAAAAATATGGAAGACCAACTATCTTTAGTAAGGAAGTCGTTTTAAAAATTACTCCAGTTTCAATGTAAGCCCTTTTTGGCAATCTGAGCAGGTCCTTTAAGGGTATCTTAAAGCCCAGGCTTCCCAATTGTGTTATAATTATGATAGGCTGGGAAACTGCCTAGTCAGGTTGGCTTTAGCTTGTCTCCTCCCAAGCCACACCCCCAGAATTTCACCTGCTCATGGAATGAATCTTAGACCTCTACGATTAAGTCTTTGAGCGGTTGAAACACATGAAAGGGACATGGCTTGGGAGAAGACAAGCTGAGGCCGACCTGTTACTCAGTAGACTGGGCTGTTTTCCAGGGTGTGCTTCCATGCCCCCCATTGACAGACGGACGGGACAGGATGGGCCCTTTAGAAGCTAGCAACTATTAGTGGTTAGAGTCACTGGGCAGTAGGGCTTGAAGTGGCAGTTTTTGCTTGCATGGGTCACTATAATAGGCTGTCACAGCTGTCACCTAATCTGCAGCCCATCCTACAACAACCAGTGACCAGGAGCCAACCCAGTGCTGGGGGTGCCAACCATTGTGAATGTGCCAACAATTGTGATGTTACATATGTATAAGCAGAGCCGGTGGGATGTGGTTATGGAAAAATATGCCCAAGGTTTTTAAAGGCTGGGCACCTTGTACCAATGAATTCCCATTCCACTCATGGTCTTCTTCCAAGTTGAGTGACAGCCATTATTGGATGCAAAAAGTTGGGTAGAAACACCAAAAATGGCCATGTGGACATTCAGAGAATAGGTAATTATGGCAGGGAAATCTCACTTATTAGAGAAGCCAAGATATATAAGAAGACAGGGGTTGACTCAGCTTACTGAGCTCCTCCTATATAACAATACTGCTGGAGGACTAACCCTTGAAGTCAAGCTTCATCTAAAACATACACACACATGAAAGCTATTGAAAGTAAGTTTAGCAGGCGCTTGCTGCTACAATCAGCTTAATGCAATGGCTCGTCTGTAAGATACAGAGAGTATGTTATTGGTTTAATAATAATAATTCCTCTCCGCAGATACTCCATAATCAATAATACAACATTGGACTGACAGCAACAAGATTACCATGACTGACGGGATGAAACCTAGAGGTATTTGCTTTGATTTGCCCTAAAACAGGCTTATATCTCGCTAAGAATAAAAAGACCCTTGGATATTTTTAAGACCATAAATGTTTAAAGAGCAGCACAAAAAAAAAAAATCCAATCCTTTTTATGTCCATCAATCAGTCATCCACCTGTTCTCCTAACTTTACTGCTATGATACTAGAAAATAATTGTTTTGTCTGAGAGCAGGGTTGGTTTTAGCTAAAATGGGGCCCTGGGCAGTAATCAAAGCGGACCGTTTATCCTACAACATTGTAGCAGTGTTAGATGTTCTAGCAGATTTAAATACACTAACAAATAGAAGCCAAACTCCAGTTAACACTTTATAATCGGATGCAGCAACAATTTTATTTTCCTTTTGGGCTAAAGGTTTTACAAAAAGAAATAAAAGCTGAACATTGTAAGCACCTCTGCCACCTCTTGTCTCATCCCCTGTAACTGCTACATCTGCAAGAGAACATGTTCTTTTGTAAAATAACAAACTTACTGGCCAGATCACCAGGTAAAAATAAGGTAAAAAACTGCTCTCAGGAGTCCTCAGCTATGATACAAGCAGTGGGTCTTGGGAGATGTTATGCAAATATTAAAATGCCTTGATGGGTGAATGTCAGTCTGGAGGAGTGGGTGTTCCTAGGCAGGCTGTATTTGCATGTAGATAAACACATGGGATGCTGAGCCTCCATGATTGAAAATACTAAAATCCAACGAATGAGAGGGGCGGTGCAGGGACAGTCAAGCTCAATCTCTAATTGGATTCAGAAATCCTAGGACACAGATGTGTTCAAACAGCAGTTTCTGCATGATTTGGTGTGGATCCAGTACTTTGGAATCCTCCTCCAAGGGAAGTGCTTCTGGGGCGTTCAATGGTCTGTAAGTTCCTAATATATTTTTATTGAAAAAGTGCCTTGTTGATGGACATTACCTTTCTGCATAGCTCCATGTCCCTGATTTTCGAGGGACTGTCCCTGATTGAAACAAAGTCCCTCTCTCCCACATTTTGGTCTGATCTCTATAGTTGTATAAAAAATACACTCTTTATCTTTCAAAAAGTGTTTCCCAGTGCTAAACCTTTCATCCAATTTCTAAATTGCTGCATTTGCAAGTTTCAAAAGCCAGTATAAAGGAATAGTATAAAGGAATAGTAGTGGTAAAAAAATACACTTGTGTGTTTAACTAGAATTTTTTTGTTTACGTCTCCTTTAAGGGGGCGTGGCAGGGGGGTGTCTTATCATGAAGTGCTGGCAAAAACAATAGTAAAAGCTGCGCTTAAGGTGAAAACAGAAAATACAGTGTAGTGGTTCACCTGGTTCACACGAACCAGGTAGGCGGAGGCAGCAGACGGAGGCGCTGACTGTTAGTTGTACGCGATATGCTGTTTATACAACGAGGCTTTGTAAGTGCAATTCCTTTTAATAAAACGATTGTGCAGACTATATTATGCGATGGTTTGTCCTTTCTCTTTTGAATCCTGAGATACCATCTGTCGCCCATCAGTACCATTGAGCTGAGGTTGTGGGGAGCCCCAAAATTTCCCTGTGCTGTTTTTGACCGCTGTAATGGCGGTCAATGGGATCTGGTAAGCATATCTGATATTCCACCTCGGGTGTGAGGAACCACAGAAGATTCTCTCCACTGCATCCTCATCTCTGTTGTGGCCCTTTCTGGCACCCTTCCTTGATTTATCACGGACTTTTCTTTTTTTGTTTTTTGGATTCTATCTGTTCATCTTACTTGTCTGTAATCTTGGGACATTGGAGTATGATACTATTTAACTTGCACCATTATTCTTGATTATTATATCAATTTATTTCACTGGTTTTAATTATTATTAGCGCCGCATCTTTTTTGTATTATTATTTAGGGTGTCTTATCATGCCTACATACTTTTGCTAATAGGTGTCCCTCGTTCCATCTCAAAAAGTTGGGAGGTATGCCTTTCTGCTCAATGAAATGTGTAACCCGCAAAATATGTGGTCCCACTTCTGTAAGCTATCCTATTCCAGTGATCATGCAAGTGTCAACGTGTATTGGCTCCTCCTACTTTCAGGTATGCTGGTAAAGCCCCGTCCTCACCCTATTTGAAAAAGCAGTTTTGACACACTTAGACAGGAAGTACTAGGGACTGAGTTTTTAGGTTTCTCATAGTGAGATACTGGAGTGAACTAAGAGCTACAGGACAGTATATAATAAAAAATGCAGTGCAGACCCCAAGCCGGTCTCACTGTTTGTTCCAGGTTCTATTCCCTATTAAGTGCACAGCAGCCAGGCACATAGCAGTTTCCATTCTCTCCGCACATGGACCAGGCAAAAAGTGTTGTTTTTTATTGTTTGGAGAACTTGTATAGGCTATAGGGTGAGCCTTGGGATACTCTAGAACTAGTGCAAACTTTACCTGAGGACACTGTCTAGTAGTAATTAACCTCTTCAAGGTACAGTAGGCCTCTAGTAGAAGAAAATGTGGAGACACAGTTTCAGGGGGATCCCATACTGGAAACAGCCCTTAGCCAGCAAAAAATCCTCTGGAACTTATCCCAAAAGATGTCAAACAGCAACAATCTCTCCTGGATCTCTCTCTATCTGTCTTTGAATAGATAGAGGTCTCTTTCCAGTACCAGCCAGACCCTGAACCATGAGCCTCCAGGCCAGATCCAAGCAGAATTTCTCCAGACTCTTCTCAACAACTTCAGCAATAGGCCCCCAGCTCTCCCAGAGCTGGGACCTCTACGAACCTCCTGCAGTCTTCAGCTAGGTAGCCCAGGCTGGGTCTCTCTCCACCAGGGCAAGGATTCTGTTGTTCCAGGACTCTGTCCATTTATGCACACCTCAGCCCCTTGTTGGCCACCCTCTTGAACAGGGATTGGCTGAGGCTGCATAAATATTCAACCCAGGGTCTACCTCTCCCAACCCACTATATTCTAGAATTTCCTGGAATTCAGGGGGAAGTAGTTGAGTCTTCATCCAGCAGAACCCAGAACAGCCAAAAGTAATTACCGTAAATCCAGCTCCACTGGCTTCAAAGGAGCCAAAATAACTAAATTTGCCTAAACCTATTAGCACCCTAACTAGGAGGGTGCTGCATTTACAACAGCATCCACAGTATGTGTAAATCCAAAAGGATATTAAAATGACAGAAGATATCCCTTTAAGCCAAATATTTCAGTGACAGAATAAATGAAGACTTATTTGTAAGAAGATGACATGGTTGGACCTCTTAAAAGGATCATATCTTAACTGTGTTAACACAGGCAGTCTCCTTTTTGTCAGGAAGCAGATTGTCCTTGGCCCCCCCAACTCTGACATGGAGTATCTCATCTCATCTGCCTCTCAGGGAGCAGTAATGAATTCTACACATGTGCTATCAACCCACAAGAAACACGTGTATAATGCTGATGAGACACTTGGTAACTGCAGGAGATGTATGTTGTTAATGCCGTGTATGTTCAGGGGCTGCAAGATGAGCCCTACAGATGTGTTATTACAGCTCACATAGTCTTTCTGCACGAGTAACTGGGGCATTTAATGAAAAGCAACAGAAGACAGGTTTTGGAAAATGTGTCAGGTCCTTTGGATTTGTTTTGTCTGTTGTCTAAAACAGCATTTCTCTAACGTATTTCATCTTCAGCACACTGTAAAAATATGGGAAATTCTGGCAGCACCCCCAGTTTGAAAATCTGTCAGTGTTACTTATCAATGGGAAACCTGAACCTGGAATGATGCACACAACCACCTTGATGAAATTATCTTCACATCTGAAACCCCTTTCACATCAGCGGCCCCCCCCCCCATCAAATTAGAGTTTCCCTTCATGTCAGAGGCCCCCTCCATCATGCTAGACATCAACTATCACATCAGAGTCCCCTCTATGCATGAGAGATCCTATGACATTAGTTTCCCCTATACATCAAGAGTCCCATATGTATGAGAGCCCCCCCCATGACATCAGAGTTCCCCCCCATCACATCAAAATCCCCCCATCAAGTCAGGGTCCCTCCATCATAGAGCCCCATAGTACACAGTCCCTTCTTCACATCAGATCCATACCCTCTGACTCCAGCAGTATGGAACAGGGCAGGAGATGGAGGAGGTAAGGAGGAAGTGGTCTTCCATATTTTCCTGAATTCTGGGGGCAGCCCTGCATGCCACCAGCCCTGGATGAGAGTCATGTATAGCCATCATGCCATGGTATGAGCGTGCTGGCCTGCCAACATCATAGCAATGAATTACCCTGTGCATCCTGTCCCTAGACCATCACTGGTTGCTAAGGTGCTGGCCGCCAACCTGTCCACACCATGGCAAATCATTATGCTGATCCAGGGGTCCTGTTCTTGCACCACCCTGGGGAGAAGGCACCATTAATGAGAAACACTGGTGATTGATAAACACTGGTCTACACGTATAACAAGGTCTAAAAGTATAACACATCTGACAAATCACAAATCAGCGACTTTGGCAACCCTTTAACTCTTGAGGATTCCTTAAAATTATTTTTCAGGTCTTGGGGAACCCCTGCTAAAATGTAATATATTTAAAACTTAGGGTACATTAGCGTGATCAGTAAGTTGTAAAAAGTTTTACATTACAGACTAAAGAATGTGGCGTATGTAGAGCATTCTACACCCAAAGCAGATCATGGGTGGTTCTTACATATTCAAAGGCAGGGTCTGGGTGGGGCCAACCCATAAAGTGGGCATGAGTTGGTCACGCCCATCTGCAAAGGGGATGGAAAAAATGAGAATCATGGGTGGGCTTAACTGTGTCCCAATATCCTGAACTATAATATTGATAAGTATACCATATCTAAAATGTTTTTCTTAGTACCCCATTCTTTTTTGATATTATACTATTACACTTATAAGGATTTCTCTCATGGCATTTTATTACAGGCATACCCCACTTTTAAGTACACAATGGGGTTTATTTACTAAAGCTGGAAAGTGCAAATTAATTGAACAAGCTGGGGTTAGAAGCTCATTCGTTTCTATGCAGAAGTGAGCCTGATTTTGCACCGGCTTTAGTAAATATACTCCAATGCGTACTTAAAAGTGAGGTATACCTGTATTTTTCTCCTGCTTGATTGGAGGACCTCTTTATTTGTTTGCACACGATAGAAGATTCTAAAAATGAGAATAATAATTAATATGTATTGATGCCATAGAAAAAAAAAAGCAGGTCAGTTATTTTGGCCCTGGATGCTGGTCAAGGGCCCACTGAATAGGCATGCTCAACATAACAAGTTTCGATGCATTAAAAAACACGAGATAAACAAGTAGTCATAGCCTACAGTGTTGCACTGCATGGGTTAATTCTTGGTTACTGTGGGGTTAACTGTGGACAGTGGTGTGTAAACCTGAGGTTGTCTCACTTCCCATTAGAGGGTATATATATGGAAAAGGAAGTTGTTTACCAGGGCGCTTTCCATGGAAGGCAGGAGGAAGGCCACACATACAAAGATGTAGTCGCTTTTGAATGAAGAATAATTATCTGAACGTATGGGACCTGAGTATGGGAAAAAGAGAGAAAGAGACTGATTAGTATTCATATGGGAGGTGTTAAGGTTACAGGTATGTGCACCACTGCGACAGCCGAATTCACAGCTCATGTTCCATTGAAGTGTTTTGATCATTGTTGTGAAAGGAACTTTACTAACAGTCCTTGAATATGTCTCAAATGCTGCATTGATGGACTCCAGGGAACCTGTCATCTATGTGTCAAGAACAAAGTTCAGTAAACAAGTTCCATTATTTAACAAAGTCTAGTCTGGTCACTTTATGAAGGAATCAAGTGTGTGCGTTTACATTATATGCTAATTGAGAATGAAGTGTAAAGCCATGGTGATAATAACAAAGCAACAGCATGGAACATCTGAATTAAGAGGGAAGAGCAGTTAGTTCGGGAGAGGGAGCAGTAGTGGCCCGTGACGGAGGTTCTGTTGGAGGGGTGAATTTATTCCCAGTTGATCTGCCCTTTTCACTGGTTGAAACCCTATCTTAGGGCCCATTGCGGAACCAAACATCAAGCCTGGACCACAAATGTGCAAGGCCTCGCAAGTGTTTGGCGGCTTCCCTTCATACCCTCGGGCTGAAACAAGTGCAGTGTACTTTATGTGTAAGAAGTTGTGGAGGATAAATAGTGTTCTGCAATGTTTAACTTGAAATATCTCTGGAGTCAATGTGGGACAGGTGACATGTTCCTTCTGGTGTGGTGGTCTGGCCAGTGGCCACCAAGGGGGTGTTATCTCACACATTAGGTAAACAAACATAAAACATTTGTTGGGTGGCTGTCCATAAGTGTGAATGGACCCTTTGACTTTCTGTCCATTTTCCTCTAAAATATGCCCCGAAAATGCATACAAGCTAATACAACTTACTATTTCCAATGGCCGAATATGTATTTCTTTCTGCTTGTTTATTTTTCTCAATTTTTTTTTTTTCATGCACATTCCATTTTAGGCTTTTAAAAAGTGAAAACAACGAGGTTTAGTCATAGCATAGGGCAGAGTGCATCAAAATGAAAAACAAGTACATCGTGGGCTTGATAAATAGGATTGTTAGGGCTGTAATGTGGCCCTCTGTAGTTTATATCTGGCTCTAAAACAAGTGACGTATCTATGATCGCCTTCTTGGATGAGTTACATAGATGCAACAAAAAAAAAGAGCAAGTCAAGTGGCAGGAATCTGGAGGATGCATGTTTAAGTGGAACATTTTCTTATAGAGCAACGAGGCTTCGTTCTGTCTATAATCCAACCTACAGGCTGGTGCCTCGTCTCGGATTTACAGATCGTAAGTCAAGGATCTGTATTTCGGTACTTAATTAGAAACAGAACTGTGCTGGACATATTACACTTGGCAATCAAATACAGTTCTGTTCCTTTGCATTAATAAGACACACAAAGAATGGATCAGGTGGAGATATGGATTTATAACCTGGATTTAGCACTAGATAGAAGTGGTAGTAAATCACTTCTTCTTGGAAGTATCTGGGACATACTGAAAGTGATTGTAAACTATCATCTTGTAAAACAAAACTTTCAGTTAAAAAAAAAGAAATGAAAGGCAAAACATTTCTATATATATATATATATATATATATATATATATATACATTATAAATACCTTGTTTCCCCTTTTTTTATAAATAATCACATTCCCCATTGTTCTCGGCTACATAGGAGCTGGGGGAGGAGAAACAGCAGTACACTAATCTTCCCAGTGAATGGCTGTGAGGGGGAGGAGGGGGGGGGGGTTCAGGGCAAGTCTGATCATTGGAGGAGAGCAGGCTGAGTTCCCAGCACAGCTCTGAAGTGACCGCAGTGTGCTCTCCTCCTTAGCGTGGTCAGTTTTCAATAGGAAAGCAGAAGGACTGGCAGGAACACCAGGGATTTCACACAAAGGAAGTAATACAAAGAGAACAGGAGACTTTCTCATACAAGTACATGGTACAGCAGGCACATATCAGGAATATAAAATGTTGGGTTTACATATTCTTTAACCACTTCCCGCCCGTCGGCTGTCAAATGACAGCTGGGCGGTGCGGCTCTCATTCTGGGTGGACGTCATATGATGGCCCTGCAGAACGACCGCTTTGGCGCATCCGTGGGGGCGCACACCTCTGACAGAGGCTCTTTACAAGGTCATCAGCCGTGTCCAATCACTGCTGATCACGATGTAAAGAGGTAGAGCCATTGATCGGCTTTTCCTCACTCGCAACTGACAGACGTGAGTAGAGGAGAGCCAATCGACTGCTCTCCTGATAGGGGGGGTCTGTGCTGATTGTTTATCAGTGCAGCTCCCCCTCGGATACCCACCCAGGACCACCAGGATGCCGCCAGGACCACCAGGGATGGCCATCACACTAGACCACCAGGTATGCCACCCTAGACCACCTGGGAAATGCCAATCAGTGCCCAGGCAGCTGCCAATCAGTGCCCATCCCCAATGCCTGCCAGTGCCATCAGTGATGCCTATCAATGCCATCTACCAGTGCCGCATATCAGTGCCTATCAGTGCCACGTATCAGTGCCACATATCAGTGCCACATATCAGTGCCCAGCAGTGCCGCCTATCAGTGCCCAGCAGTGACGCCTATCAGTGGCACACATAAGTACCCATCAATGCAGCCTTTAGTGCCCACCAGTGCCACCCATGCATGCATATCAGTGCCCCCCATCAGTGCTGCCTACCAGTGCCCATCAGTGCCGCCTATCAGTGTCCATCGTCAGTGCCTGTCAGTGCCCATTAGTGCCACCTCATCGGTGCCACCTTATCAGTGCCCACCAGTGCCGCCTTATCAGTGCCCATGAGTAAAGGAGAAAACTTACTTATTTACAAACTTGTTTACAAAAACAAAAGTAAAACTTTTTTTTTTTTTCAAAATTTTATTTTGTTTAGCAAAAAATAAAAAACGCAGAGGTAATCAAATACCACCAAAAGAAAGCTCTACTTGTGGGAACAAAATGTTAAAAATTCTGTTTTGGTACAGTGTAGCATGACCGCGCAATTGTCATTTAAACAGCGACAGCGCTGAAAGCTGAAAATTGGCTTGGACAGGAAGGGGGTGTAAGTGCCTGGCATTGAGGTAGTTAAAGCGGAGTTCCACCCAGAAATGGAACTTATTTACTCCCACTTCTGGCGATAGATCGACACAGAATCTGCGGCGATCTATGCCATGTCTGACCCCTCCCCCCCACCCCCACCCCCGCTGTCTTCTGGGAGACACACAGGTCCCAGAAGACAGCAGGGACCAGGCAGGACACGCAGCGCGACTCATGCATGCGCAGTAGGGAACCGGGCAGTGAAGCCGCAAAGCTTCACTTCTTGATTCCCTTACTGAAGATGCCGGCGCCTCCACCCGGGAGCCGAGGGACGGGTCTGCTTCAGGGGAGGACATCGCAAGTGCACTGGACAGGTAAGTGTCCTTATTTTAAAGGTCAGCAGCTGCAGTATTTGTAGCTGCTGACTTTATTTTTTAGGTTTTTTTCGGCAGAACTCCGCTTTAAGAAGGAACTTCCTTTGTTTAAATAATTTTAGAACTGAACTCCAGGAAAACAGCTAAATGTGCAAATGAAACATATATATGGAAGCTATTTTAACTCTGGCTGTATTTCTGTCCATCCAGTTCTGGGATGTATACAGCTTTGCCACACAGCACAGTCCCGTCTAGAAGGAGAAGAGATATTCTTTTTCCCTGCTGCAGTTCTATAACACTTACAGGTCTTGTCCCTCCCTCAGCTTGTGACTGGACTGAAAGAAGAACAATGGACTGATAAACTCTCTGCTCCATCCTCCAATCAGCATGCTTTTTACATTGCAGCACGACTGATTGTTTTGTGTGGGGATCGCTTTTCACTTAGGGGTGTACTACTTTTGTTGCCAGCAGTTTAGACATTAATGGCTGTGTGTTGAGTTATTTTGAGGGGACAGTAAATTTACACTGTTATACAAGCTGTACACTCACTACTTTACATTGTAGCAAAGTGTCATTTCTTCAGTGTTGTCACATGAAAAGATAGAATAAAATATTTACAAAAATGTGAGGGGTGTACTCACTTTTGTGAGATACTGTATATAGAGAGAATTTTTGTTGCACAAGTAAACATTTATTATGCTGGTACCACAGAGCCACTATGGTTTGTCTAAAGAGGGAGCACAACAGAAGCTGTTTGCATTCAAACTGTCTCTTTCTAGTTAAAGGGGTTGTAAACCTTTGTGTTTTTTCACCTGAATGCATCCTATGCATTCAGGTGAAAAAACACCTGTCAGTGAACGGCCCCCCCAGCCCTCCCGTTTTACTTACCTGAACCCTCGAACTTGACCCACGGGGATGCGCTGTCTCTCTGCCTGGGGTTCTCGGCTCTTGATGGGATAGATTGATAGCAGCACAGCCATTGGCTCCCACTGCTGTCAATCAAATCCAATGACGCGAGCGCTGGGGAGGGCGGAGCTGAGTCCTGCATTCAGCCTCTATGGATGCCGAATGCTGGACTCGGGAGGTTACCCCCTCGGGGAAGCGCTTCTCCGAGGGGGTTATCAGATGTGGGAGCACAGTGGAAGTAAGTTTGATTTGTTTGTTATTTTTTTATTTTTATTTTTTTTACCTTTACAATCAATTTAAAGCTCAGCAAAGGAAGGGAGGTGGGAGGGGTTACTAATTTGAGCCATTCAGCTGTATGTAGACATAAAATAACTGCAGAGGGCACCAAACTAAGTGCAGTATGTGAAGCGCTTAATTGGGTAAAAGACAAATGGCAACTCTTCCAACACGGTGGCGTAATAGCAGGCTCCTTCTAAGCATGCACCTTAATCCATGCCAGGACATCAGAAGCACCGCCGCCAGCTGGGTATGTTCGTACATCTGTAAGCAGGAAGCGCCAAACTTCAGGAAGCCGGGACCTCTGCGGATTGCAAACGCCAGAACAGAAATGACATTTCACGTCAGTGGAGTGCAAAGGGGGCCTGCTACGCATTTCGGAGCTGCCTTGCTCTTTTTTCAGGGAATTAACCCTATGTAGACTATGATGGACAATCTAGGTATCCTCTTCTGCATTTTTAGGGAATTTTTTTGTGCTGAACCTGATTTTTCTGCCATTTACCTAGTTTCTTATCAGCTGTATATTATTATTATTAATTTTATTAATAGCATTATTATTATTATTATTATACAGGACAGGATTTAAAGAACGCAGTGCTTTACAATGTGGAGGGGGGACAATACAGTTCAATACAGAAGGAATAGGAGGGCCCTACTCATGGAGATTACAATCTAAAGATAGAAAATTCAGTCTGAGCTACTGAGCGCTGAAAAACATAGTCTACCCAATACAATACATAATGTACACTGTAGCGTGTGCAACAACTATATGCTGCAAGATGTTTAAACAAATAAAGTTTTCATGTAAAAGTTACTTGAAAATGTCTTTGAGCATAGAGTAGATTTGGAGATGATGTGAAACTCTGTTATATGCAACATGGATTATCGCAGCTCAATTATCCAAGGATGGCTGGGGAAGCAGTACAAGGTATGGAGATGACACATTGTAAAGCATTGGATCCTTCAGCTAATAAAAGTTAACTTGTACTCACTCTGATCAGCCTGCAGTATGTTGCACTGGGGACTGCGCATGCTCCGCCTGAACCGTGTACTCCCTGGAGACTAATTCTTCCTTTTCTCACTAAACCTAGCAGGCTTATAGAAGCTCAGACTGCAGACACCAGCAAAAAAGGGGCAATCAATGATAGCAAAGTGTTGTTTGTTAAGAATGTAAAAAAAGTTCTTTGAAGAAAGTTAGTGGAAGCAGGAGCCATGTTTTGGGCCTGTGGGCGGGGCCAGGAAGTTGGTACCCAAGTTGAAGGAGCGACACACAAAGTCCAGAAAATGGCTCCATGTTAGCCTATGTGTCTTTGCACACATACATTTTCAGAGGCGTTTGGAGGCAGAAACGTTTAGGACCAGTAGAAAAAAAATGACAGCTTGTGCGTCCGGGAGCAGAGACTGTTGAGCTGTAAAAACGAAAAAGCCAGAAAACGCTGTAACAAGCATTTAGCCACGTTTGGTGTTTTTAGTTGTTTTTACATTATAGGAAGTGTTTTTACTGAAAAAACATCCATAAACGCTATTCAAAAACACGGCTAACAGCGCGTTTTTAACGCTGCTTTTTCCTGGCAGCAGCTCTGGCCTTTGTCCTGTGTGCATGAGGCCTTATTGTATTGGTGAGATGCAGGTAAAACAGTTAACAAGGTAAACGACAACTTGCAATCACTAGCACTAGTAATATGGTTGTAGCAACAGCGGCAGAACACTTGAAGTAATAATTCCTGGTACTCTTGTATTAGCGAGCTCAGTAACACTGATATTACAGGTGTTGTAATGCTCAAAGTAACAGTCATGGTAATGCTGGTAGTATAGCAGTATCTCCTCAACACCACCAGGCATGGCCTATATTACTGGGGCAGCATTTCGGGGGGTGGCTGGCAAGGTGGCAGCACAAGTGGCACTTGAGGAGGCTATACAGTCCTAAGTGGTAATCTTGGAGACTGGTGAATAGCAGGGCATACAGTGATGTTCCTAATCTCTACCTTCTCTTAAAGGAGCCTTGGCCTAAGATGAATTCACTGTCCTTGATAAGTGTGGTTCCTCTATCTACTCTAGCCACTTGCACTGATATTTATTGACTCTGCCCATACTAAAAATTGCTGCCAAAGGTTACACTTTTAGTGTCCAATGCTCCCCAGTCACACCTATGAAGTCTGAAGAGGAACAATGTTCCTCCCGGCCTCCTTTCCATCTGCACAGCACACAGTGACACCTACAGAATGGAGGACATACTACACCTGACTAAAGGCCTCCTAAACTTCATGGGTCTTGGAGTAGTTGCCCTCTCTGCTCACTGTAATGCTCCCATAGCAGTACCAAGACAAGGTCCTTTGTCACCCTAGTCAAAAAGACCAAGGTGCCCCTGCCCAAACAATTTTTCCTAGTTTCTTGCATATATATATGTTCTCCAGACTTCCTTGTCTGTCACCAGTGCCCATAACCTTGTGTTTCTGTAGATCAGTCTTTTTTAACCAGGCTGCCCAGGCACCCTGGGGTGCCTTGAGGTTTCTTCAAGGGTGCCTTGGTAAAATGCCTAAAAATTTCCTAAAAAATGTATACAAGCCAGCAGGTGGATCGAGCTTGCCTTTTAGTTACACAAAGCCACAGGTTTTCATTATGCACCGATTTGACCTTCTAGCCACCGCCATCCTAACAACCGTTGATGTCATCAGTTGATAAGGAGGATGTCGGGCGCCTGCATGACATCATTTTTTGACCCTCCTCTGCCCCTCTCCATCTGCACTGGGGTCACATTAGCTGACTGATGTAGAGAAATTGAGGGAGAAGAGCAACATAGGAATACTAGTCAGTACCAGTGTGCAAAAGTGTATTGGCTTTGAAATAATTAATAACCTCGATCGTTGGGTGCCCTATGTGTGTGGATGTTGCTGCATTATGTAAAACTATAAGAATCGTTTTTTTACATTTTAGAATGGGGTGCCTTAAGATTGTGCAGAATTTTAAAGGGTGCCTTGACTGAAAAAAAGGTTGAGAAACACTGCTGTATATGCAGCGGCTCAGTGTAATTACATATTTGAAAGTACAGTAAGTACACTTGTTCACTTCATATACTCAATAATTTTGTAATTTCCTATAGTACTACAATAGTTGAACAAATAAAAGCATGTGCTCACCAACTCCATCAACAATAAGATGCATGGGCCTCCTGATATACAAGAAGAAGGAGAAGATTATGGGGTGGCTATTTGGCCCACAGTGTGACCCAGGGCCAAATTGAGTGGACACTGGACCGCACACCAGAGAGAGCAGGCGGGTAGATGAAAATGTGTACCTCCTGTGTTGTTTTCCAACCCAACTGGTTGCATTTAGCTTTTAATAATCCAGAGATCCAGATCAGGGGCTCAGCACACTTATGCCCCGTACACACGATCGGAATTTCCTACAACAAATGTTCGATGGGAGCTTGTTGTCGGAAATTCAGACCGTGTGTAGGCTTCATCGGACATTTTTTGTCGGAATTTCCGACAACAAAAATTTGAGAGCTGTATCTCAAATTTTCCAACAACAAAATCCGTTGTGGTATATTCCGATCGTGTGTACACAATTCCAACAAACAAAATTCCACACATGCTCGGAATCAAGCAGAAGCACTGACTATTGAACTTCATTTTTCTCGGCTTGTCGTACGTGTTGTACGTCACCGCGTTCTGGAATTTCCGATAACATTTGTGTGATCGTGTGTATGCAAGACAAGTTTGAGCCAACATCTGTAGGAAATAAATCCAGGATTTTGTTGTCGAAATGTCCGATCGTGTGTACGCGGCATTAGGCTGGCCATTGGTAGCTCAATAAAAGAAAGAGATTTTCATCATTTTGAGGCTTGCTTGTGATTGGCCGGCTGTCTCCCACTATAAGAAAGCAGGGAGTCTGCTAACGTCCATGACCTATGGTTACAGGTTTTGCAGGGGTTTTTTTTGGGACCAACCTCTGCAGAAGTGGCCAAGGCAAATGCAAACTGTGAACATTATTGCAAACCCAATCAAAGTCAACGCAATCAGTTGATCCCTGCACAAGGCCATTGGGGTAATTACATCATTCAGCATCCTCACCACTTTGTTTACATTTAGCTTCCATCCAGGGAATCTACTGGCTGACAGCTGGTTGGGACTAGGGATGTGTCATTGGTTACAAGGACTCTGGCGGCTGCCAGCACTCTAGCAACCAACTAAGTCTTCAGTGTCAAGCTGCTACTAATTGACTGACATCCCAGCAGATGAAGTTTTGGTTTATCGGGCACGTGAACAGGCCCTTTAGTTTGCTGCAAACTTGAATCCCCGACCCTAGTGATGAGTGTACTTCTGCCTCTACTTTGTACTGAACATGTCCCAAGGTAAAACATTTCCATTCCTTGGTGGTTTCTTGAGTTAATAAAAAAAAAAACATTGTACAAAATAAACAGGGAAAAACAAAATGAATATTTCATGCTACGGAAGCTAAGCTGCAGCAACAACAACCTACAGAGGCTGACAAAGTCAGAATATAGGATGATATCACTGACATAGTAGGTGACAAGTCTACTTGGTGACTTAATGTAATCCAGCAACTTTTATCACCCCAGTAATAGCACAGTGTCAGGAGATCATGGCAATCATGAAGTATTTATGGCGAGCCGCTATAAAACTCAGGGACATGTAATCAGCGTGCTATGGAAATGTTGAAGGGAATGTGATGTTCTCTACTGTTGTATTCTAGGTCACATCCACTAAAATATGCACAGAGTCGGTATGCGGTTATCTGTTCCAATGACCCTTAAGGTGTCAACAAAAGAAAATAAGGACCTATATGTAGTTAAAAAATGTGAAATGGGGATAGGGCAGCCAGCGGTTTCTCCTTTACAAAACTTTATTAATCAGTATATACCAGTAGTAAAAATAGAAAAAATATAATCACAGTTGATAAGCAATAGACGATAATTAAAAGTCAACAACATTGTCATACATTAAAGACATGCCCGGGTGTACAGACACATCCAAAACCAAGCACACTATAATACCACATAAATCCGGGGTTACGGACCGTGCAAGCTCAAGAGTGAGGGGCAGAGTATGTGGGGTCTGAAGGAGTTCCAGGTAACCGCCATGGTGTCAGCACTTAGACGGCCGTACAACTCACAGTGGACGTCTGGGCTTCTTAATTCTTCAAATAGACTGGAAGAGCTGGGCAGGGAACTATATGTCACAGCATACACTGATGTTCCTGCGGATGTTAGATATGGTACATGGAAAGCATGGGTAGCAGCTAATATGAACCAGATCTAGCGACTTTGAAGCGATAGATGTAAATCTATGTTTGTGCATGTAAACATATGCAAGTCCTGGTGGGTTGAGGCTAGACTTGTGCAGTCCTGTTTATGGAAGGGCACTGCCTCCGTGCTCTTCCATAAACAGGACTGCACAAGTCTAGCCCTGAGTCGTGCCCTAAGTGTCCTGACTGGGTTCACACTAGGTGTTTATGGTGGAAAGCATGGGCAGCAGCTAAGATGAACCAGATCTAGCGGCTATGAACCGATGTAGATCACAGGTGTATCGGCAGTCCTGTGCGGTGTAAGTGACAGTTTTTAAGGTCTGGACTATGCCAATTTATGTTTGTGCATGTAAACACATGCAAGTCCTGGTGGGTTGAGGCTAGACTTGTGCAGTCCTGTTTATGGAAGGGCACTGCCTCCGGGTGCGGTAAGCGTCCTGACTGGGTTCACACTAGAGGTGTTTGTGACCAAAATATCATCAGCCTGACATGTGGATAAGTGCTGCTATTCCCAGCTGGGAATAACTCACGGTTCCTGGAGCAGCCACAGATAGGTCCAAGCACTCGATCCGCACTTTCCCCAATGTATGAGATCGTCCTTCCTGTAACCTTGTTTCCCAGAGTTAGAAGGTGCGGAAGTGTGAGTCTCGGGTCAGTATGGTAGCCTTGATGTAAACCTCAGGTCACTGTGGCAGCTTTCGACGGGAGCCTTGGGTCAGTATGGTGGCCTCAATGGGAACCTCGGGTCAGTGTGGTAGCCTTGGTATCTGGATCACAGGTTCCTGCATATGCATGCACTTCCAAGTGGAGTGGTGGTGCTGAGCGGTGAGATGTCATCAGCTGCAAAGGGTGATCATGTCCTCAGGCATGTGGAAGCGATCATACCTACGTGTTTCACCCAGAAGGCACCTGGGCTTCTTCAGAGTAACGTGACCACCATTTTCCTCGTCTTAAATAGCATGAGTGGTGTCTCCTTAGCAGGATATCCTGTGAAGTCACACCTGACTGAATATTTAACCCTTTACATGGCTCTAAGTGGTGTGTTCATGCTTTAATATCTCCATCTTGTGGCCATTTTGATTTTAGCAACATTTATTAGTTCACATATGTGCATTCACAGGGTACATTTAAAGGTATACAGATATCCCATGATATCACAAGCAAAAGTCTGGAGCCATCTTGTGGCTAACTGCATCTATACAGCTATTAATATGACCACAGATACATGTAATACATTAAATTGTCCAGTAGGTTTAATGCACAGGTTTTCCCATCTTTGTGAGCACAGAAGGAGTTTCTATTGGAGCTGTTGCAATTCGCCCTATGCAACAACTGTTCTCAATTCACAGGAGCAAGCTACAAACAGATACACGGCACTTCAATGGGCGCCCCATGGTCACTCGCCTATGCGTGCCTTCACCTGGGTTGGTGGGTGGAAGAGATAGTCCATTGCTCTGAACTGTACTATAGCCATGCCCAGTTATGGCTAAGGTACATTGGTGATGTGTTACTGTTATGGGTAAGGGACCCCAGAGACCGTGTAAACCTTTATCAGTGAATTAATTTCCAATAATAGGAATATTTTTTTAACTTTCACCTATGAGAGCCACCAAATTTATTTCCTGGACCTCTGGATAAGTATAGAGGATTGCAAGCTCATCACCAAAATATATAGGAAGGAGACAACAGCCAACACCCTTCTGGAAGCAACAAGCCCTCACCCACAATCATTCATATAAGGAATACTGACCGGACAGTTTCTCAGGATCCGCCGGAACTGTTTCCTGGATTTGGATTACAGACGAGAAGCTACTGAGCTATATGGGAGATTCTGGGAAAGAAGATACCCACATAGAATGTTGAGGAACTCCAAAAAGCAGGCGTCCCAGAAACCAAGAGATTAATTACTTGTGAAGCAAAGAAAACCAGAAAACATTAGCCTAATGACCATCTTAGGATCATCACTCCCTTTGGCACACAAAGTGAAGAGGTACGTGCCATACTCACAAGACATTGGCTCATACTAACCCGCTCACCACAGCTGGCAGATATCATTGGGCCTAGACCCATGATGGTATCTAAAGGGGCGAAAAATCTATCAGATGAGCTCGTACACTCAGAATTCATCAGATCCATGCCATGGAACTGGCTAACGGATCTGCAAAAATTAAAGGCCATGTACCCCTGCGGAAAATGTCATATATGTAGATACGTAGAAAGGATAGACGTATTCACTGATACGGACCAGTCAAGTTCTTATAAGATTAAACAATTTATCAATTGTGATACAAGTCGCGTTCTCTATCTACTAAAGTGCCCGTGCCATAAATATTATGTGGATAAGACAAAACGCCCCTTAAAAATCTGCATTGGGTGACACTTTTCAAGTATCAGGGGGAAAGATGATGAGTCCCCACTTGCTCAGCATTTCATACAGCACCATAAGGGCCAACTGAAAGGATTGAAAGTAAAAGGATTCTTTGCCCTGAAATTATCAAGCAGAAGGGGTGACTAGGACACTGTACTTCTCCAGCGTGAGAAAGAATGGATTTTCCATCTGGGAACACTGGTGCCCAGGGGCTTGAATCCATTCTGAACTTGCAGGTGTTCCTGAAACCCTGAACCCTAAAACCAGCACGAACCTGTCTTTTATCCCCACACAAAGAATACTAAGCTATCGGGGGGAGATAGATATATAATTATACCTATATACATGTTTAAGCTGTATTTCCTCACCAGCTATTCTATAACTAAATCAAATTATTCAAAACCTGTGCATGAAACCTACGGGACAAAATTAATATATTACATGTACATGTGTTCAAATTAATAGCTGTATAGATGCAGTTGGCCACAAGATGGCACCAGACTTTTGCCTGTAATATCACGGGACATCTGTATACCTTTAAATGTACCCTTTCACATATGTGAACTAATAAATGTTGCTATAATTAAAATGGCCACAAGATAGCGATATTAAAGCATGAACACGCAACTTAGAACCCTGTAAAGGGTTAAAGATTCGGTCAGGCGTGACATCACAGGATATCCTGTTAAGGAGACACTATTCATGCTATTTAAGGCAAGGAAAATGGTGGTCACGCTACTCTGAAGAAGCCCAGGTGCCTTCTGGGCGAAACGCTTAGGTATGATCACTTCCACATGCCCGAGGACATGACCACCCTTTGTGGCTGATGACAGCTTGCTGCTCAGCACCACTACTCCACTTGAAAAGTGCATGAAAATGCAGGAACCTGTCATCCAGATACAGAGGCTACCACACTGATCCGAGGCTCCCTTCAAGGCTACCATACTGACCCATGGTTCCCATCAAGGCTACCACACTGACCGGTGGCTCCTATCGAGACTACCATACTGACCCGAGGGTCCCTTCGAGGCTACCATACTGACCCAAGGTTCCCATCGAGGCTACCACAGTGACCTGAGGTTCCCATCGAGGCTACCATACTGACCCAAGGCTCACACCCATGCACCTTCTAACTCTGGGAATCAACATTGCTGGAAGGTCTATCCCATACATCAGGGAGAGCATGGATCAAGTGCTTGTACCCATCTGTGGCTGCTCCAGGAACCGTGAGTTGTCCCCAGTGGGGAATAGCACCACTTATCCACATGTCAGGCTGATGATATTTGATTGTCATAAACACCTAGTGTGAACCCAGTCAGGACACTTAGGGCACGACTCAGGGTACTCCTTATCATTCCGTATAGTATTACCCTTACCAGTGAGATCCCAATTCTTTGTTTTTATCCCAATGACCCTTAAGGTGTAAGTCTCCCATACTCAATAGTGGAAGCCATATGTGAACTGCAACAATAGTCACAGAGACAAAGGGGGTTATTTACGAAAGGCAAATCCACTTTGCACTAAAAGTGCAAACTTTAAGTGCAAAGTGAACTTGAAATTGCACTGAAAGTGCACTTGGAAGTGCAGTCGCTGTAGATCCGAGGGGGACATGCAAGGTCATTAAAAAGCAGCATTTTACCTTGCACATGATTGGATGACAAAATCAGCAGAGCTTCCCCTCATTTCAGATCTACCCCTCAGATTTACAGCAACTGCACTTCCAAGTGCACTTTAAGTGCAATTTCAAGTGCACTTTGCACGTGTAGTTTGCACTTTTAGAGCAAAGTGGATTTGATTTCGTAAATAACCCCCAAAGTCTACTAGAGAGGTGTGAAAAAAAAGAAAGAGCGGCAGCAATACATGAGTAGAGAATGAAGACTAAAGAGAGGAACAGAGCAAAGAAAAGGGAAGAAAGAGAGAGTAAATAAACTGGAAGAGGAGAAAAACATGGAGAGCAACACAGAGAGGAGCAAGCAGAGAAAAGAAGGGGAAAATAGAAAAGAGAGGACTAGAGAGAGGAGGAACAGGCAGAGAAAAGAAGAGGAAAAGAGAGAAGAAGAAGGAGGAGAAAAATAGGAAGAGAGTAATGGGGAGAGAAAAACAGAAAAAAAAAATAAGAAGGGGAGAGGAGAAGGCAAGAGGAGAAGAAAAAAGAAAAAAATGCAGGGAGGACAGGTAGAGGAGAGGAAAGGGAAGGAGAGAAGGAGTAGAGGAGAGGAACAGGGTGGGAAGAGGAAAAAAGAGAAAAGGGAGAGAGAAGATAAATAGGAGGGAAACAGAGTAAACGATAGAGAATAGAAACAGGCAGAGAAAATAAAAAAGGAGAGAGGAGAAGAAGAGGGAGAGGAACAGGAGGAGTAGAGAAATGGGGAGGCGAGAGAAGAAGAGGGAGAGGAACAGGAGGAGTAGAGAAACAGGGAGGCGAGAGAAGAAGAGGGAGAGGAACAGGAGGAGTAGAGAAACAAGGAGGCGTTAGAAGAAGAGAAATTTAAAAAAAAAAGGAACAAATAGAGATAAAAGGAACAGGGAGAAGAGAGGAAACATGAGCGGAGAGGAACAGATAGAGAAAAGAAAGGAATGTTGATAAGAATAGCAGGGAGGGGAGAGAAAAGAAAAGAAACAGGGAGAGGAAAGTAGAGGAACAGGGAAGGGAGATGAAATGGGAGAATAGGAAGAGAGAAATAGGGAGAGAAAAGCAAATTACAATAACAAGGGGGAGAGAAATTGGGAAAGGAGAGGGACAGGGAAATGGAGAGGAACAGGAAGAGGAGAAAAGAGAGAAAAGATAAATAGGAGAAAAACAAAGGGAGTAAAAGGTAAAGAATAGGAACAGGCAGAGAAAGAAAAAAGGAAAAGAGAGAAGAAGAATAGGGGAGGAACAAGAATGCCGCGTACACACGATCAGAAATTCCACCAGCAAAACTCTGATAAGAGCTTTTTGTCGGAAAATGCGACCGTGTGTATGCTCCATCGGTCTTTTGCTGGCTATCTATCTCAAAAGAATGAGAGCAGGATCTCTATTTTTCGGTTGGGAAATGTTCCTATCCGAAAATGTGATCGTCTGTACAAATTCCGATGCACAAAGTTCCTACGCATGCTCGGAAACAATTCGACACATGCTCAGAAGCATTGCACTTAATTTTCTCGGCTCGTCGTAGTGTTGTACGTCACCGCGTTCTTGACGGTCGAAAGTTCAGAGAACTTTTGTGTGACCGTGTGTATGCAAGCCAAGCTTGAGCGGAATTCTGTCGGAAAAAATATCTAAGTTTTTTCCGACAGAAAATCCGCTCGTGTGTGTACGGAGCAGTAGAGTAGAGAAACTAGACAGGGGAGAGGAGAAGGAAATAGAAGGAAAAGGTTCAGGGAGACGAAAGAAGAGGAACAGGCAGAGATGAATAGAAAATGAGAAAGTAAAGGAATATAAAGGAAAAGGGAACGGAAAAAGGAGGAGCAGGCAGAAATGAAAGGAACAGGGAAGAGACGAAGAAATGGGAAAAGAGAGGAAGGGGGAGAAATATTACAAGGAGGGAAGATAAAAAGGAGGACAAGAGCAACGGGGGGGGGGGAGAAAGAAAGAAAGAAAGAAAGAAAGAAAGAAAGAAAGAAAGATAGAAAGAAAGAAAGAGCATTATAATTCTCCTTTTTTTTCAGTCTACCAAATTCGGTTTAATAAAAGGGACACTTAAGGAACTTGTGGAAACAGAAATGGAATCCCTCTTGCAATTATCATCACAAATAAAATGTCAAAACGTTAGAAAGATTAAGGACACTTTATTCCAAATGCATTTTCCCTCCAGGCCTCCGTGACCCTCGATCCCGTCTAATCACACACACACAGGAAGCTGCTTTTCCCAAATGCCCTGAAGTGTACAAAAGGGACAGAATTAAATGTCACTTTAAATTGTCTGCAAAGAAAACTTACTGGCAAGAAATTCTAAAGTCTGAAAGGACTACAGAGAACTTGTCAGGATACAGAGAGTGCAGACAATATTAGGACACCTGATGACTAGGACGCTTTGCTTGAAAAGTGTGTGTGGTGTTGGACAATGGACAGGGATGAACACAACTTCAGCAAAAAATAAAAGGCCCACTGGGGGTTATTTACTAAAGGCAAATCCACTTTGCACTACAAGTGCACTTGAAAGTGCAATCTCTGTAGATCTGAGGGGAAGATCTGAAATGAGGGGAAGCTCTGCTGATTTTATTATCCAATCATGTACAAGCAAAAATGCTGTTTTTTATTTTTTTTGCATGTCCCTCTCAGATCTACAATGACTGCACATCCAAGTGCACTTGCAGAGCAAGGTGGATTTACCTTTAGTAAATAACCCCCGTGTCTATTGCAATATCCCTTTTTAATATAGGGTTCTTCCTTGCAGTACTACACTTCCACCACAAGATGTTCTCAGTCTGATGGCCAGTATCATGCAACTCTACTGAGCCCAGATTGTCTTTGACCCCCCCCCCCTTCCCAGCCTTGGACAGCGAAGGCAGAAGCATCACAGTGATGAGTTTATCTCTCTGCCACTCTCCTCTCTCCTCCTATCAGCATGCTTTATGCCAGCACATGAAATGATTGCATCCTCGTGCTGCTACTCCCTCTCGTGCTCAAGCCCTGCTGTACAGGTCACATTCAGGTACATACATGGCTAACATGTAAAAATACATTTAATTACATATTCATGAATACAAAGCTGTAATTATTTGTGTCTTTTATATCTACTTTGAGTTCAGCTTTAGGATTTTAGGATTGGGAAAGAAGATACTTAAAGCAGACCTTCAGTCATTTTTTCAACTTTCCATCTATTAAATCTTCTGCCCTCGTTGTTTGAACTTTGGATAGTAAAACATTTTTTTTTCTGCCAGTATCCCTTATACAGCCCACTTCCTGTTTCTTATCTGCTAAAAAGTCTAGGTTTATGACATCATGCACAGCTCTCTCACTCTCCTGAGAGTTTGCCAGGAAGGGAGGTGGGTGAGTCACAAGAGGACCAATGAGAGCTGCAGGGCTGCAAAGCTGGAGGAGTGTGTCTGTGTAAATCCAGGAAGTGAACAGGCAGGAGCTTCAGCTGCCCACAGTTAAAATGGTTGCAGCCAGACTCAGTGGAGGGAGATTTCTGCAGAATATTTGGCAAGTATAGAATCACAGTATATATTAAATAATATGCAAAGTGGTTGGAGGGAAGCTTCAGAATGGCAAAGATGTTTTTATTACAAATTATGTGAGAAGACTGCAGTTCCTCTTTAAAGTGCAGGACCATTTTTAACATTTTTAATAGATTGGGAAGTTTGTTTTTGCTGTCTCTGTCATCTCACTATTAGTGCTGATGAACATTGAGAGGGCAAATCCAAAGTGCATGCAGGAGGTGAGGGGAAATCCTCCAATGGGGTCACCTGTTCTAGTGACAGCTCTCTAAAATAGAAAATCTTTCACTTTGGAGAGATTTTCTCTAACTTCCTGTTGAATTTCCAAGACAGGAAAAGAAGGAAAATGTCCCCAACAGGACACAGGCAACAAAAAAATTACTTGATAATGGTCTTAGCTATTCTCTACTCTATCCAAAACTAGAAAAATGGCTTTACATACAGTTTAAAGAACATATATACTATATATGAGATCCTGCAAATCTGGGTAGGGGGAGCGAATGCGCACTACCGGCGACGCGCTCCTGCTGTGTATACTTTATGTTCTCTGGCACCCGCCGATCGTCAGCCAGAGAGACAGAACTGCCAGCTCCCTATGTAAACAAGGCAGATTGCCACTCTTACAGGAGGGAAGATATGGATCCTGTGTTACTGCCAAGCAAAGCAAGGACTAGAATCCATGTCTTCCCCTAGTAAAAGCACTCCCACACTAAAAAAAAAGGATCAGCAAATATTGTCTAAATCCATTCATCACATGTACAGTATTTTTCCTGGAATCTCGGTGTACTTTGTTTATTTCTTCCAGATCTGTGCGGTAATCCAGTGTGAGACTCTTCTTGTAATAAAGACCGCTCACTGCTGCTCTCTCTCCTTGTGCAAGGAGACTGGTCTGGTCTCCGCCTCCGTCTGTAGTTTTCTGTAGGCAGCCTGTAGTGGGTGTGGCCTGCTGGGCCCCTCCCTCAGCTCCTCTCTGCACAGGCTACACTGATGATGTCACTGCTACTTTTACAAGGTAACATCTGTGCTTGTAAAGATATTTGGTGCAGATAAAGTGGATTGATATCCTTGAAGCTACTGAAGAATATATTAGAATTTTAAGTTTTTGTGCCCGGAATTCAGCTCTAATGATGCAGTTTGAGAATTGTAAATTGTTCCAAAAAAAGTGGCCTGCAGAGCTTGTAAATACTACATTTTTGATGAAAAGGAAAAAGAAAGGAAGGCATAAAAAAAAAAAACCACTGACTGTGTTTCGCAGCATGCATACAGCACACAAACATAGTTAGTCAGGATGAAAAAAAAAAAGATACATGTCCATCAAATTCACACAAAACAATAAATAGAATAATGAAACCCTCAGTTAATCCTGAGGAAGGTAAATAACCCATATGAAGAATGACCCAACATAGTTACATAGTAGGTGAGGTTGAAAAAAGACACAAGTCCATCAAGTCCAACCTATGTGTGTGATTATATGTCAGTATTATATTGTATATCCCTGTATGTTGCGGTCATTAAGGCGCTTATCTAATAGTTTCTTGAAACTATCTATGTTCCCCGCTGAGACCACCGCCTGTGGAAGGGAATTCCACATCCTTGCCGCTCATGCCAACATGCTCCAACATAGAAAAAAATCCTTCCAGATCTTTAAAGTCTATTGGATACCCCCTTGATCACCAATCGAAAATGTTATTTTCTACAAATAATAATGGCCTTGTATTTTTTTAGCATTTAGATCCAGTTCTCATTTATGAAACAAGATCCTGAGCCACGTATTACCAGTTCTAGTCCAAGACTATTCCCATTTTTACAGCTTTTACTGTAAAGAAGCATTTCTGTGTGCTTATGTGAAACCTTTTGGGTGTGGCAGTAGATAGTATAAGTACTGACTTAAGTACTAACTAAATTTGACCTGGTATCAGCCCGGGTACAGCAGGGCTGGAGTGTGAGAAATAGAAGCAGCACCATTGACAAGAAGCCTGCTGACAGTAAGGGAAAGCAGAGTAACATAGAGATGAGCTCATCACAGTCCTGCTTCTCTTTTCACTGACCAGTCAGATGCTGGGGGCGGATCCAGGACAACCTAGGTTTGGAGGAAGTGGATTGAATGATTATGGCCATCTGACTGAAGACATCTAGTGGCAGAAGAGAATCACTGCAGTAAAAGCTCCAGATTAACATATAGCAACAGGAAACAGTACTGCAGGGGAATCTCTGGATTGAAGATGAATATTGCAACAAATGTTGTTTTTGTGATTTAATCTTTTAAAGCAATATTCATATTTCGCTTATTTTTGGGTGAGGTTCTTCTTTTAACCACTTGCCGACCGCAATACGTATATATACATATAGTTACATAGTTACATAGTAGGTGAGGTTGAAAAAAGACACAAGTCCATCAAGTCCAACCTATGTGTGTGATTATGTGTCAGTATTACATTACATATCCCTGTATATTGCGGTCATTCAGGTGATTATCTAATAGTTTCTTGAAGCTATCAATGCTCCCCGCTGAGACCACCGCCTGTGGAAGGGAATTCCACATCCTTGCCGCTCTTACAGTAAAGAACCCTCTACGTAGTTTAAGGTTAAACCTCTTTTCCTCTAATTGCAATGAGTGGCCACGAGTCTTATTAAACTCTCTTCTGCGAAAAAGTTTTATCCCTATTGTGGGGTCACCAGTACAGTATTTGTAAATTGAAATCATATCCCCTCTCAAGCGTCTCTTCTCCAGAGAGAATAAGTTCAGTGCTCGCAACCTTTCCTCATAACTAAGATCCTCCAGACCCTTTATTAGCTTTGTTGCCCTTCTTTGTACTCGCTCCATTTCCAGTACGTCCCTCCTGAGGACTGGTGCCCAGAACTGGACAGCATACTCCAGGTGCGGGCGGACCAGAGTCTTGTAGAGCGGGAGAATTATCGTTTTATCTCTGCAGTTGATCCCCCTTTTAATGCATGCCAATATTCTGTTTGCTTTATTAGCAGCAGCTTGGCATTGCATGCCGTTGCTGAGCCTATCATCCACTAGGACCCCCAAGTCCTTTTCCATCCTAGATTCCCCCAGAGGTTCTCCCCCCAGTGTATAGATTGCATTCATATTTTTGACACCCAAATGCATTATTTTACATTTTTCTACATTGAACCTCATTTGCCATGTAGTCGCCCACCCCATTAATTTGTTCAGGTCTTTTTGCAAGATTTCCACATCCTGCTGAGAAGTTATTGCCCTGCTTAGCTTAGTATCATCTGCAAATACAGAGATGGAACTGTTTATCCCATCCTCCAGGTCATTTATGAACAAATTAAATAGGATTGGTCCCAGCACAGAACCCTGGGGGACCCCACTACCCACCCCTGACCATTCTGAGTACTCCCCATTTATCACCACCCTCTGAACACGCCCTTGTAGCCAGTTTTCAATCCATGTACTCACCCTATGGTCCATGCCAACGCACCTTATTTTGTACAGTAAACGTTTATGGGGAACTGTGTCAAATGCTTTTGCAAAATCCAGATACACCACGTCTACGGGCCTTCCTTTATCTAGATGGCAACTCACCTCCTCATAGAAGGTTAATAGATTGGTTTGGCAAGAACGATTCTTCATGAATCCATGCTGATTACTGCTAATGATATCATTCTTATTACTAAAATCTTGTATATAGTCCCTTATCATCCCCTCCAAGAGTTTACATACTATTGATGTTAGGCTAACTGGTCTGTAATTCCCAGGGATGTTTTTTGGGCCCTTTTTAAATATTGGTGCTACATTGGCTTTTCTCCAATCAGCTGGCACCATTCCAGTCAATAGACTGTCTGTAAAAATTAGGAACAACGGTCTGGCAATCACCTGACTGAGTTCCCTAAGTACCCTCGGATGCAAGCCATCTGGTCCCGGTGATTTATTAATGTTAAGTTTCTCAAGTCTAATTTTAATTCCGTCCTCTGTTAACCATGTAGGTGCTTCCTGTGTTGTGTCATGAGGATAAACACTGCAGTTTTGGTTACTGAAGCCCCCCGATTCACTCGTGAATACTGAGGAGAAGAATAAATTCAATACCTCTGCCATCTCCCCATCCTTTGTAACCAGATGTCCTTCCTCATTCTTTATGGGGCCAATATGGTCTGTCCTCCCTTTTTTACTGTTTACATACTTAAAGAATTTCTTGGGATTTTTTTTGCTCTCCTCCGCTATGTGTCTTTCATGTTCTATCTTAGCCATCCTAATTGCACCCTTACATTTCTTATTGCATTCTTTATAAATTCTGAATGCTATGGATGATCCCTCAACCTTGTATTTTTTGAAGGCCTTCTCCTTTGCTTTTATATGCATTTTTACATTGGAGTTAAGCCATCCAGGATGTTTGTTCGCTCTTTTAAATTTATTACCCAATGGGATACATTGGCTAATGCCCTTGTTTAATATGCTCTTAAAGCAAACCCATCTCTCCTCTGTATTCTTTGTTCCTAATATTTTATCCCAATTTATGCCTTTTAGCAAGGTTTGTAGTTTAGGGAAGTTGGCTCTTTTGAAATTCAGTGTCTTTGTGTTCCCTTCATGTCTCCTATTTGTGTGATTTATACTGAAACTAATTGACCTGTGATCGCTGTTACCTAAATTGCCCCGTATTTCCACATCTGTTATCAGGTCTGTATTGTTGGTAATCAGTAGATCTAGTAATGTTTTATTTCTAGTTGGTGCGTCTACCATCTGACCCATAAAATTGTCCTGCAAGACATTAAGGAACTGGCGAGCCTTAAATGAATGCGCGGTTCCCTCCGCCCAGTCTATGTCTGGATAATTAAAATCCCCCATTATGATAACACTTCCCATCCTTGCTGCTAATCCAATTTGTGATAGGAGATCCGTCTCCACTTCCTCCCTCAGGTTAGGGGGCCTATAGCATACTCCCAGTATTATTTTCCCCTTAGCTTCATCCCTTTGGAGCTCTACCCATAAAGATTCCACCTCCTCCCTAGCCCCCTCAGTGATGTCATCTCTCACATTCACTTGTACATTATTCTTGATATATAGGCATACCCCTCCCCCTTTTTTACCCTCTCTATCCTTGCGGTATAGGGTATACCCTTGAATGTTTGCCAGCCAATCATGAGAGCTGTTGAACCAGGTCTCTGAAATTCCCACAAAATCCAAATCCTCCTTGTACAACAGTATCTCTAGTTCACCCATCTTGTCCGCCAGGCTCCTGGCATTGGTGAACATGCCACATAGTTTAGACCGGTCGCATATTGTCCTCGTATTGGGTGTTTCAAGATTGCAACTTGGACTTGCTACTATACTCACTTTGTGTTTTTGTGCTTTGGTTAACCTACCACTAATGCCCCCAATACTACCCTCTGGAATATCTTCCGCGCTGGCTATCACTGTCTCTGGACCCTCCCCCCCATTGCCTAGTTTAAAAACCCCTCTAACTTTTTGGCCATCTTCATTCCCAGCAGATCTGCACCCTCCTCATTTAGGTGCAGTCCGTCCCTTCTATAGTACCGGTTACCGACTGAGAAGTCGGCCCAGTCCTCCAGGAACCCAAACCCCTCCTTACTACACCAGCTCTTCAGCCACTTGTTTACTTCCCTAATCTCCCTCTGCCTCTCTGGTGTGGCTCGATGTACCGGTAGTATTCCTGAGAACACTACCTTGGAGGTCCTTTTCCTCAATTTAGCTCCTAAGTCCCTAAAATCGTTCTTTAGGACACTCCATCTGCCTCTGACTTTGTCATTGGTGCCAACGTGCACCATGACAGCCGGGTCTTCCCCAGCCCCTGCCAGTAATCTGTCCACAAGATCCGTGATGTGCCGAACTATACGTTTAGGATTGCACAGTGGTTTACTGGGGTTATCGTTTTTTTCCAGACGGCGGCTGTCTTTCTCACTAAAGCGTTCAGAAAAGGCTCATGAGCTGCTGGAACGCTTTCCGAAGCTGGTGTTTCTCGGGCTTACTGTTTCCACCGGTTCGCCCAAGAAACAATCCGATGGTAAGGCTGGCTGCTCCCATGGGCGATCAGAGGTGATCCTCTCTGATTACCTCTATGGCCCTGGAGGACCAGAGCGATGTCATGATGTCACTTCCTGTCCAGGCTGGAAGTAAATCTTTTTTTTTTTTAAAGCAAAAAAATGCTAAATTTATTTCTTTTTTTCATCTTTTGCTTTTAAAGATAAAGGTCTTTTTGACCCCAGATCTCTCCATAAAGAGGAGCTGTCATCCTTATTTCTATTAGGGATGTTTACATTCCTTGTAAGAGGAATAAAAGTGATTTAAAAAAAAAAAAAAAACTAAAGGCACAGTGTAAAAATAAAAAGTAAAATAAATAATAATATTTTTATTTTTTTAAAAGTGCCCCCTCCCTCCGTGCTCACATGCAGAAGCAAACGCATTTATTAGTCACGCCCGCATATGTAAACGGTGTGCGCACCACACATGTGAGGTATCACCGCAATCGAGCGAGAGCAATAATTCTAGCACTAGACCTCCTCTGTAACTCTGAACTGGTAACCTGTAAAGGCGTTTAAAATGTTGCCTATGGAGAATTTTAAGTATAGTAGTTTGCCGCCATTCCACGAGCATACGCAATTTTAAAGCGTGACAAGTTAGGTATCTGTTTATTCGGTATAACATCATCTTTCACATTAACAAAAAAATTGGGGTAAATATTGTGTTTCATTTTTTTAATGTTTGGGGGTTTAAGTAATTTTCTAGCAAAAAATACTGAATTAAATTTGTAAACAAAAAGTGCCGGAAAAAGCCTGATCGGCAAGTTGTTAAAGCCCACCCTCTTTGATTCTGCACATAGGCATTGCAAGAGGTTAATATTAGGAATAATAGAGAGGGAAGACAGTTTGAACAATACTGTATGCCCTCTGTTATAGAGTTAACGTGTGTTCCAGCTCAGTATTAAATGTAACAACTCATGTAGCAATCCATGCTGAGACTGAACAACCAATGTAATCCTCAATAATCCTTGCAGAAGACTGCGTATAGAGCGTGGCGGAGAGAGCGAGTGCAAGTGGAATAGTATTGAGAGACAAGAATGTAGCTAATGAACGCTTTGTGGAGAGCCTGCTTGTTCAAACTCCCTCTGTTCTTGTGTGCTTTTAGTGATTTTTTTTTTGTTTGTATTTTTCTTGGTGATGTATGGAATACTAATAAGCGTTGCTCTCTGTGGTTCCATGATTAAGGACACCATGGAATTAGTTGCGAAGATAGTACATAAAAAAAAAAAAAAAAAAAAATTGTAGGAACCCATTGGTCAAGGAGTGGAAATGGAGTGGATTATATAAAAAAAAATTTTCTATAAATCCATTAGAGAAAGAAGCTAAAATAATCATACTTTTGGGATATGTTAATTATAGTAAATGCATAATAATGATCATATGGATGTATATTACTGAATGGCTTCCAGCTGTAAGTGGAAAGAGTTGTAAAGCTGAACTCTAGATAGGTGTAAAAGAGTCAAATTAATGGAGCTCTGTAATCATTAATACATCATTAAATGTAATTGTAAGCAGCCTAATTGGCCTGGTATTTTTCTTTTGAAGTCCCTGTACAGCAGAGTTGGGGTGTAAGAAGAAGCACAAGGAACCAATCAGTTAATGTTCTGACAATAAGCATGTTGATAGGGAGGAAGAGCACTCTGACAGAGAGATGAGCTTATCACTGTGCTGCTTCATCTTTCACTGTCCAGTCTGGGATGAGTTCAGGACCACCTGGACTCAGAGGAAGTGGGCTAAATGATGCTGGCCATCAGACTGAGGACGTCTTATGTTGAAAGAAAAGTACTACAGAGAAGGGCTCTAGAAGAAGCAGCACAAGTCAAAAGAAGAATTCCAATAGAAGGAGAAAGCAGAGTGGCAAAGAGATGAGCTTATCACTGTGCTGTTTCTCCTTTCACTGTTCAGTCACAGGCTGGGATTGGTCCAGGATGACCGTGTGACACGCTTGTGGGTTGAATGATGTTAGCTATCAGACTGGGGACAACTAACTACAGAAAAAAATATTTGATATCCCTGTTCAGCAAGGTTGGAGTGTGATAAGAAGCAGAAGCACAAGGAGCCAATCAGTTAATTTGCTGACAATGAGTATGCTGAAAGGAGGAGAGGGCACTGTGACAGAAAGATGAGCTTATCAATGTGCTGCTTCTCCTTTCACTGTCCAGTCACAGGCTGGGATGGGTCCAGGACTGTCATGGCACAGAGGAAGTGGACTAAATAATACTGGCCATAAGACTGAAGATATTTTGTAGTGGAAGAATAGTACTGCTTGGAAGAGCTCTAGAAGAACCAGCACAAGTCACAAGAACCATGATGATAGAAAGAGAAAGCAGAGTGGCAGAGAGATGAACCCATCACAGTGCTACTTCTCCTTTCACTGTCCAGTCACAGACTGGGGTTGGTCCAGGACAGCTTGTGAAGGGCTTGTGGGTTGAATGATGTTGGCTATCAGACTGGGGACATCCAGCAGCAGATGTGGGCTGGGCTGTTTATTGCTGAATAGTGCCATATTATGTTTATTATACAATGTATGGGCAAAAGTATGTGGACCCATCCAAATGATTGAATCCAGGTGTTTCCACTGAAGGCATTTGTAATACTTTTTTTTTACAATTTAATCTTTATTCAATTTTTCTCAATACAAAATTCAATAGTACCATAAACATTACAATCATAAAAATATCAGGTATGTCAGTTATGTTTACGTTTTCTAGTATTACAATACATGACATACATGCTCTTCTCCCCTCCCACCCCCTCTTTTTCTAACCCATGCTCAGTATATAAATAGTCTCTATATGTTTACAACTTTGTTAACTATTTTACTATATTATATATTTGTGATTTGTAATACTACAACACACAAAGACATGTTAGACAATTGTACACTTCCATCTTAGTGGCAAAGGTTTGGTGAAGGACCTTTTTCTGTTCCAGCATAAATGTGCTCCTGTGCACAAAGCTAGCTCCATGAATACATGGTTTGCTGAGTTTGGTGGGAAGGAACTGAAGTGTCCTGCACAGAGTGCAGACCTTATCTCTACTGAACACGGTTGGGATGAACTGAAACACCAGCTGTGAGCCAGGTCTTCTCACCTAGCACCAGTGCCTGACCTCAGTCCTACTGAATACCTTTGGGATGAACAGGAGCATCAATTGTGAGCCTTGTCTTCTCATTCAACACCAGTACCTGATCTCAAATCTATTGACCACCATTGTGATGAACTGGAACACCAATTGTGAGCCAGGTCTTCTCATCCAATACCAGTACCTGACATCAAACCTATTGAACACCAATGAGATGAACTGGAACATCAATTGTGAGTCAGGTCTTCTCATCTAACATCAGTACATGACCTCAATCCTACTGAATACCTTTGGGATGAACTGGAATGCCAATTGTAAGACCTTTTTGCACTTTTCTCTTCTACCGCTAGGGGGCTGGGTACTTGGTGGTACTAAATACGAGAAGGGCATGCAGTGTTTGATTATGGGTATGTGGGGTGTCCCAACCAATGGGCAGGGGTTTTCTTGCATCCCTTGGCCTGCTGAAAGAGCCTATATATTCAGATGGAGTCAGGTGATCTGGGTTCTGTGCCACCTGGACGGCTGTCTGGATGGACATGTGTTGTACTGCCCGGGCTGCTAGGCCAGAGACTGGGCCTGTCCCTGGCACATCTGGCTGCTAGGCTGTCTGAGGGCCGATCCAGAAGCAAGAGAGCAGCGCAGGGTTGGGATTGTTGCTTGCAATCAAACCAGAAGTGACGGTTCTGCCGGCCAGAGAACCTGTCATGGTCAGAGGTAGAGGGGAAGCTGTCACCACTAAGAGACCATCCACCTTATTACCAGGGACCACAGTGAGTATCTGAAGCAAATCCCGCAGCATTCTCACCAACCGGGGACGGTGAAGAATCGGTAAACTTCAGTGGGTATCAAGCCAGGGACCCAGCCAGTGGAGGTGACGCTTGCATAGCAGCCTTGTGTGTCAAGCCAGGGACCGAGCAGGCCAGTGGGGTGAAGCTTGAGAGGTATCTTGAGTGCCAAGCTAGGGACCCAGCTGAGAGGCGGGGGTGACTCTTGAAGATATCACTGTGAAGATTGGAGGAGCTCAAGGGATTCAGTGTCAGTGAATCATCTAGTCTAGTGAGAGACTCAGAGCTCAGTGGGCTAAAGAACTACAAGAAGCAATTGTAGTGGAAGTGAAGGAACTGTTAAAGACTGTTGCCATAGGAGACAGCATTCCTGCACATGCAGATGTGGCGTCTTGCTGGATGCCTTTCCATGCATGGCTGTCCTCCTGTTGAAGTCTTAGAGTCTGTCAATTAATCTTGCAACTACCTAAGGGTGTCCTGGCCCTAACCCTCTCTCCCAAAAGTTCAGTTAAGAGAAAAAAAATATCTTTTGCATTAAATAAGTGTCTGGCGCCCAATAACTTTAACTACCTTGCACCCACTATGCCTCACAACCCACCATATACAGAAGGATGTCAGCTATCTCTGGCCCTGGAGGTTCTCATTAGACCGAAGGAGGCCTGCGACCTTGCTACATCCATAATAATGATTTTGGATTAGGATGTTCAACAAGCTCATTATAGGTGTGGTAATGGACAGGTGTCCATATAATGTATGTAGAATATATTTGAAATCCCAAAACTGTTTCACACTGATGGACTTCAATATACTCTATACTCAGTATACACTATACAGAGGCTTTTCTGTGTCTATGACTCAGCAGTTGGCTCTTACAGTCCTCAACAGGCTCAGTGCCCCCGTAGATCCCGTAATTGGAGGATTATACCTTTTGGCTGAGCTGATTATTAAGGAGTTAATCGCTTCTGCTCAGCCCTCGTGGAAAGGAAAGGAAAGGCGATTGTGTTCAGCGATTATGTCTTTGTAAGAAATCCCAAGGAAGCATCTGCACAAAACCCACGGCGGTCCAAATCTTCAATCATCTCCATCTGTCCGTGTCTTCCCGGTGACAACACAAAACATGAGGTCACGTTGTTACAAATGGGGTTACAAGGAGGCCTGGAACACCTCATTCATGAACCCGGCCCAGAGCTTGGAGGATGATTCCTAATAAAAGCCACTTTTGGAGAATGAAATCACGGCCAAGACTCCTCGAGGTTGCTCATTTTGTGTCAGATATGTCGCTAAGATATAAATTATAGGATGTTGTCAGGGAGACGTGTTCAAGGATTTTACACCTCTGAAGGTACTCCAAGCAGCGGTCAAGGTTCCTGTCTGTTCTGCTATGTTAACTGATGCTGTTTTAAGGGGAAGACATGTTTTCCAACATTGCAGCTTGTTATTTTGATTTCTCTAATGTGTAAGCCAATAATTTCTCAAATGATTGACACCATTCCAAACTGACATTGGGAAAGGAAAAACATTAAGGCGGAATTCTAGGCAGCCATAAATGACACAAATTAATGCAGCTCTGTTATCATTAATACATCATTAAGTCATTTTTAAATGTGGTTTATGCAAATGTCATACCATCTGAGATCTGGTCTGTGCAGACAGTATGATAGCTTGTTGACTCAAATAAATTCACACGCAGTGTCAACTCATCAAGAAGACTCAGAGTAAAATCCAGGTGCCAGCAGTGTAAGCAGGGCTTTTTTCAGAGGAAAAGTGGGGGAACACGCTTCCGGCAACTCCAGCATTGAATTTATGTAATGGCAAGGGGGGCTTGGAGGTCTATTGTTGCTGGGTGCTGAGGGATCTCTTTTTGCAGGGGTGGATCTATTCTTGCAGGGGGGTCTATTGTTTCTGGGAGGGTCTTATGTTGCTGGGGAAGGGGTCAGTTGTTGCTGGGAGTGAGCTACTGTTGAGGGAGGGGTCTATTGATGCTGGCTGCTGTGGAATCTATTGTTGCTGGCTGGGGTCTATTGCTGCTGGGGGGGGGGTCCAGCAGGTCTATTGTTGCTGAGTTGGTCTATTGTTGCTGGAGGGCTCTGTTGTTGCTGGCTGCAGGGGATCTATATTATTGTTATCATTAACATATTCTATACAAATTACTTAGCACCACAAATGATACGTGGTTCTGTATTCTCTACTCGAGGAACGAGGAACCGGGGGTGGAACCAAGGGACACTGCTCAAAAGTGGAGTACCTGCACCTATTCTCTCAGAAAAAAGCCCTGAATGTAAGTACATGAATTTTACCTGTTAACAGTAGCAGCCTCTTTGCAGCAGGGCCAGAATATGAGAGAAAAAAGCAGCACAAGCCACAAGAACCATGCTGATAGAAGAAAAAGCAGAATGACAGAGAGATGAGCTCATCACTGTGCTGCTTTTCCTTTCAGACACAGGGTGGAGTGGGTCCAAGACAACATGGGCTCAGGGGTTGGATGATGTTGGCCACCAGACTGAGGACATCTAGTGGTAGAAAGGTTTGAAGGTAACTACTGCAGCAAAAGCTGGTTTGGTTATTTTATCTTTTAATAGACTATTGATAATTATCTTGGTATGCTTGGCTGAAGACCTGGATATACCCAATGCTTTTGAGTATGGGAAATCACGTGACCTCATATGACTTTCTTCCCTTCCTCCTAGGATGCAGTAGCCAATCACTAGGCGAAAACATTGTCACGAGAGGTAGGGAAGTAGGCCATCAACCATGTGTAAGCTCCAACGTTGACTGACATGGAGTTAGGAGATCCTGTACTCTGATGGACCAACGGAGTGCCAAAGAGTGAGGGTGAGGGGGTGGCCTGGAAGATTATTATCAGCAGGGAGTGTTGCTGGAATGGGCAAACTGATAGATTCTCTTGAAGCTGACCCTCTGGCATGTTGTCTGTCTGTGACCTGGAATATCTATGCAGAATAAGGAAAAATGGCCTAATCTGTAAAACTGAGATTCAATTTACAGAACTTGCAGTGATGACAGTCAGTCTGCTCTGAGCTAGGGCTAAGCCACCTGATTCAATCGATCAGCCAGTGACATGTTCAAAAGACCACTCACCTGTCCAATCTAGGCCATTCAAATTGGCAGTGGACCCCCCCTTCTCCAAATAAGAAGAACCCCCCCCCATGAAGGTATTAGTTTCCCAATCATGGATGATCTCAGATCACCTGCAGAAATCCAGCTGAGGGTACAAATGGTCTACTATAAATCCTTCTGCAATGTGAACTGTTTAATCCTTATTATTAGGGTTGTCCCGATACCACTTTTTTAGGACCGAGTACAAGTACCGATACTTTTTTTCAAGTACTCGCCGATACCGATTACCGATACTTTTTTTTTAATGTCACGTGACAGTGTTTTTTTTTTCATTTTTTTTTTTTTTTTTTTTAACAGTGCTTGCTTTTTTTTTGGGGGGGGGGGGAACGTTGTATGTGTGTGTTATTTTTTTTTTTTACAATTTTTATTTTTTACAATAATATTTCTTTTATTCTTTATTGTTTTTTTTTTTTTTTTTTAATCAGCCCTTTTGGGGGGCTTTGGTGAGATATCAGGGGTCTTAACAGACCTCTGATATCTCCCCCTTGAGACAGAGAAAGAGACAGAGGATAGAGAATCCCCAGTCCCTTTCTCTGCAGCGTCAGCTGCACTGAGAATGAATGGAGAGAGGACAGCGGCTCCTCTCCATTCATAAACTGACACATCGTAATCACAGAAGATTACAATGTTTCAGTTATGTGAATGGACAGAGTCAGCTGACTCTATCCATACACAAAGGAAGGAGGAGGGGGAGGACGGAGGAACTGAAGGGGAGAACGGAGGGGACAGATAAGAGCAGAACGAGGGGACAGATAAGAGCAGAATGAGGGGACAGCTGAGAGGGACAGATAAGGACAGATAAGAGCAGAACGGAGGGGACAGCTGAGAAGGACAGAGGAAAGGAGGGGGCACGGAGGAGGATGCAGTGACAGTCAGCTGTGAGCGATCACCGCTGTCTGTCACTAAAGCTGGTGAAAGCCGCTGGGGGAGAATCTTGTAACTCCCCCACGCGCTGATCACAGCTGACAGTCTAGGTATCGGGGGAAGCATCGGGAGCATTTGCCCGAGTACAAGTACTCGGGCAAATGCTCGGTATCGGTGCCGATACCGATACTAGTATCGGTATCGGGACAACCCTACTTATTATGTGTCATTACTAACCCAAGGTGAGACAAAAAGATGGAGCCCGTGCTTTTTCCAATATCTTCCAGATCACAACTATGCAGCAGAATAGTCCTTCTGCTGCTCCAGTCACATGGCTCTTCTTCCTCTTCCTCCCTTCGGTGGTGGGTGGATCTTACTACTGCACAGAACGGTGCTCATATAATGATGTGTCCACGCTGTTCTGTGCAATATACTATAAACCCAGGCTGCTGTGATGATGCACCCTCTGGGGGAGGTGTGTCCATGACACCCAAGGTTGCTGTGATAATGGACCCTGTAGGGGGGTCCCTGTGATGCCCAAGGCTGCTATAATAATGCATCCTCCAGTGAGTGTGTTGTACAGGACGCCGTGGCTGGGTCCTGGAAGGACGCTATGTTTCCCCTCTCTGTTTGGACTGTGGTCCCTTTAAGGGAACAAAAAGGGTTAACTCACCTGTCACAGGAAGTGCGTTTAAAACAAGACAGCAAGTTGTAGATGAGTGTGGAGGAGTGTAGAGGAGAATGTGGATGGTGGTTTTGTGTGCAGCAACAAAAGTGAACAGCAGTGTCCTGCCTGGAAGCCTCCTGGCAGGGGAAGCTACCTGCAACAGAAACCAAGGACTGTTTAACTGCGATAGCAGTTCTGGACTTTGCAAGTCAGTGAGACTGAAATCTCTTTTTTTTGTTTTAGCTGCTGTAAAGCGATTTAAGTTCAATAAACCTCCTTTTGAGTGAAAAGCCTGTGTCCTGTGATCTAGCTGGTTCCCCAAACTTTACAGTGTCCATAACGCCTAGTCTGCTGTGATAATGGATCCCTTCGGGGATGGGGTGTCCGTGGCACACTAGGCTGCTGTGATGATGCACCCTCAAGGATTGTCCATGGCACCCTAGTCTGCTATGATAATGGACCCTCTAGGGGGGGTTCCTGTGTGCCTCCAGGGAGTGTGTCCATGATGCCTAGTCTGTTGTGATAATGCACCCTCCAGGAATGGGGGGGGGGGGTCTATGACACAGGGCTGTGTTTTGGCCTAGGCCAACAAGGCCTAGGCCTAGGGCGGCACTTTGCGGGGGGCGGCAAAAAAAGCCGCCCCCCCGCATGAGAGAAAGTCCTCCCGGGTCCCGCGGCCGCTCCCCGCACACATGCAGCCCACGGCGGCCGCCTTGCTGTAGCCGCGCTGTTGTGTATGGGCGTGCTTGGCAGAGGGTGGAGGGGCGTGTGTATGGGCGTGCTTAGCAGAGCTCACGCCCCTCCACCCTCTGACAAGCACGCCCATACACAGCAGCGCCGCCCGCTACAGCAAGGCTGCTGCCGTGGGCTGCATGTGTGCGGGGGCGGGCGCGGGAGCCGGGAATCAGGAAGACGGGTGGGGGACTTTCTTTCATGCGGGGGGCGGCATGTGACTCACGCCCCCATAAGCGGCCGATGATTGGCGGAGGTGGAGCCTTATGCTCCGCCTACCCTCCTCCACACTGCTTGACCCTTCTCCTCGGCACTGGGGCAGGGTCTGGCAGTGACGTCAGGAAAAGATAAACAGAGAGAGAGGCACAAGGGAACCCCGCAGAACAGCAGGTAAAGTTATTAAATAAATTATAAGATTTTTTTGGCATGTTGGCATTTGATGGCACAGTGGCTACAATTGATGGGGCACAGTGACAGCGTTTGATGGGGCACAATGGCTGCGTTTAAAGGCACAGTGACTGCAATTGATGGGCACAGTGACAGCATTTGAGGGCACAGTGGCTGGGTTTGGTGGGCACAGTGGCTGCAATTGATGGGCACAGTGGCTGCGTTTGGCACAGTGGCTGCAATTGATGGGCACAGTGGCTGCGTTTGATGGGGCACAATGGCCGCATTTGATGGCACAGTGGCTGCAAATGATGGGCACAGTGGCTGCGTTTGGTGGGCACAGTGGCTGCGTTTGGTGGGCACAGTGGCTGCAATTGATGGGCACAGTGGCTGCAATTGATGGGCACAGTGGTTGCGTTTGATGGCACAGTGGCTGCGTTTGATGGCACAGTGGCTGCGTTTGATGGCACAGTGGCTGCGTTTGATGGCACAATGGCTGAAATTGATGGCACAGTGGCTGCGTTTGATGGGCACAGTGGCTGCGTTTGATGGGGCACAATGGCCGCATTTGATGGCACAGTGGCTGCAAATGATGGGCACAGTGGCTGCGTTTGGTGGGCACAGTGTCTGCGTTTGGTGGGCACAGTGGCTGCAGTTGATGGGCACAGTGGTTGCGTTTGGTGGGCACAGTGGTTGCGTTTGGTGGGCACAGTGGCTGCGTTTGGTGGGAATAGTGGCTGCGTTTGATGGAACAGTGGCTGCATTTGATGGGGCACAGTGGCTGCGTTTGGTGGGCACAGTGGCTGCAGTTGATGGGCACAGTGGTTGCGTTTGGTGGGCACAGTGGTTGCGTTTTGTGGGCACAGTGGCTGCGTTTGTTGGGAATAGTGGCTGCGTTTGGTGGGAATAGTGGCTGCGTTTGATGGAACAGTGGCTGCATTTGATGGGGCACAGTGAGGCTGCAATTGATGTCTTTTTTTCTGAATTTCTTCGTTTGTTTGCACCCCCCCAAAAATTTTGAGCACCAGCCACCACTGGCATGTGCAAAGTGCTCCATGCATGCTAAAATCAATGCAAACCCTTTAAACAGTCCACATTTAGTTGCAGTCTCCAGGGAGTGGGGAAGGGTACCTGTTAAAAACATTTACCTGTTCCCCCCTCCCCCCTCCCCCCTGAAAGGTGCCAAATGAGCCTAAAGAGGAAGGGGTGTGGTTTACAGATGATAGGGTGGGTCTTAAACAGGAAGGGGTGTGGCCTCAGCAGCAAGGGGTGGGTCGTATTTAAATTAGGGAGGTGCATGAGTTTAGTCAGGCCTAGGGCAGCACAAAACCTAAATACACCACTGCTATGACACCCTAGTCTGCTGTGATAATGCATCCTCAGGGGTTGTCTGCTGTGATAATTGACCCTCTAGGGGGGTTCCTGTGATGCCCAAGACTGCTATGATAATGCACCCTCCAGGGAGTGTGTCCATGACGCCTAGTCTGCTGTGATAATTCACCCTTCAGGGACAGGAGGGATGTCTGTGGCACACTAGGCTGCTGTGATAATGCACCCTCTGGAAGTGTCCATTATATCCTAGTCTGCTGTAGTAATGCCTTCTCAGGGGTTGTCCATGGCACCAAGGTCTGCTGTTATAATGTCCCCTCTGGGGGGGGGGGGGGTGTTAGTGACCCCCATAGGCTCTCAGAAAATGAGTTGAATTACAGACAGACCTGTATTTCAACCGGGGATAGCACTGAATAGGAGGTGAGCATAGCAGTGAAAAATGCATTTTTTTATTTTATCTTCTTCTGAGCTACTTATTTATTTATTACAGGTATTTACTGTATATAGTGTTGACAATTTACTCAGCACTTTACATACTGTACATTCACATCAGCCCCTGCTCTCTGGAGCTTACAATCTAAGGTTCCTATCCTATCTCACGTATACATACACATACGAGGGCCAATTTACACAATAAGCCTACCAGCAGTGAAGGATTAAGGTGGTCATGGGCCCCTAGGCTAAGCATGCTTTACCAGAAAATAAATTATTTAGTGCCATGTGTAAAAGGGTAGACCTATATTACACGCCTCAAGTGCAACTCTCAGGTCTACAGCCCAAACACATTCAGACATGAGCCTACTATAAACAGCAATGCCACAGAAAAAAAAGCATTTTACCTTTCTAAACCAACAGTTAGGCCAAAAACGTCTGCAGCAGCTCCTGTTTAACTGAGGCAAAATCACAACATCCTGACAGAGACCAATCGAAATGCTGTGTAATATTCCAATAAAATAAAAGCCATACAAATACCATAAACAGCAGCAGCAGCACATAAAAGCAAGCAATAATCAACAGCAGAACAATCATACGTTCCAATGGCAGGAAGTGCCAGCATCCATCGGCGCAGCCTGTCTATCGGATACCACTGTAATCCAGGAAATGGACCAGACTCACTCCCAGGATATCCGGCAGGTTTTGCCAGCATGCTTGTTCACTATGTACCTTTGTGAGAACCTTTTTATTTTATTAAACTCCATGTTTACTGCACTTAGAGTGGCGCCTTTGTTTAATTTTCAGAGTGCATATAACACGTACCCTAACATTAAGAGGGAAGTTTCAGGAAAAAAAACTTCCCACAGCCCCCTGCACAGTACACAGCCCCCCTGCACAGTACACAGACCCCCTGCGCAGTTCACAAACCCCTTTCCCTGCACAGTATACAGCCCCCCTGCACAGTACACAGACCCCTTTCCCTGCACAGTACACAACCCTCTGCACAGTACACAGCCCCCCTACACAGTACACAGTCCCCCTGCACAGTACACAGACCCCTTTCCCTGCACAGTACACAACCCTCTGCACAGTACACAGACCCCCTGCACATAACACAGCCCCCTTTCCCTGCACAGTACACAGACCCCCTGTACATAACACAGCCCCCTTTCCCTGCCCAGTACACAGACCCCCTGCATATAACACAGCCCTCTTTCCCTGCACAGTACACAGACCCCCTGCACATAACACAGCCCCCTTTCCCTGCACAGTACACAGACCCCCTGCACATAACACAGCCCCCTTTCCCTGCACAGTACACAGACCCCCTGCACATAACACAGCCCCCTTTCCCTGCACAGTACACAGACCCCCTGCATATAACACAGCCCTCTTTCCCTGCACAGTACACAGACCCCCTGCATATAACACAGCCCTCTTTCCCTGCACAGTACACAGACCCCTTTCCCTGCACAGTACTCAGACATCTGCATAGTTCACAGGCCTCTTTCATTATAAAGCCCCCCTGCACTCCCAGGAGACCCCCAGTCTCCTGGGAAAGAATACTCTAAAGTTGAGAAAACATCACTGCCAGCCCTTTCTCATACACCGCTCCTCCTGTGTCACTCATTGTAAATCAAAGCTTCTAAATACCTCAATTAACGCAGTACTTCATGACCCGGTCATGTGACTGCTCTCCTCTGCTGTTTCTTTGACAGTCACATGACCGCTCTCCTCCTGCAATCAAAGGCTACACTCAGGAAGGAGGTGGAGCGGGAGGAGGAGTGCGGCCAGACAGAGCGGCTTTAATTGAGGTATTAAGAGACTTCCATTTACATTGAGAGTGACACACGAGTAGTTGTGCACGAGAAAGGGCTGTCAGTAATGTTTTCTCAACTTTAAAGTATGCTGGCAGCGCTGTCCCAGGGCCAGGAGAGGCGATACAGCCGGCCTGACCCCCCCCAATGGGTGGCACCCGGGGCAGACCGCCCGATCCCTGCCCCCTGTTGGTAAAAAAACATTTATCGGCGTATTCGTATAACACGCAGGCATGGTTTTTATTCTACATATACATAAATATATATGAATTAATAAAAATATCATGGCCAATCGGGGGCCCTTGCACATGTGGGGCCCTAGGCTGCAGCCTAGACCAGCCTGTGCATTAATCCGCCCCTGCCTACCAGTATGTCTTATTTTTTGCTATCGTATTTATATATTTTTTTTTTAACTGGATTTATGTATAAAAAGAAGAAAATAATTACAAGTGCACATGATCAGTACTGTAATAATTACTAGAACCCACCCAATCAGGAGTGTTACTTTACAGATGCCAACCCAGTAAACATGGATTCTCATTGGCTGCTTCTTGCTCTGGTTTATTATTGAGCAGAACGCCAAATTTTGACACCAAACTGAGTGAATTATTTGGCTTACACTTTATGAGAGATTACAAGAATTCAGTCATCCAAATTTAAACATTAGGGCATCAATTTCTTTTCATTTAACCTTCAGAGTAAAATCAATTAGTCATCAGTCCTAAATATTTTAGAAATCACTCCGTCATTTTTGTCCTTTGTACAAAGAGCCGCTTTATTTTAAGCAAACAAGAATAAATGTTTTTACAATCAATCCTGAACCAGGCTAATCAGTTTATTGGCTGTGCTGGTATGTGACCTGCACGAGGAATATTCGGAGCATGAGCAGAATATCTGTACAAGGTAATGTTCATTTGTAGAGTGGTATAGAGGGTCCCTGTTCAAAAATAAAAGGGGATCACTGACTGCTCCCCACTACACACACATGGGGCGCCCCGTGTTAATGGTAATTCAATTTTGGCTTCTGCAGTTTGGCTTGGTTAAATCACATGAGTGTTCTATACTTTTAGTACATGTTGCATACTTATGACACCCAAAAAAATATGAATGACCCATAATCTCAATGTAATCCCTTTAGACCCCTTTCACACCGAGGGCATTTTGCAGGCGCTATAGCGTTAAAAATAGCGCCTGCAATCCGCCCTCAAACAGCTGCAGCATTGTCTCCATTGTGAAAGGCCGAGGGCTTTCACACCGGAGCGCTGCGCTGGCAGGATGGGAAAAAAAGTCCTGCCAGCAGCTTCTTTAGAGCGGTGAAGGAGCGAAGGAGCGGTGTGTTTACCGCTCCTCCACCGCTGCTCCCCATTGAAATCAATGGGGCAGCGCTGGGATACCACAGGCAAAACGCCGCTATTGCGGCGCATTGCGGGCGGTTTCAACCCTTTCTCGGCCGCTAGCGGGGGGTAAAAGCACCCCGCTAGCGGCCGAAATGCGCCGCTAATCTGACGGTAAAACGCTGCTAAAAATAGCGGCGTTTTACCGCCAACGCTATGGACGGCCCGGTGTGAAAGGGCTCTTAAAGTCAACATTTTAGTAACAGGTCTACATTAATACATTCCTGATATTTCTGTCTCACTATACGGCAAGAGTATAAGATTTTTAACAATTCCACATTTTATTTTTTAAAAAGCTATCACTGTTCTTTAGTCTGTAGGCAGGTGCCAGTGGCGCTCAACCTCAGCAGATCTGCAGCTGGAGAGGAAGTAAGGAGGAATCTGGTTCATCTATGGTGGTTTTCTGGGTCACTGGGGAAGCAATCCGATTGGATGCTGTTACCCCATGTGACTCTGGAAGCCATCTTGGGTCAGGTAGAATATATAAACAGTCCACTGAGCTTAGTATTAGAAAAGATTTTGCACACATACATACATACATTCATACCCCCTTAAATTTTTCACTCTTTGTTATATTGCAGCCATTAAGTGCAGCAGAATATTTTTTTGTAACCTTGGCCAGATCTGTGCCTTGCCACAATTCTGTCTCTGAGCTCTTCAGGCAGTTCCTTTGACCTCATGATTCTCATTTGCTCTGACATGCACTGTGAGCTGTAAGGTCTTATATAGACAGGTGTGTGGCTTTCCTAATCAAGTCCAATCAGTATAATCAAACACAGCTGGACTCAAATGAAGGTGTAGAACCATCTCAAGGATGATCAGAATAAATGGACAGCACCTGAGTTAAATATATGAGTGTCACAGCAAAGGGTCTGAATACTTATGCTGGCCATACACTATACGAAAAATCGGCCGAAAAATCGTTCGTATGGACACTTCGTTCGTTTTTCGGCAAGTTAGTGGGTACAAATCGATAATCGTTTGTGACGTTTTTGTGGAAAAAAAACGAACGGCATGTTTGGAAAATTTCTGCCGAACGTACGATAAATTGCAAGGTTAATGTGTTTCCCGTCCGAACTGCCTGCACTAGGTATATGTAAAAAAACGAACACAAAATTATTTATTCATGTCCACTGAACAGATTATCGGACATTATATGATGGCACGATCGTTTGCGGTCACGGTCGAACGTTCGTTTTTCGAAAATGGGTTCGGCCGATTTTCTGTATAGTGTATGGCCAGCATTAGGACCATGTGATATTTCAGTTCTTCTTTTTTAATAAATCTGCAAAAATGTCAACAATTCTGTGTTTTTCTGTCAATATGGAGTGCTGTGTGTACATTAATGAGGACAAAAATGAACTTAAATGATTTTAGCAAATGGCTGCAATATAACAAAGAGTGAAAAATGTAAGGGGGTCTGAATATTTTCCGTCCCCACTGTATATCTCAACAGTTCCGATTAATAGTGATATAAAGTGCTTGTGCTCAATATTTCATCTGTGTACAGATGTTCTCAGATTGGGTGCCCCACAATGCTGTATCCTGGCCTAGGCCAACAAGGCCCAGGCCTAGGGCAGCACTTTGCAGGGGGGCAGCACGGAAAGAGTCCCCACCGGCTTGCAATACACTGTTAGTGTAGCACCAGTCTTATGGGGTGGACTGGGTTGAGAGGCAAATTAGTCTAGCGCCCCCATAAAGCGGCCTCACTACTTCCGGTATGCGGGCAGCTGGCATTCTGGGGGGGGTGGGGGGGCGCCGCTTCTAATTTTGACTCTCCTATCATCCTGGACCCCAAACCTTCCTCACTGTTTTCTGCTGCACCATTGGCATGGTTATATCTTCTTAGTCCTCTCCATAAAATTATCAGAAATTTGTGCTTAAAGTAGAACTATAGGCAACACTTTTTTTTTCATTTTGGATAGAATAAGGGAGGGTTATAACCCCTGTCAGTTTATTTGTTACCATCCCTGTCCGATTGCAGAGATTTTCCTTCACTTCCTGCCCCATAACCAAAATTTCAGGGCGGGTCTTAAACAGCAAGGGGTGTGGCCTTGACATGAAGGGGTGGGTCATATTTAAATTAGGGGGTCCACGAGTTTAGTCAGGCCTAGGGCAGCACAAAACCTAAATACAGTACTGGTGCCCCACATGGATGTGCACTTACCCCTAGGAGTTGACCACCTATCTCTAGTGTGATCTTGCAAGCGTGTGGGGATACCCTTGTGGAAGTCCGTTGGCTGACGTCTCATGTAGGGAAAAATGTCTCATGCAGATAGATGGAAATGACAGAAAGAGATCCTCATTGCGCAATACCGTTTTAAAAGTTTATTTCTTAAAAAACAATAGTAAAAAGTTCCACTCACATTTTTAGGTGCCTATCGTCCTGGCATGCGGCCTGTGTAGCAGGTGATTTATTAAGGGGAAATCGGCCCACACGTAGGGTGACACCGCTCTCGGCGTTCAGCTTGATTCCGGAGTCACCCTACGAGTGGGGCGATTTCCCCTTAATAAATCACCTGCTACACAGGCCGCATGCCAGGACGATAGGCACCTAAAAATGTGAGTGAAACTTTTTACTATTGTTTTTTAAGAAATAAACTTTTAAAACGGTATTGCGCAATGAGGATCTCTTTCTGTCATTTCCATCTGTCTGCATGAGACATTTTTCCCTACATGAGACGTCAGCCAACGGACTTCCACAAGGGTATCCCCACACGCTTGCAAGACCACACTAGAGATAGATGGTCAACTCCTAGGGGTAAGTGCACATCCATGTGGGGCACCAAATCTGAGAACATCTGAACACAGATGAAATATTGAGCAAAAACACTTTATATCACTATTAATTGGGACGGTTGAGATATATGTGTGCACATCTTTTCTGATACCAAGGGCAGTGGACTGTTTATATATTCATCTTATTGCCTATAGCAATTTTTTTTTTTATTGCAGCTGGTATACTGTTGTGCGATCTATTTGATTATTTTTTGTCATTAATTTTCTAGTGGCGCTTAGGTTTATTATTACTTGGGTCAGGCAGAGCCTATTTAAGGCCTTGCATCCCATGTTTGGCACGCTTTATGCAAGTGAGCAATGCAAGGAAAGGTACCCCGTCAGTTAGGGATAACGCTAGCAGTAGGGAAAGGTTCCTGATGAGGAGGGAAAGTGTAGGGTCAACCTAAACTTTCCTCACCCTAAACCATAAAGCTAACCTATCCCTTAAAGGTTCAGTTCACACGGAACTGGCATTTCCATTTTAGTAGATGCCTAGATGAGGTATTTGCACTTGAGTTATCTGTGCTGCTGTGCCCTATTATGAGGGGTTCCCACCATACCTGTGCTGAGTTCCTGGATCTACAGACCTGATGCGCCCATTATGAGGGATTCCCACCATCCATGCGCTGGGTTCCCGGTCTGTACACCTGCTGTGCCCATTATGAGGGTTCCCACCATCCCTGTACTGAGTTCCTGGGACTGTACTCCTGATGTGTACATTATTAGGAATTCCCACCATCCCTTTCATTATGTTCCTGGGTCTGCACACCTTCTGTGCCCATTATGAGGGGTTCCCACTATCCCTGTGCTGAGTTACCGGTCTGTACACCTATTGTGCCAGATATGAGGGGCTCCCACCATTCCTACTGAATTTTGCATTTAATTTACATTGTGGGAAATGTAACCAGAGGAGCTGGAAAGCACAAAGATGGGGCAGAATCACACAAAATGTCAGTAGTTATGACAAGGAGATCTCAGAGTTAAAGCACCCTGACACTTGAGAAGCCAGGGCTCCCTTTAGAACTTAAATATCACTTTTGGGTGGACTTACCCTTTAAATCACCTGTGGCTATGGATCAGATATGAGGTCTCTTAACTCCTTCTGCTGCCAGACGTCCCACTATACCTAATATGCAATTATATTTTATTGCTGTTCAGTTTTTTGCAGCATGGTAGTTATCCTCCCCCCGGGAGCATTGTGTCCTGTCGTTACAGGCTTCTATTTTAGGACCTAAAAATGACATAAGTAGCTTCCGACTGTCTAATGATCATGCACTTAAATTAAAGCCATCGGCACCAATTCTAACTGTATAAAGGTTTGGGATAAAGCTAGCTCATTGTGTAGACTTAATGATCACTGGTCACAATGTACTCCTTCGTGGAGCAATAAGGATGTCTATGAATGTAAATTATTCCTGACTGACCTTGTCACATAGCAAATGGAAATACAATGTATTTACAATTAAATTACAATACAATCTTAAAGTGATAGTTTTAAGCAGGACTTTTTTTCTCGGAGAATAGGTGCAGGAACTCCCCCCGTCTGAGTCACCCCTTGTCTCTGCCCCCTACCCACCTCTGACCACCGTCCCTTGATTCCACCCCCTACCCACCTACCAGTACTGCCCCTTTTAGAGAACACAGAACCAAGTACCATTTTGTGGTGCTAAATCACCCCCCCCCCCCCAGCAGCAACAACAGATCTCCCAGCAGCCAGCATCAATAGATCCTTCAGCAGCCAGTAAAAATAGACCTCTCCCTCAACAGCAGATCCCTTCCAGCAACATAAGACCCCCCCCCAGCAACAACAGATTCCCCATCAGCAACAATAGACCCTCACACAAAATCAGATCCCCACCAGTGACAATAGATCCCCCAACAGCCAATATCAATAGACCCTCCAGCACACCCCACACCTCATGATATTGCATACAATCAGTGCTGGGGGTGTCGGAACTGCGTTCCCCCGCGTTCCCGCTGAAAAAAAGCCCTGGTTTTAAGCATTTTCAACACCTGATTTAATCACTCATTGAGTATGCAGCTTCTTTATCTTTAATCCTTGTCTATGTTCTAGTTTAAGCTGGTGCCATGATCGTTGCCTGGGGTATCCTATGCATCCTATGAAGCTCCCCTTGCATGCAGGGTCTAAAGTTGTTCCTCTGTACACTGTGCATCAATAGAAACACACAGCCCCATAGCCTAGGATAGCCAGGCACTCCCCTTCTCCCTCCCCCATCCTTTCTGCAACTAACAGATCCTGCACCATCCACTATTAACTATTTTTTTGTGAAGACTGGAAGTACAGGGAAGCAGCACTGAGAGAGCAGAGCCAGCAGCATTAAACACTGTAAACTGCAAGTGCTGGGGTAGGAATTTGAACAAATAACTGGAGAATGTTTGAAGCAGAACTTCACCCAAAAGGAGAAGTTCCATTTGTTGGCATCCCCCTCCCCATTTTAATGCCACATTTGGCAATTTTTTGGGGGAGGGGGTACCTGGTTTTGACAGGTACCCGTTCCCACTTCCGGTCAAATGTGCTATGGCGATTTGAGCTGGAAGTTCAGCCCTCCTCCTTCCCCTGCAGTCTTCTAGGACATCACAGGTCTCAGAAGACTACGGGACCATTCTCAAGGTGCAGCACGGCTTGTGTAGTAGGAAACTGGCTGTGAAACTGCAAGGCTTTACTGCCTGTTTCCCTTACTTGAGATGCCAGCGCCTGAAGCCAATAGAACAGGACACTGCGGGATCCCTAAGCGTCCTTATATTAAAAGTCAGCAGCTATAGTATTTGTATCTGCTGACTTTTCACTTTTTTGGGGGGATCCTGGAGCTCCTTTTTTTTTTTTTTTAAATTCTTTTTATTGCTTTTTCAAGACGAACAATACAAATACAACTTAACGACTAAAAGAGAAAGAAAAATCTGTGGTGCTTATACAGAATCTCCTACACATCGCAAGACAAGATATTATAATTTGTGTTATTTATCTTATGATGAGTTAACCTATGGCTCGCTTCTTCTTGTGTTTATTTAGAGGTCACTTAAGACTTAAATTATTATTTCCAATGTGTTAAACTACAACGCACTAAGGGTTCAATACTATCTTAACCACTTCAGCCCCGGAAGGTTTTACCCCCTTGATGACCAGAGCATTTTTTGCGATACGGCACTTGCGCCGCTTTAACTGACAATTACAGTACGTTGTCGTGCGACGCTGTACCCACCTCCTTTTTTCCCCACAGATAGAGCTTTCTTTTGGTGGTGTTTGATCAACTCTGCGGTTTTTATTTTTTGCGCTGTAAACAAAAAATAGCTACAATTTTGAAAAAAAAAATATTTGTTTTACTTTCTGCTATAATACATATCCAAAAAAATTATAAAAAAACTCATTTATTTATCAGTTTAGGCCGATATATATTCTTCTACATATTTTTGGTAAAAAAATAATCGCAATAGGCATATACTGATTGATTTGTGCAAAAGTTATCGCGTCTACAAACTACGGGATAGATTTAGGGACTTTTATTTATTTTTTATTGTTTTTGCTGGTAATGGCTGCGAACTGGGATTTTTCACGGGACTGTGACATTGCGGTGGACAAATCTGACCCCAAATGACACTTTTTGGGGACCAGTGACATTATTACTTTGATCAGTGCTATAAAAATGCACTGATCAATGTAAAAATTACACTGGCAGGGAAGGGGTTAACACTAGGGGACGATCAAGGGGTTAAGTGTGTTCACTCAGCGTGTTCTAACTGTAGGAGGGATGGGCTTACTGAAACGTGACAGAAATCACTGCTTCCGATCACTGGGAGCAGTAGATCCAAGTCATGTCACTAGGCAGATCGGGGAAATGCCTTGTTTATACATAGGCAGTTCCCCATTCTGCCTCTCCTCACCACGATCGCAGGCCGCCGGCGGACATTGAGTATTCGAATGTGCGGGACCCGCTATCCTGCTTTTACGAACTGACGTTTTGCACAGGAGTGCCATTCTGCCGACGTATATCGGTGTGAGACGGTCAGCAAGTGGTTAAAGAGACCCTGTCACAAGACTATTCTTTTCCACAAAAATCTTCCTATAAGATTTTCTGTTTCAATATATTCATTGAATTTTCAGAATAAACAAAACAAGCTCACAATTTGCCCACACAGGGGCGGAGCTAAACAGTTACATTGAAGAACAAGTACAAATAGGCAATATATATTATTAAATCAGCAAATGACTAGCCAAAACCAAAGAGGGCCAGTAGGAAAGTCAAAATAAACAACGCTACTTTTGTCAAGCTGTCCTCTAAGGGGTAGCAATTCCCAATGACAAGTCTCAACTTGTTAAAGAATGGAAGAACACAGAGTAAGAAGGGAAGAGAGAGGAAAGCAAGAAAGGAGAAAGGAACAAGAGGAGAAAAGGGTATCATGGACTTGGGACCAGCATGGACAACACCTATAAAAGACCATAACTGGTCAGAGGTAAGGATGGGAAGCAGTAGCTTCAGGGTTACCAGACTTTGAGAAACTTTGGGTGTGAATCCTTAAGAATACTGGTCATCTCTTCATTGACTATCATAGCGGTCAACTGAGTTTTCACACCCTGGAAGGCAACCATAGGAGCCTATAAAATTTTATATAAATTTAATATATTTTATGCATGTTATTAACCTGTTAAAGACCCTTGTGTAGACATCCAAAAGCCCCCCCGAGACTGATATTGGGTGCTGCCATCTTGAATGTAACGTCAGCAGCCCCAACTATAGAATGATACTCTATAGCAGCCATTCCCAACCAGGGTTCCTTTAGAGGTGGCTAGAGGTTCCTTGAGTTGTGACTTACCCTCCATCTGATGGTGCCTGCATAGTTCCAGGATCAAGGCCACTTAGCAGGGCCAGCAGCATGACTGCAAGGGTGGCATTCTGACCACCATTGTAAGGGAGCACTCTTCTCACTGACCACTACCAGTGGGATATTTGCTCAATGACCCATGATTGATTAATCTGAACAGAGGTTCATTGTAAGACCTGAAAAATGTTTTAAAAGGTCTAAAAAAGGTTTAAAAAGTTTGGGAAAGACTGATCTATAGTATTCTCCTTAGCTCCTTTTGCGGCAGCTACGTTAAAGGTTGAGTTACTACATTAACGGGCCCATTACCTGCACTGAAATTTGCCACCATGTCTCCTTCTCTTTTCTGCTGTTCCACTTTACATCTCACTTTTGAAGTGAGAAGTCCTATGGATTTTTAGACTCTGCTTTAAAATATCATGAGGGTTAAAGCACAGATGGAATTTGCAAATTAAGCAGCTTTTTTAACTATTTATTATGTTAGTATTAATTTGTGTCTATGGTTATACAGATTGCTATGTCCAACTATGAGTTGTTTATTTTCTAGATTTTTTGTATTATGTGCAATTGTAATTTGTATTTGTTTTAGCACATTTATTTTTAGAATTGCCCACCCAACTCTGGTGGGCTGAGGGTTGGGTATTTTAGGCAGGTCTGCAATTCAAGCAGGTATTTATGGCTAATGTGCGCTTGGTTTTAGGTGTCACTTCTAAGTTTCATAAATAATACTTTGGAGGACTGAATTAGGATTTACATCTAAGGACTTGGTTGTGATAGGATTGTGTATTTATTTTGATTGGGCAGATCTTAAGGAATGGCTGCGATTGCTTTTTAAATGTATTGTGTTCTTGGGACTGGACCACATCAGAAGGCATGGCTGTGATTGGTGTGTATATGAATTGTGTCTATGGGGGCAGACTGCATCTAAATGCATGGCTGTGAATAATTTGTGTATTAATTGTGTCTTTGGGGGACAGACCACATCTGAAAGCATGTCTGCGATTGGTTTATATATTTACTGTGTCGTTGGGAGCAAACCATATCCAAAGGCTTGGCTATGACTGTTTTTTGCATTAGGGGGGGGTGCAGACCATATTCAAAGGTGTGGATGTGATTGGTTTATGAATTAACTGTGTGTGTGTGGGGGTGGGGGGGGGGCAGACCAATTTCAAAGGCATAGCTGTGATTGGTTTGTATATTTATTGTGTTATTGGGAGTGGACCACATCTGTAGGCATGACTGTGATTGGTTTGTGCATTGTGTCCTTGGGGGCAGAATACATCTAAAGACATGGCCGCGATTGGTTTATGCATTAGTTGTGTCCTTGGGGGTTGGCTACATCTGAAGGCACCACTCTGATTGGTTTGTGTCTATCTAACGCTGTCTTTCTGTGTAGGTCGCAGGAGTCAACAATAAGCAAATTCCAGTTGCCGTCTTTGCAGGATTATCCCTGAGCTGTTAATTCCGTCACGGTAAGACAGTCCAGTTGTCATCTAGGTGTGTGTGTTGGCATCTCTTTGTTTTTTTCTCTGGATTTATTTAAGATGAAGACCCATTGTCTGTGCACAGTGGATTTGATTTGCTGGGCTGTATATGAGGTTTTTAGCAGATAAATTGGATCTAAGTGCTGAACAATGCACAAGACGTGGATTTTGATGTATTGCATTGGAAAAGGGGTCATGTCCAATTTTTCTTGTGTTATGGTATTATGGAATGGGTTGTCTTGTAGAGCCTTATAGAGACACAGTCACCTTGTCCATGCCAAACCAGCCCTGATACATTCAATGGATTCGGCTTGAGTCTCCAGAGGCCTTTTCTGCCATCATGGTAGCATGTCAGTATTTTACAGTCCAATGAATGACAGCTGTACAAAATCCTAATTTACAATTGATGAGTAAACCTGAAGAGCTCTGAATGGTGTCCATGGAAGGACTTTCAGATTAATGCTGAAGCCTGTGAACTGTGCTGTGACAAAAGAGCCTCAAATGTTAAACTGAGACTCTAAATTGTGTTCTGCATTAAAAGATGGTTTGGACCTTATGTGAGTGAATAGAGAGAGAGAGATTCTCTGAGTAAAATAACACTTCTAAAGTTATTTATAGGTTCACCTAGATAATTGATCTCACTTAAGATAAGAAGCAATTTGCTCTAAAGTTTAACCTCAACTTCAGCTCTTCTGAAAGGTGTCAAGCTGAAATTGCTAACTGCAAAATAATTCTCCCTGGGCAGCCAGTGGTTGACAAATGTGGTTCTTGTCGCTAAAAAAAAAAAAAAAAAGAGAAAACTTCACTTGCTTGCCTATTTTTGCTTCTCATTATTCCCCCTCAGAGCCGCCACTAAGAAACCATTGGACCCCCTACAGCCAGCCTGACAGGCCCAGCAGGTAGGAGTCTCTTGAGCCAAGCAAAGAGCATGATGAAGTTGCAATCCTTATGGAAGCAGCCAATCACAAGAGCCAACAGCTGAGATGTTTCTGGGCTGAGGTCCTTATATGCCTCTCACTCAAGTGCCCAAGAGAGTGCTGTGGCCACTAAGTAGTGGTGGCCATGGAAAGGGAGGCTGACTCAAGCCTCAACCCTGGCAGGCAGGAGTTCCTGAACTATGCCATTGCCTCGTATACACAATAAGAATATCAGACGAATGATCGTCTGTTTTTTGCTAGTCTCATATCGAAAATGAAGAGGCTACTCATTTTACGAAAATCCTCATATGACAGAATACAACTTTGGTAGTGATGTAATGTGTTGTATTGTATTGTAATTATTATTTTTTAAACTGCTTCCCGCTCGCCGTACGCCAAATGACGTCCTCAGCTTTGAAGCGGGGATATCAGGCATCATTCTACAGGCATCATACAGATATCGTCTTTTAGAGCCAGCGATTCTGTGCACCATAAGAATGATGCTGTTCCACCGCTTGATCGTTCTTACAGGAGGTGAGAGGGGACGTCCCCCGTCCTGCCATTCTCCGATGCTTCTACGGACTCACTACGATCGGTGAGTTGGACACAGAATCCGGCGGCCCCAGATGTTCATCATAGAGATTTCCGGTGGACCAGATGGTTGCCGGAGTCTCTATGATTGTCGGAGGCCGGGCACGATGTTATGACGTCACGCCCGGCCACTGCATTCAAACGAATGGTGCTGATTCAGCTGGGAAGCCAGGATCGTTTTTTTTTTTTTTTTTTTTTTTTATTTCAGGCTTCCCAGCCTAGAGGTGAGATGTGGGGTCTTATTGACCACATATCTCACTGTAAAGAGGACCTGTCATGCCATTTTCCTATTACCAGGGATGTTTACATTTTTTGGGGAAAAAAAGTGTGAAGCAAAAATAAATAAAGTAAAATTAACAATGAAAAAAAAAAAATGTAAAACCGCGCCTGTCCCCATGAGCTCGCACGCAGAAGCGAACGCATACATAAGTCCCTCCCACATATGAAAACGGTGTTCAAACCACACATGTGAGATATCGCCGTGAACGTTAGAGCGAGAGCAATAATTTTGGTCCTAGACCTCCACTGTAACTCAAAACATGTAACCAGTAAAAAATTTTAAACTGTCGCCTATGGGGATTTTTAAATAGCGAAGTTTGGCGCCATTCCACGAGCGTGTGCAATTTTGTAGCGTGACATGTTAGGTATCTATTTACTCGGCATAACTTCATCTTTTACATTATGCAAAAACATTGGGCTAACTTTGCTGTTTTGTTTTTTTTAAAGCACAAAACTGTTTTTTTTCCAAAAAAACGCATTCGAAAAATTGCTGCGCAAATACTTTGCGAAATAAAAAGTTGCAATGACTGCCATTGTATTCTCTAGGATCTTTGCTAAAAAAAAATATATAATGTTTGGGTGTCAGAATTGGCCTGGTAGGCAAGTGGTTAATTTCTCTGCATACATGGTCTTGTTCTTCCGATTTTTTTTCAGATGAAAACTGTACGATCTGGTATTATACAAGAAAAATTGTCGCGCTTGTCCCTTCGGATAATTTCGGATGAACTGTCGTGATCGTCCCTCGTCCCTTGTACATAATCGTACACTCAATTCGAAACTGGTATTTTTCGTCCAATTTACTGATCATGTGTACTAGGCTTTAAACGGTGGACCATGAATGCTTCATTGGAACTGCCCAAAGGCAGACCTTGCTGGACTTAGACCCCCTTGCTGACCTGATGGAGTCCAGGCCCAGAATGAGTGTAATGCCTGTATCCCCTCTATCCGCAACTCTGATCCATCTTGTGCCCTAGGGCTGCATCAAAATTCTGAGCTGACCCGACAGGAAGGGATGAGCATTAGTCATTTTTTTTTTCCCAAAAAGCTAAATTTGGGAGATTTCAGCAAAATTTCAACATTATGGGAAAAGCATTACCATCAATGAGAAAAGTGAAATTAAAAGTGCACCTGTGACACAAATTTACAATTTGAACCTTTGTCAGGTTTTTATTGCTGCCTGTTTACCTTCGCTATTTATCCTGTTGACCATTGCAACAGAAACAGGAAGTGATGAGAATAGCCAACATTTTTACAGATGGCACCCAGAACAGTAGATGAGGAGGAAATCTTCCAATAGGGAAACCTGTTCCATTGACAACTGTCTGAGAGGGGTAGTCCCCCTATCGCCTTGTAGAAATGTCCTCTTACGTCCTGTTGCATCTCCAGGACAGGGGACATTTCTCCAAGGGGTCACATGAAGCAAAAAAAGCTGACAGAATTCTTAGGGCCGATTCACATTGCTGCGCCATGGCTTGGCCACGTGTTTTCATGTGGGTTACCCGCGTTTTCCATAGATTTTCTATTTTGTCCCGTGTTTTTGGCACGCTTTCTGAAAACACGCCAAAAGTCTTGCAGCTTTCAGAAAACGAACCAAAAATGCAGGACTTAATAGAAAGTCTATGAGAAACCACAGATTAACCACATGAAACCCGCGGTACACCTGTTCCGCAGCCAAACCACAAAACTGGCCTTAACCCCTCCCTACTCTATTGAAAATATTTGCACACTTTTACATGCTTTTTGTTATTTATTTAAAAAAAGTAAAGCGGCAGTACACAAATAACAATCATGTCACCACATCAGCTCTGCTCTCTACATTATAACATGTGAATGCAGGCTTCTATGGTGATGCTCCACCAGGGGTGAAGAATAGGGAAAAACAGAGGTGCTCATCTGAGCACATCTGCAGTGCCTCATACCGCCAGCTATCTGAATCAGGATTACATGGAGAGGCCACCATTGTGATTAGCCTGCCTTTAACCCCTTACTCTGTGAGTTGAATATTTTAACAATATAAAAACCATTACCTGTTCTAACATACTCAGATGAGCGCGCTGTTTTTCCCTATTCTTTACCTACAGAGCTGCTTCCTCTCCTACAGCTGGCTGCACTTCTAATAGCGCTCTTGTTCTGGACTTTTTTTTACCCATCTGAACTTGTTTTTTTTACCCCTTTTCTGCTTGAGCTGTCAAAGTCACCCTCAGCCATTGGACTATTTTATAGGTGTCACATATAACTATTTTAACTTATAGTCTTATCCTCCACCATTTGGGTCTCTCTCCAAATTCCACTATACCCCCCCCCTCCTTTGTCCATCAGGAGTGAGGCCATGATGCCTTGCACTCACAGTATCTCTTTAGTCTTCTGGGTAGAATGACTGTGGGCAACAGTCACCTCAGAAGACTGAGGACATCTTTTTTTTTTTTTCTTTATTTTATCAAAATTTATTATACACAAGAAGGTAAAAACATTTTCCCTACTCAATAGGGATATACATTAACAAATTTTGTTTCCATACCTTTATCTACCCTTACCCTCCCCCCTCCCCCTTCCACCCCACTCTCAGACCCTTCTTTCTCCTCTTCTCTAGGTAATCTTAATATCACTGTATTTCTTTGTTGATTTAAACTTTTTCCACTTTTCCCATCTCTTAGTGAATGCCTCTCTAGTATCCTCATGGCTCTGTCTTAGAAATTCCATGTTATATAGCTCTTCTATTTTATCAAAGCACTCTCTAATTTTTGGACTCTCTACTTCCTTCCATTTCCTCGGTATTAAAGTGGGGTTCCACCCGAAAAAAAAAATCTACATGAAAAATAAAAAAAAAAAATACAAAAAAAATTTGTATATATATATATTTTTTTACTTACCTCTAAATGCCTGTTGCTAGGTGGTCCCTCGTAGTCTGCCTCTTCCAGTGCCTGGGCTGGTGACATCACTTCCCCCTCGGCACAGGAAGGGCTCAGCTCTGCTCCCTCCCTCCTGTCAATCATCTGGGACCCATTACAGGTCCCAGGTGACTGAGCGGCCAATCACGGTGTGCGGCGCCGCTCGCGCATGCGCAGTGGGTGCCAGGCTGTGAAGCCACAGCCCAGCACCCACAGTTGCAATGCCGGCGCCGCTGAACGGAGGGGGAGACGAGCGGGGCTTCGATCCCCCGCAGCGCTGAACCCAGGGACAGGTAAGTGTCCAATTAAAAGTCAGCAGCTGCAGTATTTGTAGCTGCTGACTTTTATTTTTTTTATTTTTTTTTTTTACTGGACCTCGGGTGGAACTCCTCTTTAAGTGGTATTAAGCTTTTTGCAGCTTTCATCATATGGACAATCATTGAGTTTCTATATATTCTATACTCTAAAAAGAAAGAAGACTGAGGACATCTTGTGGCAAAAGGTGTTATTGTGGAGAACATCTTCGGAGAGGAGGTGAGCATTGCAGGTTGAGATTTTTTTATTTTATTTAATAGTTTCCTAGGGGAAATAGTCTGAAGCTGGGCTGGTGCTGAAACAACAAAACAATATAAACTATCTTTGGTGGTGTTTGGCGCGTGATATTAAGGGATGGCGTGAGCACATAGCAAGGGCAGTGGAAATAATCCTCTCTTGTAGGATGGAAAGCACAAAGGGCAGAAGGACCAACAAAGAAACACATTCAGAATAATAAGTAGGTGAAGTCTTACAAGCCAAAATAATAAATGACATATGAGCATGGACAACGTAGCTGGTGAAGTTAACTGCATGAACTCACTGACACAGCCAGAGCAGTCAAATGTAAACAAGAACAATAGACGCGTCTCACTCCCACTTGCCAAATTCCTTGGCACAAATCCATGGAACAGTACGCTCCATTCATGCCGCAGCTTTCACTACAAACTTTGTTTTAGTTTATCTCACAATAAATAAAACTCCAATGAGTGTTTGGGTTGAAAAAAAAAATCTGAATAAAAAACTTTGTCCGATTGCTATTTTTTTCCCTCTGATCCTCCAGTGTCGACCTGGGATTGTTTGCATTCTATGGCCTTCTACTACCTCTTCCTCCTGAAAAGACTAAACAGGAATGGTCATGTAGCTCAACTTTTCTCAGTGCTCCAAAGTTTACCTCATCCTTAGTGGGCCACTGGAAAGAATACCAAACGAGTTAGTAACAGATCCAGTGGACTCATTTTCAAGCTCAGTTTACAACAGGTGATTGCCTATCTCCCTGCGAAACTGAATCTTGCTCTTTGTGCCCCAATCCATGACAATTTGTGAAATTTGTTCATTCCAGCCCACAAGCAATTCATCACACAGGCTTTTTGTATGTTGAGCAAAAGGATGGTTCATCAGTGTGACAACTTTCAAACATGGAGGTGGAAACATGATGGTCTGAAGCTCTTTTGCTGGACCCAAAGTCAGCGACTTGGCCTGGCACCCTAAACCAAAAGGTGCTACCATAGCATTTTACAGTGCCATGCAATACCCTCCTGGTCAGGGGCCCATCTTAATGACCCAAGAATTACCTCTAGACTAAATCAGAGTTACTTTACAGAACAATATATCATGGGATTGTCACCATAGTCTCCAGATTTACACCCTTATCTAGCTGGTTTTGTGTTGAACTGGACAGAAAGGTAAAAGTTAAAGTGGTTGTAGACTGTTTTGTTTGACTTCTACCTATAGGTAAGCCTAGAATAAGGCTTACCTATAGGTAGTGGAAATATCACCTAAACATGCGCCGTTTAGGAGATATTTCACTTGTAGTGCTCCAATGTCATCATTGGAGCATGCGCTGTGAACAAAACGGACCTCTGCACCGTTTCTTCCCCAGCGTGTGCCGTGACTGACGGCTCCCACGCATTTGCGGGAGTGATGTCTGTGACTGGCCGGAGTCCAGGACTCCAGAAGCAAGAGGGTTGAAAATGGACGCGGCCTACACGCGCAGACTTCGTTTGCAGGTAAGTGCCCCATAATGGGTTAGTATGCAATAATAATATTGTAAAAAAAAAGTAAAAAAAAAAAATACTGGCACCAATGGCAGAACTACCAGGGTCACAAAGGTCGCACTTGTGACCAGGCCCGGGCGTTCTGCCGCTGGGCTCAGAGGGAAGGGCCCCGACCAGGGTCAGGGGGGGGGCCTTCATGATTTCTTGCACCATGGCCCTGAAAGTTCTAATTATGCCACTGGGAGTTTTCAAACGTTTTACTGGTTTATGGAAAAATACCGAATATTTTACCCTCTCTTGAGTTCTCCTCCTTTAGCCCAGGTTCACACTACTGCGATCACAGACACTGAAATCGGATCACATGGGTGTTCTCACATACGATCTGATTCCTGTGTGAGTTGACAGTTCACACTGCGATTTGTGAACCGATCTGGGATTTCATTAACAATGTAATGACACCCACAGCGGTTCGCAGAAGACAGTGTGAACTGCCTGCGGGAGAGATGCGATGCGGGAACCAGCGCTGTAATCGTGCTGGTTCCCGCATCGTATCAGTGTGAACCTAGGCCAAAAATTGCTTTGTAAAAGTCTCTATAAATCTGTTTCTTCTTGAAGTGACTATTAGGTGTTGACGGTTCTTATTTTCTTTAGCAGCATGAAATACATTATATCCCAGAACAAAAGGCGATATTAAGGAGCCAGGCGCTCACATACAATGTTACTGAACACCCACGTCATGGATTCTCCTCCAACTTTAAGTGGTTGAATTCCTAAAGGTCTGGAATCACACTGACAGTTTGAGCAGTAAGATGTCCTGATTAGTAATACCCATTCTGGTTCTAGGACAGGCCATTGTTTCTGCTATTCTCCTTATCGGTTGCCTTATCAATTTCTTTCAACAGCCAACCTTTACTCTGTTTTATCTCTGTTTGGAGCACCAGTCACACACTTGACTAAAGCCGGTCATACATGGGTTGAATTCCAAACAAATTTTCTTTAGAAAATCAGAAATTTCGTGTATTTTCTGATCCGATGGTGCCACCATTGAGTTCAAAATTCGAAGAACCAAACTTTCAATTTCACCTTATTTTGCCACAGAAGATAATTTTTGTGGCCGGGAATCTTCTTTTCTTTCCAGGTCACAGCTCATGCACATTTCTTTTTCAATTATATGTCTTGCACAATTCTTGCAACATTGATTAGAAATTTGTTTGTTTTTCCAAACATTTCCAACATACCCAATCACTCAAATTTGATGGCCACATGGAAATCGGCCGTTGCTGCAGCCCATTGGTGTGAAATTCGTAAAAAAAAATCTTAATTACGATTCCTGTAAGAAAAGTCTTTTGGAATTCAATCCATGTATGGCCTGCTTAAATCTGCAGACATACTGTAGATTCTTGTGGGCCAGTACAAAAGGAGAAGACTGTTCTGGAGGCAAAACCAGAAGGGAGAAGAAATCTCTCCAAATTAAGGTTAACAGGTTTACGCATAGCACGGGCATACCTACAGATCAAGGGGCCTTAAGCTAAATTTCGATGCCCCTACTGCACCCTCGGTGACCTCTCCATTAGTAGTACTGAAGCAGTACAGAACAAGATACTCTTCAAAGTATGTTTATGCTGGGGACAGATAGCTGTAGAGTTATCACCATAATAAGTACACTACTGAGGACCAGCACTGTAGATATAAGATGTCATGCAATAAAGGGGGCTTTAGTGCAGGGACACAAACAAAACAATCCTAAGTAATTAGCTACACAGGACTTTAACGGTACCACACCATTTGTAAAAAAAAAGGGTAACAAATTTTATTCCAACATATAATAATTAAAATCCCCGGTAAAGGTTGCACATTTTGCTTGAACGTAAATTATATGTTGTACATGATTCGTCATAACATTTGCAGATATACACAATTATAGAGAGCCCCAACTATAATTATCCACATAGGGTCAGTATGCTTGTTCATCACATTTCACAGGTCAAAGCCTCTGCAGGAATATAATTTTATGAACATCTGTAAACTTGGAAAAATAATTAACACTTTCATGTCTAGAGATGGGAATTCCTGGAAGAAAATGGAAACATAAGGAACAAAAAAAAAATGTGTTTTTTCAAAGCGGTCTTTTGTTTTTTTTCCAGAAAAATTTTAAAAAACAAAAAGAGTGTATAATATGTTCTTTTACAATGATAAATATTATATCTAAGACATGGTATTCTAGCGATTTAACATGAAAACCTTAAGGAAAGATTTCTGAGACTTTATCTAAAGTCTTACATTTTTGCAAGTTCTCTCATGCTCAGCTGAAGACAAACAAATCCTGGAATACAATTCAAGTAACACTGTACTTCTCAATGCAGTTCTCAAACAAAAGAACTATGCATTTTTGCCACTAGGGGGGCACTGCAGGGGAAAGTCTCTAGTTAAATTTGCTTGTGGGCTCCATTGTGTTCTTCCTGCAGTTGGGGGACTGTTTGGACAGTAGATGATAGTTTCTGTCCTCCTCTCTGGCCCTAAATGACAGGTAAAAGGGTAAATTTGCCTGACAAATTAGTTTATCTTTAAAACCTCTAAATGATTCCTAATAATGTTCTCCACCATCACATCATATTGTTTCCCTATAGTCTGAACAGTAAATTGTTTTTTTCTTTTCCTCCTCTCAGTAAAATGGTGAGACCAACATCTAGAGTTTGAAAACATTTCCACGGTGCAATTTCTGCTGAGAAAAAAGCTGCAATTTAAAAAAATATTCTTTTTCAAATGGATGACAAAACACATCTGGAATGTCAGAGGGGTCCTAAAGACATTAAAAAATTCTTTATGGACTTAAATTATCAGGACCATAATAAAAGTGCAAGTAGCTTTTCCCTCCAGAGTTCTTATTCCAGAAACACTCTTTCTGCTGCTTCTGGATCATCATTTCTGCTGCTTCTGGATCATCACATCAAGTGTTTCTTCACCAGCGGCATCTTCGTACAGAAGTGTTACAAACCACAGCCTCCTAAAATATACAATTCCTTCAATTATGGATAAAATGATACCTGAAAATCAAAATTATTTAAATTTGTAAAACTACTCCACACTGATTATTTTTAAAATTTTCCAAAAATGTTAATTTGTTCAGAAAAAAAAAAGTTTTATTCTCAAGGCTTTAAAATTTATGGAAATGCATACGAAACAAAACAAATCTGTAGTGGAGAAGGATCTGGGGGTTTTGGTAGATCATAAGCTCAATAATAGCATGCAATGCCAAGCTGCGGTTTCCAAAGCGAGCAAAGTTCTTTCTTGTATTAAGAGAGGTATGGACTCCAGAGAGAGAGATATCATTTTGCCCCTGTTCAAATCATTAGTAAGACCTCATCTGGAATATGCAGTTCAGTTTTGGACACCAGTTCTCAAAAAGGATATCGTGGAACTGGAGAAAGTGCAGAGAAGGGCAACCAAACTGATAAGAGGCATGGGGGAGCTCAGCTATGAGGAAAGATTAGAGGAACTGAATTTGTTCACTCTTGAGAAGAGGAGAATAAGGGGGGATATGATCAACATGTTTAAATATATAAGGGGTCCATATAGTGAACTTGGTGTTGAGTTATTCACTTTACGGTCAACACAGAGGACAAGGGGGCACTCTTTACGACTGGAGGAAAAGAGATTTCATCTCCAAATACGGAAAGGTTTCTTCACAGTAAGAGCTGTGAAAATGTGGAATAGACTCCCTCCAGAGGTGGTTCTGGCCAGCTCAGTAGATTGCTTTAAGAAAGGCCTGGATACTTTCCTAAATGTACATAATATAACTGGGTACTGACATTTATAGGTAAAGTTGATCCAGGGAAAATCCGATTGCCTCTCTGGGATCAGGAAGGAATTTTTTCCCCTGCTGTAGCAAATTGGAGCATGCTCTGCTGGGGTTTTTTGCCTTCCTCTGGATCAACTGTGGGTATAGTATTGGGTATATTGGATTGTACGTTTTTTTTTTTTTTTTTGTGGTTGGACTGGATGGACTTGTGTCTTTTTTCAACCTGACTAACTATGTAACTATGTAAAACTAAAAGCACCCCATCCCTCCATGCTCGCTTGCATAAGCTAACGCATACTTATTTCGCACACTCATATCATTTACATAGCCTTGAAAAAGTATTCATACCCATTGACATTTTCCACGTTTTGTCATTTTACAACCAAAAATGTAATTGTATTTTGTTGGGATTTTATATGATAGACCAACACGAAGTGGTACATAATTGTGAAGTAGAAGGAAAATGATAAATGGTTTTCAACATTTTTTTACAAAAAAAATTTGAAAAGTGTGGCGTGCATTTGTATTCAGCCCTTCTGAGTCAATACTTTGTAGATCTACCTTTCACTGCAATTACAGCTGCAAGTCTTTTTGGGGATGTCTCTACCAGCTTTGCACATCTAGAGAGTGACATTTTTGCCCATTCTTCTTTGCAAAATAGCTCAATCTCTGTCAGATTGAATGGAGAGCGTCTGTGAACAGCAATTTTCAAGTCTTGCCACAGATTCTCAATTGGGTTGAGGTCTGGGTTTTGACTGCATTCCATTGTAGCTCTGGCTGTATGTTTAGGGTCGTTGCCCTGCTGGAAGGTGAACCTCCACCCCAGTCTCAAGTCTTTTGCAGACTCCAACAGGTTTTCTTCTAAGATTGCCCTATATTTGGCTCCATCCATCTTCCCATCAACTTTGATCAGTTTACCTGTCTCTGCTGAAGAAAAGCATTCCAACAACATAATGCTGCCACCACCATGTTTCACGGTGGGGATGGTGTGTTCAGGGTGATGTGCGGTGTTAGTTTTCTGCCACATTTGCTTTTAGTCCAAAAAGTTAAATTTTGGTCTCATTTGACCAGAGCACCTTCTTCCACATGTTTGCTGTATCCCCCACATGGCTTCTCGCAACTGCAAATGGGACTTCTTATGGCTTTCTTTCAACAATGGCTTTCTTCTTGCCACTCTTACATAAAAGGCCAGATTTGTGGAGTGCACAACTAATAATTGTCCTGTGGACAAATGCTCTGACCTGAGCTGTGGATCTCTGTAGCTCCTTCAGAGTTACCACTTGGTAAGTTTGCAGTTGCCATAGTCTTTCCATTTTCAGATGATGGATTGAACAGTGCTCTGAAATGTTCAAAGCTTGGGAAACAAAAGAAACTAATCACCTCTACTTAAGAAGGCCTGTGATTGGTTAATACGCGTCTAGAAGGGAGGTGCTGATAGTAACGTTCAGCCAGGCACTGTGTATGTGGACACGGCGGTGCTTCTCTGGAGGTTTATATGTGATTTTAAAGTTTTTATCTTGTAAGTGCAATTTGTCTGTTTGGGGGGCTTTGAATACATTTGTATAAGGAGAACACTATGGTCTCTATACTTATTATTTACATGTCCTGAACTCATGGAATCTTGAGCCAAGCTGGGAGGTGATTTGTTTCTTTGGATATTAATGAGCTGAGTTACCATTAAGAAAAGAGCCATCTGGATTACCCACCATTGATTGGGAAGAGGAAGTGAGAGCAAAGAGCTTGTGGGGAGATCCGCATATGAGTTTTGACTCATCTGGGAGGTGAGCGCGCATTTTTACTGGTGGTGGTGTGCACTCCTTTTGAGGACAAACGATCACTGTGGTGGAATTGTGTGGATACACTGGTCACAAGAAGAGTTTTTCATGTTTCATTTCTTCTTTTTTTTTATTTTATGGACTATTCATTTATATGTAGGATTTATTTATTTTAGAGATTTGCACTTTATATTTACAGTGGGGACAGAAAGTATTCAGACACCCTTAAATTTTTCACTCTTTGTTATATTGCAGCCATTTGCTAAAATCATTTAAGTTCATTTTTTTCCTCATTAATGTACACACAGCACCCCATATTCACAGAAAAACACAGAATTGTTGACATTTTGGCAGATTTATTAAAAAAGAAAAACTGAAATATCACATGGTCCTAAGTATTCAGACCCTTTGCTCAGTATTTAGTAGAAGCACCCTTTTGATCTAATACAGCCATGAGTCTTTTTGGGAAAGATGCAACACATTTTTTACACCTGGATTTGGGGATCCTCTGCCATTCCTCCAGTTCTGTCAGGTTGGATGGTAAACGTTGGTGGACAGCCATTTTTAGGTCTCTCCAGAGATGCTCAATTGGGTTTAAGTCAGGGCTCTGGCTGGGCCATTCAAGAACAGTCACAGAGTTGTTGTGAGGCCACTCCTTCATTATTTTAGCTGTGCGCTTAGGGTCATTGTCTTGTTGGAAGGTAAACCTTCGGCCCAGTCTGAGGTCCTGAGCACTCTGGAGAAGGTTTTTGTCCAGGATATCCCTGTACTTGGCTGCATTCATCTTTCCCTCGATTGCAACCAGTCGTCCTGTCCCTGCAGCTGAAAAACACCCCCACAGCATGATGCTGCCACCACCATGCTTCACTGTTGGGACTGTATTGGACAGGTGATGAGCAGTGCTTGGTTTTCTCCACACATACCGCTTAGAATTAAGGCCAAAAAGGTCTATCTTGGTCTCATCAGACCAAAGAATCTTATTTCTCACCATCTTGGAGTCCTTCAGGTGTTTTTTTAGCAAACTCCATGAGGGCTTTCATGTGTCTTGCACTGAGGAGAGGCTTCCGTCGGGCCACTCTGCCATAAAGCCCCGACTGGTGGAGGGCTGCAGTGATGGTTGACTTTCTACAACTTTCTCCCATCTCCCGACTGCATCTCTGGTGCTCAGCCACAGTGATGTTTGGGTTCTTCTTTACCTCTCTCACCAAGGCTCTTCTCCCCCGACAGCTCAGTTTGGCTGGACGGCCAGCTCTAGGAAGGGTTCTGGTCCTCCCAAACGTCTTCCATTTAAGGATTATGGAGGTCACTGTGCTCTTAGGAACCTTAAGTGCAGCAGAAATTTTTTTGTAACCTTGGCCAGATCTGTGCCTTGCCACAATTATGTCTCTGAGCTCTTCAGGCAGTTCCTTTGACCTCATGATTCTCATTTGCTCTCAAATGCACTGTGAGCTGTAAGGTCTTATATAGACAGGTGTGTGGCTTTCCTAATCAAGTCCAGTCAGTATAATCAAACACAGCTGGACTCAAATGAAGGTGTAGAACCATCTCAAGGATGATCAGAAGAAATGGACAGCACCTGAGTTAAATATATGAGTGTCACAGCAAAGGGTCTGAATACTTAGGACCATGTGATATTTCAGTTTTTCTTTTTTAATAAATCTGCAAAAATGTCAACAATTCTGTGTTTTTCTGTCAATATGGGGTGCTGAGTGTTCGTTAATGAGGAAAAAAATGAAGTTAAATGATTTTACCAAATGGCTGCAATATAACAAAGAGTGAAAAATTTAAGGGCGTCTGAATACTTTACGTCCCCACTGTATGTATATATTTTTACACATAGCGCTACATTTATTTAATTTGAAATTAGTGTGGTGTACCACTTGGAATGTTTAGCAGCTGTGCATGTTCATTATTAGGTTATCTTATTTAAACATCAATATATTTTCTACTTGTGGCGCTGTTTGTTTCATCTTATAATTTACTCTTCAGTTTGTCTTCTTGACTTTTATTGGAATAAAGTTGTATCTGGACTAGAGGTGTACAATTTCTGGAAATTTTGGAGCCATGGGAAAAAAAAGCTTTTAAAATCTCAGAAATCTTTCATTAAGATCCTCATGTTATATACTGGTAGTTTGAATACCATGTCATAGATATATTTTGTATCATCGTAAAAGAACATACAGTATTCCACATTTCTTAGTTTATTTTCCTATTTTTCCGGAAAAAAATCCAAAAAACGGCTTTAAAACAAAAATGTTTTTCCATTTTTTTTCCTAGGCCTTCTCATCTCTAATCTGGACCTTTTAGGAGTACTGTGGCACTTCTGACAAAAAAAAAAAAAGAAAAAAAAGGTTTTGCCTCTACAGTACATACACTTAAAGTCATGGGTAAGCTGGTGAATTCTCAAGATGCAAATATATCTGAATTACCTGCCATACATTATTAGCAAAGCAAAAATTTGCCATGGCTGTCCTTAACAGGATGTTGGGTGATGGATCTGCTAATGGTTTTACATGAAGCATTGTCCTAACAGGCAACATTTTCACATTTTAATTTTGACTGTCTGCTCTAGTCTGGACCAGACAAAGGCAAGTCTAGTTTGCTCTACTTAGTCTGTCGCCACCTCTGACCTCCGCTAAGATACGGGGACTGAAAATCATAATGATAATGATACCCACACAAGAATAATGATGTACTCTACAATCTGTGCTGCACTAGGAAGACCTTTCCATCAGGTGTCGCGTACCATTTATTTATTTTCTCCTAGAATAAGTGTCTCAGCGCTGCTTTGCGATGACTGTGGCTGCACCAAACAAGGTCACATAAATGATTCCCCTTCCTGGGCTTGCCAGGGGAGTCATTTCATTTTTATTGATGGTCCTGTCAATACAGTGGCCATGTTTGCATTATAAAATATGGTGTGTTTTTATGTGTATTGGTGTCAGATATTAGAACAGTTACGGAGTATTGATCCATAGATGTAATTACATTTTCCTGAAAGATTATTCCATGTTATCTGCAACTTAATAGAGGAATCCCTTATGGCACAGGTCCCTGGCGTCTTCAGAGTAGCAGCCATACAATCCAGATGGATAGCACTATTTTAACTTTGCTACTTAAATTGAAAATATTACCAGGAAATGGGCTATTAGTTGAACTCTATTTTTTAATATGCTAAAGTGCACATCTTAAAAAATAAATAAATAAATAAACTTTCACTTCAATATTCACCTTTTCTCTGGTGCTGTCCCCTGCAGACTTACCATTCTGAGAACCAGCATTGCTACTCTTCTGGGTTGAATGAAGACCAGTGTCATTCAATCCACTTCCTGTGGGCAAAGACTGTCACTGACCCACCCTCTAGGGAAGCGTCATCATGCAGCCTGGGTTCTCAGTACTCCTGGACAGGTTCTTAGGCCTTTCTTCTTTGTTAGGCCCTTGTTCTTTACCCTTACTACTTTGTTCTGTCCTTTTGCATGTTAGATGCTTTTTCCTATCAGTCAAGGGAAGTTCCTAAATTCTGGTGGGTTCAGGAGAAGATCAGTTTTTTTCTCCCCTTAGTTGGCATTCTCCTTCCCCGAGCAACACAAACCATTCTTAAAAATGTCCACTTACCCAAGGATAATGACTTAGCAATAACTAATTTTAAGAAGAAGGACTCTACCAGTTGAGTTGAGAGCACAATGTTGGAAATGTCTTTTAAGAAGAAACCTTATGTGTACCAATTCAATTTTTCTAAATCAATTTACTTAAACCTGATCTGACTGGATATGCTATCTTTTTGGTGTACTAGAAAGAACTGAGAGAAGCGTAAAAGAGATGTTTAGCATTATTGTGGGTTCTGTCCATGAGAGGGGTCTGGTGTGTTTGGTTTTTATCTTGTGACCTCCAAGACGCGGCATTTTGGGCCTTGTCTTTGGGTATGGGAGGGACTGGTCTGTGGAAGCTCCAAAGTTACAGTAAATGAGATTGTCAAAAAGTCTTTCCCAGCCACTAGGGCGAGCTAGCCATCTACTCCAGTTACAGGTGCTTACAAATTACCAGCCCAGGAGGAGGGACTGCCCACCATGACAAAGAAGCAGAAGAACCCATAACGTCACTGGACCTGCCTGAAGGTTTCATTTATGTATAGGGTCTTAAAAAAAAAGCAGTGGGGAGAGTTCAGGACCTTGTTTGGTGATATCAAACATGCAGCTGCAAGCATGAGAATGTGAAGATGCCTCATTGTCCATCTTCTTCCAGCTAAACCAGTTACTAGAGGCTCATTGAAACATAACAGGCTAGGGAATAGGAATACGATTGAAATGAACTATAAATTCCTAGCAAGATGGTACCTAACCCCAGAAAGAATGCACAAATACCAACCAGATAAATGCCCACAGTTTTGGAGAGATTGCAAACAGAGGGCTGTGATGACACACATCTGGTGGGAGTGTCCAAAAATTAAGGACTATAGGCAGGAAATCAACTATATAGAGGAGATAACTGGAGAAAAGATAGTCAACAATTTGCAGACATGTCTATTTCATGATTCCAATATCACAAAGATGCAATATAGGAAAACTTTAACTCCAATACTTTGAATGCTGCAAAGGGTCTGATCCCAAAAAAATGGTTAAGCATAGAAAAACCAGATATAAGAGAGTGGTTTGAGCAAATAGAATACTATAGTAAAATGGAATACCTATGTTGTAGGGATAAAGGACACACAAGACAATATAATAGAATATGGGGAGGATGGAAAAACTTTAAAATCTCAGAGAAATATCTGGATAAGATGATGGGGGGCTAAAGGACCTGAGTGGATCCGGAAACAAAGAGGGTCTAAAATAAAACAAACCAAATGGGTGGGAGGTGGGTTGGGTATGGGGGGTGGAGGATTAAACAAGGGATAGGGAAGAATGGAGGTTTATAGAAATTAAGATAAGCTACAAAGTAGTGAATACAACTCATTTTAAAATTTCTGTGGAAAATGTGGATAATAGAAAATAAAAGAAATGAATGATGGAAGTTTTTTTTTTTTTTTTTTTTTCTTGATAACTACCACAATGATGTGAAAACGAGAAGGGGACAAAATGAACAAAAAGTTATAATAAGGGCTCTTTCTCACGGTGCGGATCAGTGATGATCCGCCCCGTGAATATCCGCTTGCTCAGCGGGGATCACTCCGCCGATCCCCGCTGAGCAGGAAGATGACAGGTGCATCGCTGCACACTGTGCAGCGACGGACCTGTCAGAGCGCCGCTCTCCCCTATGGGGGGATCGGATGATGACGGACCGTAGTGTCCGTCGTCACCCGATCCGATCCGAAAATGGATGGAAAAGTAGGTTTTTCCTCCATTATACTTTTCGGACTGGAGCGGGTCGGATGTCAGCGGACATGTCACCGCTGACATCCGACGCTCCATAGAGATTCATGTATGTCCGTTTTTCATCTGAAAACGGAAGGATGAAAAACGGACATACGGATCGTTAGTGTGAAAGAGCCCTAAGTCTCTCGACAGAATTCGCTGAAGTGGTGTAAAAACAAAAGAAAATAAGAAACATAACAGGCTGGTATGACAAATATGAACGCAAACAACCAACATAGTATTTACTACAGAGAACAAAAAGCAACTGATTCCATTCAAATTGTTTCAAACATTAAAATTTCAAAATGCACCTCCACTTTACAGGATACACAGACATGAAAAGCAGTGGTGGAAAAAGTCAGAGGGTGAGGGGTCTTGGCAACCATCTTAAACTCCTTATAGCTCAAGCTGAACCATACAGTAGAAGAATTGGTTTCAAAATTTTTAATTTCAAGAACAATCATTCCATTTTCTATTAATTGGTGTCAAATTTTTCTCAAACCAATAAATTTCTAAAAGTGAATTTGGTTTTCATGTGGGAAGGTCCACTCATTCCGAAATCGAATTTTAAAAACAAGCAAAATTTTGAACTGCTTTCGAACGACTTTTGTACTGAAAATTCTCATGTGAATGTTCATACAAATGTTCACAGCTCACAGTCAGCACAAAAAGTTTTCCCTTCCTGCTGAAAAGAGCTCTTCGCTTATAAAACTTATACATTTTACATCCAAGACTCCAACTTTTAGAAAATAGCCTACAGACACTACAATAATCCATTCCCATACTGCCAGAACAAAAATAGCTTACTGTATATACTTTCAAGAAGCTACAACTAGAGAAAAATGGAAAAGTGGTATTCCTTTCATTTACAGGATTGTATGTCATGACTCATGACACCAGAAGCTGTCTACAGTGGTAAAGACTTTGAATACCTTGTAATATCTTAGAATTTATCCATACATTATAATTTTGTGAATTCCTTGAAACCTAATTTTAATAATGTTTTGTATCTATTCATCTTCTCAGGGTTCCTTGACACCTTTTAACTCTACTGCCGTGTACAGACGATCGCACATTCCGACAACAAAATCCTGGATTTATTTCCGACGGATGTTGGCTCAAACTTGTCTTGCGTACACACGGTCACACAAATGTTGTCGGAAATTCCGATCGCTAAGAACGCGGTGACGTACAAAACGTACCGCGAGACGAGAAAAATGAAGTTCAATAGCCAGTGCGGCTCTTCTGCTTGATTCTGAGCATGCATGGTCTGTGTTGGAATTGTTGGAATTTTGTGCGTTGGAATTGTGTACACACGATCGGAATTTACGACAACGGATTTTGTTGTTAGAAAATTTGAGATCCAGCTCTCAAATTTTTGTTGTCGGAGATTCCGACAACAAATGTCCAATGGAGCCTACACACGGTCTGAATTTCCGACAACAAGCTCACATTGAACATTTGTTGTCGGAAATTCCGACCGTGTGTACGCGGCATAAGAGTCCCTTGATTCATACACTAAATGATTAAATGTTTGTAAATACATGACCATCACATATACACTAAATGGCCAAGAGTATGTGGACCCCCTCCAAATGATTGACACCAGATATTTCCAGTGAAGGGTACTGATAATGTTACAGCATGTTACAGCAACGTGCTTCCAACCTTGTAAAAATAGTAAGGAGAATATCCTTTTATTTTCCAGCATGTGTCCAAAGCCAGCTCCATAAAGACATGGTTTCATTTGTTTGGTGTGCAGGAACTCAAGTGGCCTGAAGACTCAACAGTCCTGACCTCCACCCTACTGAACACCTTTGAGATGAAATGGAACGTTAATTTTCAGACCCAATCCATCATCAGTACCTGACCTCACGAATACATTTATGCCTGAATGGATACAATTTCCCATAGTTGTGTTGTCCAACCAGCTCATGTAAATGTTATGGTCAGGTGGTCACAAACCCTTCAATAGGAGACAATACATACATTCCAGACTGGACAATCAATGTGTCCTGGTTGAAAGCTATCAATTCTTTCTTAAATATACAAAAAATAATCGCGCTTGGGCATCTAAAAACTTGTAAAGAAGCTGCTAGCACAATATTGCAGGAAACAATATAAAACACAAATATACCACAGACAGTGCTTCATTAAAGTGACCTTATCATATCACAAATGCAAAAGCATTCATAAAAAAATAATATTCAGACAAATAATTGTATAAAACTCAGAAAGGAGGGGGAAGTCCACCAAAAGAGCCCTTGCAAAATATTAAAGACTTAAAGATGCTCAAGGGATTATGTACTGAAGAGGAAGACCCATCACCTTCACCCAATTACACTGCCTCTTACCATAATGATTTGACCCTCCCAAAGGAATCATCAAAAAATGCAAAATGCTTAAGATCACAAGCCAATCCAGTTAAACAATAAAAGAACTCCCAGGATGATCATAACATAAGGAGCCTCAGGTATGGATGGTCTGCCAACTTCTTCCCCCAACACCACTCTCTCAAGATCACAAGCCAATCCTGTTAAACCATCAAAGAACTCCCAGAATGATCAGAGTAATGGCGTGTGACATCATCGCATACCAGGATGTAGTGGCCATTTTGTTGGTTGGAAACAACATATTGGTATTTATGACATGCTTTATCTTTACTTATGTGAGTGTTCTACTATAAATTAATACATGTTGATATCGAATTAGCTACACTACGAGATGCTTATTTTCCTCTTTTTGATCATCCTGGTTCTTTGATCGTTTAACTGGATTGGTTTGCAATCTTGAGAGAGTGCTGTTGGGGGAAGAAGTTGGCAGACCATCCATACCTGAGGCTCTTTATGTTAACCAAGGATTTAAATTGCAATTTTTGACAATTCCTTTGGGAGGGTCAAATCATTATGGTAAGAGGCAATGTGATCGGGAGAAGGTGATGGGTCTTCGTCTTCTGTACATCATCCCCTGAGCGTCCTCAAGAATTTAATATTTTGCAAAAACTCTTTTCATGGCCTTTCCCCTCTTTTCTGAGTTTATTACAATTATTTGTCTGAATATTATTTTTTATGAATGCTTTTGCATTTGTGATATTATAAGGTCACTTTAGCGCTGCACTGTCTGTGGTATAACAATTCTTTCTTGTCCAACATCATGACCACAATCACAATTAGGACACAACTTCTCACAGAAGGATGAACTAAACTTCCCTGGGTTCGGTTTGAGTGGGATTGGGCAAACTTCAAAGAAGTTTGGATGTTGAATCTGAACCCACTGAAATCAATGAAAGCCTAATATGTCAAATCAAAAATGCACATTTTCTGGCCTACTAGGCAAAGAGTTGTCATAAAATAACCACAGACACATCCAAAACCTTTAACTATAAAGATTATATTAGTGCACAGGAAAAAGTTAACACAGTCCCAGTAGCTGGAAAACTAAGCCCCTTGGGCAGGAGAAAATATGTAAAACAGAACCAGCATTTTTCTTAAAGATCCCAATCTCCAATGCATTCCATAAAGATATTTTATTCTCTCACCAGAAAAACAAACCCTTAAAGGGGTTGTAAATCCTCGTGTTTTTTCACCTTAATGCATCCTATGCATTAAGGTGAAAAAACTTCTGGCAGTGACCGGTCCCCCCAGCCCTCCTGTTTTACTTACCTGAGCCCCTTCATCCCCTCGGCGGAGACGTGCTCTCCCTCTCTGGACGGGGTCCCGGCTCTTGATTGGATAGATTGATAGCAGCGCAGCCATTGGCTCCCGATGCTGTCAATCAAATGGGGTAGGCGCCGGTGTCTATGGACGCAAATGCTGGACTTGGGAGCACGCCCGCAAGGTAACCCCATTGGGAGAGCGCTTCTCCTAGGGGAAGTTCCGCCGAGGAACCTCAGAAGAGGATAATCGGGGCCACTCTGTGCAAAACGAGCTGCACAGTGAAGGTAGGTATGAAATGTTTGTTATTTTAAAAAAAATAAAACACAAAGCCTTACAATCACATTAATATTACAAAATATTCATCCAAAATCTTGTGACAGGCCTTTCTAGAAGAATAGAGACACTCCATAATAATGCCTATGGTTTTGTAACAGAATGTCCAACAAGCTCACATAAGTGTAATCAGGGCTCTTTTTTTAATGCGGGGGAACGCAGTTCCAGCACCTCCAGCTCTGAATTTCATGTAATGGCAAGGGGTGCTGGGGTGTGCTGAAGGTCTAATAATGTTGGCTGCTGGGGAATCCATTGCCACTGGTGGGGATCTATTCTTTCTGGGGGGTATTGTTGCAGGGGGATCTATTGTTGCTGCTGGGGTCTTATGTTGCTTGGGGGGGGTATCTACTGTTAAGAGAGGGATCTATTGTTGCTAGCTGCTGGAGGTCTACTGATGTTGACTGCTGGGGGATCTATTGTTGCTGATGGGGGTCTATTGTTGCTGGGGTTGACCTATTGTTGGTGGCGGGTATTTTGTTGCAAGTGGGTCTATAGTTGCTGGGGGGATCTATTATTGCTGGGGGGCTTTCTGAATATTCTAAAAGTAGCGGTACCGGGTGGTGGGTAGGTGGTAGAAACAAGGGACGTTGCATGGAGATGGGTACGTGAGGGAAACAAGGGAAGGTGCTTGGAGGAGGGTAGCGGGTGGACCCAAGGGGTGACTTGGAAGGCGGGAGTACCTGCACCTATTCTCTGAGAAAAAAAGACCTGGGTGAAATGGTTAGGTGTGCACAAACCTTTATCCATATAGTTGAAGTGTAAATTTCTTGATACATTATAGATCAAAAATATTCAATACATTAAAACCTCTAAGAATTTTCTAAAATATTATAACTAAACATGTTTTGATACAATATAAACCCCCAGAATTTCTTGACACAGTATAAACTCTAATGCCCCGTACACACGGTCGGATTTTCCGATGGAAAATGTCCGATCGGAGCGTGTTGTCGGAAATTCCGACCGTGTGTGGGCTCCATCGGACATTTTCCATCGGATTTTCCCGACACACAAAGTTGGAGAGCAGGATATAAAATTTTCTGACAACAAAATCCGTTGTCAGAAATTCCGATCGTGTGTACACAAATCCGACGGACAAAGTGCCACGCATGCTCAGAATAAATAAAGAGATGAAAGCTATTGGCCACTGCCCCGTTTATAGTCCCGACGTACGTGTTTTACGTCACCGTGTTTAAAACGATCGGATTTTCCGACAACTTTGTGTGATCGTGTGTATGCAAGACAAGTTTGAGCCAACATCCGTCGGAAAAAATCCTAGGATTTTGTTGTCGGAATGTCCGAACAAAGTCCGACCGTGTGTACGCCCTATAAGAATTTCTTGATACATTGTAACCTCCAAGAATTCCCTGACATATCACGACCGCTAAGAATTTCCAGATTGATTATTACCACGGTGTCAGGGAAAATATAACACTGCAGAAAATATTATTGACCCGCACACAAATATTGTACTTGTTTATTGGGTGAGACAGTTTGCACAAAGACAGAAGCTAAGATTTATGACTACTAAATGCTCAGGTTCCGTGGTGTTCTTATCCAAGACTACAAGGTCAAACATGCCACAGGTATATGCAAGATTTATTCCATTGCTCTTGGAGTGTTCAAAATAATATATATTCATTATATTCATACTGCAATACCAATTAAAATGCTTCAATAAACCTTGTTTATCTGAGGGCTTGTTATATCCAGTGAGCTCTGGTAATGTGTACGGCAACACGTGCTTTACTGCAACGCACTGCAGTGCAAGGGGGTTCATTTACTAAAACTGGAGAGTTGAAAATCTGGTGCAGCTCTGCAAAGAAAACCCATTAGCTTTCAGAATTTGTTGTCAAAGCTTAATTGAACAAGCTGAAGTTAGAAGCTGATTGGCTACCATGCACTGCTGCACTCTCCAGTTTTAGTAAATCAACCCTAGGTATATTTGCATTTACATTCACTATGAATGGAACCCCAACAAACATACGCAATGCCCCTGCCCTACAGCACCCAACAGTGCACCACAACACAAGAGAGTTGATTTACTACTACTACTACTGTAGAGTGCAAAATCTGGTGTAGCCGTGCATAGTAGCCAATCAGCTTCTAAGTTTGGCTTGTTTCAATTAAACTTTGACAATAAAAAATAGAAGCCCATTTTCCGGTTTCTATGCAAAGCTGCAATAGATTTTGCACTCTCCTGCATTAGTAAATCAACCCCAAGATCTATTTGCATTTCTATACATCCTGAATGTCACCCTAATATACATGTGCAACACTCCTGCTCTACAGTACACTACAACGCATGACTTGTCTTGCATTGCATTGCAGTGAAAAAAAAATGCTGTGGGAATGCATTGCACCTCAATGCATGTTAAAATACACTACTGCAATACAATATAACGTGCCCTAAGCTGGCCAAAAACACAACTCAATTAACAGAATTGGGCTCACTAATCACTCTGATAAGCAGCATCCATAGAGTCACTCCCCCACCCCCATTATATTCATTATGGCTGAACCTTCAACCATAACTCCATATCAAAACTTTGTATTCTACTTATAATAGAGCAATTAAGGTTAGAACTTTGTGAGTTATTTTAATTGCAGTCCATGTCCCAATTGGTCCATGGTCCATGGATGCTGTAAAGATATAAAATACACTGTATGACAGCCGTTTGTTGCCATGTGACCATCACACAGATGGAGTTGCCCCTGTGTGACCAGCCTCTGCTGTTCTGGGGAGGCTTTGGCTTTGGAGAGTGTCTGTGGGAATAGGGATGAGCCAACAGTTCGGGCCAAACCTAGGTTACTTTGTAAATGCATTGATAGAGGGCCGGAACCCCCCACCCTCCACTAATTTTATGACAGCCCCTTGCCTAGCAGGAAAGAAAATGGGCGTTTTTTTATTTGACAGATAAGGCTCCCATTGATTTCAAGAGGGTTCGGCTTTGACATTCGAAATTCTTTAAAACTCCATTTGAACCTTGAACTAAACCCAGGGCAATTTGGCTCATCACTTTGTGGGAATTTGTGCCCATTCAGCCAAAAGAGCATTTTTGAGGCAGTGCCAGATTAAATTCTGTGGAGGACACTGGGAGGTTGAAACCTTGGGGCCCCCCTCGCAGGTTTCTGGAGGTTTCTCATGCATGTGCTCTAGAAGGATAACATTGAACTAAGTAGTGTGCATGTCAGCCACTAAATGGAGATGACCATCACTACTGTACATTACACATACACAGACGTTTTTATAGACTGACAGCTGAAAGAAGATGAGACAAACTCTGAACTTGATGTCTATGGTTTATATACTATATATAATATAAGTTGTTATTGGATACATTACATTAATACAGTATTTTTTTATAGAGTCTTTAAAACCACTTAAGGACCAGCCTCGTTTTGGAATTTAGGTGTTTACATGTTTAAAACAGTTTTTTTTTGCTAGAAAATTACTTAGAACCCCCAAACATTATATATTGTTTTTTTTTCTAACACCCTAGAGAATAAAATGGCGGTCATTGCAATACTTTTTTTTACACCGTATTTGCGCAGCGGTCTTACAAGCGCGCTTTTTTGGGAAAAAATTCACTTTTTTGAATGAAAAATAAGACAACAGTAAAGTTAGCCCAATTTTTTTTTTATATTGTGAAAGATAATGTTACACCGAGTATATTGATACCCAACATGTCATGCTTCAAAATTGTGCCCGCTCGTGGAATGGCGTCAAACTTTTACCCTCAAAAATCTCCATAGGCGACGTTTAAAAAATTCTACAGGTTGAATGTTTTGCGTTACAGAGGAGGTCTAGGGCTAGAATTATTGCTCTCGCTCTAACGATTGCGGCAATACCTCACATGTTTAGTTTGACCACCGTTTTCATATGCGTTCGCTTCTGCGCGCAAGCTCGTCAGGACAGGGGGTTTTAAAAAAAAAATAAAATTATTTTTATTATTTATTTTACATGATTTTATTTTTACAATGTTTTTTTAAAAAAAAAATTGTGTCACCTTTATTCCTATTACAAGGAGTGTAAACATCCCTTGTAATAGAAAAAAGCATGACAGAACCTCTTAAATATGAGATCCGGGGTCAAAAAGACCTCAGATCTCATATTTACACTAAAATGCAATTTAAAAAAAAAAAAAAAAGTGATGTAAAAAAATTACATTGAAAAAAATGTGCCTTTAAGACGTATGGGTGGAAGTGACGTTTTGACGTCGCTTCCGCCCTGCAGTGTCATGGAGACGAGTGGGTGCCATCTTAGCCTCACTCGCCCCCAGGCACAGCAAGGAGACAGATGCGATCGCCTCTGCTGCTACCGACGGCTCCGCTAAGCGGCGGAGGGCACCGGATCGTGGCGGGAGGGGGGCCCCTCTCCCGCCACCAATAAAAGTGATCGCGTAGCGAATCCGCTGCAGAGACCACTTTTATCTGAAAGTCGACTGCCGCACGAAAACGGGGATACTGGGGTTATGGCAGATAGCTCTCCACACCAGACTGATTAAACCTTGTCTTTATTATGGAGCTGGCTCTGTACACAGCGGAACACTCATGGTGGAACAGAAAAAGGCCTTCACCAAACCATTACTACAAGGTTGGAAATATAAAATGTCTAAAATGTCATTGTATTGTGCAGTATTAACAGTACCCTTCACTGGAAACATTTCAGTGCAATCCTTTGGAGGGAGTCCGTATATTTTAGGCCATAGAGGTAGGTGTGATGGTCAGGTGTCCACAATCTTTTTTTTGAATGGTGTACATTTATAGAAGTAAGTCAATAAATTTTAACAGATGGCTATTGATCACTATTCTAATCAAGTCTGATCACAAACAGATTTCTAAGATATAAAAATGATTAAACAGGTGCTCAAATACATCACATAACATGCCTAGAAATGGAGGAAGATTATAGCTCAGTGCCAGCAAAAATTGCAAATATAAATTTTACAAAGTGGAACTGCTGAGGGGAAAAAAAAAGCATGTAAGAGTAATGCAGAAAAAGACATCATTTTAGCCCATCTGTCAATCAACGGTTATCAGAACGGTGACAGTTAAGAGCTGGCGGGTGAATTATGGGGAGCTGACTTCACAAAAGTGCAGAAAGCACGGTGTGGGATTCTATTACTACTGAATAATGCTGTTTATTTTACTTTTCAGTCCCTTTAAAAATAAATAAAACACGCTTATCTGCAAGCTTCAGAGATCTGTCTTTTCTCCACGACAGCTGCTAGTTATATTTATACGGCGGCTGGAAGCAGCAGACTGGAAAAGCAGTGATTCCAAAGGTTTTTTTTACGGAAAAAGGCTGCAAACGGCTATGGGGCTGATTTCAAAGATGGGTTCCAAAGGAGGGTTTTTTTGCTATCTTTCATTTTTCTCTATATCTTTGCTAAAGTAAAACTTGGAAGCAAAACTTTACTTTTTGGGAGCCCCATCCCTGTATGTATACATTCCCTTCATTCAAAAGTCTTCTGGCTGGTGCCTTGATGCCATTTGTCCTTTCTCTTCTTTTCAAGTGGAGGCAGTGAGTGGTCCTTACTCCTGTGTTAACCACACATCTACTGCCGTACATCTAAAAACATGATGGAGTTTTACTTACATTTGTTAAGAATGTCACCCTTTTAAGACTATTTTATGCTTACAAGCAAATATAGTTCAGTTGAAAAGCACACCTGAGGGCATGATAGGATTGCTAGTATACAATCCCTGGATTGCAGAATACATTTCTGGTGCACAGCTCTGGACACACATGGGGAAAAAGGGAGCAAGACCCAACACAGAACTTAAGAAAAACCAACTATTACCAATAAAGTAGAGGGGAAACAACTCTATTCTAATTAGTCATTGGGCACTCTGTAATAAACATGTGGGGAGATGGCTCTACATTACCCAATATACCATGTACGTCATAGATTTGATGGGACCTTCTGTGTAAGTGGATGGGACCCCCCCCCCCCCTGTTGGCTCACTCTCTTTGTACTAGGTGGCCTCAGTGGACGTATGTTGACCCCTGACATATGTTGACTTGATAGTAACATATAACATGAGTATGGCATGAACTATGTAGCTGTATGACTTGTTTTGTGCTTTTGTAGAAAACAACTTTACTTTTTAGATCGTGAATATATACTTGTGATTGTCTTCTAGACATTTCACACCCCCTTTATTCCCTGAAGATGAAGTGTTCTCTGAAAGGCGTCGTGTTATGTCCTGATGTTCCATCCAGAATGATCAAACCATGAAAAGGCAAATTATACTGATGCATCATGAACAAGGGGGTTTCCCAAAATACCTAGTATGCTAAACTGTGTTTATGTAGTGTAATCAACAACACTGTTCTTTGCATATATTTGCATCGACTTTAAAACATTTTGGAATAAAGATTGGCATACTAGCCTTGTAAACATATACTTGGTGGATTTAGCTGCAAAATCCCATGCGGATATCCATATTGTTGTAAATGAAAGTAGAGGAGGAACTGTCAAATATGTACAGTAATACCTGTTGGTAATAAGATAACCTCGCCACCACTCAAAATACCACCATTGCGCCACAGGACAGAAGACCTAACTAGAAGCTGCCACTTTAAGAACAATCAAATGTGAACTGTATTTTAACCCCTTATCAAAAAAATATGTGACAATAGGACAAAATAGTGGCGCTGCATATGTGCTGAACAAAAAGTGCTTGCTCAACCCTAAATGACATATATCTACAAATCAATAAATAAACAAGTGAATATAAAAGCACTGATTCCACCCTGTGACAAGTGAGACTTAAAATAAAAATAATAATATCACAAAAAAAAATATAGTCCATAAAGTGTTCAAGTAAATTCATAAACGATGTGAAATCTTTCTGTTCCATCCACCACACCAATGTGCCAGTGATTCCACTCCACTAAAGAAACGCACTCACCCAATTTCAATGCCTACACTCTCGTGTCAGGCTAAGCCACTTTTTAAACCACAGGGACAGGGTTTCAAACGAGTATCCAGAATCCAACTGTGTGTAAGATATTTCTCCACATGTAAATAATAATAAAGGTGCTCCAATAGTGTGATAACGTAAAAAAAACAATTTATCAAAATCACTTCAAATCTTCAACCTTTCCACTCACATTATAGAACTTTAAAACCAGCAAGAGTAATCACAGCAGAATTTCAAGCAGCAATAGCACAGTGGATTTTGCGGTCATGGCGGTCCTGTGGTGTGCTGGCGTGTAAACAACCCTCAACCCCTTCCTTGGTCCTAGATCTCAACTCGCTCCTCCACTACCTAGTCCGACGTTCAGCATCCTCAGTGATGATGATTGCCATACAGCTACGCCCCCGACATGATTAATCCCATGATTAAGTCTGTGTGACGAAACATGTCGGGGCCTGGCTGTACGGCAATCATCATAACTGACAGAGGACACTGAATGTCGGACTAGGAAGTGGAGGAGCGAGTTGAGATCTAGGACCAAGGAAGGGGTGAGAGTTGTTTACACGCCTGCACACCTCGGGTCCGCCGTGACCGCAAGATTCACTGCGCCAATCCTGCTTGCAATTCGGCTGTGATTACTCTTGCTGGTTTTAAAGTTCTATAATGTGAGTGGAAAGGTTGAAGATTTAAAGTGATTTTGATAAACTGTTTTTTTACGTTATCACACTATTGGAGCACCTTTATTATTATTTACATGTGGAGAAATATCTTACACACACGGTTGGATTCTGGATACTCGTTTGAAACCCTGTCCATGTGGTTTAAAAAGCGTCTTAGCCTGACACGAGAGAGTAGGCATTGAAATTCGGTGAGTGCGTTTCTTTAGGGGAGTGGAATCACTGGCACATTGGTGTGGTGGATGGAACAGGAAGATTTCACATCGTTTATGAATTTACTTGAACACTTTATAGACTATATATTTTTTTGTGATATTATTATTTTTATTTTAAGTTTCACTTGTCACAGGGTGGAATCAGTGCTTTTATATTCACATGTTTATTTATTGATTTGTAGATATATGTCATATTGGGTTGAGCAAGTACTTTTTGTTCAGCATGTATGCAGCGCCACTATTTTGTCCTATTGTGACATATTTTTTTGATAAGGGGTTAAAATACAGTTCACATCAAATATGTACAGTGTATGAGGAAAGTCAGAGAAAAGTCCTTATCTGCAGAGTTTCAGAGTATTAGGCAGAAGATTAGATATTAACAGAATGATCTTAGCTAAATTGATAGTTTTGTGGTAATATGAATGTTGCTTTCGGGAAAATTTTGCTTCACCAGAAATGATCAATTTTAGCTAATGAGCTGCTTAAGGTAATAGTTTTCCTGACCCACGGTTATGCTACAGCTAGTCTGGTCTTCTCTAGGGATGAGCCAAATGTACCTGGGTCCACTCTGAGGCAGGTTCAGTGAACATTAAAGAAGTTCGGGTGCTGAATCCAAACCCCATTGAAATCAATGGAAGTCAAATGTTAAAAAACTGTTTTGGCCATCACGGGACTGATATGGATTTTAGGAGGGTACTCCAAGCAAAAAAACAAGAAAAAAAGGGTTCCCCCAAAAATCCATACCAGACCCTTACCTGAGCTTGCAGTCTGGCAGGCTAGTTAGGGGGGAGACTAACGCCATTTCCCCCTACAAACCACACTAGGCCACAGGCCCCAAGTATAGGGTGTACCTTGCCCCTGGCAGAGCACCGGGTCCCTGTGTGGATGAGAACAGAAGACTTTTCTCCATAACCCTGGCTCGAGGTTTGTGGGGGCACCCATTGCTCCCTTAAGGAAGAAGTATAGCCAACGCTATTTTGGCTATACTTCTCCTGTAGGTCACGGGAGCGCACTTAGCTCTGCACTCCTGTGACCCGTTTTTAGACGACTGTGGGCTAAAGCCCGCTGTTGGCTGACGTCACAGACCCAGTCCAGGCTCTGAAAAGATCCTAACCATATAGTCCAGACTCCTGGACCGCCGGCTTGCTCAGCCTCTCAGCGATCCACTGACAGCCTGAGCCAGCACAGTCTAGCGCTCTAGTGAGTCCATACTTCTCTTTTAATAACCTTGACAGTGGAAAAGAAAGCTGACATATACAGTATAGTAGCGGGAGAAAGGCCAGCTAGGATGCTTGGCTCCTGCTAAATGGGATGAAAGTCCGGTGTTTGGATGAATGCCCAAACAAGAAAAATGTGGTCTGAAACTGTATTAGGACTTAACTGGGAGCTCAACACTAGTCTTCTCCTCTTCAGCACTGGAATGTGGGTGAGTGCCCCTACATCATCATGTACAATGCAGATCCAGCAGATAATTTTTCAGAACTGGACAAGGCTGCTAGTCCTGCATAAATATGATGACATCATCAAGATGAGTGGCAACAAGACCAGTTGTTGAGGGGCATGAAAAGTGACTTTTGGGACTGGTCATCACAAGAGCAACCAAGAAAAAGGATGACAGTGGAATCTTTAGTAAAGGTATGTAATACTCTGTTATTGCACATTTAATCCTTTTTTAGCTGGGGGGGGGGGCATATTTAATGTATAAGTTCACATTTAGTGAACAAATCACTTTTTGGTGCACCACATTCCATCCATCCTGTGAAATACAGCTCACCTATAAGAATGAATGGGATGTGCACACTTTGAAGATAATGGGGACATTTTCACTACAGGAGTTTTCATTCTCATTCTCCTCTAAGAGTTCTATGAGATTGCAGGACCCCTGACCCTCTGTCTGGACAGTGTTGAGTGGTCCTGTGCTTATCACATGCACTCTCCCAAGAAGAAAAAAAAAAACTCTCTAGCAATACACACCAAACTGAGCATGTGCAGCCAATCCCCTATCCTCTGTTCTACCTGAGAAGACACAATGCAAATAATTAACCCCTTAGGTTCCACAGTGAGTATAACAAGCATGCTTTACTGAATATACAGACTGATTTTACTGTTGTGTTTTTTTTTTTTAAATACTTAAAGTACTTTAATGATTTCATTGCTGCCTGGGGGTCAAACTTTTTCAGCATCTACTAAGAACTGAAACCTCTGCTTCGGTTGGACTGGCCCTTTAAAATGAAAAGCCCATTTGCAGCTTCTCTTTTCCCTTAAAAAAATGTTTAGCCGCTGCATAAAATCCAGGATTTATGGCAGCTCAACGCTCAGCAGAAACCGGCGATTTCCAAGGGGGCAGTAAATAGTCTTGTTAAACAATCGATAACGTTTGTAATTAAGGGGCAAAGGTTCAATCGCAGAGGTCATATTATCATAACGAGAGGCAAGGGCAGACTCCCCAGAGAAAGGATGACCTTATCTCAGCATGGCTTTGGTTCATTTAAATAGTAGTGTATTCCTATCAGAGGCATGACAATAATACCGCAGCACACTTATGCCCCGTATACATGGTCGGACTTTGTTCGGACATTCCGACAACAAAATCCTAGGATTTTTTCCGACGGATGTTGGCTCAAACTTGTCTTGCATACACACGGTCACACAAAGTTGTTGGAAAATCCGATCGTTCTATACGCGGTGACTTAAAACACGTACGTCAGGACTATAAACGGGGCAGTGGCCAATAGCTTTCATCTCTTTATTTATTCTGAGCATGCGTGGCACTTTGTCCGTCGGATTTGTGTACACACGATAGGAATTTCCGACAACGGATTTTGTTGTCGGAAAATTTTATCTCCTGCTCTCCAACTTTGTGTGTCGGAAAATCCGATGGAAAATGTCCGATGGAGCCCACACACGGTCGGAATTTCCGACAACACGCTCCGATCGGACATTTTCCATCGGAAAATCCGACCGTGTGTACAGGGCATGAGAGCAATGATAGTCGTTATCACTGCTGCTGCTTGCAAATAAACGAGCAAAACTCTCTTTGTTGGGACAGAAATAAAGTATGATCATTATCTCCCTTAATAGTTAGGGCCCATTCACTCCGTGGCTGTGCGTTAACTAGTACATGAATGGGCCCTTAGGGTAGATTTACAGCATAGTCCACGTCTGTGTGAAAGTAATTCCACCAAATGGCTAAATGTTCGAAGTGTTCCCCTGAATGGCCGAGCAGCTAAAAAGTTTGGTCCAAGCTTGTGTTCAGATTGAATCCTAAGCTCATCCCTAGTATTAGACATGTGCAATTCGTTTTTGTTCCAAATTCGTTTTTTCGACGAAATTCGACAAATTAGGTAATTCGGAAATATTTGAATTAACAAAGACCCGTTTGATTAATTTTTCCGAAAACGAAAATTTGATAATTTGAAGGAACCAAAATCCAAATTTCGGAAATTCGAAAATCCCAAAATTCGGAAATTCGAAAATTTTGAAATTCAAAAATTTGAAAATAAGATCAAAAATCCAAAAATTCGAAAGAACGAAAATCCGAAAATAAGAACAAAAACCTGAAAATAAGAAAAAGTTATTTCGGAAAATTCGGAACTTTGGATAAATTCATATTTGTTACGTTCACTAACAGCCAAATTCGAAGGGAAATGCCAATACCTATCATTTAATAGTTAGTTAGTTAGTTAGTTAGTTAGTTAGTTAGTTATTATTTTGGATTTTTTAATTTTCAAATTTTTGGATTTTTGTTCTTATTTTCGAATTTTCATTCTTAGTTTAGGGTTTTTTAATTTTCAGATTTTCAACTTTTTCGGCAGTGCATATGTCTACCCAGTATGTTGTATGAATACACAGAATATATTCATATACATATATATATATTTATATATTTAATTCCTATTTGTTATACTTTATATGCTATTTAAGCAATTATGTAATAATATTTGTATAAATAAACCAGGACAAAAGTGGCATGACGTTGACAGAAGTACTGGTGGGTTATAAAATGTTTTCACAGTGGCCTGTTGAGCATTGCATTATTATTATGGGACACAGATGGTATGAATCATTGCTTAATACACGCACCTTGTATTATGGGACTCCTCTGGCGTATAGACAAAAAATGTAAATAATAATTGTATATATTAATATATTAATTGTATATAATAATTTTATATATATATATATATATATATATATATATATATATATATATATATATATATATATCATATACCCCTTTATATTTTTTATATCATATAAGCCTATTTTTTATATATTTTATTTTATTTTATTATTTATTATAGGCATTTACATAGTGCTAACAATTTACAATACACTTTACGTACACATCAATCCCTGCCCTCAAGGAGCTTACAAACTAAGGTCCCTATTGCACATGTATACATACCAATACTAGGACCAATTAACCTACAAGTATGTAAATACAAACATTTCTGCACCCTAAACCCCCTCAACCCAGGCTGCTGTATAAATACGACCCCCCCCCCCCCCCCAAAAAAAAAATAACACAAAACTTTAAATGCAACATACATATAAGAAGTGCATTAAATCAATCCATCAATGCATCAGTAAATATTTACAAAAACATATAAAAAAAAAGAATAATTTAAATTTATATATTTACTGATGTATTGATTTAATGCACTTCTTATAAGTATGTTGCATTTAAAGTTTTTTGTTTTTTTTTGTATTTATACAGCAGCCTGGGTTGGGGTTGAGGTAAGTGCAGAAATGTTTGTATTTTACATACTTGTAGGTTAATTGGTCCTAGTATGGGTATGTATGCATGTGCAATAGGGACCTTAGTTTGTAACCTTCTTGAGGGCAGGGATATTTATTGATACATCATGAATTGATCTAATGCACTTCTTTTTATTGAACAGATTTTTTCGGTATGGTATACATTTTTATGTTTATTATGACATTTTTTTTAACTTATTTAATGTATTCGATTAATTTTTTTATATTTACAGTATATTTTATATTTAATACATGCATATTTTGTTTGTTATATTATTGTATTCATGTATTATTATTGCTACTATTTTGTTCATTTTTTATATATTTATTTTTGGATAGAGCTGTGCATATAAAGTTTTTTAACCTACCAGTAGGTCTTTGGAGTGTGGAAGGAGTCCCATTCAACCACTGGGAGAACATTAGATTGTAAACTTGCAGGAGCAGGGTCCTCCTAACCCTCTTGTATTGAATTGTATTTGTTGCTGTATTGTCTCCCTTTGTATTATAAAACGCTGCGCAAATTGTTGTATAATAATAATAACATGCGCACTCCATGCAGACAATGTCCTGCAAGGTAGGATATATTGTGTATTTACAGTATATACACTATATTACCAAAAGTATTGGGATGCCTGCCTTTATACGCACATGATCTTTAATAGCATCCCAGTCTTAGTTCTTAGGGTTCAATATTGAGTCGGTCCACCCTTTGCAGCTATAGCATAGCTATTCTGGGAAGGCTGTCCACAAGGTTTAGGAGTGTGTCTATGGGAATGTTTGACCATTCTTCCAGAAGTGCATTTTTGAGGTCAGACTCTGATGTGGATGAGAAGGCCTGGCTCACAGTCTCCGCTCTAATTGATCCCGAAGGTGTTCTAGTGGGTTGAGGTTAGGACTCTGTGCAGGCCAGTCAAGTTCCTTCACCCCAAACTCGCTCATCCATGTCTTTATGGACCTTGCTTTGTGCACTGGTGCGCAGTTATGTTGGAACAGGAAGGGGCCATCCCCAAACTGTTCCCACAAAGTTTAAGTCATGAAATTGTCCAAAATGTCTTGGTATGCTGACGCCTTAAGAGTTCCCTTCACTGGAACTAAGGGAACAAGCCCAACCCCTGACAAACAATCTCGCACCATAATCCCCCCTCCACCAAATGATTTGGACCAGTGCACAAAGCAAGGTCCATATAGACATGGCTGACCGAGTTTGGAGTGGAGGAACTTGACTTGCTTGCACAGAATCCTGACCTCAACCCGATAGAACACCTTTGAGATTAATTAAAGTGGAGACTGTGAGCCAGGCCTTCTCATCCAACATCAGTGCCTGACTTCACAAATGCACTTCTGGAAGAATGGTCCAATTCCCATAGACACACTCCTAAACCTTGTGGACAGCCTTCCCAGAAGAGTTGAAGCTGTTATAGCTGCAAAGGGTGGGCCAACTTAATATTCAACCCTACGGACTAAGACTGGGATGACATTAAAGTTCATGTGTGTGTGTAAAGGCAGGAGGCGTCCCAATACTTTTGATAATATAGTATATATATATATATATATATATATATATATATATATATATATATATATATATATGTATATGTGTATATATATATATGTGTATATATATATATATATATATATATATATATAAACACTTTTGCTAATTTGTACAGGTTCTTCATGGCACACAGATAACACGCCGCCTCCGATTCATTTAATCGTTCTGGAAGAGCCATGCCAAGCCCGGTCTGTGCCTTTCTTCCTCCGTGTTCAATACATAATGAGTAAATTCAGTCTGTCATGCTAATTTGCACATGAAACGATAATGATATTACAGAAAGCGCGAGTGATTAAGAGCTGCGATTACAAAATGCCACCAAAGTGCTGCAAATCACTTGCCACTGTGCCACCACCCATTAAATGTGTGAAAAACATGGTATGATTAGAGGAACCAGCTGACTGAATGGGTAACCTTTCCCCCCCCAGATTATCTCCCACCACCCCTCATTCAGTGTCCAGAGAAGAAGGGGGGGGGGGATAAAATTAAGAGGTTTAACCGATTGGAAGGATCCAGGTGCATAGGACACAGGGCGCTCTTTATGGTGCAGACGTGGGAATGTACAGACTTTCTATAAGCTGCAAATCTTACATAACTCCACTTAATGAGCATATGTTGTGGAGCACTCTGGGATCAGAGCAAGGATTTATTACACGGCTCTTCCCACCGACTAAGTGAAAACAATCGCATCTGTTATCACACGTAGCATTACTTCCACTCTGCTGTTTTCCTGTAAGAACTCCAGGCAGATATAAAGCACACAAATGATTACAACCCTGTAATCATTAATATATCATTAAATGTGGTTTAAGTTGCAAGCAGTAAGTACCTGATTCTGATCTGGCATCAGCTTCTTACAATCATTTTACAGCAGGGCTAGTGTGTGATAGGAAGAAGCAGCAGGAGTGACAAGGACAATGCTTATAGGAGGAGAGAGCAGCGTGACATATAGATGAGCTCATCACAGTGCTGCTTCTCCGTTCACTGTCCAATCACAAACTGAGGGCGGGTCCAGGACAACTAGAGCTCAGCAGAGGTGGGTTAAATGATGCTGGCCATCAGACTGAGGACATCTAGTGGCAGAGAAAAAATGACTGCAGGGTGAATGATGCGGTAAATGCTAATGTTGTTATTTTATCTTTTAATGGGCTATTCATTTTTATCTTATTTTTGTCTAGAGTTTTGCTTTAAATAAAGTACATGCAATGAAATATTACTAATTTTCAGAGCTATTCCCACCCCTCTTTCATACACTATATTTCCAAAAGTATTGGGACGCCTGCCTTTACACGTACATGAACTTTAATGGCATCCCAGTCTTATGCCATGTACACACGGTCGGACTTTGTTCGGACATTCCGACAACAAAATCCTAGGATTTTTTCCGACGGATGTTGGCTCAAACTTGTCTTGCATACACACGGTCACACAAAGTTGTCGGAAAATCCGATCGTTCTATACGCGGTGACGTAAAACACGTACGTCGGGGCTATAAACGGGGCAGTGGCCAATAGCTTTCATCTCTTTATTTATTCTGAGCATGCATGGCACTTTGTCCATCGGATTTGTGTACACACGATAGGAATTTCCGACAACGGATTTTGTTGTCGGGAAATTTTATCTCCTGCTCTCCAACTTTGTGTGTCGGAAAATCCGATGGAAAATGTCCGATGGAGCCCACACACGGTCGGAATTTCCGACAACACGCTCCGATCGGACATTTTCCATCGGAAAATCCGACCGTGTGTACGGGGCATTAGTCTGTAGGGTTCAATATTGAGTTGGCCCACCCTTTGCAGCTATTACAGATTCAACTCTTCAGGGAAGGCTGTCCACAAGGTTTAGGAGTGTGTCTATGGGAACGTTTGACCATTCTTCCAGAAGCACATTTGTGAGGTCAGGCACTGATGTTGGACTAGAAGGTCTGGCTCGCAGTCTCCGCTCTAATTCATCCCAAAGGTGTTCTATCGGGTTGAGTTCAGGACCAGGCCAGTCAAGTTCCTCCACCCCAAACTCGCTCATCCATGTCTTTATGGACCTTGCTTTGTGCACTGGTCCAAATCATTTGGTGGAGGGGGGATTATTGTGTGGGGGTTGTTTTTCAGGGGTTGGGTTTGGTCCCTTAGTTCCAGTGAAGGGAACTCTAAAGTAGTCAGCATACCAAGACATTTTGGACAATTTCATGATTTCAACTTTGTGGGAACAATTTGTGGATGGCCCCATCTAGTTCCAACATGACTGCACACCAGTGCACAAAGCAAGGTCCATAAAGACATGGATGAGTGACTTTGGGGTGGAGGATCTTGACTGACCTGCACAAAGTCCTGACCTCAACCCGATAGAACACCTTTGGGATAAATTAGAGTGGAGACTGTGAGCCAAGCCTTCTGGTCCAACATCAGTGCCTGACCTTACAAATGCACTTCTGGAAGAATGGTCAAACATTCCCATAGACACACTCCTAAACCTTATGGACAGCCTTCCCAGAAGAGTTGAAGCTGTTATAGCTGCAAAGGGTGGGCCAACTCAATATCGAACCCTACTCACTAAAGCCCTGTACACACGGTACGAAAATAAGTTCATATGCGTGTAAAGGCAAGCGTCCCAATACTTTTAGTAATATAGTGTATGTATATATATATATATATATATATATATATATATATATATATATATATATACACATACACACACACACACATTTATATCTCCCTCCAAAGTGGGCCTAGCATTGGATATACACATTAGATGCAGCATATTCAGTGATGTGTCAATGTAACACTTCCAGGTATTTATTATCTTTCACACAGAGAACTGTACTTCCCCTGACAATACCTTCATCTGCTTTTCTTTTCTCTCTAGATGGATGGCACCAATTTTGTTCAGGCATCACCCAGGGTTACCATCTTCTCCTTGGACTGGGATGCTGCCTTGGAGGTGACACAGTCATGTAAATCCTGGTGCTTGTGCAGTTCTTTCTAAATATGTCTGACACAGATCAAACTCTGCTGAAGCCTTTTACCCTGTGACTTGTTACAAAGTTACAATGTTGCAGCCTGATCAAAGAGGAAGAGGAGACCCTGGAAATGTCTCCTGGATGCAACTTGCTCATGTGTTTTGGGGGTAAACCCTCCTCTTGAGGAAGAGGGTTTACCCTTGAAATGTGTAAGCCAGTTGGATCCAGAAGATGTCCTCCATAGCTTCAGGGGCATACAGAGCCGTCCGAAATAACTTTACCACTTTGATCAGCTTTGTCTGTTTTTATGTTTCTAAGTAGTTACTTGCTTATTTTTACAAACAATAGTTATTGGGATTATGCACTAGGCTGGTGCACCCTCTCTCTTTTGTTTTTTCCAGTATGAGATGGACTACATGTGAATTTGGTTAGGTCAAGAGAGGGTCTTCCCAGGGGGAAGCTGCTATTAAGGTCCATTGCTTTAAGGCCTGAGGAAGGTATGAGATGGATAACTGGTGAGTCTGGTTAGATCTGGCTGGGGGCCTCCCAGGAGTGAAGCTACTACATTACTACAAGGCCGGAGGAAAATGTGAGATGGACTACTGGTGGTTCTGGCTAGGTCAGGCTAAGGGCCTCCCAGGAGGGAAACTGCTATTAAGGTCCATTGCCATAAGGCTCTAGGAAGGTATGAAATGGACTACTTGTGGATCTGGCTAGGCCAGGCTGGGGGCCTCACAGGGGGAAGCTGCTATAAAGGTCCATGGCAATAAGGCTCTAGGAAGGTATGAAATGGACTGCTTGTGGATCTGCCTAGGTCAGGCTGGGGTCCTCCTAAGGGAAAGCTGCTACTAAGGTGTTGCTTTAAGGCCTCAGGAAGTTATGAAATGGATAACTGGTGATTCTGGTTAGAACTTGCTGGGGGCCTCCCAGGAGCGAAACTACTATTAAGTAAGTTCTATTGCTGTAAGGCCTGAGGAAGGTATGAGATGGGTAACTGGTGGTTCTGGCTAGGTCAGGCTGAGGGCCTCCAAGGAGGGAAGCTGATATTAAGATCCCCTGCCATACGGCTCTAGGAAGGTATAAAATAGACTACTTGTGGATCTGGTTAGGTCAGGCTGGGGGCCTCCCAGGGGGAAGCTGCTATAAAGGTCCATTGCTGTAATGCCTGAGGGAGGTATTATATGGATAACTAGTGATTCTGGTTAGATCAGGCTGGGGATCTCCCAGGGGTGTAGCTACTATTAAGGTCCATTGCTGTAAGGCCCTAGGAAGGTATGAGATAGACTACTTGTGGATCTGGTTAGGTCAGGCCTCCCAGGGGTGCTCCTGCACTGGTGCCCAGGGGATGACCCCATGCCTATAGTGCCCCCTGGTGAGTCTAAGGTGACCAACCTATGCTGGGCAGAAATAGGTTCACAGGTGCATTTTCTCCCCACCACATGGCTGGACATGTGGAAGAAATGCAGTTTTGTACATGGCTACGATGTGACTCAACGTTGGAGCAAAACGCGTGCCTGCTAGTACATCTCTGCATTACGTGCATGTTTCACAGAGTATTTTCTCTTTATAAATGTTGCAACTACAGTAAATTATTTGTTGATTCTGCCAGAAATCAAGTGAATGCCTAAACTCAAACCCTCTGAGGGCTGATGACCCTGCCTCAGCTTCTTAAAATCCCAATCAGTGTTGACAATGGGTTGTCAATTGAAAGACGAAGTGAGAAGCTCACTGGATTTCTGGTAGGACAAACAGCTCACTGGATTTCTGGTAGTAACTTTCTGAACTTTACTCAGCATTTTTAAAGAGACATAACATGGGGAAATGTGTATGTGTTGCAAAGATGGACTGAATGTGACTTCTTCTTTTTTAATGTACACGTTAATATCTCCTTCATCAAAAAGATTTAGAAGTTCCATTTGCTGGTCTTTTAACACGGAAATCTGCATATCGCTATGAAAATGTGATCTTTACTGCCATCGGCCATGGTGTTGGTTTCTAGGACAAAAGACACCCAGGAGGAATAAATCTATACAAACGTCCACGATGACACCGTGGGCGCGTTTCGTCACGGCGTGAATGTCGTCTGTAATTAACAGGGGCCGGCTGCGAGTGTCAAGATACTCCGGCCTGGGAACTCTGAGTCAGTTTCGAACACAATCAAATGCCAAGAGGAACTGTACCGCGACCTCCGACGGTTAATGAGTGCTTTCCTTCGGGCGCGCTTGAAAAAGCCCCTAAACCGGGTGCATGAAATTGTTTAATCTCACTTGACACAGTGACAATGGCCGATGTTTAATGGATTGTCAGACAATGGCGCTGCAGCTGCAGCCTGCTGAGCGCGAACCGCGAGACAAAGATTTCTGGAGATGAGTAGGCAACGTTGTCAAAACAAGTACATGAGACACGGGAGGACAGGCAGGGAGAAGAGAAATGATTTCACATTTTCTTTGTGTCATTCTCTCAAAGCTACAACAAGAGGAACCCATCTACAATGACTCCATTATTCTTTTATACCTTGAGTTTCCTTTTTTTTTCTTTTTTTTTTTTTTTAATGCCTTCTAAACAAATTAAAATTTTAAAAAGAAAAATCTCTGGGCCCATTCACACTTGAGCCAATCTAAAAAAGGCAAGTTGACACACATTGCCGCAATGCACTTGAACTTTTTTGTGGTACCATTATTATGGATGGGACCCCAAAGCATTATACAATAAAACCCAGTGCTCAATGTACCACAATACATATACCGTGCATTGCCATGTTAAAAAAGGTTTTTTTCCTCTGCTGCGGTACTTTGGCAGCCCATTCATTATGACACAATGCACATACGCTTTGCGTTTTATTGTACATAAGCATGTCGCTAATCATGAAAATATATCTGATGTTAGAACCACGATATATGCACCCTAAAATATATATCTATTTTGTGTTTTTTGTGTGTGTGTGTATATATATATATATATATATATATATATTATATATATGTATGTATGTATGTATGTATATATATATATATGTATGTATATATATATATATATATATATATATATATATATATATACACAGTATATACACTCACCGGCCACTTTATTAGGTAAGTACCCCTTGCTAGTACCAGGTTGGATCCCTTTTTTGCCTTCAGAACTGCCTTAATTATTTGTGGCATAGATTCAACAAGGTGTTTGAAACATTCCTCTGAGATTTTGACATGATAGCATCACACAGTTGCTGCCGATTTGGTGGCTGCACATCCATGATGCGAATCTCCCATTCCACCACATCACCAAAGGTGCTCTATTGGATGAGATATGGTGAGTGTGGAGGCCATTGGAGTACAGTGTCCTCATTGTCCATTGGTGAGATGATGTGAGCTTTGTGACATGGTGCATTATCCTGCTGGAAGGAGCCATCAGAAGATGGGGACACTGTAGTCATAAAGGGATGGACATGATCAGCAACAATACTCAGGTAGGCCGTTGGATTTAAATGATGCTCAGTTGGTACTAAGGGGCCCAAAGTGTGCTAAGAAAATATCCTCCACACCATTACACCACCAGCCTGAACCATTGATACAAGGCAGGATGGATCCATGCTTTCATGTTGTTTATGCTAAATTCTGACCCGACCATCTGAATGTCACAGCTGAAATCGAGACTCATCAGACCAGACAACGTTTTTCCAATCTTCTATTGTATAATTTTGGTTAGCCTGTATGAATTGTAGCCTCAGGTTCCTGTTCTTAGCTGACAGGAGTGGCAGCCCAGTGTGGTGTTCTGCTGCTGTAGCCCATCTGCTTCAAGGTTCAATGTGTTGTGGGTTCAGAGATGGTATTTGGCATACCTTGGTTGTAACGAGTGGTTATTTGAGTTTTTGTTGCCTTTCTATCATCTCAAACCAGTCTGCCCATTCTCCTCTGACCTCTGACAGACCTCTGCATTTTCCTCCACACAACTGCCGCTCACTGGATATTTTCTCTTTTTCTGACCGTTCTCTGTAAACCCGAGAGATAGTTGTGTGTGAAAATCCCAGTAGATCAGCAGTTTTTGAAATACTCAGACCAGCCCGTCTGGCACCAACAACCATGCCACGGTCAAAGTCACTTAAATCCCCTTTCTTCCCCATTCTGATGCTCAGTTTGAACTTCAGCAAGTTGTCTTCACCAAATCTAGATGCCTCAATGCATTGAGTTGCTGCCATGTGATTGGCTGATTAGCAATTTGTGTTTCCAAGCAATTGAACATGTGTACCTAATAAAGTGGTCGGTGAGTGTGTGTGTATATATACAGTATATACAATATATATATATATATATATATATATATATATATATATATATACATTTATTTATTTATTAGGGCTGTGGAAATTAATTCCTCAATTAATTGTTAATTCTTTTGATCGGTACTCACCTCTCCGTCGGCTTCCAGGTCTTCAGGGAGTTCCGTCGGAGATCCGGTAACGTCACGGACATTGACGTCACCGGACTCCTCCCCCCTTCCACAAGTGCCTCCGTCTGCTAACGAAGGGAAGGGGGGAGGAGTCCGGTGACGTCAGTGTCCGTGACCTCACCGGACAGCCTGGACAGTGATGGTAAATATGGATGTGGTTAACTGGGATCATTCATTGAGCTAAGTGTAGGCAAATTTGATAACCAAATTTGACAGTCAATATACTAGATAAGTTTTATAATTAAAGTTAAACTAACTTTCTACGTTTTTCTTAAAATTTAATTTAAAAAATTACTTACGTCAGTGCTACAGTTTGAATTTAAAAGGTATTTGTGTGAACTGTGAAGTTAAGTCATGGATTGTGGAAACTAACTAGTGTCGGGTGATTGTATATAGTGTATACCACATTTACCACCGACTAATGCAGAGTTGCAATGCAAGGAGATCAGCTAAAAGTAGTTGGATCTGTATGTGCGTTATGATTAATAAAAATTAGTCGATTAATCGATTTAAAAAAAAAAAATCAATTAATCGAACACGAAAATTTTAATAAGTAACAGCCCTAATTATATATATATATAAACTAAAGACATCCTTGCACTATACTGTACACTGTTCAATCATAACATTAAGACCACAGACAGGTAAAGTGAATAACAAATAACATTGATTATCTTGTTACAATGTCATCTGAAAGTTGGTGGGATGTATTAGGTAGCAAGTAAACATGTTGTCCCAGAAGTTAATGTGTTGAAAGCAGAAAGAATGGGCATCTCAGTTTGCCCTGTATGGGGATGCGTTGGCACAGACCGGTCAGGGTGCCCATGCTGACCCGTGTCCACAGTAAAATAGGCCTACAATGGACATGTAAGCTTCAGAACTGGACCACAGAGCAATGGAAGAAGGTGTCCTGGTCTGATGAATTACATTTTCTTTAGATCATGTTGATAGCCGGGTGTGCATGTATCCCTTACCTGGGGAAGATATGGCACCAGGATGCAGTATGTGAAGAAGGCAAGCTGGTATCAGTCAGGAGGACCGGAAAGAAGAAGCAGCCAGGTGGGCTAGCATTTCTGCAAGCAGTAGAGCTGGGATCAGTGTCTACGGGAAGACAGAAGGTGGTGCAAGATTCAGTTCACTACACATGTGCTACTTGATTAAGGGACTGCAAGTTCCCAGCCTGTAATGGCCTGTTGCTGAGCTAGCGAGAGACTGTTAGTTTCCAAGGAGTGAACCCAGCAGAAGTTGAGAAATGAACTTCCTCTTTATATTCTCATTCTTATACATTTGTGTTTGTCAAACGAAAATTTGTGGATAGTTAGTATGTTAGACGAAATCCTGCATATGCGGTTTTGATAAAAATCAGAGCGTGTGTACGAGGCTTAAGACTGGGGTGCCCTGTATATGCACAATAAGACAACCCTACAAAGTTTTGCTGTGTGAACTTGTTGCCCGTTGCCATCTCTGTGCAATTCCAGCACCAACGTAAAATTAGCTCCATCTCATCAAGAGCTCGGCTCTAATCGGGCATCTGGGCCCCTTCTCCAAATGAGGACTTCTGTTCAGCACATCTGCTTTGTCTACAGGCAGAACGAAAACTTCTTTCCAACAGCTAAAAAAAAAAAGTAATTTGTGTACAGCGTTATCGGATTTCTCAACATCGGGGAGAAAAAAAATCTCTTTTCTTTCCATCACCGTGGTCTCCAAATGATTGTATGTTAAGTCAGCCGTCCCTCCTGACATTCATCCCCTCCGCACATTGACTGATGTATAGCTTCCGGATGATTTCAGCCCCGGTTTGGGCTCCTTTCTTTCGGATCAAAATGGAATTTAAATCGCTGAAGTCATTTCATCAGAACTGTTCATTAAACACAGATCTGGAAATAGACAAATAAGTCAAGTATTCCATCTCGATAGACAGCTCGGGAGCCCACGCCAGCGCATTGTGCGCTCGGATGAGTGAACATGGAGGAGGGTGCAGGAAGACATGAGACCTTATCATTAAAATCTCCGACATGTCAGTCCCGGGGAAAGCGCCTTTCTCCTCGCTATCAATGAGAAGTCATGAAGCATGTTTGCTCTTTCAATTTTGTCTATTACCGGATCTCAAGTTCGGTTAAATTGCCCGTATCCAGACTTGAGTGGGTTTTAAACAGCGGTGTCATTTGCAATGTAAAGAATTATGTACTCTGCTTAATAAATTTAGGTTGGCAAATGGGCTGTATCAATTTTTATCCAAGTGATTTGGAGATGTGCGAGAGCACCTTGTGTGATCTTTTGTGCTACCTATGTGCATCGTGTTTGAAAATGCCAACAGCTAGGCAAATAGGGCAAATAGACTAAGAAAACACAAGGAAATGTAAAGGGTAGAGGGAGGTTTAACTGACACCAACGAAAATATAAAGAGTGACATGAATGAGAGAGAGAGAGAGGAAAGAAGACGAGAGGAGAGGAAAGAAGAGGGGAGAAGAGAGGAAAGGAAAGAAGAGAGAAGAGGAGAGGAAAGAAGAGAGGAGTGGAAAGAAGAGGAAAGAGGAGAGCCAGGGAGAGAGAAAGAAAGAAAGAGTAGAGTGAGAGGAAGAGTAAACGAAGCGAGGGAGAGAAGCAGATAAGAGAAAGAAAGAAAGAAAGAAAGAAAGAAAGAAAGAAAGAAAGAAAGAAAGAAAGAAAGAAAGAAAGAAAGAAAGAAAGAAAGAAAGAAAGAAAGAAAGAAAGAAAAGACAGGGAGGGTAGAGAAAGAGGGGAGAAAAAAAAGAACAGAGTTAAAAGAACAGGAGAGTGAAAGGAGAGGAAATGGAGAGAAGTGGGAGAGGAAGAGTAGAAAAAGAGAGGAGAGAGAAGCAGAAGAGAGAGAAAAGGAAGAGAGGTGAGAGGAGAGGAAGAGAGAAAAAAGGGAGAGAGAGAGAGAAGGAGAGAACGAGGACAGGGGAAGGGTAGAAAAAGCGAGGGGAGAGAGAAAGAAGAGAGTTAGAGTCAGAAGAGAGGACAAAAAATGAGGGAGAAGCAGGAAGAGAGAAAGAGAAGGGAGATAGAGGGAGGGAGAGAAAGAGAAGGAAGAAGCAGAAAGAGGATAGAGAGGAGACAGGATAGAGGGAGAGAGAGGGCAGAGGAGAGGCAGAAAAGAGGGAGAGAGAGAGAAAGAAGAGAGGGAAGAGAGAGAATAGAGAGGAGAGGGGATAAAAGAGAGAGAAAAAGCGAGGAGAGGGAGAAAGAGAAAGGAGAGGAAGAAACAGAAGAGATAGAGAAGGAAGGTAGGGTAGAAAAATGAAAGGGAAGAGGAAAGGCAGGGAAAGGGAAGGGAAGGGAAAGGGAAGCTAGAGAATGAGAAAGTGAAAGAAGAGAGGGAGAAGGGTAGAGAAAGAAAAGAGAAAGAGGCGAAAGGGAGTAGAAAAAGAGAGGAGAGTGTAGAGAGAGAGAAAGAGCATGTAAAATAGAGAGAAGAAAGGGAGAGTGGAGAAAGAGAGGATGGGGGGGGGGGGCAAAAGATAGAGAAAAATATATAAAGGAAAGAGAGAAGGGCACATGAGAAACAGGATACGTGGGGAGAAGCATGAAAAAGAGAGAGGGGTGAGAAAGTGTTTATGTGTGTGGGGGTGGGGGGGGGCAGAAGAAAAAGAAAGGAAAGAAGAGTGAGGACAAAGGGGGTGAGAGATGGGAGAGAGGAAAAATAAAAAGAAAGTGTACAGAAAGTAAGGGACAATCAGAAAGAAACTAAAAACAAAAAAGGGAGAACACAGCTGCCGCTCACAGCCGCTCATAGCAATGAATGGCTGTATGTTAGCTGTATGGGGATATATGCCATACTTGCTTAAACTTGCATACTGGCATAAATCCCTGGATATAGCCAAGCAGCATTTAGGAATTGATGCCAGTGCACAGGTTTACGCTATTATTGTATACACTGTATAGCTGGTGAGTAGCCATTCATTATTATGAGCTGCTGTATACTGCTGCTGTATCTCCTGGAGGCGGAAACACGGCTGCAGTTTACAATGTATGGGATCATGCGATGAGAATTAAATAGTATAATTCACACTGTGCATTTACCTATGATTAGGTGCATTCAGTTTTGCTGTGTTTAAAGAAAATAGAATTTTGTTTTCCTAGGAGCAGATTAGATAATTTGAATGCATCGAAACACATATAAATGCCTCTAAGTGTAAATACATTTAAATGCAGGAGAGCTTGAGCTGAGAAGCATAACATTTGTACAGTGTATACTTCCCAAGTATTTTCTCCTAAACTAAATGCAGGTGGCTTGTGTGAATGTAACCTGAAGGTTCCCTATAGTAGTATGGACCTGTGAATTTGGCCCAAGGATTAGGTACAGGTTTACAAGTACTAGTAGAGGTAAAATGAGAGATGAAGGACACTGAGATCTCCTTTTGTCTCTAGTTACATTTCTACTTGTGTTAAACTTTTTATGAACTTTCTTGTAATGAACTGGAATTCTTCTCTTAGTAATGACTTTATGCCGGGAGCGCTACTAATTACCAGAATGCTCTAAATGGTGAATGTTTGAAAAGATACAGGGTGGAAAACAGGATTTTTCCTTGAAATATCAGAAAAGCGTACAATCATAAGACAGAATACACGCCTGGATGAGAGAGACTTCATATTTCACAAGGTGGACTTCAGCCAAGGGGAACTATTATATCTCTCTATATAATCTTTATGGTGAGTAGGAAATTATATAAGATAACTGAAATGTACTGCTACAAACAGGTAAAAAGTATTGCATATTCTATATGTAGCACAACACCCCCCCCCCCCCCCCATGGGAGCCACTGTGATACTGGTTCCTCCCTAGAGTTAGTGTAGAGGCGGGCAGGAACACAGCAACAATCCACTCACTCCAGCTCAATAATCAGTCTAGGTGGTGAAGAACTTGGGATAGGATGTAGGGTGATATTGGATCCTCTAGATTCCCTGATTATTTGCAGAAGGACATCCCAACTTGATAAGGCCCTCTGACTTTCTTTATGCAGGAACAGGTACAAATGGCAAAGACTGAGTCCCCTTCTTAAAAGCTATCCCCAACAGAAATACTACTGGCTTGTCCACCCAAGGTATAGCTCACACAGTCACTAGAGCCCCGGTCTGAGGTTAGTACTCACAATGGAACTGGTTTACCAGATGCCTCCCACCAGTATCCACTTGACACTCTTCAGTGAGCTCTTCAGGCCAGGCTCCCACGTAAGGAATCCCCTGAATAGCTCCAAACAGGGATCCTGGGAAATAGGCCCCCAACTCTTTCACAGATGGGACCTCCATGAAAGAAGGCTGAACTCTGGTTAGCTGCTGCAAGAGGGGGTGAACACCCCCCCTCCTTATACCCAGACGGGTGGATTACTCCAACAAGGGGAAGAGGAAGATCCCTGCTGCATAAATCCCAGACTATTTATATATTTATATGCCTCTCCAACCACCTTCTGGGCATGCCTCCCCAGGGAATGGTTGGAGCACCCTAAATATTCAGGCTGAGATTTGTCTTGCTCAACACTCTATATTTCAGAAGCATCTGGAAGGCAGGGGAGAACGATCAAACCCACAGTCAGTGAGGCCCAGAGCAGCCAGAAGCAATCAACAACAGCCCCATTGATTACAGAGAAGCGAAAAAACAAAATTTGCCTACATCCTAGCAACCTAACTGGGAGGGTGCTACATATACAGTATACTGTATGTGTGCCCGTTTCTCACACTGTGCTATGTGAACCTTGTTTATCATTTTGTGGTGTATTGCTGTGTTTCATTGCATAACAACACTATCCTTACAGAGCATTTCCTGTTAATAAAACCTATATCAAAATTAACAGGTGTGTCATTGTTACTTGGGATAGGTACAGGGTGGGACATCACTGGGGCAGGGCAAGAGGACCCAAACGATCCAATGGCTCCTCCAGGGATAGCATTACAACAACAATGAGGACAGTCTACATGAGGGCTGGATCTAGCCTGTCTGATTCTGGGGTACAGTAAAAAAATATCAGGGGGGCAGTGTACAGGTGGTCAGCAGTACAGAGGATAGGAAAAGCAGTTTGTAGGGCAGTGTACAGAGGTTATTGGTTTGTATTGCAGTGTATATGGGTCAGCGGGGCAGAGGACAGGGGGCAGCGGGGTAGAGGATAGGAACAGCAGTTTGTAGGGCAGTGTACAGAGGTTATTGGTTTGTATCCCACTGTACATGGGTCAGAAGAGCAGAGGACAGGGGGCAGTAGGGCAGTGTACAGAAGTTATTGGTTTGTATTGCAGTGTATATGGGTCAGCGGGGCAGAGGACAGGGGGCAGCGGGGTAGAGGATAGGAACAGCAGTTTGTAGGGCAGTGTACAGAGGTTATTGGTTTGTATCCCACTGTACATGGGTCAGAAGAGCAGAGGACAGGGGGCAGCAGGGCAGTGTATAGGGGTTTCAGCAGGGCAAAGGGATGAAAGGTCAACAAGTGATTGTACAGGAATTGGTAGGGCAGTGTACATGGGGTCAGTAGGGCAGAGAGAGGATCAGTGTCAGCAGAGCCGAGGATAATGGTCAGCTGAGCTGAGGACAGGGGTGAGCAAGATGGAGTACAGGGGCCAGCAGCGTGGAGGAGAGGGGTCACTGCTGGCAGAGCAGAGGACAGGCGTCATTGCTGGCACGGCAGAGGACGGGGGTCACTGCTGGCAGGACAGAGGACAGGGGTCACCATTGGCAGGGTAGAGAACAAAACACAACAGTGATAAATTTGCGCTTACTCTAAATTATATGCAGCTAACACAACAAATAGAATATTTGCTAAAAATTACCAAGTGAAACAAAGTGTAGCGCTGAAAAATAAAACAATTTCTAAATGTACAATAAGCACACAAATGTGAAAATGAATAAATATGCTTAAAGTGTCTCAAGTTAATATAAAAAGTCCATCATTATAATTACAGTCCATAGGTGAATAGGACCAACATGGTCACTAATTGTGAAAATAGTGAAAATGCCATCACCAAAGTGAAAACAAATCAGGCTGTTCACGTCCAAAGTGACAAAAACTGAGAGATATACTGTATAGCTGGCTTCTAGTTATCCGCCAATCATATGTAGGAAATCCTAATGTCCAGCAGAACTGAATGTGATTCACCACAGTGTCCTGTACATAAACATGTGAGGTTCCCACAGCCAATACGATTGGAGGCTTACCGGAGGGTTTGAACCCAAAGCAGCATACACTGTAAGGGTCAAACCAGCTTGTATTGCCCACCGGCAATAAGGGGGAGATCTTGACAACCAGGAGATAGAGGAGTCCCGGAAGACTTCATGGAAATATCCTCTCCATACGGTAGAGAACAAGAATCACCACTGGCATGCCAAGGGAAAGGGATCACTGCTGGCAAGGCACAGGGCAAGGATCACCAGTGGCATGGCAGTGGACAGGGATTGCTGTTGGCAGAACAGAGGACAGGCGTCACTGCTGGCAGGACAGAGGACAAGGGTCACCATTGGCAGGGTAGGGGACAAAGATTACCACTGGCATGGCAGGGGACAGTGATCACAGCTAGAGAGGCAGAGGACAACAGGCACTCTCCTTTCCATCTACAACAGCATTTCTCAACCCTTTTACACCAAAATAATATTCAAATCTCAGGGAATCCTTGCTAAACCAAACTTCAGAAGGACGTCAATGGTAAAAATACCACTTACAAAAGATTGCCACCCTAAACAGATCATTGGTGCCATGCTTCTGGCTTTACCAAGTGGTGTTGGTCCTAGACTCCTAGAGCTTTGCAGACATCATCAAATGGGAGGTCTATCAGTCACAGCTCAAGGAACTTTTCTCAACCTCTGGAGGAACCCTAGCTGAGATTGACTGGTCTACACACAAATGTTTTCCTTTGGTGCTACTGAAATCTTAATGCAGTTCTTTCCCAGCCGAACATCAAAAAAAATAAAAGAAATAGACCCAGTCATTGCATCTTGCTTACTCCAAGGCATCTCCCAAAGCATTTCTCTAAGCAGACTGGATTGCTCGGTAGCTGTTTCAAATAGGGATCGACTCAAAAATGACTAATGTTTTGCTTTATCCATTTTCTTGGATTTGTCCGTTTCATTTACATCACAGCTCAGGCTCTTATAAGTGCTATAAACCTCTTTCAGGCTACTTGTTTATTATGAGGGAAAATATGACCATCCAGTCAGTTTTAATGCATCCGAGAGAGAAAGCATAATTTTCGTCAATAAGCGCTGTCATCTACTGCAAGCCCAGAATTGTCGCGGACGGGTTTCTGTTGTGCTGAATAGATGTGTTATTTTCCACAAACAGAACACAATCTCCCTCCTGATCGAGAGGAGGCTTAGAGCTTACTGCAAGATTAATGTCATTTTCTACCATTTTATCTCCCATGAAATTCATCACCATGTTACACAAAAAAAAAAAATCACAGCAAGGGGATGTTAAGATGTAAACGGAAATGGAGACTAGCGGCTTCCATACCTCGTTTACTGACGTTCGGCATTGTCAAAAGAGGCTGAAGCCTTGATGGAGAGCTGGGCATTGCTGGGGAGAGACATTGCAAGAATACAAGGAGGCATGTGTATTTTTGTCTATCCATTCCTGAGATTTACACAGCTCTGCCACAGAGTACAGTTCTGTCTGGCAGGGCAGGGGACACAATTACTGTCTTTGCTGCAGTTTAGTATCACGTATGGATACAGCCTGCAACTGGACAGTAAAAATGAGAAGCAGTAGATGGATGAGCTCATCTTTCTGTCACCCTCCTCTCTCCTCCTATCATTATGTCCTTTGTTTGTACATAAGCACTGCATCAAAACTGATTGGCTACTTGTGCTGTTTCTCAATCTCCCAGTCTGAGCTCTGGCTGCATTTGCCAAACGAAAAAATGTTACTTTATGATGGGCAGGCCCTATAAAGTTAAACAGGGAGAGAGAGAAAGCCCCTATAAAGCAGCCAGGGCAGAGATCTTGCCAGTAGAGGGTAAGGGGTGAGTTTTTGGTGAGCTTTCAGGCCCAAAAGCCCAGCAACAAAAAATTTACATACCCACCAGACAGAGAAGGAAGAAAAGAGAGGAAGGAATGAAGAAAGAGAGAGATGAAGGAAAGGGAGGTAAGGAAGGAAAAAAAGAATTAAGATAGAATGGAAGCAAAGGAAAGGAAGAAAGAAATGAAGAAAAGAGAAGGAATGAAAATGAAACAAGAAAGTAAGCAAAGGGAAGATAGAAAGGAAGGAAAAAAAATAAAAGAAATGATGAAAGAAAGGAAGGGAAGGGGTAAAGAAATGAAGGAGAGGGAAGGAAAAAAGAAAAGAAAGAAAGGGAAGGAATGAAGAAGGAAAAGAAGAAAAGAAAGGGAAGGAAGAAAAAGAAAGAAAGTGAAGGAGTGAAGAAAGCGATGGAAGAAAGACATAAAGGTAGAAAGACATAAAGGAACGGGAAGAAAGGAAGAAGAGGGAAAGAGGACAGTAAAGAAAGGGAAAAAGGAAGAAAGGAAGGAAGAACAGCAAAGGAGGGAAAGGAGGAAAAAGAAAGAAATGAAGGAAAGTGAAGGAATGAAGAGGGAAGGAAGAAAAGGAAGGAAAGAAAGTGAAGGAGGACAATGGAAATAAAAAAGAAAGGAAAGGCAAGGATCGAAGAAGGAAAGAAAGGGAATGAAGGAAGGAAGCTAGGAAGCAGGGAAGGAAGGAAGGTGAATTAAAAAAGAAAGGAAAGGAAGGGAAAGAAGAAAGACATTTAAGGAAAGGGAAGAAAGAAATGAAAGAATGAATGGGGAGGAAGAGAGGAAGTAATAAAAGGGAAAAAAGAAAGAAAGGAAGGAAAGGGAAGGAAGGAAGAAATGAAGGAAAGGGAAGAAAGAAATAAAGGAAAGGAATGGATGGGAAGAAGAAAGAAATTTAAAGTGATTGTAAAGTCTTGTTTTTTTGTTTTGTTTTTTTAAATAACATACATGTTATACTTACCTGCTCTGTGCAGTGGTTTTGCACAGAACAGCCCCAATCCTCCTCTTCTCGGGTCCCCCGCCGGTGCTCCTGGCCCCTCCCTCCTGTAGAGTGCCCCCACAGCAAGCAGCCTGCAATGGGGGCACCCAAGCAGACGCGTATCCGAGCTGCAACTCTGTGTGTCCATTCACACATGGAGCCACAGCACGGCCCCGCCTCCTACGTCTCCTGATTGGCTCAATGGCTGTAATTGATAGCCAATGGCTCCCACTACTGCAAGGAAGGAAGGAGAGAGAGAGAGAGAGAGAGAGAGAGAGAGAGAGAGAGAGAAAAGAAAGAAAGAAAGAAAGAAAGAAAGAAAGAAAGAAAGAAAGAAAGAAAGAAAGAGAGAGAGAGAGAGAGAGAGAGAGAGAGAGAGAAAGAGAGAAAGAAAGAAAGAAAGAAAGAAAGAAAGAAAGAAAGAAAGAAAGAAAGAAAGAAAGAAAGAAAGAAAGAAAGAAAGAAAGAAAGAAAGAAAGAAAGAAAGAAAGAAAGAAAGAAAGAAAGAAAGTTTCCACTCTAGGTAATACTACATAAAAGGTGATCCATTAGTCTGACCACTGACTGAACTTTGAGTGTTATCAGATATTGGGCAGTGTGAAGGAGAGTCTCGGACACCTGACAAAGGCGAGCCGTGATCAGAAAGGTCACAGAGATGCGGCTAACCTTTTCATGGAGCAATTAAACCTTTTTTTTTGGGCACGGCTTCAGCCGGCCTATTTGTTTGCAGCCCCGATCTGGAGAGTTGCGATGCTGCTTTGCCCGCCGCCTGTCAGGCGTTGACATGCTTAGCTGTGTAAAGAATTCATAATATGGCCTTTTAGGGGTCACTGTTCTTTAGTAAAAAAATAAAAATAAATAAAACTTGGAAAGGGAAAGAAAATACATACTTTGTATATAACTTCTAAATGCGTGCCAAGGTTATTGTGAAGCTTTAGGACAGCAGTCTATTCAAGTCAGTAAAGAGGAGAATGAATGAATTCATTAAGCATATTCAGTACATGTCTGCAGTACATGCACATTTCGCCACATTTTGTCTCTTTACAAATGCTGCAAGAGATTGCCAGAAATCCAGTGAGCTCCCAACTACGGCCTTCCCTTCAGTCTTGCACAGTTGTACAGGCTCCTCTGCTGTACTGAGATTGCTTAATCTGATTTCACTGCACACTGTGAGCAGCTCACAATGTGCATTAGAAGCTGTAGCACATCAAATAGAGCTCACCTCATTTTCTGGCTGGAGAGCGTCCTGTGTCATCTAGCCCTTTACTCCCCAGCCTGTCCCTGGGTAGCCCCTTTCATTCATTGGATTTCAGTTCTGCCAATCATTGAAGCTCAGCATCACATGAGTTTTTAGGGATTTGATTCTCTAAGGCTGAATTCTAGGATCCAAGAGGTATGTGCATTGGGGGGTGGGAGCTTTGGGAGGAAAGTATTTTTGCTGTACTCTGTCTACTGATCTGTGCATTACACTTTCCTGACACCTACAATCTGTGACAAAGGACAGTCTGTGAAATCATTGGACCCCCCTATCCCCCACTTATCTACACCCTTGTATGTACAGCACAATGATAATAACACTGCAAATTTTATAATGTAATATCTGAGTTTACAAAGGCATATGGGGCACACAAAGTAGATTTATATCTTTTGTGGCTATTGAGGAATATATTTCGATAAAAGTTTTGGTGCCTGGAGTGTTCAAGCAGTATTGAACCCAAACACAAACATTTATTATATTGCAGCTTGACAATTTTTAGATTTGATAGCTGCATGAGTTTCCCTTTTTAGGCTTTCTTTCTTCTATTGTAATCTGGTGATCCAGCCAATAAAGTGGTTCTAAAAGCAGAAGTTTTTTTACCCTAATGAATTTTATACATTAAGGTAAAAAAACCTTCTGGGTGCGGCTTCCCCCCATCCCCCCAATACTTCCCTGAGCCTGATCTCGATCCAGCAATGTGCATGAGAGTAGCTGCAGCTCTCCTGCGTCTCTCTCTCCTCCTTGACTATTGGCTTCTGCTGCTGTCAATCACAGCCAGTGAGCCAATAAGGAGAGAGCGGGGGGGGGGGGGCAAGTCACGCTCTGTGTGTGAATGGACAATGTCCATTCACAGGAGCGTGGCTCAGCAATTAGCCTGTTGGAGTGAATAATGTACGTGATCTTGCGCTATTCCTAGCATACCAAATAATAATAGTGATTAATGAAAAATATATATAACAGTCCAATAGTAGTGGAAAGATAAGTGTTCCAGTACAATCGATGATTAATCCTTGGATAGATAGTTCCCAGAGAGTCTATATGCTGCCACCAACACCTCAGTGCTTACAGAACTCTCACCTCATAACCACAAAAGTGGCGTGCCCCCATACCAAGAGGCTTGCGATTGGGGCCACTGGGCAGGGGGGGAGGAGCCAGGATTACTGGCGGGGACCCAAAAAGAAGTGAATTGGGGCTGCTCTGTGCAAAACCCTTGCACAGAGCAGGTAAGTATAACATGTTTGTTATTTAAAAAAAAAAATCACAACCTTTAAATCACTTTGTTTTTTTTCTCAGAACAAATTCTCCAGCAGAATGTATGGATTTACATGGATGAGACAAACCATTTAAAGTGTTACTAAACCCAGGACCCTGCATTCACTATATCTGGTCTCCCACAGTAAACAGGAACGTGGAAATGCAATTATTTTAGTAAATATAAACTGCTAAATACCTTTTCTCACCAGCAGTATATAGCAGTCTTATGACTTTTATCAGTATCCAGCCGAACACTGGTTAAAGCTTGTAGGAGGAGTTTTTATTCTCCTCTGACTGTCCAATGAGGCTGCCTGACCCTTAACCCTCTGTCTGGACAGTGCTGATTGGCCCTGTGTTGATCATATGCACCTCCCAAGAAAGAAAAAACTCTCTAGCAATACACACCAAACTGAGCATGTGCAGAGTGACTTCAAGGCTCTGTACTGTCAGGAGAAGGATTGGGGACACAATGCAGATGATTAACCCCTTAGGTCCCACAGTGAGTATAACAAGCATGCTTTACTGCGTATACACACTGATTTTACTGTTGTGGGTTTAGTAACACTAACACTGGAAGAGGAGCTTCCAATGATCAGCTATTATTTATTTATGCAAAACCTTTATTCCAAAAGTAAAAAAAAAAAAAAAATAGCTGTAGCTACTTATTAATTGTGAACTGAAGTTGGCCTAATTTTAGCATATTTAATCTGTTAATACATTTAACACTCCCCTCCCCTCAGACTAACAATGCTGCTGTCTGCTGTGTTCATTCCTCCAGAGTGGGGGTGCTCTAATACAGGAGGTGCGTTACTGGCCAGATCACCAGGTGAAAACAGAAGGAGAAAAGCCTAAAAAAAGAAAACAAATGCAGCCACCACATCTAATGAATGGAAAGCTACAATATTACATTTTCCGTTTTGAGTTTATCACTTTTATTATGAAAAGTAACAATAGTATATATATATATATATATATATATATATATATATATATATATACACACACACACACACACACATATATATATATATATATATATATATATATATATATATATATATAAATTGTTTTTATCACAAAGGTAGATTTATCCTTCAAAGAAAAGAAGAGGCACACTTGGATTCACCCGGATCAAAGCAGATCTACAATTTCTACATTTGCTCCGTTTTGCTGCCAATAAAGGCAGAATAGTCTTCGTCACAGTAATTTGCAAGCTGACACACACAATCCCAAGCTGACAGCTGCATGACACGTAGACTCCCGCCGGTTATTACTGAAATCCGGGACACCGAAGGAAGCAAAGCTCCCCTGAACTTCTCCAGCTCCCAATCAACTTTGTCAACACAACTTCCCCGAACTTCCAAGGTGAGCCGCAATGTGGCTTTATACATGTGAAAGTAGGTTATGCAATTTTTTTTCCCGTTCCTTGGCACACTGCGGGCCGGGAAACTCTACTTGGCGGCCATGCTGTATCAATTATTTAAAGAAATGCAATGATTAATTAATAATCATCCGCCAATTGTATAGGGGGGATAACAGCAGGCAGCGGAGATGTTCAGCAGCCTACACAGGACACCAGCCAGTCTCATTCACTAAAGCTGAACTCCAGGCACAAAAATGATAAGGGTCTTATCTAGCATTCGTGATTCGGGGGGGGGGGGGGGGGGTGACACCACTTTCTGTTAGCTCCCATTCACACTAGTATGGCACATGAAGATGTGCAAACAAAAAAAAAGTGTTTTGCTTACAGTGTCATTCATTGTTAATGGTACCCTAAGGACATTTTTGCATGTGCAAGAACACACACAGAAACATAAATGTATTTTATTGGGATTTTATGTGATCGCTTTTTAGAGGGTGTCAGATTGGTGGCTGTCAGGGCAATACACAGTTAAATATATATAACCCCCTCAATATCGGCTTCCATTCCAAAAAAACTGTGACAAAAAAATGAGATTAGAGAACTGGAGGTGCCACTCCAGGCTCCTTCATCCTGGGTGTTGGCCTGGTGGAGCCCATCCCGGCTCAATGCACTAAATCCAGCAAAAGAAATGTCTTGGAGCCTCCATGACTGAGCCCCATGGATGGGGCAAAACACGTTGGGAGGGTAATGTTGGTGTTCAGGACAAATGAGATTACCTTATCTACTCTCCAAAAAGGGGTCATTTGGGGGAATTTTGTAATGTTCTGGCATTTTTTGTATGCTATATTTTACAACAGAAACTAAGAAAAATGAAATTTAAAATTTCAAGATTTTGGCTTTTTTGTAAAAATTAAATATCACTGAAAGAAAGCTCTGATCTGTCTAAAAAAATATGTAACATTAATTTGGGTAAAGTGTTGTATGATGGAGTAATTGTCATTCAAACTATGACAGCACTGAAAACTGAACAAGAGTCCAGACAGGAAGGGGTATTTCAGACTGGTACTGAAGGGGTTAATAGCTGAATTTTGGATAATAAACTACATGGGATCCCGCCTTGTAGCACTGGTTTAAAATTCAAACCAGGACACTACAGTATCTGCATGGAGTTTGCATGTTTTCCCTGTGCTTGCATGAGTGTCCTCCCATGCTCCAAAGACATGCTGGTAGGTTAATTGGCTTGCTAATGTTATCACGTTTCAGGAGGAATGAAGCATTGTTCCAATGGGCTGTACGGGTGCCAACAAATCTGTCCACATTACATATGTATGTATAAATAAATAAAACAAATATGTTGGCTGCCTAGAAAACAAATGTGCAAAAAAACACAGATGCTGCTTCAATAAAGGGTAAAGAAAACCTAAACAACAATCACACAAAACAATTAAGGGTAGCTTGTGTATACCAAACTATAATGACATGAATAAACATAAATAAACATATACTTTGTTTCAAGAGACTCCAACAATATTGCAACAAAAGTGTAAAAAAACATAAAAAAAACAAGAACAACCAAGAACATTAATGGGATTTTTAGGGCACCAACAATCATAGAAAGATCAACTTTAAATAACACAAATCAAGTTTATTAGCATTGCTTAAAAAAGACAGAAATTGATTCAATAAAATACATGGAAAATGCATACATATCACGCTACTGGTAATGAGTGTCATAACAGCGATGGTCAGGGCAAGATGTTTTGATCCCAACATGTTTCGCCAAACTTGGCTTCTTCAGGGGATATCACAGACCATCATTTGTCACAAAATTCCACAGGATCACCAGAGAGAACGCCCGAGTGAGTCCACACTAGTCTTGGGAGAGAATCACTGTGAGACCACAATGATCTCATTAAAGAGAACCTGTCACCAAAATTCATCACATAGGGGTCTTTTTGTTCCTTATGTGATGAAAAAAGGTTCAGTAAAAAAAAACTAAACAAATAAAAAGTGTAAAAAAAAAAAAAAAAAAACGAGTTACACCCAAACACTAAAACACCACCAAATGTTTTTAAGGCCCCTCCCACCCCTACATACATGCACAGATTAACATAAATGCATGTGCCAGGGGGTGCCTACGCATGAAAACATGAATTGCTCTACGCATGTTACATACCACCACTCATGCCAGAGTGAGAGCAATAATTCTAGGCCCATTTTTCACAGTTAAAGAGGAGCTACAGGCTCTTTCAGAAAATATTAGACATGTGCAGTTTGTTTCGTTCCAAATTGAAATTTGGATAAATTTGAATTTTTCGGACATTTGGATGTATTCAAATTTCCGAATTACAATAATACCAAATTTCAACGAATCCGAAATAACAGGAAAAAATTTGGAAGGAATTCAAATAGATTTTAATAGTTTTCTAATCGATTCAAATAATTTTTGAATTTGAAAAGTTTTCGAAGAGTTTTTGAATTCAAACAGTTTTCAAATTCGAATTCCAATAGTTTTCAAATTCGAATAGTTTTTGAATTTGACTCGTTTCCAAGAGAATAAAATAGAATAGAAATAAAGAACTAGCATAGAAAAAGATAGAATAGAATAGAAAAAAAAATATTTTTATTCTTTTCTTATGTATTCAAATTTGAATTTATTCTATTTGAAATTTGAATTTCAGAAAATGGTTATACTCTTTTTATTTTTTACAATTATTTTTTATTCTATTCTATTCATTTCTATTCTATTCTATTCTATTCTATTCTTTTAATTTCTGTTATATTATTTTCTATTTTGTTTATATTTTTTCTATTCCATTCCTTTATTTTCTATTGTATTTTATTCTCTTTGGAAATTGGAAAACGATTCAAATTCGAAAACTATTCGAATTCGAAAACTATTCTAATTCAAATTCAAAAACCATTCGAAAAAATTTTCGAATTCGAAAAAAACTATTTGAAAAAAAATTGAAAACAATTCAAATTGACTCAGAAAATTCAAATCGATTCAATTTCTGAAAATTCAAATCGATTTGAATTGTATAAACGAAACGAATTTCGAAAACAAATTAAGCAGTTTAAACATATTTAACTAAACAAATTTATGTAAATAACGAATCAAAACTAAACAAATGTTTTTGTTCTGCACATGTTTAGAAAAAATTAAAAGTCAGCACAGCAGCTACACATACTGTAGCTGATGACTTTTAATATTAGGACACTTACCTCTCCATGAATCCAGCGGTGTCTTCACCCGAGCCGATTTTTCAAAGGGCTCTCAGTTGCTGCAGCCGCCATCTCGGCTAAGGGAAATCGACAGTGAAGCCTTGCGGCTTTACAGCCGGTTCCCTACTGCGAATGCGCAAAGCCAGGGGAAGGAGGAGGGAGGTCGAAACTCCGGCTGAGTTTGCCGCGGTGAGATCAACAAGAAGTGGGTACCCTTTAAAACAAGGTGCCCACCCCTCCCCCCCCCAAAGGTGCTAAATGTGGCAGCGGGGGGATTGGAGGTAAACAGGAGGAGTTCCACTTTAGCTCTAAAATAATGACCTGTAGGGTTTTTTAAAGGGTTGTCTATAGAAAATATAGAGTACCAAATTTTGTAGCCATTTCATGAGTGCATACAAGTTTAACCCTTGACATGTTGGGTATCTATTTACTTGGCGCAACTTCATCATTTATATCTTACCAAAACATGTCGTAATATATGGCTCTTGTGTGTCCTAGATTTCACTTTAGTGTATTTTTTTACTGAAATTGTGCATTTCATAAACTGTTGGGCTAATATCATGTGACATCAAAATTGGTGCCACCACTATTCTATTCTCCAGGGTCTCTGCTTTCAGAAAATATTTCATGTTTGGGGTGGGGGGGTTTATATATTCTTCAGGTCTAAAATGATTTTTTAAACGTGTGTGCATAGATGGAGAAAAACTGAAAACCTGCTTAGAAGTAAGGAGCGGCTGAGGAATTTTCCTAACCTTGAGACTTTGTCTCATAAATATGGACAGCGCGGTCAATCGGCAATGGCCTTTTCTTCTTGAAGTTCGGTTAACTTTACATTCGTGCCTGCCTTGTACATAAATAATCCGGAATACATTTCTATCGCGTTAGACAAGAGCTACGGCGTTCCCGCTTGCTGGCTCCCTGATTTGTATGGATGACACGAGGACCATATTGATCGGACATTGCCTGGTGGAATATATTGATTCAATAGCTGGAGCTCAACTACAGGTGGAAAGTGAACAGATTACATACAGGCTAAAGAGACTCACATTACATGGAGCGAGGAACCCACTGCGTCTGCAGCTCACTTGTTACAGCCAGAAACATTTAAAGCTGACCTCCAGCCTTCCCTTCAGTTTTGTACAGTTGTAACGGCTTCTCTCCTGGACTGAAATCGCTTACTCTGATTTCACTGCACACTGTGAGATTCTCACAATGTGCATTAGAAGCCTCAGCAAGTTGGTTGGAGGGGCATCTAGCATTATCTCTGTGCAGTCCTGTGCAATTCAGACCACATACAAAAATGCATATAAAAGCAAAGGAGAAGCCTTCAAAAAATACAAGGCTGAGGGATCATTATCAGCATTCAAACTTTACAAAGAATGCAACAAGAAATGTAAGGGTGCAATTACGGTGGCTAAGAACACAAAAGACACATAGCGGAGGAGAGCTAAAAAAAAATCACAATAAATTATTTAAGTATATAAACAGTAAAAGGAGGAGGCCTTTTACAAAACAGACCATAAGGGCCCCCATAAAGAATGAGGAAGGCTCGCAAACTGAGCCTTAAAATGAATGTGCTGAAGTCACATTGCACAGAATCAGATGTGAATTGCATAGGAAGGCACGGTGCGTTCCTGTGCAACTCGTGTGTGGGCATCGGTGTGAACCGCCTCTTAAGGTGGAAATCCACGCATACAATCCAATGCTACCATCTTGAATTCATATTCATATTTGGCACATGTGCAGACACACCGCAGGGACTATTGTCCAAGACCACGCGCAGAAACCCCATGGGCCCAGCCATGCACACCTTTTCTGCGCATACATGGAATCCTGCATGTTGCAACCAGAGATGAGTGAGTAGATTTCCTCCTGGGATTTCCCAGAAGGCAGTTTGCAGAAAGACGTGCATGTGCAGATACACTGCAATGGATGCTAGAGTGACCCGTGGCTTTCCTGTGCATGCGCGGGGTCTGGGTACATCAGTCTTGTCTGGGCCTAGGCTAGAATGAACTTCAAAGAAAATATAGGGAGGGGAAGGAGACAGGAAAAGAACATAAAAAAGGGGGGTGAATGCATACCTCCCAACATTTTGAGAAGGGAGTGAGGAACACCTACCAGCAAACGTATGTAGGCATAGGACACACCCCCTGCCACACCCCTTTAAAGGAGAATTAACCGAAAAAAAAGGTTAATTGAATCCACAAGGGATTTTTTTTACCACCACTATTCATTTATATTGGCTTTTAAAATGTACAAATGCAGCAATTTAGAATTTGGATGAAAGGTTTAGCACTGAGAAACACTTTTTGAAGGATAAAAAGTACATTTTATATACAACTATATAGATCAGACCAAAATGAGGGACAAATAGGGAGTAAAGAGGGACAGAGGGACATTGCTCCAAATCAGGGACAGTCCCTCGAAAACAGGGACAGCTGGGAGCTATGTGAATGTCTTCTTTAAAGTCTGCACAAATAAATTCTTGACTTTTGTATGTACCACCTTGCTGTTTCTAATAAAGTTTTTGGTACAAGAATAAATTCCCAACATGTCATAATATACAGCAACAGTATAAAAAAATAAATAAATAACACCCACTTGTTCTGTGCTTGAGCTCCAGACCAGTGACTTTGCCTAGGCTGGGTTGATGTCATAAGTCTTCTGCAGGTAGGAGGAAGCATTTCCTAAGTCACCTGAGCTGAGATCTCAGTCTAGGAGGTGGATTGTAAACCTGGATTATGCCTGAATAAAGGTGGCTCCAAGCTTCTGGTGACAACTGTGATCTCTGTGCAAATAACTGGAAAGTGTTCCACTGACACATTATTTAGAATGCATGAGGCTAACATGAAAAATATACCTTATGGTAGGACTGCTTAAAAATTCTAGAAAAAAAAAAAAAAAATATATATATATATATATATATATATATATATATATATATATATATATATATATATATATATATATATATATATTTATTTATTTATTTTTTCTAGAATTTTTAAGCAGTCCTACCATAAGGTATATACATATATAAAGTGCAGCGCTATTATCGTTGTGACTGTAGTATCAAAAAAATCGTGCAAATAAAATTACAAACAATACAATCATCACAATCTCTCGTTAAATAAAGTTCTGTTGTGAACATATATGTGTGACTTCTTGAGTACTGTAAATATCCATTTGTATCATTCACCACCGTGCTTCTCTATAAACAATGCTTGATTGTGCAAAATCCACCAACCTGCTCATCTCAAGAATGAGTCAGATAGACTCAGAAATAAACCTTTACTCCCACTCCTCTATGGGTCTCTCTATCGATCAGCTGTTCACCATCAGCCCTTCTCTGCTTCAACCTCCTCCCGTATTTTTCCAATGAATAAAGAGTTGATTTCTCCTATATAGAGCACCGCTCCTAATGCCACGTACACACGACCGGACTTTCCAGCAGAAAAGGTCCGACGGAATAATTCCGTCTGACATTCCGATCGTGTGTGGGCTTTATCTGACTTTTTCTTTCGAAAATTCTGACGGACCTAGAAATAGAACATGTTTCAAATCTTTCCGACGGACTCAATCCCTATCAAGAAAACCGTTCGTCTGTATGCTGTTCCGACGGACCAAAAATTACGCAAGGGCAGCTATTGGCTACTGGCTATTGAACTTCCTTTTTCTAGTCCCGTCGTACGTCATCGCGTTCTAAACGATTGGACTTTGGTGTGATCATGTGTAGGCAAGTCACTTTCCGTGGAACTCCGTTGGAACTCCGTCGGAAAGACCGTCAGAGTCTACTCTGACGGAAAGGCCGCTCGTGTGTACGCGCCATTAGACTTTCCTCTACTTCTATGAAAAACGCTCCAGTTTCATGCAATCACAAAAAACAGGATACATAGTGCTCTCTGCTTTTGAAATTTATTATAAAACCTCGCTAAAAAGACACTTACAGGATCATAAAATCAACCTTGCATGTGTACAATACAAAAGCGTCAGCTCGGTCACCACCGTGGCTGTGCGACGTCACGGGCTCGACTCCACCGCTCTGCACGCGTATCGACCTCTGATTGGTCTTCCTCAGCAGATCAAATATATATATATATTAGTAATACTAATAATAATTATTAATTTTATTCCTATTATCATTACTATTATTGTTAATAATTATATATATATATATATATATATATATATATATATATATATATATATATATATATATATATATATAATGTATATACACTATATCACCAAAAGTATTGGGATGCCTACCTTTACAAGCACATGAAATTTAATGTGCTGCAAGCATGCCGTCCCCTTAAGGATTATCTGCGATTTGGGGGGAGTAACTAGAGCTTCACAAATTAATATATATATTTTTTTTTATTACTTCGCAGGCTGTTACTGTAGAGAAAAAAAAAAAAAAAAAAAATATATATATATATATATATATATATACACACACACACACATACGCTGTGTCACCAAAAGTATTGGGACGCCTGCCTTTATACACACATGAACTTTAATGGCATCCCAGTCTTAATCTGTAGTGTTCAATATTGAGTTGGTCCACCCTTTGCAGCTATAACAGCTTCAACTCTTCTGGGAAGGCTGTCCACAAGGTTTAGGAGTGTGTATATGGGAATGTTTGACCATTCTTTCAGAAGTGCATTTGTGAGGTCAGGTGCTGATGTTGGACAAGAAGACCTGGCTTGCAGTCTCCGCTAATTCATCCCAAAGGTGTTCTATCGGGTTAAGGTCAGGAATCTGTGCAGGCCAGTCAAGTTCCTCCACCCCAAACTCGCTCATCCATGTCTTTATGGACTATGCTTGTGCACTGCTGCGCAGTCATGTTGGAACAGGAAGGGGCCATCCCCAAACGGTTCCACAAAAGTCCTGACCTCAACCCGATAGAACAACCTTTGGGATGAATTAGCGGAGACTGCAGGCCAGGTCTTCTCATCCAACATCAGTGCCTGAGCTCCCAAACGCACTTCTGGAAGAATGGCCAAACATTCCCATAGACACACCACTTCTAAACCCCGTGGACAGCCTTCCCAGAAGAGTTGAAGCTGTTATAGCTGCAAAGGGTGGGCCAAATCAATATTGAACCCTCCGGACTAAAACTGAGATGCCATTAAAGTTCATGTGCGTGTAAAGGCAGGTGTCTCAATACTTTTAGTAATATATATATATTTAGTAATATATATATATATTTAGTAATATATATATATATATATATATATATATATATATATATATATATATAAATATATATATATATTTTTTAATCTCTACAGTAACAGTCTCAAAAGTAACAAAATATATATATATATATATATATATATATATATATATATATATATATATATATATATATATATATATATATATATATTATTTGTGAAGCTCTAGTTACTCCCCCTCAAATCGCAGATAATCCTTCAGGGGCCGGCATGCTTGCAGCACTTAGTCTTTCTAGGAGAGGCTTATGATTGTTTAAATGGTTGGCCGCCCTGCGTGTCAGATGCATTTAATGCCTCCATAAAGAGCGCATTAATTTAAACAAGCCAAGGCGTAAATACAGAAGTTATCCACTGCAACGTAATGCAATGAAAAGCGACTTTCACTTTGTTTTATGGTACGGCGACTTGTCATTCATTCTCCTCCCTTAACAATCGAGCGGCCAGTGTGCAGGAAAATTGAAGCGCAGGGGCAACCTTGGGGGGGCTTTATTGTGCATTTCTCTGGATCAATGATGTGTAAAGTTATAGATTTAAATTCCTGTCGGCCTCTCTACCGTTGTGACGCGGATGTCACAGAGAATAGACACCTCTTACCTCATGCTGTCCTTTCTGCTGCTTTAAGACTAAATATGTTTGGCCATCTAGATTGCTTTGAAGGGTTGCTCCACAGGCAAGGATGTGGAAATGTGTCCCCCTTTCCTCGCTGCTATTACATGCCAAAGAATGGGTGTACCACCCTGCTCCCATTCTCTGCCCCCTTGTTCTGGCTGCACATGGTTGACATGGAATGTGCACTGCATTTGCATGGCCAATTGCTTTCTTCCTAGAGTCTAGAAGGTAATTGCACATGCACAACGCGTTTTTCAACTGTGTGCGGATGGGGTGGACAGTGAGCATGTTGGAAAACAGTGGATAAGTTATTAGAAACAGGCATGAAGCCACGGCCTGCTGGTTGCCAGCCACTAATCTGGAGCATACTTCTGTACCAGAAACAGCTCTACCTCCTGCCCACCCCTTGTCCCCGGTTGGCAGTAACACTTTCCATAGGAATAAATTGGGCACAGGAAAGGCTGTGCATCTCCAAGCAAGTTAGCTGTGAAAATCGCTTGATCAGGGCCAAAGGTAAGTATTATCCTAGCAGGCCAGACCTCATGAGAAGAAGCTATTGCATTGCGGGATCTGAGCTACTTTGCATTTCCTGGGATCTTCTCTATACTGTTCCTGCAGTATGGAATCTGGGGTACGGTAAGTTTATTTACTAACTTTTTTCCCCCCTTTATTTTTTTGGAAGGGGTGTAAAGGGGCAAAATAAATAAGAGGATAGAGTGTACCCAGATGGGTGACATCATCCACACAGGTAAGCTTTAACACCAACCGACACTGGAGCTTCCTGAGGGCACACTCTTGGAGTGGGGAGGCAGCGAGAGAGAAGGGATGAAAGAGTGGACTATCAAGAGACATGCCCCAGTTGAAGTTTGTTGGGACGAAACACATTGGGCTTGCTACGCTTGCTCCCCATATTGCTCTTTGATTTATTTTTACACTTGTGATCACCAGTTTGTATGTACTCATTTTCATATGATGTACCATATTTTTAAATAAACCTTTGTGGTTTTTTGACCTGCACCATGCAGAGCTTTTCCCTTTTCTTCCTACTCCCATTTCGGTTCGATTGACCTCTGTTATACTCCGACCTCCTGAGGGCTCTCCCACTGAGTGGAGGTTTTCACCGTATATTGGAGAATCCTAAGGATTGAGGAATCTTGCCTGGACCTTCACAGCTGAAGAGTGGTCTTATCCGGTTGAGGGTGTTTCCTCTCCTGCCTAAACCGTGAGGCATTCAGCCCACACAAGATTGATTGAACCCACTACCGCTGGTAAATAGGTCCACCATATTTGGTAAGAGTACCCATCTACATTCTTATGTCAGAGGATTTTTTCACAATCTACAGCTTCACTGCCAGTTTATGTTGTTTATAAACCATTTCATTTTTGATTGAGGATTCACCATTGTGTATTTGATGCACACTATTTGTTGAACTTTATCATCAATTTATTATTTTTTCTTTCAGTTCACAACAGTGAACTTGGGATTTTTGGGATTTTTTGTTTATTCATCACATTGGTTATATGTCATAGATACTATTTAGTCTATCATCATTTTGAGAGCTACACTATATTCCTTTATTTTTTTTATCAAGAGACCCGAATGGGAAAAGTGATAGAGGGCTCTCTTGTGTGATACTGTTCTGCGCACTCGGGGACGGAGCATGTTATTATAATGGGGTTAGGCAGTTGGTAGGTTAGCATCTAACTTCTAACCTCTAACCACAAAGATTTACATTTATTCAGATTCTTGCGTAAGTGTAATTGTGACTGGTTCTCTTTAAATCCCATCTGCTGCCACATTTGTTTTTCTATAGTGTTGTGTGTGACATCAGGACAAGAAATTAGGGAAGAGATTTTGATTGGGACAGGGAGCTACAGGCAGTAATAACATACAATACGTACTAGTATTATGGTCCCAATTCTCAGAGACATGATTAACAGTGATTAACTAAGTCACACCCACTTTATGTATTGGTCCTGCCCAGACCCCACCTCTAAATATGCAAGGACTGGCCATCAGGTCCACTTTAATAGTTGGTATCATCTCTAAATATGCAGGAACTGCCCACTTGCTGCCTCAATCCCCAAATCTGTGGTCTCCAAACTGTGGCCTGGGGGCCGAATGTGGCCCTTTTGCTTGCTTTTAACAGAGGATCTATCCCTTCCCATTCTGTCCAAAAAATAAAAAAATAAAAAAGTTTGTGCATTAAATGGTAGAAAAATGCATGGATGAAAAATATATTGCTAAGAGATCCATTTTTTTGGTCCGAACACCGAAAGCACTAAGAGAAAACGATTGCAGCGCACATTACATAATGGTAGAAGACAGGAAGAAAGTTGCCTTGGCCTCGTAAGACAGCTCTAAGAAGCTCCTTAAACAGCTCCTCTAGGAACAACTAATAAAGTGATGATATTTTTCTGCAAAAATAATTGGCAGGGGCACAGATATTTGAAAACCTTAAATTATTTTTGCGGCGTGAAAATATTAATAGCTTGCATCTAAGATGGCACTGTCTCGATCTAAAGTGACATTAACCTTTGTGATCAACGATTCAGCCTTCCCAAAGCGGAATTCACCTGTCAAGCTGCAGGAGAAGAAACCTTTGTACGGCACACGAGAGAAAATTACAGCAACTTGTTAGCAATCCTCTAGGGCAACATATGGTTTTATGCCAAGACAATCTTTTCCTTTTGTCTTTTACTATTCAAAAAGAGAAAAAAAAAAAAAAACACCATATTGTACAATGCCATTGTAAATTTTGGAGGAGCATACATTTTTTTTTCTTGTTGTGAAAAAAATGTGCTTGTTTGGTGTAGTCTTTTTTTTGCTATTTGTTTTGACTTATTTTTTTCTCATCTGTTTTTGCTGCATTTTGTTTTGTGTCTTGTTGCATTTTTTTGGGGGGGGGGGGGGGGGGGGGGGCTGTTTGTATTTCTTTTTTCTTTTCTATTTGCTTGCTTATAATTTTTGTTTTTTGTTTTGGTTATGTTGCATTTTTTTTGGCGGGGGGTTCTCTGTTTGTACATTGTTTTATGTTTTTACTGTTTATTTACACATTTGTTGCTTTATTTTGTTGTGTGGCACACTTATTTATGGGGGGGTTAAGTGCTTTGTTTTAATGTTTTGTTTTTATTTGCTTATTTGTTTTTGTTGCATTTTGCTTGTGATGATGAGTTGTAAGTGTGTTTTATATTTTTTGTGCTGTTTGTTTTTGTTTTATTTATTTTTTTCTGTGTTTATGTGCTTATTTGCTTATTTATTTGTGTTGCCTTTTGCTTGTGTTGATTCTTATTTTATTTTTTTTTTTTTTTTCGGGGGGGGGGGGGTATTTTGTTTTAATTATTTATTTATTTTTTATTGGCCTTATTTTCTGTTTACATTTTTTTTTTGGGGGGGGGGGGCTGTTTTTGTTTTGTTTCATTTTTTTCTGTTAATGTACTTATTTTATTTTTTATTTTTTTGCATTTTGTTTGTGTTGCATTGTGCATTTTTTTAAAATAGATTTTTTGTGCTGTTTGTTTTTTGTTTTGTTTTGTTTTAAATGTTTTTATGTGTTTATTTGCTTGCTTATTTGTGTTGTTTGCATCTTGCTTTTGTGTTTAGAGGTGGACAGTTGTTTGTGTCTTGCTTTAATTTTATATATTTATATATTATATATATTTATGTAGATATATATCTATATATAGATATATAGATATATATATCTAGATAT